>NC_140580.1:1001886350-1002582850 GCF_964204655.1 Triturus cristatus
AGATACAATGCACTTTCTGGGACCTTTTGCGACTGGGTTATCAACCTATGCTCGGTGTGTATACCGCCCAAGATGCACTCCGAGTTCCTGCCTGAGCTGAGCTCATTACTGTTACAGTTTCCAAAAGGAGTGCTAGTAATGGGCGGAGACCTGAATGCAGTGATGGACACCACCAAGGACAGAATATCGAATGCAAGGTGCGAAGGAGGGGCAGACAACCTAAAGACATTTATAGAAGCACTGGAGCTGCTAGACATTTGGCAAGCACACAACCCTTTATCTAGACAATATACTTATTTCTCTGCACCACATCATGGATATTCCTGATTAGACTATATTTTAACACATTACATTATGACGAGCAGCTTCCGCAGGGCAATACATAAGGCGCGAGGTCTATCCAACCACTCACCGGTGGAGGTGAGACTAGCAGGCAGAAACAACGTTTACAACGCTGTCATCACATCGCAGTGCTATTACAACGCAGTTGTTACAACGACCGTGTTGTACACAATACCTCTACATTGCAAGTCATTAGAACAACCTACTTGCTATAGAGGGCACTAAGGTATTGGAAATGAATTCCAACACCTTCCCTACTGTTGCGTAATCTGGAGTAGGAATAGTAAATAATACTATTCCTAAATCCAGCACGCCCCCTACAGCAAGTCGATCTAATGACTTGCGATGTGAAGGTATCGCGTACTAACAACGCGGTTAATGTAACAACCGCGTTGTAAAAGCACGCAATGTAATAACATGCATTGTGACATGCTATATTCCTAGTAGGCCCCACTACAACGAATATCCTACCACCTTGCATTGACTCCTGGCTCCTTAAAAATAAGCCGATATGAGATAAGATACGAGAACACACAGATCATTACTTCTGTGACAATCTGGGATCAGTAGACTCACCGGTGGTGATCTGGGAGGCGTACAAAGCGGTAATAAGGGGGCAGGCACAGGCAATGGCAGCGGGGAAAAGAAACTTCAATATGAAACACTTGAAAAGGAACTAGTGCTACTAGAAAAGAACCTTCAACCTCGGCAGAGGCGCGGGATGTCCACCTGATATGGCTAAAGCAACAGGAGCTACAAGACATAGCGAAATACAAGGCTAGGGAATATGCTAGGGCAACCCAGCGGCGAATTTATGACATAGAAGAAAAAGCCACAAAATTACTAGTATGGCTCGAGAAGAGAGACAGAGAGAGAAACTGGGTACTGAAGGTAAAAAACCTGAACGGTGAGTCCTGCACTACAAGAGAAACTATAGCCGAGGCATTTGCGTCCTACTATGAGCAGCTATATAAATCCACGACGTCCCGTACTAAGGTTGGCTGTGTAGAATGCCTAACTGACGTGCGTCTCCCAACTCTCACACAGATAGACCGGGAACAACTGGACAGGGATATCTCGGTAGAGGAAGTTTGTTGGGCCATAGGCTCACAACAATCGGGTAAGGCGTCGGCCGAACGGCAAACCGATTGAATTATATAAGGGAGTGATGACTCTGGTAGGCCCTTACATGTTGCGTATGTTTGAGGAATCACTACAAAAGGGTAGTCTACCGGAAGACCAGAGAGTGGCTATGATTGTGGTTATCCCCAAACAAGGTAAATCCTTGGAATATTGTTCCTCATACAGGCCTATCTCCTTGTTAAATGTAGAAGTGAAGGTACTTACTGGCCAAGATTATAGCAACCAGACTCACCAAAGTAATGACGGGATTGATCCTTTCAGATCAATCAGGTTTTATGCCTAAGAGAAGCACTAGACTAAATCTATGGCGCCTCTACGGTGTACAACATGTAACTCGGATTCACATGAAGGAGGATGCTGTACTGTCTTTAAAAAAAATATATATTTAAAAAGTTTTGTATAGCGTGAACAAAACCCAATCGGGTATCAGAGCGCTTTACATAGGCAGGTTGACAAACAAACAGGACGACAATAGGGGCAAAGCAAGAATAAATTACAGTAACCATGATGTACAACAGTAATATCATGAACGTAGAGAGCCAAGCCTTTCCAGAATATCACAGGTAGTCAAGGGTCCAAACATGTTGGCTGGGTCTGCACTTTAGCCCAGAGAGGAGGTCATAAGTAAAGTTTTCACTTCCCTTTTGAAGGACTCTGTTGATGGAATCAGTCTAATTTCCATAGGTAGGGAGTTCCAGATTCTCGGGGCCACACCCGAGAAGGCACAAATGTAGGTTTTTTTTTTTTTTAAATTTGTTAGGATTCAACAGCAAGGTGCTGGAGCTCCTAGAGGAGAAGGTACCTCCCAAAAGAACTAGCTTATTTGCAAAGTATAGAGGAGTGTTGAAATGAAGTGCTTTGTGGGTCATGCATGCCAGTTTTATTTATATCCTTTGCTCGTATGGTAGCCAATTTAGAGCTTTCAAAATCGGGGAAATGTGGTTGGATTTCTTGGAGCCCGTGATGATCCTTGCCGCAGAAATCAGTGAGGCCCTGAGAGGGGCCAGCCTGTATCTAGGTAGACCACAAAGGGTAGCACTGCCATAGTCGAGTCGGGAGAGCACTAGTGCTTGCACAGCAGATTTGAAGTCCTCGGGGGCAGAAAGGGTTTGAGTTTCCTAAGAATGCTCAGATGAAAGTTTGCTCCTTTGGTAGCAGCGCTGATGTGCGCTTGCATGTTCAAGTTTTTATCCAGCACTATTCCCAGGCATCTCGTAGAGTCTATGATATGTGGTGTGCAGTTAAGAGCGGAGAGATTATTATTCATAAATTTCTTCACAATGAGGTCTTGCTTGGGCGGCGAGATAAGGAGGAATTCAGTTTTGAGGGCATTCAGTTTGAGATGGTTGAGGGTTAACCAGTTTTGGGCTTTGTGCAGGGTTCCATTGAGAGTCGTGATATCATCCGGTGAAGAGATTTTCAGGTGTAACTAAGTATCATTGGCATACATGTGGTAATGTATGTTAGATGCTTTGAGGATTTCAGTAAGAGGTTCAATGAAAAAGTTGAACAGGGTGGGGGAGAGAGATGACCCTTGGGGTACCCCCAGAGTGCAAGAACTTGGATTGGAGAGGGTTTGATTGGTTTTGACTTTTTGAGATCTGTTATGGAGAAACGAGGCAAACCATTTTAGAACTGTGACAGAGAACCCCATCCTATGTTCCAAAAGGTTTAGGAGGTTATCATGTTTGACGGTGTCAAAAGCTGATGAGTGGTCAGGCATAGTAAGAGCGTCGTCCACTATATGTGTGTTGGCCATTTCGGTGCTGTGACCCTGATGGAAGCCAGATTGGAATTGTTCCAGTAATTGGAATTCTTCAATGTGGTTACATAGTTGTATCTGAACGCATTTCTCAAGGAGTTTTGCTAGAGTGGGGATGTTGGTGATACGTCGGAAGTTGTTCAGATCCTCCGGGTCCGCCGATGGTTTTTTAAGACTAGGGAGCACCAGACCGGACTTTAAGCAGTCCGGGATTTCACTAAGGGTGGGCGGAAGTTGTGTAATCGCATTACGCAAATCTTCGCGAAAACGCTAAAAATGAACGCGAACGCGCGCAAATATCGCGAAGACGCAGAAGTTTTTGTCCCGCCCGTTCGAGATGTTTTTTACGTGATCGCGTTGGAAATGTGTAGCCAACTTGCCCATGCGGTCGCTAATAGATGCAGCCATCTTGTTTTCACTTGTCCCACCCGCTCGCGATGCTATTTCCTGTTCCGGGTCACGCAATGCATGCTCGCGCTTGTTCGCGTTAGTTTTTCCTGTTCGGGTTTTCAATCCTTTGCTTTTGAAAACTTGTTTTTGATCTTTTTAATTTATTATCTCTCTCTCTATTTTCCTGACTCTATATTTTTTGTTTTTGTCTACTTTTTTGTGTTTTTTAACTACTTCTTCACTCTTTTTCTATTACCTGCTTTTTTCATTTCTTTTACTTACTTTTTTAATTTTTACCTTTTCTTTTCCGCCCCCGCCTACCCCAGAACCATGGCAAAGGGCCACAGGGGGCATCGCAGCGGCGCCCACAAGGGGTGCAGGCACGGGCCTTATTTGGGGAGGTGGAGTTGGCTGCACTGGTTTTTTTTGTGCAGCGCCACCTCCCCTTAACCCTGGCAGCAGGCGGCAGGCCTGGGTCTGGGTACGGGCTCCGGGAGCGTCGGCAGCGGTGGAGGAAGGTGCGCCGGGCAGGGTTTTGCTGCTCGGGTGTCCGGTGCAGCCAGAACCAGCTGACGCACCGGTGGTCTGATTTCCTGGATCGGGAGCAGGACCTGCTGGACCTGCTAGGAGTGGAGGTCCAGAGTTTAGGTGAGTAGCTATTTAATTATTACTACTTTGTGTCTGTTCTTCTGCTCTGTGCTATATATTGCGAATATATATTTTTTCTGACCAGCTAGAATGCTGCTGCTTACATACATTACAGGTAATTTACGTTTAAAAGTCTTCTGTGATTGTTATGACACTGGTGCTCTGCGCTACTAATCTTGTTATATGCAACTTTGCGTTTGCGCTCGTTTTGCGTGATTATGTAAGAGTTTATTTTAGAAAACTTAAGTTAGGTAATGCTAGAGTGACTCTAGTCCTTCCTTTGTCCTGTCACTAAGAGATAGGGGTGGATTGATACCTAGGTTTAGTTACTTATTATAAGTTTGTAATTTTTTAGTGGTCTGCGACACCCCATCTATTACGTCACGTGCTGCTGAGTGCTGCTACTGCTTACCCCAGGCCTTAGTAGAACCTTTTGTAGTTTGTTCAGTGAGTGCTAATAGGCTTAGCACTAGCAGAACATCTGCATCAACGAACCAACAATTTTGTGTATGCAAAAATACAGGCATATGTCCTCCATTTATGCATTTTTGAGGACTAAAAGAAGAGGAAATGCTTACTTAATGTACAATTGGCACACCTGGAATAGGTGGGCTCAGTCAGGTGGTACGTACTACTTAGGCTTAGTTAGTATTCTGGAATCAGAATGGAACACTGGATTAGTGTAGATAAATAATAACTAGTCGGTCCGCGAATCCCCAGATACTACTTGTCGACCAGATTAGATAGTTCAATTTTATTGCAATTGTTGTTTACACAAATGTTTTTTTGACAGTCTTATAAAAATATTTTATTTGTTTCACACCAATCATCAATGTTTGTCTCTTCCTTTCTTATATCTTTCATGATCAGCACCCAGGGGCAAGAAGACGTAGGCAGAGTCGGCGGGAGCAGTTCCAGTCGGACAGGAGGACCAGAACGAGGGCTGTTCTGCTGGCCCCAGTAAGTCCTCCTGTTTTTAATATTAATTCTTATTCACTAACTTTTACTGCACTGTATGTTTTTTTCCCGAACTATTGTTTCCGTTTCCTAATGCTATTTTTTACCAACAATTACCCTTTGATCTAGACTATCTGTTTCTAGATTCTTGTCATCTCTGCCTCTAACTGCCTCTGCTATGACTCTCTGTACTACTACTATTAGTCTATCTGTAGCTAAGCATGCCCAGTTGGCCACTCTTTATTTAAAAGGTTTTAAATAAAACTCAGATTCACCAGTAGCTCTATCCATTGATGAGTCCAGTCCTATGGGTTGTCCTCTTGTACTCCTTCTATTCTTCTTAATCTTTGAGGCTTTATTAAACTTGATGTTTTTCGACAATTCCCACCAACAAAATTCCCAACCAGATTTTACTATTTTGATAGGACAGGACATACTACTACTGTTGTAGGGATTTTCCACATACAGAACATTGCAGTTGCACAAGAAAATAGGATGTTGCTGATGGGAGGTTGGACCTTCCTCACTCTCACACCTCAGTCAGAACAGAACCCACCACAATCCCCTGCCCGACTAGTTATAATAGTGTTTTATTACTATTAGCTCTCCGAACCCCCCCAAGATACCCAATGAGTAGACAACCCAGAACATAACACTTCCGACCTCTCAGTCGTGAAAGCAATGCACAAGCACTGTGTGCACACCCTTCCTTTTGCTTGCTCACTCGTGGAAGTCCATCCACACCAAATACCACTGAGTCTATGTAAGTTCAAAAATTATTTTATTTGCAACTGACAAGCTATGTACGTTGTTCTATAATCAACAGCAAAATGCATAAGATTAAAACTATAAACATTGTTGCACTTAGTTACACTTACAACAACTACAAGTCCATAGAACGAAGAAAAAAAAAGCAAAATCAGGATTAATAAATAAGTGAACAGTGGTGGAAGCACCACCATCCCCTTTGTAGGAATAGGAATATAGTTTATATAAAATTATAAATGAAGATCTGAGCGATTTCTGTAGACCCCTCACCTTAGAAGAAGATAGTACTGGTTACATCATAAGCTCTGCATAGCTCTGGTTCGTAGAATGGAATCTTCAGTCTGTTAGGAGAAAATGGTGCGTGTTAGTATATTGCAAGCATTTCTCAGTCGTGGCAAAAAGTGTAGCATTTTGGATAAGCAATATGGACTAACACCAGAACTCCATAACAAAGTGGCTTGTTTTGATTGACCTTGTACGCAGTGCTTAGACAGTAGCAGTATGAGCTCATGTGGGCTCAAAGGCGTCACTCTTTATACAACAAGCTGCGAGGTAACGACGCGTGTCCTAAAATAAAAGACACAAAGGTAAAATGGTAGCATGGCTCGGGCTAACTAAGCAAATGACTCTAGGGACCATATAACTACTAGCGTCTACTCTACTACTACCTGATTTGTACTAGTGATGTATGTTGTATATGTATGTATTACTATTAACTCATTTTTCAATCTTGCTAGTGAAAAATAGGGGGAGGTGGATATGACACCTAAAAAATGTGTAATGTTTTTTCAAGGCGCACTACCAACCACCAGTGCCGGGGCCAGCGGCGACGCGGCTGCTGACGGAGGAGAGGAGGAGGCGGCAGTTGCTGGAGGAGCTGCAGGGGGTGAGCCAGCAGCAGTGGCGGGCGGTTTAAGTTAGATACCTAATCCTTACTTCTTGACATTACACTCACTGCAAGGGTGTACTGTATAATACTGTGCAGTTGACTTACTAAGTAAGAGGTTGTTGTGAGCGGTTGAAGACACCCTTTACTTAGCATTAGTAAAAGCATTAGTGGCGGGAGTGTTGTTGAGTAACCAATGGCCTCTTCTATCGGATTATTTCAACTCAGCTGTGAAAGTTTTATGGAGAAGACTAAAAGTCAGATCAGATGACCTTGATGGATGGGTTGAACGAAAAGGGAAAGAAGAGTGGAATGAAGAAGGACGGGCGAGATTTAAGATTTATGACTGGCAGAGAAGGATTTGTGGGATGCATGCAGCATGCATACTGGTGGCTGATAGGAATCAGATGCATGGTTGGTTGAATGCCTGAAACTCCCACAGATGTTAAAGTCCAAGAAAGTGGGAGGATAGATAGTACATACCACAAATGTTATGTGCTTGCTAGTGCTACCGTGACACTATGTGTAGAAATATTTGTCTTACTGCTTTGCTAAGAGTACATTTTACAATAGTCTTGTTTTTTCTTCTTCATATATAGCTACTCCTTGCAAGGGGAAACCTGACCGGAAGGAGTTGTCAGCCAAGGGCCGGCGCCGGAAACTGAAGGCCATACAGACCGAATATTGTCGGCTGGTGGTCCTGGAAGAGGAGGAGGAGGCGGCAGCAGCTGCAGCCTCCTCCAATGCCCCGGGCCCCAGCCACCGCCCTCCAGTGGTATGGCGCCACCGTCTGGCAGCCGCCCGCCGCCACCCCTCCATCAGTGCTGCCCCCCCCCCCATGGATGCAACTGTCGCGCATTGAAGTGCCGTGTTGCCCGCCTGGAGGAGCAAGTTCGTGTCCTCCTGAAAAAAGCCCGCCTAACTTAGACCCTGTTCTGATTTCCCCTTTTTGAATTATTCTTGGGGTGGGTGGGATCCGGGCATTGGGTTTTCTCTTTTGGACAATTGGACATTTTCTTTACGGACATTGGTTGGGGTTAGGGAGAGGGGTGGGTCAGGTGTGGAATTTTTTTTACATAGTTTGTTTTTGTTAGGGTATTAAATAATATATTTCTACTTAAGTTTGCATACAATGTTGTTAATGTTTTCTGGGTGGGGTTACTGTTTTACATCACACTGTATCCTTCTTTCCTTGCTGGTGCAGGGCCGCCCACAGCCAGTGTTTGATTTTAATAATTGGATGACTTTGTAAGACAGAAACAGATAGATGCGGCACCCCTCACTGAGTGACTTGTCCTACTACTAGTACTGTCAGTCTCTTCTACTCTAGGCACTCTGCAACTGGACTCAAAGGGGTGTGTGAAATTGAATTAATGAAAACATGTCCATTATTAATTATGCCTCCCCCAAACTTCTCTTACCTTTGCTTGATGTTTAACTTAGGCACAGCGATGGCTGCATGGTGATGATGGTTTTCTTTCCTAACATGCCATGGTTGTGGTGGTGGTAGTAGTAGTAGTAGACACTGGCAGCAGCATTTGCCAAAAAAGAAAATGAGACAGTCAGTAGCCTGAGAGAGACTCTTCGAGGGGTAGTAGAATGAAGTACAGTACTGAACAGAACTTACTGGCAAACAATAATAGGCCCAAATACAGCAAAACATAATGGTGGTGGAGATAACCAAGTAGTACACAGAGTTATAAACTATAGTTGTGTCGAGTCACTTGACTAGGCCTACAGCACACTGATACAAGCGTAACTGTTAGTGCTGTGTAGGAGGATGACAACAAATGATGTCCATTAATCCAATCAATGCCGTGAATTAATGCTGATGTATTAGCCGGTTCCTTTAGTAAAAAAATTACCTCACAAATATACTGCTCATGGGTGGGCAAGCAGAAGAAGATCCCCGCCCTGCCTTGAAATTGAAGTACTGTTGCGTTTGTCACATCCGCCCCAGCAAGTGTGTGATAAATTATTGATGTACATTTAATGTAGTCATACCTCAATAAGTCACACAGCCCGGGGGAAGAGGGTTAGGGTTTGTTGAATGGTTGGGAAGGGGGTTTTGGGAAAAGGTTTGAGAAAGAAAAACAGTACGCATGGGCAAACATCAAACAACAGAATCTTTGTAGACTACCATATCCATATCAATATGTTAAGGGAGAAAAAGGAAATAATGCATGCATGATGATTGATGATAAGGAGAGACCCGGATTACATATAGTTTGTGTTCAGTGTTACCGGGCTTACTTTTACAGACAGCAAAAAAAATTTTAAAATATCTGTAGGGATGAATTATAGACAGAGAGCAAACCTAATGATAATAATAGTAATAACAACAAGAACACACTGTTGTAATGATTGTAGACAAAAAAATGAATCAAATTATTTCAAAGATGTAAGTTGATACTGTTACTGTGTTATCCTGGTCAAATGGTGAGTTGAATCTCGGCATTCCTAATGGTCCTCCCTTCCATGGATGCTCCGTCCATCAATCTTGGGTGACGCCACTGCCTGCCTGGCAGATGTAGATTCATTGGTAAGGTAAGTGTGCATTGTTGTTTTCCCAAGTATAGCCCGGCCTGTAATTGTAGATGCAAAAACAAAAGGGATATTGAGATTGAAACCAAGTTGAAAAAAATGGACAAGTTAATGTTGTAGTGCAACAAGAACACTTTCCGAGGTGGCATGGATGCATCATCTCTACTCTAGTCTGTTTCCAGCATTAACCTACAACACCAACAGGACAGAGCAGGCCCACGGTGACGGCACCCCTTGCACATCCTCCATTTAGCGTACCGTTTTTGAAAGAGTTGGAGAAAGCACATATCCAGCAACATAGCATTTTACAATTTACCGCAGTCATACCACCGCTACACTTGACTCCACCGCTACACAGACATTTAGGTCTGCTGTGGTTGTTGTTTACTTGTTTACCTTATATGCCACTCATGAAACGGCTTGACTTATTCCATCAATCATCTCCGATCCGTGTACTGAGTGACTGTGAAGATACTATGTCACTGTGGTCATCATGATGGTGTTGTTCAACTCAGTCTGGGTGTACCGAGTGAGTCCCCTTCCTATATTCAAAATGCGATGTATCGGCCTGCAGTAGAAGTATAAATTTGGTATTAAAGTACACAATGAAGTAACTTCATGCACAACAAACAACAAAATCACTCAGTCAGCGTCCAATGCATGGCATCATTCAGTACCTGTTCCTTCTCATCTTCAGTTAATGGGCAGTCTCTCTCGGATCACAAAGGAGGATAGCTATAGTAGTCATCATCAATCATGTTCCACTCATTTTGGAGGGACTTGGAAATATCTTTTCTTTTTTCTTCTATTTTGCATCATCCAATCATCATCTGACTTCTTGAGGGCAATCGATTTAGGGAGATTCAGGAGGATGGAGGAGCAGGATTTTGAGGAGTGTACTGTGATATGCAGCCAGCCGAAACTTGCATATGGCAATAAAACAATTAGAAGATGGTGGTGATGGATTTGTTGTGATTCAAAGTTTCTAACCAGAAAGACAGATACACCAATAAAAGAAAATAAGTGAGGAAGACAGTAAGAACTGGAAGTACAAGCCTAATTGTCAGGGAAGTATAGCTCGTCCTCAAACTCTGGAGGTTCAACCAGAAGTAGGTAATCATCATCTAACACACCAGTTCCGTCACCTGAGCCGCTGTCCTCATCTTCCTCCCTTGATTCATGTATTGTGTAATTCGGTGGTATAAAGTGCTGATTCATTTTGATCATTGTTAACCTCTCCACGTTTTTGGGTGAGAGACTGGTCCTTCTCACTGTTACAATGGAACCAGCAGCACTGAAAGCACGTTCCGAAGAGACACTTGTGACAGGGCAAGCCAGATAGTTTATCGCCAGCCTGCTGAGCACTGGCCATTGGGCCCTTTTCCCATACCAATACCTCAATGGGTTTTGATCAATGTACACCTCTGTTGGGTCGTCCAGATAGGCCTGGATCATCCGCTCAATGTTCAGGAGTGCAAAACTTTTTTCTGGCTCTTTTCCTGTTGCATCAGCACTGGACTTACCCATGCCTTGCTTTAAATACCAATCCTGTAACGATTTTACTGGGCCTGAAGATACAGCTGTTGCTGTTGTAGATAGTGTTGGTGAGTGTTCTGAGCCAAACGCACTGCGCTCAGGCTCCCAAGTTGAACTTGACGCCGGATGCCCTGCTGCAGTACTTGTTGTGAGTTTATCTAGCGGGCTTTTAATTAACAGCCGTTCATTTTCAACGTACTCGCTGACTCAGCTATCCACGTTTTGTACTGGGCAACATCCATTTCTGAAAAAGGAATTAATGTCTTCAGTGCCCATTTTGTCCGTGGATCCAGAATTGTGGCACAAATGTAATGTTTTTGTGACAAAATTTTTTGCACCCTTGTATTGTCAGCTAAGCGACGAGCTAAGCTCTCCACCAACTCATATGCTTCTTTTTTTTCCTCTATATCTTTGTATGCTTCTGCCACCTCCTTCAGCTGATGCTCTAGCATTTGCAACAATGGGATAACTTGGCCCATAGTACAGTCCTCCTTGCTAACTTCACATGTGAAGACCTCGAAAGGAAGAAGCATCTCAGTCAGGCATTTAACTAGGCACCATTGGTCCATCTGAAGGCTCATGCCTTTCACAGTAGCATCCCCTCTTCGCATGACATATTCACTGATTGGCCTGTACTGCTCAAACAGACGATCAAGCATGTAATAAGTTGAGTTCCAACGTGTTGCCACCTCCTGGACGAGTGCTTTGACTGGCATTCTATAGTCACGTTGAATGATCCTCAGCTGCTTCCGAGCTTTAAAAGAATGGCTGAAATTAGTGCATATTCTTCTGCAGATGGTCAATAAGTTGCTGACTATGGCTTCTTTTTTCAGAAAGTCTTGAACAATAATGTTAATGCAGTGTGCCAGACACGGAACCCTAAAATAGGAACCAAGCTCCATGGCCTTAAGTACATTACTGCCATTATCCATGGAAACAAAAGCAATCTTAAGCCCTCTTGGGCGCAGCCATTCAAAAACCTTGCTCTGAAACTCTTCCAATATGTTTACAGCAGTATGAAATTTTTCCATGGCGAACATGGATACAGTTGCATGTTTACGAGTAGCTTTAAAAATCTCAGCTGCGTCAACAGCACCTTCAGATAATTTATCTCTAACCCCCACAAATGAGACCCAGTGTGCAGTGATGCACATGCAATCAGTGGCATGGCAACTGGTCCACATGTCTGTTGTTAGGTGGATATTGTGAACAGCATTCTGCTGCAAAGCTTGTCCAACCAATTCCAGCACATCATGATGTAGTGCTGGAACAGCAACTCTTGCAAAATAGGACCGGCTGGGAACCTTCCATTTAGGGCTGATGGTTGAAACAAATTCAAGGAAACCCACCCCTTCCACAAATGAAAAAGGGAGAAGGTCCAGCACTAACATTTTAGCCAGCTTCGCATTGTACAACCATGCCGTTGGGTGGTTGCGTTGGTACTGCCCCTCCAACCTAAGCATGCTGTCAATGGTAGTCTCGATTATTTTCCTTTGTGGTGCAGGTTTCTTCAACCCAGTTAGGCTCAAAGACGCACTTTGTTTCATAATCATTGCAGTACTACTTGGTAGCCTTGGTGTCTCAGCCTGACTCAGACTCTTACTGCGGTGCCACTGAGATGTTGCTGAGGAGGATGTGGGCGGTACTACTACACTACTGGGGACAGGGCTAGAATTGTCTCCCTCTTGTTCACCTTCCACCGCGATAATATCGTCCCCTGATTCTTCATGCCCAACAACAATGGGTTGAGTTTTACTTTGTTCTAAGCGAAGTAGGTGAGCCTCCCACACGATAGTGTGGTGTATTTTGAGATGACTTGTTTGGCCTCCGGTACCATAGTTTCTACCAAGCTTACCACACCAAACAGCATGTCGACAAATTGAGCATATAGCAATGTTCTCCTCCTAACTGCTAACCGAAAAGAAGTCCCAAACTGGGGAGGAGAACTTTCTGGTGCTGCTGGATGTGCCACTTTCAATACCAGATGAACTGGAGGGTGTGCTTGGAATGTGACTCTGAGCAGCTACACTGCGACTTCTACCACTACCTACTGAAGTGGTGGTTGAGCTGGATGTAGGTCCCTGCCTTTCCTTTGCAAATGAAAATATGGAAGCTGGAGGTCGTGGTGGTGTTACCTGTGTTGGTGGTATCCGTGCTACATCCCTTGCAGCCATTTTAGATAGGGTAATAATGTTAGTCTCCATATCCTTTGGGCCGGGAGTGATGTCCGTGATGATTGGCTCGTCATCATCATCATCTCCCTCTTGTACATCTACCTCAATAACTCTAAGGCTTTCTGGAACCTTCCTTTTCACTAGCCTTGTCTTGTGGCGTGCATCACTCTCAGACTGAGCTGGTGGCTTCCAAGTGGCATCAAGATCATCAGAAGCGGGGCTTGAAGAAGAAGATGATGGAATAACCCTCCTTTTCCTTGCTGGGGGTCTGGAAGACAATGGATCTTCTGAAACAGTGGCTTGCCCCTCTTTGTCTGCAGGAAGCTCGATTTCCTGAAATGCCCCTACTTCAGCAGGAACAACTACTATTGTGGGCTGTTGTTATGGCTGTTCTTGCGGCTGCTGTGGTTCCTGCAGCTGCTGCTGTTCTTGCGACCTGCTGCTGTTCTTGCGGCTGCTGCGGTTCTTGTGGCTGCTGCTGTTCTTGCGGCTGCTGCTGTTCTTGCAGCTGCGCCTGCTGCTGCTGTACTTGCGGCTGGGCCTGCTGTTCTTGTGGCTGCGGCTGCGCCTGCTGCTGCAGACTTATCTGCTGAGTTTCAGCATGCGTTGATTGTGTACTACTTTGCAATACTGACATTTCAACATCTCTGCTCGCTAGTAGACTGGCTACCTCTGCGACACTCATGGGCTCGGGCCTAGGTTGGTGGGGATGGCCCGCTGGTGCGGATGTGCTGCTCCCAGCTTGGTTCCCGCCGGACAACGATGCTGCAAGCGTGTGTTTTTTGGTCCCAAAAAACACATTTGCCGGCACACCAGTCGTGGTTAGTGCCTCTTGCTTTTTCTGTTCCTTCTTCTCACCGGCAACTTTCTTGGTACTGGAGGACCTGGTACCTTTCTTTGGGCCCATTTTCTTCAGAGCTCAGACAGGACGCAGGTGCACAAGTTGCAGAGATGTCTGTGGTCACAGTTGGACGTGATGTGGTGCGCAGCAGGACTTCTGTCTGGCAGAACAATGGATGATGTTGATAGTTACCTCCTCCTGTGTCTTTTTGTGCACCTAAAAGCAAATTAGCCAGGAGAAGAACATCAGTGAAATGTTGCATTTGTTGTTGTGGTTCAATTACTACTAGAACAAACAAAAAAAATAGGATATATAGTGTAGCCATTTGTGAGACTTTGGCAACAAGGGCTATGGTATACTACTTACTGAGTACAGTATACACACACTACACTCTCAGGAAGGATAGGAAAAAATAAAAACAACCACAAAAATACAAATATAATGGAAGGGAGCTGCTGCTGGCAAAGGGGATGGATGGAAGCAGTAAGCCAATAGGAAAACCGCTAAAAGGCCTATAGAAGAAGCCAGGCAAAAGATGCATGCTAAACCACACTGCTGTGCCTTTTTAATGCAATAAAATGCAAAAACTAAAATCCACCGGGCAAAACAAGGTCTGCAGGGTGCACACCAACACACCAGGCACACACAACAAAGGCATTTCTTTAACACACCCCCAAAAACAGAAATCTCCCGAAAAAACACATTTTCCAACTCAATCCAATGCCATCCATGCCCTAAATGATGTTTAAATTCAACAGGACACACAGATAAACACTTGTTTAATGCACTTGTGGCTACCTGCTCTGAGCCTACTGGATGAAGGCAGGCCCATGGGCAGGAAAAGCCACACAAGCTTGCAGGCCTAGACTTCAAAATGGCCGCCAACCACATGGCCAGGCCCACCCAACTACAAGAAAGAGAAGACAGACAATGCAGGCCTGTTCCAAAAAACACACTGCCTGCCTTCAAAATGCCAGACTCATGGCCAGGCCCACAACAAGAAGCCTAGGCCACAAAGGAATACCATGCAGGCCTATATATGGCAAAAGCTGCACACTAATAACTCCCACCAGAAAAGGCCCACAGCCACATGTACACTAGCAAATCACAAGCAACAAGCTGGAGGCCTGGCAATCAATGAACTGCCAAAAGGCTTATAAAGAAGCCAGGCAAAAGATGCATGCTAAACCACACTGCTGTGCCTTTTTAATGCAATAAAATGCAAAAACGAAAATCCACAGGGCAAAACAAGGTCTGCAGGATGCACACCAACACACCAGGCACACACAACAAAGGCATTTCTTTAACACACACCCAAAAACAGAAATCCCCCCCAAAAACACATTTTCCAACTCCATCCAATGCCATCCATGCCCTAAATGATGTTTGAAAAACATTCAACACACACCAAAGGAACAGTTGCTTCATCATGCACCCACCCATGACTAGCTCTGGGCCTACTGGCTACCCCCAACAATTAAAAAAAAAGAATGATGAGTACCAAAATTGTAGTTGCAGCAACTGCAATGCCCCCAATCAAACAGAGATAACACCAACTTACTTGTAAAATATCAAATTCAAAAGTCCTCAAAACCAATGATAATGATGCAGCAGACACAAAGAGTGATCCTTTCAGCTGAAATCCAAAGGCAGAATGAACAGGAGATGGACAAAGCACTGGGAGGAGCCTGATGGACAGGAACAGGAAGTTGGAGACTCTCTGGCACTTCCTCCCTCTCCCCCACAAAAGATTTTTTTTATAAGGACTCCTTGCACAAAAAAGGACAGCCAAATGTCAATCAGAGGAGTTTTTTCCATCCAAATCATCATTTAGAGAAGGTTTTATGCAGCTAGAGTTAATATTCTTCTCCAAATCGAAAATTTGGCGTGTTCGCGACCTTCACCACACTTCCGCCGGATGTCGATGGCGCGTCCAAAATAACGTGTTCGCGATCTCATGGTCTTTGTCGCGGTAGAGATTGACGTGTTTGCGACCTCACGCGCTCTCTCACGCTGGAAAATGACGTGTTCGCGATCGCAGACTCTCGCGGTGTCTGATGGCGAGGAGAATGACGTGATCGCGAACTCTCACGGGATAGCGCGACCGGCTATCAACATCTCGTGGCGCACGCGAACGGATTGGAAAACTCATCAGCGAACGCAGGGATCCCGGTAAGGCGATCGCGCTCGCGAGAACGCATTTTCAAAGCGCGAACATGAAAAAAAAGTTCACAACGCGGCAAATATCGGAAATTTTGGCATTTTCGCTCTCTCCGCAGAACGCGAAAATGTCTAAATATCGCAATTCCGCGAGCGGAACGGAATTTGAGGCCCACCCTTAGATTTCACCTTGAAGAAGGGAAGCAATGATAATTTTGGACCAGAGAGGGACTAGTGACCTTATCAGATCTCTGAAGAGAGAAGAGGGGATGGGATCATTGAAGTCATTATTTTTAGGGGAGTGACTTGCAGCCATCTGGTGCTGCGAGGGGAGGGGGGAGGTTTGGTACACGTGATAGGTCGACCAGAGACAAGCTTAGCTCCGAATCGTTCTTGTTAGCTTTTTCGAGGAAGAAGGCAGCAAAGTCCTCGCAGTTTGGTTGTGTACTGGAGCTGAGTGTTGTCTGGGAGGTAGTGTTGTTGGATTGACGTTTAATCAGATCAAACAGCATTTTGGGGCGGTTTTTGGCATTGTCCAGTTGCCTTCTGAAGAAGGACGCTTTCGCAATTCTAATGTGTTTGCTGACCATACTCATTTTCAGCCTCAGGAACTTAAGGAGTTCCGGCGATGGTGAGCGTCCCACCATCAAGATGGAGCAAGAGTTAAGAGGAGAAAAGCTTGCGGAA
This sequence comes from Triturus cristatus, assembly GCF_964204655.1. NCBI lineage: Eukaryota > Metazoa > Chordata > Amphibia > Caudata > Salamandridae > Triturus > Triturus cristatus. The sequence goes on from NC_140580.1 coordinate 1,001,903,189, forward strand.
ATCCCTCTGAATTTGTTAGTGAGCGTCCCACCACCAAGATGGAGCAAGAGTTAAGAGGAGAAAAGCCTGTTGACATCCATAAGCATCCCCCATTAATAGGAAGTATCCTGACATTTGGGGAGGCAGCAGCATTATGCCATAACGTTCCAAGATGGCAGCTGTATTGGGACACTGGGGAGCTAGGTGCATAAGCTCTGCTGGCCACTTTAGGGAGGAGAGACTAATATGGCCGCCCTATGCCTCACACGAGTGGAGCAGTGAGGGACAGGTAAAATGAAAAACAGATCGGTGGTGAGCGTCTGGGAGGGGAAGGGTGCGCTGAGTCAAGCTTGCCCTTACCTCCTGAGGGTTTGATGTGTCCTCTACAGTTGGCCAATCCGCTCCTCTGCACTGGAAACGGTCATGATCATTATTTTCTGTAGAAGCCACGGCAGGGGGCACATCCTACTCCTAGCTTCGACCCGTATTGGCGCAAGTGTTACCCTGATCACAGCGTACGGGGCTAGGTGTACAGCCTGCAACAATCCTCCGTGACCGTTGCGGTGCAGGAGCCCATTGGTTCACAACATAAGTGTGGTGCAGTTCCTCCTGTTCACCACAGAGTTCTCAGTTTCCTCTATATCTAGCCTCTTTCACTAGGAGGGATGCCCTCCGAGAGGCCCGACTGAGGAGGCTTCAGCCCGCCCCCGATCCCTCTCGTAGGACGGAGGCTGCGGAAGACTGCGAAAGTCAATCACGGTGCCGAGAGCTCTGTCAGAGCTTTGCATTAGCAGCAGGTCCCGGTCATCACGCTGCACCCTCTTACCAGATGACGGTGAACAGTGTCCAGGACCAGCCATGTATGGCTGGCGGTGGAGATCATGGAAGTCTATTCCGGCACTGCATCCTGCATCCTGATCCCTGCAGTAGATCCAGGTCAGCACTGGTCTGGTTTTCCCGACATATATTTTACCAAGATGAGGGCGCCGAGCTTAGGATCCGCCAAGTGGGGCCGGAGGTCGAGGTCGTGGGAAGATTCTGTATCGTAAGTAAAAACAAGCGATTGTGGTTCAAGTTTGCTGTGCGAATGGGACAGATTATCAGGGATTTCCGCAGATGGCGATCCCTTACCCCAGGAGCCTCCTGGAAGAGCTCCTTCCCCAGCAGCCATTTTGCCTAAATTTGTTGTCACTAAATGCTCGAATGGCATTTGACAGCATAGAATGGCAATATTTATTAGCAGTGCTGGAACGCTTTGGCTTCTGCCCTAACCTCCATGCCTGGATAAAATTGCTATATACAGACCCACTGGCTAGAGTAAGGGTCAACTGTGCAGTGTCTATGCAAGTGAAGTTGCACAAAGGTACGAGGCAGGGATGCCTGCTCTCACCCATGCTGTTCCCACTTGCACTGGAGACATTGGCGGAATGGATTAGGACTGACCCACTGATAAGGGGCATACCGGTTGGAGGAGAATGGGAAGAGAGAATTTCACAATATGCGGACGATATTCTCTTATATGCCACCAGGCCCCGCTCCACGATACACCGGACATTGCACATATTCCAATTATTTGGCAGCTACTCAGGATACAAAATAAATTGGGATAAATTGCTAATATTTGTATATTGTACTAGCAGGAGAGGCGCCTACACTGACAACCATAGGAAAAGCACTATTGCTCAAAACCAAATTCAAGTATCTGGGAATGGTGAACTGACAGACAGAAAATGAATTCAGAGATGATAATCTAGCCCCTTCAGCTGCATAGATCGCGGAATGATGTAGCACACTGGAGAAAATTGCCACTTTCACTGATGGGTTGGGGTGCCATTTTGAAAATGATGGCACTACCACGCCTGAAATATGTTCTACAAAATACCCCATAAAAGATACCACTGGGATACTTTCAAGAGATAGATTCAAAGATACGGCAACTGCTTTGGGACGGAGGTAGCCCCCGAATAGCACTAAACAAGCTACAGAGAAGACCATACGACGTGGGAATAACGGTCCCTGACATACATAAATACCACTGGGCGACTCAACTAGTTGCGCTTAATGACTGGGTCTTTGCAGAGAGAGATGTACCGGCATACCGAGTAGACCAATGGTCGATGGGACAAAGAGGATATCTGGAAGCCCTATATAGTAAAAAAGCATCAGGCAGACCGCTGGCACACACACAAACAACAGTGAGAATATAGAGAGAGGCAACCAAATTCCTGGGCTGGGAAGGTAAACTAATGGAACGCACTCCCCTGTGAGATAGTGACCTTCTAGGGCAAGTGTGAGAATTAAAAGGATTTAGTGCATGGGCACTCCTGGGCATTGAATATCTGGGGGACATTTGTAAAAAACAAAAAATGGTAGACTTTGAGGAAATTCAAGTAGAATATTAAATGACACATTCTGAGAACTTACAACTGAAACATGATCTAAAGGCACACACGAGTCAGGGAGAACAATTACCAGAGACAGCTCCCCTTGAAGATAGAATACTTGCCGACCCAATACCAGACAAGGCAACCCCCCTTATCTATAAAACGATTATGAATAACACCCCAGATCCATTACTAACCCCTATGGAAAAATGGTAAACAGATGTTGGGATTTTAGAAGAGAATGACTGGATGGAAGTCACGCAGAGCCCCAAGAAAGTAGCTATAAGGGCACGTTTCAGACTTATACAAATCAGAATAATATATAGATCCTATACAACTAGATCGCTACTCTATACAATGGGCAAATGCGACTCAAACAAATGCACGAGGGGATGTGGGGAGGAAGGCACCTTTTTCTATACAATATGGAACTGCCCTAGACTGCGGAGATTCTGGGGGGCAATCATAGCTATGATGTCAAAGGTGATGGGACTGGAAGTACCGATGGAGGCCCAATGGCACTTACTATGTGTTATGGGAGAAATAAATTGGCCAAAGTATGCCAAACTGTGGTTGATGTTAGCAGATATAGTTGCCACAATAAAAATTGCCAGAGCATGGGGGAAGTCACAACCACCAACAGTGAGGAAATGGGAACAAGATCTAGATTGGTGTTGTGCAGCAGAGAAAACAATTCATCAGAGCTGGGGTTGCCCCCGAAAATGGGACAAAATATGGGGAGCATAGGTTAAGTACAGAGGATTGTAACCAGGGGAGGATGGCAAATTGCGGACTATGAAGGGGCCAGCACTGCCTAAGTGAATGCAATGTACAATGAACTATTGATAGATGTAGAGTTGGAACATTTAAAACTAGGGGGGTTTCAGGAAATGCCTCCATTGAGAGGATCATACGGAAGAATAAATTGACCTGAAATATAAAAAAAAAAGAAAAAGTCTGCTCCCAGAGTGTAGACGTGGTGTTTGCTCCCAGGTGGCAGGAGTTTTGAAAATGATCCCACCAAGCGAAGCAAACACAAGTTTCCCTGCCCGTGCTGGTACAGGCAGGAAAACCGCTATGTCCTGGGGTGGCATCCCCTTGACATAGCATATGAGTCGTCCCTGGGGGAAGGGGTCCCCAGGGCTGTAGAAGGCCCCGGGAGTGGAGCTGTGCAGCCCCCCTCCCTTTTACTTACTTTTTTGCTTTGGAGGCTTAAGGAGAGGGGCCGAGCGGCACCCGTCCATTTACAAAATACCCCGGTCCTGGGGGATGGGGTCTCCAGGCCAAAATTGACTGAGGGAAATGGCTGTGAGCCACCCTCCCCCTCAAATACACACCAGGCTCCAGGGGTTGGGGTCCCAGGGCCAAAAATGGCACAGGGAAGAGGGCCGCATTCTCCTCTCTCCCTAAATAAATAATTTTTCACTTCTGCGTAGCACACCTTTCTGTGCCTCTAGTAGCTGTAGTGACAAGTTCAGCACAACATAATCAGACAAGCCTGGCACTCACACAGGACATCCAGCTCTTACCTTGCAGGACACCTGCTGCCATGCACTTTTCCTTTACTTACATGTATCAAAGCATTTCTTCTACTATCATTGTAGTGGTGCTGGATACTATCATGATTACAGTGACAGATCAAAGCAAGCTGCCTGCAACATGTGTAGTCAACATCTCAAGACTCTAAGGCTGACATCCAGTGCACACAGATACACACACGTCTTCTCACACAAGCACTGGATCATAAAGTCTTCGGGCAAGGCAACAGTGGCTATCTGAGTTTGCAGTGATCCAACTGTAAGCTGCTGCATAACTGCAGATGCAACGCTTACCCAACACCCACCTGCAGTGAGCTGAACAACGTTCCACATAAAAACGACGGCCTTTGACCTTTTCCTGCTCATTAACCGAATGTCACATGTACAACGCTTGTAAAAAAAGCAAGTTGCTGTAAGTTGCTGTAAAAAATTAGCTCACAAGCACAATAAAGCAACCTTACATAGTTTCAAGTATGTAAACATTACTGTACAATCTTGTCTGTGTGAGATCAATGTTAACCATTTCATTCTTACTGTGCCCATTTTCACCAACATTGTAACATCCGTCAGAGAAACGTTTCAACAAAGCGGATTAGGAGAAAGCACACAGCCACAAACTTACCATCTCCACCTCGCACCATGGTTGATGATGGCGCAGTGACATTTCTGGTGTATGCCCATCACAGTCTGAACTCTGCACTCCCAGGGGAGTGTGGAGTAGCAAAAATATGCAAACGCCGCCAGCGGAGCGGAGTTCACCGCCCTCCCCTAGAACAAGGTCAGAAATGAGCAGTAAGAGGCAGAAAAAAGGTCAGCAACGAGCAGAAAGAGGCAAACAAGAGGCCAGCAATGAACAGAAAGAGGTAAAAGAGAGATCAGCAACGAGCAGAAAGAGGCAAAATAAAGGTCAAACACTAGCAGAAAGAGCAAAATAGAGATCAGCAACCAGCAGAAAGAGGCAAAATAAAGGTCAGAAATTAACAAAAAGAGGCAAAATAAAGGGCAGCAACAAGCAGACAGAGGCAAAATAGAGATCAGAAACAAGCAGAAAGAGGCAAAATAAATGCCAGTGACAAGCAGAAAGAGGCATAATAGAGATCAGAACAGAGCAGAATGAGGCAAAATAGATGTCAGAAACGAGCAGAAAGAGGCAAAATAGTGGTTAGCAACAAGCAGAAAGAGACAGAATAAAGGCCAGCAATGAGCAGAAAGAGGCAAAAAAGAGATCAGTAATGAGCAGAAAGAGGCAAAATAGGAGACAGAAGCGAGAAGACACAGTCAAAATAAAGGTCAGCAACGAGCAGAAACAAGCAATATAAAGGTCAAAAACAAACAGATAGAGGCAAAATAAAGGTCAGCAATGAGCAGAAAGAGGTAAAATCAAAATGTCAAGCGAACAGAAAATAGGCAGAAAACAAGCAGAACACACTCGGGCACTCATAAGCCACTCACAGAAGAGCTCAGATACTCTCACACCCACTCACAGACCCAGTCAGACACCAATGCACCCACTTACAGAATCACTCATATATTCTCTCACCCACTCACATATCTACTCAGAGACTCACGCCGCTACTAACAGACCCACTCAGAGTCTCATGCACCCACTCACAGACCCGCTCAAACACTCATGCAGTCTCTCACAGACTGACTGACACACTCATTAAAGCATTCGCAAATTTACTCCGACACTCTCACACCCACTCACAGGCCCACTCAGACACTCACACACCCACTCACGCACCCAGAGAGACACTCACACACCCACTCACAGACTCATTTAGAAACTCATGCATTCACTCATAGACTGACTCACACACACAGAGGCACTCGCAAACCCACTTAGACACTCACACACCCACTCACAGACCCACTCAGACACTCATGCATCTACTCACAAACCCAGTGGGACACTTATGCACACACCTACTCACACACATTGAAACACTCATACACTCACTCACACACCCACTGAGACACTCATGCACTCGGTCACACACTCACTCTAAAAGGTTAGAGGTTACAGTTAGGAAATAAAATAAAAAAACTTAGAACACTTAAAAAACCAAAGGTTACTGGGAAGTTGTAGTTAGGAAATAGAATTTAAAAAACCTTAGAAATTCACTTAAAAAACCAAAGGTTACTGGGAAGTTTTAATTAGGAAATCAAATTTAAAAAACCTTAGAAATTCAGTGAAAAAACAAAAGTTACAGGAACGTTATAGTTAGGAAACAACAGAATGCATAAAACCTTAGAAATTCACTGAAAAAACAAAGGTTACAGGGATGTTATAGTTAGGAAATAGAATTTTGTTTAAACTTAGAAATTCACTGGGAAAAAAAGTCATAAAGATACTACTCGTAATTTACCTTTGTGAATAACTAAACGTAGTAAAGTTAGACTTTAGGTCTAAATTTGGACTTTTGGTCTAACTTTATCTTTGTGAATCAGGCCATCAGTCATAAAATTACATGGTATACTAAATAACAGTTGGCAAAGCAAAATACTATATATCTTAAGAGGGCCCAGCAAGGATTCTATATCCATAGTAGGCACCATGCTGCCTACTATGGTAATCTGTGAGATTCCATTTAACAAAATATCTATCTGTAGGCTTTAATACAGAGTAATAACAATCTACCCTTAAATGTCTATTGACAGTAACATATGCTTTTCATAATCAATATGTCATGCCTACTACCTTTATCATAACTTTTCATCATAAACAGTCAAGCATGTAACCTTTATCTTTGGCTTGTCACTGTAAGCAACTCACACCTACTATGTTGGTTCAAAAGCTATCCCACAAGGCAAAACATCAGGTATTCCATAATAAAATTACAAATATTACAAAATGCAGTAGTCAAAACAATGCAACAGTACTCCTAATAGAGTATAATAAAGATTACCACAGTGCAATAGTCCCCCATGGGTTGTTCAGGAGGGTCATCAGTACCAAAACCCATGCCTACTGAGAACTTCTATATTACAAAGTACTTGCCTACAGACTTTAGCACTGTGTAATAAGAATCCATCCTAAAGCCTTTCATCATTAATGCATGTTTTTCACAATAAGTAGGTCAGGCCTACTGGCTTTGTTATAATGTTTTAAAATAAACAGATCAATCCAGATGCAGGAGGAAGATGACTCTGGTAAGAGGTCTCCATTTAGGATCCCCTTTTGAATTTGGTGAATTATTATGGCCCTGTCGGTGATAAAGAAGACCCATTGATACAGCTACACAATCTCATTATGGGGGCAGAAGGACGCATGATTTTTGGGGGCGATCGTAACTATATTTAAGACCCAACCTTAGATACATCAAATCGGTAAAAAAAACAGCTGAAAACCAAAAAGTCCGAGGGTTCTCATTACTATAAAGCAGGATTTTCAATTAGATGATCTCTCACGAGTAGACCAGCCATGTACTACTCAATGTACTTGTTTCTCTCGCCGATTCAATACCGCATCGTGGGTAGACTTTTTTTTCATAAACCCGGACAATCAAACGAAAGCAACAGATATTTGGGCAAATGCACTTTCTGATCACTCTGTCATATTCTTTCATTGGATCTAGGATCTCCCAGAGATAGAGACCCAGGTGGCAGTTTGATAAGTCCCTATTAGCAATCCAGAGCTGGCTTGTGGAAGTGAGATTATTCATAAAAGAATTATTTGAGGGCAATCGCAATACATCTTTAGACTTTGGAGTTCGGGAGACCTTTAAACCTACTTTCCAAGGACACGTTATGGCATGTGAGGCAAACCAAATTAAGAGGCGTACTTCTGAAAAACAGAAACTAGATTCGGCGGTTAATTCTGCTACAGGTGCCTACATAGGTACAGAAGGTAGGTCTGGCTCCAAACAACAGCTGGCAAAGTCTCAGCAGAATCCCGGGGATTTATTTTGTTGCTAGAGGAGATAAGTACCTTTAGATCATGCCAGCAATGGATATACGAAGAAAGCTGCAAATAGGGGAAACTCCTGCCCTGGTCCATTTGAACTCAAGCAGGATAAACAATTGCTTAATCAGATTGTGAACCCTGATACTCATATCATTCTAGCTATGAATGAGAAAATCACACAGGTCTTCTTGCAACATTATAGAGGCTTAAATTAGAGTACCTATTCAGTTTTACTCTCTAGTTTATAACAATATTTTAGCTCAATACAATTTTCCCCAATGTCAAGTACCCAAAAAGATGAAATACTAGTGAGAATAACAATCTCATAGGTGGCAGAAGTGCTTCAAAAGATGCCCAATGCAAAAGCCTGTTGGAATGATGGAATATCAACAGAGATCTATAAGACATTTGCAAAAGAGTTGCTCCCCTTTCTCACAGATTTATTTAACTCAGTAAGGGAAGGTGTCAAGATTCGAATAACATTTAAAGAATCCACAATAGTCAGTTTCCCTAAGAAAGATAAATCCCCGACAAATGTTAATTTTTATTGAACAATATTTCTGCTTAGTGCAGTTTATAAATTGTTTTTAAAAGTTTGGGCATCTCGTATTATTCTCGCAGCTCAAACTTTGATCCATAAAGATCAGAGTAGATTAATCTAATAGGCTTATGGCAGCAAATACAAACTTTTTAGTCCTCGCTATAGGTTACTTTATGAGTAATCAAACCAGGGCCTCGATTGTAATGATGGATGCCGAAAAGACCTTTAACCTGGTTAATTGGGAACTCCTTTTCTGCAGTCTGGGAAAATGTGTGTTTCCTGATCAATTTGTGGAAATACTTAGAATCTTACTTCAGGGTTTGGAGGCTAACATTTTTATAAACTCAAAGGTGGGGTTCTGTGAAAAGTAATAGACGTACCCGACAGGGGTTCCCTACGTCTCCTATTCTTTTTTACCTTTTTAATTGAGCATTTAGAAGAGAAGATTCGCAGCACAGGGTCTATATGTTCACCAATAGATGGGATGCGGAAGATAAAATAGTTTGCAGATGATATAATTTTATACCTTAAGGCAGATAGGGCTAATATTTAGGGGTTACTCGACCTGGTCCACGATTTAAACAATACAGGTGGGTACAAGGTCAATCAAGGTAAAACAGAATTGCTTCTATTTATTGTATCATCTAGTGACCTTTCACTGGTTTTTCAGCATCAGGGTTACTTTCAGCGCCCAATCCGATGACTATGGATGTTTGTTACCAACAGATATTCCCAATTATTTAATTTGAATTACACAACTATGCTCTGTAAAGTTTAGGGCTTATAAGAAAGATGAGCTCTACTTACGTTGACACTGATTTGCAGGGAGGCGCTCATTAAGATGCCCATATTACCTCAGTGTTTATTTCTTTTTTCTAATTTACCTATTAAAATCAATAGTTCATATTTGAAGGAGTTATAGGTTTCCTTATCAGAAGTTGTGTATGGAATTTGAAAACTCCTAGGGTTAAATGTCCAATTGTTCAGCTAGATAAAAACCAGGGCGGTTTAATGCTTCCCCATTTTCAGACTTATCACTAGGCTGCATTGGTTGATACTATAGCACGACTCGTTAGAGGGACTGGAGTGCTGGATGCTTTTTTTTTATTGAAGAGTATGGTGCAAGAATCAGCAATCGATTTACCAGCCTTCCTAAAAGTCTGAGAAGCATCCAATGAAGTACAGATACAAGGTGTTACTGGAGTTGCAAAATCAAATCAGCGCTTTGTTTCCATCAGAGCAGGTTCCAGCTTGTCATAGATTTGTCCAGAAACAGGATTGTCATTTTTTGGGGTTTGAATTCATCTGGTGCAACGCTTGGATTTTGGAAATCTAAAGTTTTTATAGAGATAGGAGATTTTTTCTTAGACCATAATCAGATTAAATGGGAAGAGGTCATCCTGCGCCACGGAACAGTGTGCCATCAGTTCATGTTTAGCTTCCTACAGATAACTCACGTTTTAACAGCTAACTATCAGGAGTCGTGCGAAGAGATCCAGACAATTGTTTGTTTCCTACTTAAGAGTGAGCTGATAGGAATCGGCAATTGGTACAGGGCTTTGCGGAAATATTATGATCAAGATTTAATTACCGAGTTTTTGGAAAACATCTATGAGAAAACTACCGATAGGTTATCAAAGGGAGATTGGCATTTCACTTCAGAGATGGGGAACACATCCCTTTGGACACATTTATTTTAAAGGATGTCCTTTCTGTCTCGGTGGATGTCATATTATACTCCACAATCATACATAAAATATTCCCGTCCGTCCCTGATCAATGTTTTGGCTGTGAACGCGATGGAACGGGTAATTGGCTGCACATATCTTATCCATGTCCAAAACTTTCTCAATTTTGGGAGGAGTTTTTCCAAACCTTTAGTAAAGGTGTGTAATCCAGGATTACACCAGAAGTTAGTCTAGTGTTATTTGCGTCTCCAACGATTGTCGTAAAGTAAATAATTATAGGTAATATTTTCTATAGCCTTAATGGTAGCACTCTCCTATATACTTCAATACAGGATCTTGCGAGGCTGCACTGCGTTGCGTGACAGGGAGGGAGAAGGAGAGCGCAGATCCTCTCTCCTCCCCTTTCCTCTGTGCCGTCACTGATTTCAGCGGCCGTGCGCCATGCACACACCTTAGCACCATAGCAGTAGGGTGTGTGGATGAGTCTAACATAGGTTTGTACAGGAAGGGTACCCTTCTTGTACATAATACTATGACTAGAGACAATGGAAAGCTTTTCCCACTTTGTATACGTGCTGCACAGTGCAGCACACATGCAAAGTCAGAAAAGCACAGAGAAATGAAAGCATTTCTCCTGTTAGCGCCTCCTTTGAAAGGGTGTTAACTTTTGGCGCAAACCCATGTTTACAAATCTTTGTAAATATGGTTGTGCAATAAAAGGCATGGGTTGTTGCATGGGAATGCCCATGTAATGCTCCCTCTGCGCTAAGTAATGCAAAGCAGCGCCTCACACTGCTTTGAGCTACTTTGCGGGTGTTTTCCAGCACAAAACAAGTTTTGCGCTGGGAAGTAAATAGTAAAAGAAATATTTCGTGCTGGTGAGGGTCACTTTTGGGATACTAACCCAATGCAAAATGTTTGTAAATCTCCCCTAGAGTCTAAGAAATTTTAAGTGAACTTCTTGTTTACTGACAAAGATTAATATACTCTAACTTGATTGAGAAGGTAGCATTATAAAAGAAGAGAAAAGAAAGGATGACTGCTTGCCACCCGATTAAAATAAAGAGAATCACAACTGCAATCCTCAATGAATAGGAGCGACAAAACACATAAACACACCCAATAGGCTTACTTGAAACTCATGTGATGTCCCTACAGCGCCAATATATTTCAGATCCTATTTATTCCATAGAGGCTTTCAAGACCATTTCTCTTTCACCAGTCTGTCAGATGATGGATGGAATCTTTTAGAAAAGCAAATTACATTTGAGGAACTGGAAGAAGTGGCTGCCATCCCCCAGTTATACATTCTAGGAGAAGATGGCTTTCTAGGAGATTTTATAAACCATGTAAGTCTTTACCTAGCCAGACGTTTATAAGCAGCCTTTAAGGAAGTGGAAAACACAGGCACATTCCACTCCTCCTCTAACAAGGGCCTTATATCAATGATCTCACAATAAGACAGAGGCCCCCTGCCATGTGCTCTCGCGAGATCTCATTGATCAATACTGATATGAACATTCTGGCTAAAGTTCGAGTCAACAGTCTAAAAAAAGCATTTTCTTCTTGTATTCCTCTGGACTTTGTCCTGATAGGACTTCCACACACAACCTTGAGACATTATCACACCTCTTGTGGTCCTCTAAAGATTCCCAGGAATAAAGAGTGACTTTATCTCTTGTAAAGAAAGCCCTTGATCCAGGGGAATTGTCTTATCTCTTTTAGATCCTTGAAAGGTTTGACCTGTGGCAAAGTTCTATTTACAAAGTCCAATGGCAAGTGACCTGTAGCAGCCTTCTGTCAAATTCATTCCCCATTCAAAGGGGCACCAGACAGGACTTTTTTCCTGCTGTTGGGGCCTCCGACCTTGTGCTCCACACACCCTGGTGGGACTTCCAGTCCCAGAGTGCAACTAGTGCCACTGCTGACGCCACAGGGGAAGCGTAACCAATGCGCATAAAGCGCTGCCTCACACCCCACAGCGCGGGATGTTTGCCAGCTGTTGGGGGCCACCGGCTCTGTTTCCCTGTGCTTCGCACACACTGGTGGGACTTCCGGTACCAGGGTGCAACTAGTGCCGCTGCTGATGCCATGGGGAAGCATGACCTAAGTGCATAAAGCGCTGCCCCTCTGCCACGGCGCGGGACACTTTTCTGCTGTTGGGGGTCACCGACTTTGCTTCCCTGCGCTCCGCACACCCTGGTGGGACTTCCAGTCCCGGGGTGCAACTAGTGCTGCTTCTGTCGTCAGGGGGGGAGGCGTGACCAATGCGCATTAAGCGCTGCCTCTCCCGTGCGTCCGCACCCATCATAGCTCGGAAGAGGCTTGGCTGGGCCACTCCCCTAAGACTTGCAATTAGGAAATCAACTCAAGGTACTGTGCATACTGAAGTCCTATAAGGAATTTATACTCTTTTTTTGTTTTCTCTGAACTGGCCCATTGGCCTGGGGGTTCCCCTCTCTCTCCGTATCTACCCACTCCACAAATTCAAGGGCTGCATAGGGAAAAGGAAGGTGGGGTGGCAGGGGCAGGAGGAGCACATAAAGCATCTAAGAAATCCAAAAAAGCTCAGAGTCCTGCAAGGCAGATCTCCCTGCTTGATCATATTGACAATTTACTGACTTCGTGCGAGGGACTCCTAGATCCATCTGCTGTTGATTAAAATCTAAGGCAATACCAGCACATGGAATCTTATGGCATATACCCAGCATGTTTAGGAAAGTGACTATTGGTAACCAACCTCGGAAAGCCCCAACCATGCCCTCTAACAACTCGCTAAATATAGATAGCGATTTACCTATGTCTTCTGCAGAGTTCCCATGTAGCAACAGATTTCTACCTGCGCTAGATCCGTCAGAAACTACCAATACTCTTGGAGAACAAGATGGTAGGGGAGATGCTAGGAAAGAAACTATCCCCCCACCTGCTGGCATAGCGCCAGTTGATCAGGAGGCTCCTAGCTCTATTAGACCTGCATAGGGAGATTAGAGCCCTTACAACCACACTAGGGGTACTAACTGGGCTCAATCACAGGTTGCTCGACAGATTTGAAAGTACAAATGATCTAGGTATAGCACCTGCTACTGGGCGTACTAGGGAAGTTGACATTGAGAAGAAACCTCACTTCATGACATTCCCTCGGCAATGGTTAGTGAAACAGGCCACTGTAGCAGAATAGCAGCAAGGGAAGAACATGTTGTGGGGGTTAAGTCTGGCCTAATAACACATGAGGCGACACATGTAAATTGTCCACCTTTTCCTAGAGAAGTAGTGAGACATTAAAGCATCAGCTGAGATCGTCATACCGAGCAGAACCACCAAAACTATTCACCTTTCAGCAACATAAAATCTACACGATTAATGTTCCTAAATGTAGTTATCCTGCAAGATACGAGAATGAGGAATCCCTTAAAAACAAATCTATCCACTGGATTTGGCAGGTAAGAGGGTGCAGATCCATGATAAGAGAAGGCATTTTACGAGCAAGGAGGTGTGTCTTAGCAAACAACTCAGTAGATGCAATAGAACTAACCTCAGTTGATGAAAGCCTAGTGCACAACCTAATCGTATAGAAGTTAGAACGTGTCCTCCAGCAACGTCAACAATTTAATTTAAGCGACAGATGGTAAATAACACCCCCTAGAATACTTCTAACCTGCTGCATACAAGGTCATTCTCACCATCCCCTCTAGCGGAAAATGACTGACTACAGTCCATGTCTGCACTCACATCCATTGACGCTAGTGCCCCCAGTCGTGTCCCAAACACAGGCCCACTAATATTTAGTGAGATAACATCACCAACAACGTATAGGGTTGATTCAAAGCTCTCCGTACAGTCCAACTTAAAAGACGATGCTCATATCCATTTCATTGCAAACACCATCCTTAGTCCAACACCTCTTCAAGAGGAAAGAGGTCAGTCTAAATTCTCATTGCCCACAGGCCACCGCTCGCTTAAATTAATGTCATGGAATGTGGCCAGAATTAATCCTTTCTCACGATATATGTACTCTACAAGAAACCTGGAGTCTAAAACCAACGTTTATGCCAGGCTGTGTCATTCCACTTGCCGGCAATTTCATCAAGAATGGGTCGCACATCAGGTGGGATGCTGATTTGGATTAGCATTGCACTAAACTGCAGAACTGAAGAGCTACCCACGAACAGTCCAGATATCCAAGTGGTTTGACTGAAAGGCTAATCAGGTTACACTGTAGACATTTACAACGTTTAAAGACGCCAGAGGGGGTAGCAAATCTCTTACTATACAAACCCTAGATGAGCTTTTGGACATGAGGGAGCTTGCATATGCCCTGATTGTAGGGGGTGATTTTAATGTGATTTTCGAACCCCTAGACAAGGACAGCATCCATGATGTAAACAAGGAGGACAAATTATGGTTTGTTCCATCGCTTGATTTGCCTCTGATGCAGCGCGACTAAAACAAACCCTTTACAAACGTCACCCAATCCAGGAAAACTCGCACACCACTTATTCATCGGTGGGGCCCATAACACCGAAGAACACACATTCACTCAGTTTTCCGGATAAGTGACAAGCTGGCGAGCTGCAAGACACACGGGGTACCTTATTACTATTATTTCTCTAAATAATATCTATATACATTTATATACATTTAACTCTATAGTTTTCTGGGTTTAACATCAAGGTACTCCGTTATTTTAGGTCGATGAACCAACTAGTAGGAATCAGTTGAAAGCGATTAAGTCCAACTCTTTTTTTTTTTTTTTTTTTTTTTTTAATTATTTTTCACAGCAGCAGATAAATAGTTGACCGAACACAGTATATCCGATGGGTTACATAAGGACATTGATAATCAATTGATTAAACACCTTTTTACATAATTCATAACAAGAAAACCAAGCTAATTATAAATTATATTATTAACGTTGTAACCAATGGTAGATTGGAGCCCATAATTTTAGACCGAAATTTTTCTTTTTCGTTCCCTTTAAACAATACACAGCCTTCTCTAATTGATAAATATTTAACAGTTTGGTTTGCCATTGAAGAAATAGGGGAGGATCAGCATCGAGCCAATGAGAGGTGATACAGTATCTATAGATAGACATAGATATAAATAAAAAACCTTCTTCTGCACGTGTGTACAGCCGAGTTGGATTAGCTTGGATGCCAAGTATTACAAGATCAACTGACAATACTAAGGGAACATTCATTATTTGATGTAGAAACATTTGAACTTCAGAAATAAATTGAGATAATTTAGAGCATAAGAAAAACATATGGATAGAATTAGCACCTATACATCCACAGCGATTACACTTGTCTCCAGCATTCCCTTTCCATTTCAATAACTTGGCTGGAGTGTAATATAAGTCAAAAATACTCATAAAACTCTGACTTTTTAAAGATCCATTACATAATACCTGATCAGACAGAGCTAAAGCATCCGATATATCTATATTTTCAATACCCATTTCTTTTTGCCATTTTGCGTTAACAGACATGAGATTGTCTTCTAAGCCTTTAATCATAACCTTATAAATCATCCCAATTCTACTTTGTTTCCAACAGCTTTCTAATACCTCATGTTTCTTAATTTTATTAGAATTCACTAAATTTTTAGAGTTTAGGAAGCTGCGTATTTGTAGGTATTTAAAAAAATCCGCTTTAGGTAAATTATATTGTTGTTGAAGATAAGAAAATGTTGCAAATTGTTCGTTCGGAAAAAGATCCCCTAGCTGACATATATTAAGATTTTGCCAACGTTGCATGATATAGTCTGAAAATATTGGTGGCAATAATGGATTGTCAAATAGCGGCGTATAAAAATTAAAGTTATCCAGACGGAATCTTCGTTTACATATTTTCCACATTTGGAAGGCCGTTTCCATAACTTTGAATCTTGTCTTCTTATAGTAACTTGGTTCTAAGAACCGGACTAAACATCTTTGCGCTTGGCTGCCTAGAATCATTGTATAAATAGAAGGGTATAAAAAATCGTCCTGAGATACCCCCTGAAAGATTAGAATACTCATTAGTCTAAGTGATATCGCCATATAATATAAACGAAAATTAGGAATTCCCCAGCCGCCTCGAAGCGGGGGTAAAGTACAACTAATAAGGGACTTCCTTGCTCTTTTATACCCCCATAAAAATCTAGAAATAATCCTATCTAATTTAATAAAAAAACTAAATGGGAAAAGTAGTGGTATGGTCCGAAAAAAATAAAAAAAATTAGGGAAAAAAAGCATCTTAACAACATTAGAGCGACCATACAACGAAAGGTGTAAGTTATCTAACCTCTCGAGGGACCTATTTGTAGAGGCAAGTAAGGGGTCAAGATTAAGCCCCACAATATCTTCTACTTTAGATGACAGAATCATGCCTAGATACAAAGCCGTCTTGGATAAAGGCAAGCCTATTGGTACACCAACAGCTGAATGAATCATCTGTGTTTTTGAGACGTTTAATTTGTATCCGGAATATGCACCGAATTCAGTAGCTGTTTCTAAGATCTTGGGAAAAGCTCGATTAATATCAGAAGTCACTATCGCAACATCATCAGCGTAAGCCAAAATTTTATACTCTATTTGATGGATCATCACTGGAGGAATATTGCCTTCTCGCGTGATTTTCTGTAAATATGGTTCTATATATAGTGCAAACAGTAGGGGGGAGCAGGGACACCCCTGCCTTGTCCCCCGCGTTATTGATAAAGTTGAAGAGATATCCGAAGCAATTCGTATATTTGCCTTAGGGTCAGTATATAATGCTTTCAAGGCTGTTATATATTCACTTGGGAATCCCTTCCAGACTAGGACAGACCAAAGGAATCCCCAGTCAACCCTATCGAACGCCTTTTCTGCGTCCAATAGTGCCACACCGACCGGGGATCCCGAAGCCTGAGCCCAGTCTAGAAGGGTAATAATTCTTCTTATATGGTCCGTAGTATCTCTATTTTTAATAAAACCATGTTGAAATTTTGCAACTAAATTAGGCATAAAATCCTTCAATCGGTTTCCTAGTATTTTGGAAAAAATCTTGCTATCAGAGGTTAGGAGAGA
Source organism: Triturus cristatus (assembly GCF_964204655.1). Classification (NCBI taxonomy): domain Eukaryota; kingdom Metazoa; phylum Chordata; class Amphibia; order Caudata; family Salamandridae; genus Triturus; species Triturus cristatus. Next base: position 1,001,920,277 of record NC_140580.1, read on the forward strand.
AATTGGTCTATACGACCCTAAATCCAGAGCTTCTTTACCTTTTTTTTCAAACACGACTATAGTTGCTAATGACCATGAAGGAGGAGATCGGCCTAAAAAAGCTTCTTGAAAAACTTTTAGCAGCTCAAATTTCAAAGTATTGCGAAACGTGCAATAGAATTCCAAAGGAATTTTGTCCGGACCCATCGCTTTTCCCATAGCCAAGCCCAATATCGATTCTTCTATCTCTTCCAAAGTAATTGGAGCAGATAATATTGTACTTTGTGCAGCAGTAAGAGAAGAAGAATTATCTAAGCTTGAAAGATAATTAGCCACATCTTTCCTTATGCTAATGCCATCATTTGATTTATTGTATAAGGCTTGGTAGAAATCCCGAAATGCTCCTAATATGCCAAAAGTATTGTCTTGAACTACGCCATTTTGATCTACTATTTTAAAGATTTCCGTAATGACTGCTTTCTGTTTCAACCTTTGGGCTAAGATCCTGCCTGTCTGCTCACTTAATTCATAGCAGTCTTTTTTAAATAGTTTATATTTCGTCGCTACCTGTTCTGCCAAAAAGGAATAAACAGTCGAACGTTCCACCGATACAGTTTTCTGGGCTTCTTGGATACCAATACCATTTCCAATACAAGAGGCTAAATTTACCTCTGCCAGAGTGATTTTATCCAAAGCAGCCATAAATTCAGCTTGTTTTTTCTTTACACCGTGTTGCGAAAAACTCAGAGTCTCACCTCTGATAACCGATTTAAAAGTATCCCAGACTGTTTGTATCGAAGCAGACTCATTATTATTAGCAAAGAATTCTTTAATGAGCCCATCCATATGGGATAGGTAATCCTGATCAAACAATAGGTTTCTTTGAAATGACCATTGCCTCTTTTTATAGTGCCCAGTAGAGGGTATTGAAAATGTTAAAACAATAGGGTTATGGTCAGAGATGATTTGTGGTAAGACTTCTATGCTTAATTCTTCAAAATCTTTAGGAGAAATAAAAAAGTAGTCTAAACGAACAAATTTATGATGTGGCGCAGAAAAATAGGTAAAACCTGGTTCTGTGGGTCTAAGCTTATTCCAAACATCAATTAATCCATTCCCCAAGACTAAGTTCCTAAGAGCCCTATATGATTGAATCTTCCGACCGTGATAATTCCAAGTATCTCTTATATTACAATTCGCTACGATGTTGATGTTAAAATCGCCGCATAGGATTAAAGGCTGATTCCAGTTAGCTAATTCACAATTGATAAGATTAAACATTTCTTTATCATCTAGGTTAGGACCATATAATGAACAGACTGACATTTCCATCCCGTCAATATTAATCTGCACAATGCCCCATCTACCCCATTTGTCACCTAATGTTTTACTGCACTTCCCAATCCCTTGTTTCATGAGAACAGCTATTCCTCTTGTGATTCCCATTTGTTTAGAACACACTAAAAGCTCAAGGCCCAGTCTTTTTAGCAGGTCCCTCTTAGCCCAAGGGATATGTGTCTCTTGAAGGCAAAGAATATCAATATTCAACAACTGAATCAAATGTCGTAGGACCCCAATTCTTCCTATGATCATTCAGGCCATTTATATTTAGCGAACAAATTTTTATTATTCTCCCCATCTTATAGTCTTAAAAAAAAGAAATGATAGAGAATTCCTCCTTATAAAACACAAGTTTGATAAGTTTCTATTACCTAGGTCAACCATTCTTGCTGCTTTACACCCCAAACCCCACCACCAACACCCCCCCACCCCCACCCCCTCCCCAACACATGAGACTCAGGAACTCTCAGTTCCTGCTAGATGAAACACTGCGTTCACCGGACTCCGCGTCTATTTTAACCATTAGCGAAGAAGAGCAAAGAGAAAAAAAGAAAGGAAAAACATCAGTGGTCCAATTCTCTTGAGGAGTTAAATCTTAGCTAAATATAGTGAATTAAGCTGTTAAACTAAGTAAAAGAACTTTAGTTCTTAAAGAGTGTCCAAATATTCTTTAGCCTTGATCTCAGAAAAAAAAAATTTGATCTGCCCTCTCCACAGAATCTTTAATTTGGCCGGATTCTGAAGATAAACAGTGGCTCCCTTTTTCTGAAAGTCTGGAATTAGCTGCCTAAGATGCCACCGCTGGGTCACAGTTGCTTGACAGAAATCCGGCCGAACAAAAAAAGTACATCCTTTGGCAATTACTTTTTTATCTGGTCTAGCTAGATTTGAGATTTCTTCCCTCGCCAAAAAATTATTAAAGCTGACCAGAATTGCACGAGGATACTCTACTTCGCCCTGTCGTGGTTTCCTAATAGAGAAGGGAAATCGATGGGCTCGTTGGATCTCTTTTGACCAGTCCCATGCTTTTAAATCAGGAAAGGCCTCGTTTAGAAGTCCAATCACAAATTGTCTAACATCGCTTCCCTCTTTCTTTTCTGAGATACCAAGAAAGCGTAAGTTATTCCTACGAGCCTGATTTTCAAGATCCGATAATTTATAGGAAAGATCATCCTTGAGGCCTTTGACGACTTCAAGCTCTAGCTTCTGGGATTTCGTTTCTTCTTCTAATGCCAAAATACGGGCCTCAGCTTCTGTCACTCTGTCAGCTGTTTCTGAGGAAAGTTTAATTGCACGGCGAACAGTATTTTTCAATTTTGCACAAGTAGCCTGAGTACGAAGATTTTCCAATTTAGTTTCCGCCCGATGAGCCATCATGGTATCATAAATAGTGGACAAGGTGATTTCAGAAGGTGTTTCCGTCAGAGAATTCATTTCTGTAATAGTAGCAGACCTTTCTATGCTTACAGCCCCAGTTTGGACATCAAGACTGTTTTCGGCAAGAGATAGGGTATTCTCAGCATTTTTGGAAGTATGTTTATTAGAGGCAGTATTACACAAACTTCTTTTCTTAGATTTCTTCAGCGTAGCCACACTATCATTGGGTGATATCAGAAAAGATTGGCTAGCCACTTCATCTTCATCTTCGCCCGAGAGGCTATTTTGTTCCATATTCTCCGCCCAGTCCCTCCTTTCGTTTACGCTTTCATCAGAAGAATGATCTGACAAAGAATAAAAAATTTCCAGAGCCTCTTGGGTCTTTGAGCTTTCCGTCATATAATTAGTTTTTGTAATAGCAGAAAACTCGCTAGGCATTATATCCTGTGGCAGATCACCTTGGCCTTCATCTAAAATAAGAGTCTGTGGAGCCACAACTCGGGGGCTCGTACTTGCTACTGTTGCTACTGTTGCATCTGTAACCTCAAGTGTCCCTCCATCCATGGCACCACTGTTACAATTGGACACTGCAGCCTCCGTAATAGTAAGCGTTGAAGATGCGATTACAGTATGCTTAGATGCCTTTTTATCAAAAAAACCATGAAGTGGATGAGCATTTTGTTTTGAAGGCCTTTGAGGAGCAGCTGTGGATGTACTTTCACTTTTCTGTTCTCCCAGAACGCTATCCAAACCGTCAATAGGCTCATGCTCTTTAGTAAGTATCGGTACAGTTACAGCATTTTTTACTATAGATAATCTCTTTACCTTTCTGGTCTGAGCTTTCATTTGCGTTTTTTGCACTCTCTGCGGCATTCTCCCACCTTCTTGCAAAGCGCTGCTCCTACTCTCTTTCCTGCGGGCTACCAAGAATCGTTTTCCCGCCAGGGATCCTAGGAGATGCCACAGAACGAAGCGTTCACGGGACCGAAACACTTCAAAGACGTCCAACAGCATCCGTAACTGACTACGTTCGACGTTCGCCGCTTCAGAAGTCAGCCGGGCAATCAGTAATCTCCGTAGTGGAACGCCAGGAATGGACACGCCGCTAGAGTCTGAAAACTGCCATGGTTGCAACAAACGCCGAGATATAGTAAGTACCTACATCAGCAAAGGTGTGCACTTATATAAATACTCTTGGTCTAGAAAAGAAGAAGTTTTCGTTATAAATTCAGCCCTCCGTCAGCATGGTTCTCCTTTTCTCTGAAAACGCGGAGCCGGGGAACAGAGCTGCTTACACAGCCCGCGTCGCAGCCGCCATCTTGATCTCCGAGTGGTCTGTGCGATTAAGTCCAACTCAATCACAATTAAATATTTTAATAACCACAGACTCAGTTTGAGTTAGCATGAAATGTTATCTAGATTCTTTGAAATAATTGAAAAAGTTAAATTTTATTAGACAATTTATAATCATTAATTTCATAAGCGTTTCAAGTAAAGATTTAAAAAAAACAGAAAAATACTCATTATCCTTGGTCTTAGGGCGATGACGAGAATAGTTCACCAGAACATGAACCGCAGATCATAGGATAGGTTCCCAAACTGACTGCCTGTCCCTCTCACCTCCTCAGATATGGTCCCTCCCAGGATTGAATTTTGCGACGGTCTCGTTCCTTTCTCCCATCAAAGTTTGAAGTTCAAAATCTGTCAAAGTCTCTTCAGCATCAGGGAGATAAATCGTCTAAACAGACAGTGTGCTGTGTTGAATAGAAAAAGCAAGTGCCACAACGTCATCACAAGCACACATTTTTAAACCCTTTCACTAACTTGCTATACCCAGAATTGAAACTTTTTAGGGGCTGTGATTGATTTCAATTGGTCCATTGGAGGGGTGGTGATGGTCACCTCATTGTCTTCCTTGCCTAAACCGGTTCCATAATTTTCATATTTATGTAGTCTTGTGACTTGACATATTCCACCATTTGTAACAACTGTTTTATTAATAAATGCTGTATCCAAATTCTTGCATCCGTCCTTTTCCCAGGCTTTTAGACAGAGGATCTTGGAACCCACTCTTGTCCTAGGCCAGCGCGGCCTTGACATCTCTCACTCCAAGCATAGGCCATCACTCGTGACTGTAACTTTCGTCCTACTCATGCGCTGGGGCCATCTTGGTAATACGTGATCATCCTCTCTCAGCAGCGGCCATTTTTCTCAGCTAGGCCTAGCAGGCCCAAACGGAACTAATGTGAAAACAACATAGCAGAAAATTAGACATAAAAAATAAGCCCTTCTGTTTACCACCCACCATTCTAATGACCCATGTTAGGTGTTACCTAGTGTAAGCAACATTTAAAGCCATTTTACTTACCATCTGCATTCTTTGCCACAATATACTTAACTACGCATGAAATACATGCAATTTTACTTCTATTTTATACACGTAACTCAAAGCTATGTTAATTTAAGTTCACATCTGTAAGAAAATTAGATTTTAGCATATGCTAGTTAGTTTTCCTGGGCGTAGTGTCTAAATAAAAATGCATTGATTGATTAGTACATTCATTCAAACAATTAGTAAATTCGAGTTATGGGGTCATTTACTTTGAAGGGGGTACAAACATTTTTGTATTTTCCCCTGCTCCATCTATTCCCCCCTTTGGTAATTTTTAATATCACCACAAAACCATGTCTACCAATTTATCAGAAGTCATGTTTCTTGTCTTTTTTATTTTGTTAGTTCAAACAATTGTATTCTTTACGTTCTGTCTCTTAGTTTTGTTGTACATTTTCTCTTCAAACTCTTCTAGTTCAATCTCTCCCATTTCCTGTTCCCTTTGTTTATTTTTCTCAATTTGTCTTTTTACCCTATTTTCTCCGTTTCTTTTTCTAATACATACACATGCTAATTTTAATATTAATATCATTAATAAAATAATTGTCACTAGTATTAATATTTTCCCAACTAATGAACTATCTACTTCTGTGAATCATTTCTTTACTGAGGAAAAACTCTTACCAAGTTTCTCCCAAGCACCACCAACCTCCAGTGGGCTAATTTCTTTATGCAATTCAGTAATATTCTTTATATACTTTTGTATATTTTGACTTTTATCAGGAATCTAAGTGCAACAATATTGTACTTTCAGCATTCCACAGACTCCTCCCTCTTTTGCCAAAAGAATATCAAGGGCAAGTCGATTTTGCATCACCATAGCTCTCATGGCAACCATCTCAGTATTTACCATCATGAACCCTCCAGCAGTATTTTTTGATAAACGATCTACTATTGTTGACAATTTACAAATCTTGTATGCATTAAAAGATACACCCACTACTGGTATCAATGCTCCAAAAATGTCACCTATTATTTCCAAAAAACTTTCCCTTCTTCTACGTGTTAGTGGTTTACCTAGTTCATGAGTTCCTTTAGTTCCCTATCTACATGAAATATTTTTGGAAAGACCAGACCTAAATAGCAAGTTCCGTACCAATGGTCCGGCAACCTATATTAAGCTTTGTTTCCACAGATAAAATAGATCCCTGGAAATACTGGATCTTTACCACCTTTGAATCCCCATCCCCCTATAATTCTGTATGTATCTCGGCATTCACTAGCACCTAAGAAATAGTTATCATACATGGTGTTATCTCTACGAATACACAACTTCCCTTGTTCGGGAAAATCCAGCCCTATTGCTACATTAGTATCGCTCTTATCATAACTTCCTTCCTCAAAACCCCAAGGTGGTGTTTTCATCTTTTCTCCTGTCACTTTTCTTTGAAACTTGACTCTTCTATCCTTTACCATGTCTAAAAATACTTGTTCTTCTTTTCTCAATCTACAAGTGAGGGTATGTCTAAATGCATATTCTAATGTTAGTTCTTTTGTTTCGAAGAAAAATTCTCCAAATACTTTACCAGGCTTCAACTTATTTAATTCAGAAACTACAGAAATTTTAGCAAAAACAGCATCCATATCAGTATAGTAATATTCTAGTTTGCCTGTCCTATAAAATAAACTAGCTAAGACACTGCAAGTTATTCCATACGTCAAAAGAAGGTGATGATATGTTACACCCTTTGTCACAGACGCAGGTCACTGCATACAGACATAACAATCCCTAACATCCATTGTCTCTACATATTCATATAAAAGTTTTGTAAAAACATTTTTAGACAAATCATTTATTGACCTGTCTCTATGTGTATCAGTATTATCTATCAGTGTTGCAGAATCCTTTGCGTTATATGCCTTATCATTATTTGTTCTGTTGTTCATTCCAGATGTATTTTCTGCAGTTAATCTAAGTGGGATGACTATTGCTAAAATGAACCAAATAAGCATTAGTAAACCTATACAATAAAATCACATCCTACACCATCTGTGTATAAAACTACATCCAGATTTTCTATTTTCAATTTCTGCCATGATAAACTATAATCTAAGATATGTACAGAAAATGTATCTTTCCACACTCAGAAAGTATATGGCCTTTGAACCAATTGCCCTTGGTGCACTGTTTGGTCCTTTCAAATCGTTTTCAAGTTCATCAGTTTGTCCTTATTCTGGCTTCTCCAGTCTCTTCAGGATGGGCACAATTCACCTTCACCCTCCTGTTTACAATTCAGGTGATTTATATTTCAAATTTGGTCTCTTTACTCTTTTCGGTCTCTGCAATTGTCCTTTATCCAAATTTGTTTGATTTCTTTGACTTTTTATTTCATTCACTTGTTCTTCCTGTTCTTTATTCAAATTTATTATTTTGTATCTCGGTCTTTTATATTCGTTGGGCCAATTATCTCCTTTTCGTGGCCTTTTTAGTCCAGCCTCTGTTTCCTCTTGTTCCACTTTGCGAGCTCTCTTTCTTGGTCCTCTCCTTTGTTTTAGTTCTTCTTCACTTTCCTCTGATTCTGTCTCAGACCTTGCTTCGTTCTCCTTAATTTTAAACTTTATGATCTCTAATTCACCATCTGAAGTTTGATTCCTTTCAATTACTGTTGAAGGGATTTCCTCAAAACTTGTACTTGGCTGTTCGACATCACTGTGAATTATTTCTGTCTCTCCTGTTTCAATATCAATTGTCTGTTTTTCAATGTCCTCAGTTAGCTTTTCAATGTCCTCAGTTTGGGTTTCACCACACTCAGAAAGTTCTGTTTCAGATGTCGAGCAAGTATCCGATATTTCCAGATGTCGACTTACAGGTCGATCTTCAGGATCTGGAACTCTGATTGTTTCAGTTTCTGTCTCAGATGCCGAACTGGTGTCTGATATTTCCAGATGTCGGCTCACAGGTCGATCTCCAGGACCTGAGACTTTGATCGTATGACTGGCATGAACCCAATTTTTCACACCTGCACACTTCACTGCTGTGTTAGTCACTAAGATCACTTGTCGTGGTCTGTCCCAGTGAGGAACCAGGCAATTTATTCTTTCAGATGTGATCGCATCAAGTCCAACCTGATGAAACACAGAATGCACTACATCAGCCAATCCTAAAATAGTCCAGAATAAGATCATCAGTTATAGCAGAAGTTTGTTGACAGGTGCAAATGCTTGTCTCATTACTCGCCCCATTATTATTTCATGCAAACTCAAACCAGTTTTTCTGTCTGGCACGCTTCTCATGCTCATAAGCATAAGAGGTAGGGCATCTGGCCATTTGAGTCCTGTGGCGAGACACATTTTCCCTAGCCTATTCTTGATTGTGCCATTTACTTGCTCAACCATCCCAGAAGCCTCTGGTGTGTAAGCACAATGCAGCTTTTGTTGAATGTCTAATGCTTCCCATATCAGCTGGATGACCTCATTTTGAAAATTACTTCCTCTATATGTTTCTATCGTGACTGGAAAACCATATCTAGGAATGAATTCTCTCAGCAGGAGTTTGGCTACAGTAACTCCATCATTCCTTCTTGTCGAATATGCCTCCACCCAACGAGAAAACAAACAGACAATTACTAAGACATATCTCAATCTGTTACTTGGGGGCATTTCATGAAATCTAGTTGCATTCTGGTGAAAGGACCTCCCTCTCATCCTATTGTTCCAATACTCACTACTGTTTTCCTGATTCAATTGTTGACATATAAGACATCTTTGACAAAGACTTTCAGCTATAACCCTAAATTTTGGGTTGTACCAAGTCTGTTTGAAAAGTCTGATCATTGTATCTCTACCTATGTGTGCCTGTCCATGGTACATCCGTGCCATGTTAGAGATCATGCTATCAGGCTAACTGGTCTTTCATCCCTGTAAAACCCAGACTCCATCTTCCTCTCTTTGTCTGCAGCCTGATTTTATCCATATCTCTTTTTCCTCATCACCTGCTTCTTCCTGCAATTGTCTCAATTCTTCCCACGTTTCAACTGTGTTAGTAAACATCGAAGGACATGAAATATGTTCTATTTCCCTTCTTCAATCCATTGAGGTTGTATGTCTGGCACAATACTGAGCTATTTCATCTGCGAACCGATTGCCCTCTGTAGTGTACTCATCATAATTTTTGTGTGCAGCACACTTCAAGACTGCAATCTGTTTAGGCAGCTGTATTGCCTCAAGCATCATTTTCACAAATTCACAATTTCTAATTGGAGATCCCGAAGAAGTCATGAATCCCCTTTGTGACCAGATCTGTCCGAAATCATGCACCACTCCAAAGTCATACTGGCTATCCGTGATTACAGTGATTTGGAAATTTCTTCCCAGTTTACAAGCTTGATTCAGAGCAATCAGCTCGGCAACTTGGGCCGAACTTATTCCTCTCAAACAAGATGCTTCCATGATGTCTGCCACCGTACATACAGGATATGCGGCACTCAAAATTCCCTCTTTCGTTCTCAAGCATGATCCATCCACAAACATCACATAATCTGATTCTTCCAGAGGTTCATCTTTGATGTCAGGGCGAGGCTTTGTACAGAATTCAAGTACATCCAGACAATTGTGATCAACATCATCTTTGACCTTGGCATTTACTGCATCAAGTAATAAAGTGGAAGGATTCACACTTGTGCATCTCACAATCATTACATTATCTGCACCCAAAATGACCTTCTCATATCTGGTTAGACGACTATGTGCCATGAATTGGGTTTTTGTTCTGGTCAAAAGGATTTCAACTGAATGTGGGACATACACTTTTAACGGATATCCCATCACAATACCTTCACTCTGTTCCAAACTTACACGTGTGGCCGCTACTGCTTTTAGACATCCAGGCAAGGCCTTTGCTACTGGGTCTAAAACAGCTGAAAAATATGCTATGGGCCATCTCATTCTTCCATGCCTTTACACTAGTACTGAAAGTGCACATCCATCTCTTTCAATACAGTACAACTCAAATTATTTTTAATAGTCAGGCATTCCCAACGCTGGAGCTTCACACAACCTGTTTTTCAGTTGCTCAAAGGCTTCCATCTCTTGTTCGTTCAACACAATTGGATATTTTACATCACTCTTTGTCAATCACTGTAAAGGCATGGCAATCAATGAAAATCCATTTATCCACTGTCGACAGTAACCAACCGTGAAACATTCTCACCGTTCTCTGTCTCATTGGGGCTCTCATTCCTTTGATAACCCTGATTCTTTCTGTTGTTACTTTTCTCATCCCTTTTTCAATCTTATGACCTAAATATTGCACTTCTTGTTGACAGAACTATCATTTGAATGGAGACACTTTATGTTCTCCTTCTGCCAAATGATTCAACAGTGCAATGGTGTCAGTAATACATGCCTCTTTGGTCTTTGATGCCATCAACTGGTCATCAATATATTGGACCATAACAGATTTCTCTGTCATTCTCAAACTTTCTAATGATTTCTTCAAAAGCTGGTTAAAAATGGAAGGACTTTCAGTATACCCTTGAGGAATTCGACACACTGCCAAAATACGCTCACCAAATCTAAAGGCAAATAATGGTTGGCTATCAGGGTGCAATGGAATTGAAAAGAATGCATGGCACAGATCAATGACTGCAAACCATTCTGCATCATGTGGAATCTGATACAGTATTACAGCAGGGTTTAGTACAATTGGGCAACAAGGAACAACAATTTTATTAACTTTGCGCAGGTCTTTCACTATCCTATAAGTTCCATTAGGCTTTTTCAATCCCATTATAGGTGAATTACATGGGCTACTCGATATTTCTCTCAAAATCCCTTGTTCAACCATTTTATCGATCACTGGTGTTATTCCTTCAATATTTCTGGTGCTAATTTGTACTGTGGAGTATTCAAGTAAATTGCTTCTTCATTTACAGTAATTTGTACAGGGTCAACTCCTTTCATTAGACCAATGTCTTCACCCGTAAAATCCCATACATCAGTTTTCACTGTTTCTTTCAGTTCAGTAGGGATTTTCTCTGCATCAAACACAGGAAATATATCACAATTTTCTGATTCAAGTGCTGCCACAGTCATTTTATACAGAACATCGTCATCTGATGTCTGAAATGCAATACCATCACGGGTCCAATAGATGGCACCGTTCATTTTACAAAGGATATCGCGTCCAAGTAAATTTACAGGACTGCAATCGCACACTACAAAATGGTGCATGTCTTTGAAGGGACCAATTTCCACCTCCACTGGTTTAGTATGAGGGGCTTTAATTTGTCTATTGGAGACACCTACAACTTGGATGAAGTCACCTGAGAGAGGAAGGTTTGGAATTTCAACTGATCTTACAGTAGAACGGGTAGCACCAGTGTCTACAAGGAAAGTAACATTTACACCATTCACCTTTCCCTCCACAAATGGACCTGACTGATCTACCTCTAGAGTTGCGCCAAGCACGCACTCCTCTTCCCCTCCTAGGCACCGCCATAAACTTTCATCCGATTCATTTCCATACGGTCGTAGCCAATACTGTGAAACAGCAGCTGCGCGCTGCAGTTTTGTTACCTGCTCTTCACCTTAGAATTCTGTCTCTGCACTGTATCTTTGAAGATTTACACTCTTTGGGAGAGGTGGCTGCGGCACCTGACTCTGTAGAGTAACTACCTGTTGCTGTGGCGGTTGTTGATAACCCACCTCATTCTGCACCTGTGGATTTAATGATTTATTTTCGGTATTAACGTTTGTAGGTAATTTACACTTGTTTCTCCAATGCCCTAATTTTCCGCAATTATGACATGGACATTTCTTTTTAGCTTCTTCTATATTCATCTGACATTTTCCTTTACCAATGTTAGGTTTCATCTTTGTCTGTCCTGCATCATTAATCTGGTTTAATATTTGAGCTTCTTGCTGTTCTGCAACCTTCACCTGTGCCCACATCGCTTTTACTTTGAGTTTACGTTGTCTAGCTTCTATGTCATCACTACAATATATTGCATACCTTAACTCCTCATCCACTGTAATAGACTGCCAACATAATGTGCTGTTTAATCATTTCACTTAACTCGGGTCTCAGACCATACACAAATCGATATACAAAGTGACTCATGTCTTTTTCACTTAAGCTCTCATATCCACTGTACTGCTTAAAAACTAGGAGCAACCTTTCATAATAAGCAAGCACATACTTTTTTGCTTCCTGTGTCATTCTATCTATCTTTACCCAATCTGTTTCTCTTGGAGGAATCTTATTTTTCAGAAAGGTGATTACTTGCTCATATTTTCTCATTACTTCTGGACCTGGAGCTCCCATTTTGGCTTCTCTAGGATATTCTTCCTTTGGCCAATCAATTGCAATTTTACATTCTGTCCATAAATCAGCAGGTACAACAATCTCAAACAGTCCATCTAAATCTTTTCACAATACCTTCAAAACCTTTACAAATCTTTCCACTTGTCTGTACCATTCTACAGGCTTTTCTCTCAATCTCCGAAAATCATTTGTAAATGACAATATATCCTGTCTAGACCATGAGACATGTACATAACCTCCTCCTGGAATTTCTCTCATTGAACATTCTACCGCTATTGGTTCCTTTTCCTTTACTGGGAAAGCTAAAGTCATTTTATCAGGCATTTCTTCTTTCTTCTTTGTCCATCTACTTCTCCATTTATCTACATCTCCCATTCTCTCAGTAACACAATTAGTTCTTTTATCTGAGTTTACCGTCCTGAAGTGTTCAAATTCTGTATATCATTTTCACTGAAATCTACTCTATAAGGTCTCTGTAATCCTGTAACCTTTGCAAAATCTACTCCCAACCCAATTGCTGTTTCTTCCAATTTTTCATGCAAATTTCTAGCTCTCCACGTTATACTTTTGCACATGAACATTAACTCCTCATCTTGGTATGTCTTTAACTGGTCTGTACCAATAGTTCCTATATTCAGTTCTTCCATGTCTATTTTTAATCTCACTACATCTAAAGGTTGTGGTTCTGTATCTTTTTTCTGCAAATTTCTGACCCAATCACTTAATTCTTCTGCCGTTGGTCCCACAAGGGTCATATTTAAATCTACCCTATTTACACTTTTCTCTGGTGTTTCTGTTGCTGATTCAGTTCCCATTGGAATCTTATTTATCAGACTCTGATTTATTGTCAAATCCATAGGTGGAGTTAATCGGACCAAATCTTTTGTTTCCCTAATTTCAGGATACATTTTTTCTCTTACTTTTTGCATACTAGAATTTAAGGGAATTGTTAAGGAATGTTCATCTATCTTATGATTTTCAAATACAGGTATCACTGGACCTATAGTTACTGGCACAGTTACAGCTTCCACATTCTTTGTCAATTCTTTTATCTTTTCAGACAATTCTTTTGTTGTTTTTGCTAGTTCAGACGCATTATGATTATCAGGTTCTACAGTCTGGCATTTTCTGTCTATTGAATGAATTATTTACTTCAGAAAATTGTTCTAGATTTTGATTTATCCCAGTTTCCATTGGCGGTGCATTTAGTGTCACCACCGCAGAAAACTGTTGATATGGAGGTTTTTTATTTATTTAATATGTCCTCCAGCAACTCATCATCTGTATCACTGTCTCCATATCCACATCTTTCTGATATTGTATGCTTCTTTTTCTCCGTACACTTTTTCCCAGTTCTCTCGTCAACTGTTCTTGCAGGAAACATACCATCCATCATATTAGCGTACCGCAATCATCTCATCCTGTCCTCATGATTCCAACCCCATACACTTCCAGGAACAAAACCATCATCCCTTGTACCTCTATGTCTTTCTCTTTCATACATCTCATCTTCCCATTCACCTAGGGCTTCAAATTGTGTCGGTCTAGGTCTCGGTTAAAGCTTCATCATTTTATTTCTTAAATTCCGTATTATAGCTGTGCTAAATGAACCAGTTTCTGGAAATGCCAATACTCCATCATTTTGAGTAGATTTTGCCCAATTATTTGTCAAAACTATTCACACAAGTCTTCTCCAAAATACTTAACTATACACCAATCAGAAACTCTTCGTTTTTTTTCCGCAACTGATCAATCCCAGTGCAGTTCTTGTTGACGTCAGCTCTACTCCTGCTTCTGCTGACCCCTCCTTTACAAAAATTATCGGCAACATTTTATAACTCATTTGGTTTACAAAGTCGGTTAGTTATGACATAAACATGTTTCCCATTGTCCGTTTCGCTAAACAAAAGTGATAGTTTCCCAATCATTCAAGAATTATGTCTTTCCAGTAGGCAGCTTTTACCTCTACCCTACCACAGAAATTTTTGTTTCTCCAGTAAAGTAGCACTTCCCTCTACCTTACCCTTCTCTCAAGCAAGAAGTAAACCTGTTTCTCTGGAGATAAAACACATGTGGAGACTACACTACTGCTGAGAATTAAGTCCAGAGTTTCACAAGAACACCTGCTGCTATTCCATTCAACGTTATTCACACATGAATTTCCCTATCATAACACAATCCTGTGTTATCAGCAAATTGAAATCAGACAATGCACAATTCCATGTGACTTCTCTTGTCACACAAATCCACGTCCTACTTCCCGGAAGCTTCAAATTCTAACTACATATAACGTGACACAAACTCAACATGGAGTGTTAAACATAGAGATTAATACTCCATAATCAATAATCCACTTAATTTACCTATAGAAACCATAACTCTGCTACCAAGAAAACTGATGCAGCGTGACTAAAACAAACCATTTACAAACGTCACCCAATCCAGGAAAACTCACACACCACTTATTCATTGGTGGGGCCCATAACACCGAAATACACACATTCACTCAGTTTTCCCGGATAAGTGACAAGCTGGCGAGCTGCAAGACACACAGGGTACCTTATTACTATTATTTCTCTAAATAATATCTATATACATTTATATACATTTAACTCTATAGTTTTCCGGGTTTAACATCAAGGTAATCCATTATTTTAGGTCGATGGACCAACTAGTAGGAATCAGTTGAAAGTGATTAAGTCCAGCTCAATCACAATTAAACATTTAACCATTTATATATCATAACTTTAATTTTAATAACCACAGACTCAATTTGAGTTAGCATGAATTTTATCTAGATTCTTTGAAATAATTGAATAAGTAAAATTTTATTAGACAATTTATAATCATTAATTTCATAAGCGTTTCAAGTAAAGATTTTAAGGAAACAGAAAAATACTCATTACCCTTGGCCTTAGGGCAATGACGAGAATAGTTCACAAGAACATGAACCGCAGATCATAGGATAGGTTCCCAAACTGACTGACTGTCCCTCTAACCTCCTCGGACGTGTTCCCTCCCAGGATTGAATCCTGCGACGGTCTCGCTCCTTTCTCCCATCAAAATTCGAAGTTCAAAATCTGTCAAAGTCTTTTCAGCATCAGTGAGATAAATCGTCTCAACAGACAGCATGTCGGGTTGAATAGAAAAAGAAAGTGCCACAACGTCATCACAAGCACAAATTTTGATACGCTTTCACTAACTTGCTATACCCAGAATTGAAACTTTTTATGGGCTCTGATTGATTTCAATTGGTCCATTGGAGGTGTGGTGATGGTCACCTCACTGTCCTCCTTGCCTGAACCCGTTCCGTAATTTTCATATTCATGTAGTCTTGTGACTTGGAATATTCCACCATTTGTAACAACTGTATTATTCATAAATACTATAGTCCAAATTCTTGCATCCTTTTCCCAGGCTTTTGTACAGAGGATCATGGCATCCACTCTTGTCCTAGGCCAGCGCAGCTTTGACATCTCTCACTCCAAGCATAGGCCATCACTCGTGACTGTAACTTTCGTTCTACTCATGCGCAGGGACCATCTTGGTAATACATGATCATCCTCTCTCGGCAGCGGCCATTTTTCTCAGCAAGGCCTAGCAGGCCCGAACTGAACTAATGTGAAAACAACATAGCAGAAAATTAGACATAGAAAATAAGCCCTTCTGTTTACCACCCACCGTTCTAATGACCCATGTTAGGTGTTACCTAGCGTAAGCAACATTTAAAGCCATTTTACTTACCATCTGCCTTCTTTTCCACAATATACTTAACTACACATGAAATACATGCAATTTTACCTCTATTTTCTACACAAAACACAAAGCTATGTTAATTTAAGTTCACATCTGTAAGTAAATTAGATTTTTGCATATGCCAGTTAGTTTTCCCGCATGTAGAGTCTAAATAAAGGTGCATTGATTGATTAGTACATTCATTCAAACAATTAGTAAATTAGAGTTATGAGGTCATTTACTTTGAAGGGGGTACAACATTTTTTGTATTTTTCCCTGCTCCATCAATCCAATTAAGAAATGGTCACAACCAGCCTTGCAACTAAATGCATTGGCGATAGAACATAGATTAAGAGCCACCAATGGCAGGACAGATTCGGATAGAGAAGGAGAACTGACCTTCATTGGTCCAACTGGTGCTAGCCGCATTGACTATATCTTTGTGGATCTTAAGCTGTGGACTACTCTAGTCGATATGACTATAATCAAAAGCAGTGATAGTGATCATAATCCACTAAATTCGGAACAAGCTTCACCTTGGGATGAAATAGATAGTGCCTCTAGCATCAATTTGATTACAAAAAACCAACAAACGATAAACGCCATCCTAAATTGCCTATGGTCCTGGGGAATGAAACTAAACATATTATAATCAATCAGGAATGAATTGCTCAGTTGAACGAGATTCAATCGTATGCAGATGACATGAGAAATTAGGGATGTATTAGTGGAGCTGCAGGTAAAGTATTTTGAAAAGTTAGCCACACACTTCGTTGATCGTTTCAAACGTGCAAAAACATAGATGCGATGAATTAAACAAGAAGAACCCATGGTTCTCAAGCGAATGCAGATCTTTAAGGCGTCAACTTGCTAAAGCTATTAAAATCAAGAACATGCCCCTAGTGCGAAAATTAAGGAGGTTGTACAAACTGGCTATAGCCAAGGCCAAAAGGAATTGGGACAAGGAAAAGGTGAGGCAAATCAGGGAGGGTTGTTCCCGGAAAGACCATAGAAAATGTTGGGCTATTGTTGGGAGAGGGAATTCGGAAAACCAACCCTTGTTAGCTAATAATTTCTCAGCTGGTGCTTGGCAAGAGCACTTTGGTGCTCTTTATACCACTACAGCTCGCTATATTGAAGGGCTGCCTCTCTTAGATCTATCTCTAAACACAACAAGGGTTCTCTTTACTAAGGAGGAAATTCTGACCTCAATCGGGGCCATTGTACCAGCAAAAGCTCTGGAACCGGATGGAATCCCAGGAGATTTGTTTCGCCATGACAAAAACAATTGGTCGGACTATGTATTGGCACTTTTCAATGCTATCGCAGGGTGTACCCCAATCCTAGACTCATGGAAGGGAGCTGAAGTCATTCCCATCTTCAAAAAAGGCAATAGGAATGACCCGATCAACTACAGGCCTATCAGCCTTATAGACTATATTCAGAAGGTATTTTGCCATACCCTTCTGCGAGGATCCAGGATTGGATGGCTGAGAATGATATACTGTCTCTCCTACGAGCTGGATTCTGACAGAGAACAGGAACACTCAATCAAGTTTTAGATTTATCCTTCTTTATTGGAAGGTGGTGGTATTGGGTAAGGGGAGTCTATACGTAGCTTTTATAGACCTGAACTCAGCATTTGAGATTGTGCCCAGAAATAAGCTGTGGGTGGTATTGAAGGAGATGGGGATACGCCTGGAAATTTTGTCACTAGTCGTTCTCCTTCATGCGGACAACTATGCAAGGGTATGATGGGGTGACCACGGCCAAGTCTCTGATCCCATCAACATCAACAGAGGGGTCCGTCAAAGCTGTGTTCTGGCCCCTACACTATTTTCCCCATATATCAACCAAGTTGTTGACCTTCTAGCCAGAACACCAGTGGATGCCCCATCACTAGGGAATGAGAAGATTGCGACACTTCTTTTTGCTGATGATACACTCCTTGTCGTGAAAAACACCTAGGGGGCTCCAAACGCTAATAAACCAATGGAAGACATTTTGTGACGAGAGAGGCCTAGAAATAAATACTATTAAAACTCATGATGCTAAACCCTTATAAATCATTTAAAGGATGTCCTACTTTAGGTAACATTTTGAATATTTGGGCATCAAAGTGGCAGAAGGTAATTCTTAGAAGCAACATCTAACCAAGGCTAACCTAAGGTTTAAACGGATAGTTGGTGCCCAGAGGAAAGAACACTCTTGCTCGCACATCAAACCGGTTGCACCAGCCCTAGAGATCTATAAAAGTAATGCCGTGAGCGGTGCCCTCTACGGGGCTGAGCTGTGGGGCTTTGAGAAAGTGGATGATCTTAAGGCACAAGTTCCTTAGGAATTTAGTATTACTCCCTTCAAGCACACCACTTCTCCCTCTCAAACTAGATATGGGGGTCAAATCTCTAAAAGATCTAGCAAAACTCTGTCTGCTTCTTTTCTGGCAGAGACTGGTTTTGACCCCCGAACTGTCCTCATATGCCTCAGCTGTCGATGAAGTTTGCACCCTAGATACATTTGAGAAGATAGGTTGGATTAGGAACATCAATAACCTACTTGATAGTATCGGGGTAAAGGGGGTGAGCACTAACTGTCTAGAACTACCAACAAAAAAGGAACTAAAAGCCAGGTACTGGGACTGGGTAGCCGAGAACAAGATTAGGGACAGTAAGCTGGGCAGATTACCTGGGGAGATCTTAGATTTCAAACTGTTGCGCTCTCTGGAAGGCTTCCTCGACCTCATCTGTTGCTGGCAGGCAGAAAGCTTTACATCTAATTTAGACATGGTTCACTCCCCCTGAATTCATTTATGAACTAATTGTCATGTAACGCAGCTCGGAACAAGGGCTGTCCTTGTTGTCCTGCCCCTACTGAATCCATAGGCCACGTTTCTTTTGGTTGCCAATCATACTCTGGCCCTAGAAGTAAATGATTTATTCCTATCTGTAAACGGCTGGGAACCAGAGATCATGGTGTAGCTTTATGTATTCTAAGATCTGACGCAAGACCTCTATTTGCTTGTGCTATTGCAAAGTTTCTGGGCCACATGTGGGAAATCAGAAGGAAAGCCCAAAATCAAATCTGTTTTTCCATCCATCAGATCAAGAATGAACGTCTTCAGGCACTGCCAGTGGTGAAACCTATCTATGTACTCATGAAGAGTAGACACTGAGTGGTTTTTATAAACCAGAAGGTCAGGTACCCAGTGTTGATTGATGTTTCACTACACTAATCAAATGTTACATTTTAATTTGCACCGTTTTTAGATCGTTGAATTTTAGTAGTAAGTTATAAGTATCGATCAGATATTACTTTTTTAAACAAAATGAAGGAACTTTTGTATATGTAAACTTTATTAATTTATATATATTCACTTCGCACTTTTATGGTCTGTTGACCGAAATAAAGTTTATTGACTGACTGACCGACTGACTACTTGCTGTCACTCTTACTCTCCCTATAGGCTTTGGAGCCATTGTCTATAGTCATATGTCATTCAGTAATTCTTATGTGCATACTGCAGATGAAGAAATCAAAGCCTTTCCGTAAGTTGATGACATCATGCTCACACTGATAACCCCTACATACTCTTTACCTGCCTTAATGTCTCTAGCGACTGATGTTTCTTTCTTCTCTGGATGTAAAAGTATATATAAGCTCCATTCATCAATTTTGCAATTGACATTCAGATGTTTCTGAAATAACATCTGACAGCATCCCTCTAAGAAGGTCCTACTCAACATCAAAACATGAATGAAAAATAACTTTCTTAGCCTTAACTCAGAAAAGACTGAATAAATATTGTTTTTTAGAGTGTCTGATGAGGAAGACATATGACCCCAATATGATCCAGAGACAGTTTTCCAAGGCTTCCCCCTGAATTAGCACCCACAAGACACCACAAGTTGAAGGGAGCAGGGGTACTAAGGTGATGGTCTTCACCACACTGAAGGAGAACATGGATTGAAAGAAATTGAAAGAAATTGCTAGCTGGTGGGCCTCCGCTGCCTGCTTGATCAATTCTTTCATCTATTGACCAAAATGGTGTAGTCCCAGAAAATTGAGAATTTTGGAAGGATCTCCCTTCCAAGTAACAAGGCCAAAAGTGTGCACATCTGCCACTGCTGAGCCAGGTTCTAAGGCAGGTTCTAAGGAAGAAAGCTTGAAAGTGTCTAGAGCAATATCTGAGATGAACTGTAGCTATTCTACGATATCAATTAGCTATGCACAATTTGAACTGTCATCAAGAGCTGAAAGGAGATCTTGAAAATCTTTCGTGACAGACTGCAAACAGTAATATGTGCACATGTGGGCTCTAAGAGCAAATTCAAATGCCACATGTTCACACTTCAGTGCATGTTCAACCTGTTGGTCTCTGTGATCTGAAAGTGACGTGCCTCCTGAAGCTTAATAGACATCCCACCAGACAAGAGAATCCACCTTTAATACCTCAAGAAACTCTTGATTAAAGAATTTGAGAGGTTACAACTTTGTCCAAGGCATGGAACAGGAGAAGTTTCTGGTTCTTTCTATTTTTGTGGGAGAATCGTTCAAGTGCCTTAGTGAAGAAGAAGGTCAGGCTAAAATGCTGAAAGATAACACTCAAAAATGTTGGGTTTACCACTCTCTGAAACTGAAAGGAAGAAGGGGTCTGGAAATCTTTTATTATACACCGCCTCCACAGTCTCTTCAATCAGTGTTTTCAGGGAAGTTGGATAAAGGGGGATGGGTTAATGTTGAGGGGAGGAAGGACATCAGTGAGCATAGGCGAACAAGACAGTGCCTTTTTTACCCATGTCTGACAGTGAGGGACTTCTCTCCCCAGATGTCTCTTTTTAGAGGAGTGTTTTCTCATGCTTCCAGCCATCTTGCACTCTGTAACAGATTGCCCCTCCATCTTGGCAGAATTAGTAGCAAAATTTGATTTTTTAAAGACATGTTTTGGTAAAATCCGCTGACTGCTTTGTAAAATGAATGCGACCTTGTAGAGCTTGGCAGTGTATCCCATTGGGTGCCCTGAGGAACTTCGATTTCGAATCGACCCATTTTGTGCTCCGCCGGCATTTTGTGTTGCCATCACTCAGGCAGCACGGCGAACAAAGTCTATTCTGCTTTTTCTGCAGCTTCGTGTTAAAATAGCCCTTCTGCCTCTAATTGCAAAGCTGGTGTTAGGACTGGCCGAGTACACTAATCCCTGTCTGGTTTTCCTAATCCCTGTCTCAACTATCTGTTGGTTCACACTATTCTTTTCTGATTTTATCTTATCGTCTGGCCTTCACTGTCCTCTGCTAGCATTCTCTCGTTTCACAACTGTCCTCCAACACACACAAACGTAACTCGTCACCTGCAAGTTTGTTACATATCCGTTAATTAATTAGTTTGAGGGAGGGGTGACAAACATAGTTGGAGGAGAGGTTTCTTCGAGTGATCTGACACTTTTGTTTTCAAATCTCTCCTATTGGTTCTGTCCTGTTTTCCAACTTTCCTTATTGGCTCTTTCTTGTATGTTCTGGGTGTCTACTTGGTTAATGTATAAGTTACTTATATGGTATATAAGGTTGTGCGCCACAGAGTGAAGTGGCAGTCTCCTGAGAACCTACCTTGTGTACTTCTGGGATAACTGTACTAGCTGCAGCTAATAAATCTGATCTTCTAACGCCTAACAGAGTGTCCCATGTCTCTGTGTAACTGAGCAGGAAAACTCAGGAGATTAAGGCTTACCTTGCGCCACCAGGCCCAAAAGGTTCTGGTTCTTCAACTGGCGCCCAACGTAGGGCGGTTTCAGTGGTACCGGTTCTACCTGAAGGTTGTGAGGAACCCCGCAAGAAAATTCCGGAGGATTCGCGAGCCACGTCAAGCGACCCCTGTATGTCGAAAGTGGTCCGAAGGTCTTTTGCAGCGTGGTTACTCCTTCCTGACGGCTACTAACAACCGCTGCCCTGACTGCCGCCCTGCCTTGGCCCTTCCTTTGATGATGTATGGTAAGGCGAGATGATAGACGGGCCTCTGTTGGTGTAAGAAGACGTCCTTAGTTAAGTATTTTCGTGGGTCGCGCCCACAATTTTTGTCCTTTGTTTCCTTAGCATTTGTGGTCCTTAGATTCGACTATTGCAATAGCCGAAGCCGAGGGTAAGTGCATTTGTACTGCGTAAACTGAGTTGAAGTTTGTGAACAGTCAGGTGAAATCACGAGATGCCTGGTCTGACTAAGTTTGGAAAATTTTGTTGCTTTGGTTGTAATGGGGATTCCCGGCTTGAGGACTCTTGTCCGATTCCTTCGGTTGGAACTCCCACCTATGAGCTCTATTCGAAACATGGTATTGGCCCCATTGCCTTTAACGAGGCTTAGACCCGATACACGAAGAAAGATGGTGTTCTAAAATGGCCAAAAAATGGTAGCTTTGATCCCAATGTGCTAGATAATTTAGAAGCAGCCCTATTCAAAAGAAAAGCCCGGCCGTCAATGTTTGACTCTTTCCGCCTTTGGCGTAAGGAAGCCAAACAGAAAGAAATTAAGCAAGCAAAACGAGATAGGAAAGCACAGGGTATGACAATTATGCAGGCTGCCCAACAATTCAAAGATGATGAAATTGATAATGCGACTGAAATTTCATAGAGACAGCATCGCATGGCGATAGATAAATGCTATCCGGTACTGCCTGTTTCCCCTTCAGAAAATAAGAAAGGTATAGAAGAAGATCCCCTAATGTCCCATTTATTGAGGTTGCCTCCGCCCTATGCACAAAGTGCTAATGCACCCCAATTGTTACAGCCTGTTCAGCCGCCAGCGGTACCTCCGCCTGTTCCGGCTCTTCCGCATTTGCCTCCTCCAGTATTACCGCCTCTGCCAGTGTTGCCATTAACTGTCATGTTCCCTGGCGCCTCTCGCCAACAGCCCAGAAGCGGGGGAATCATCCCTCGCAACGAGACTCCTCCCATGTGGTAACCCTGACAGGTTACAGTCTAGTTTTCCAACGGCGCGTAGCTGACGCCACCGGCCAGCAGGCCGTCACTTCCGGCGGCAACTGCTTATCACGGCAGAGATCCTTAGATACGGCCCTTCGGATTCAGCCACAGAGCTTCGCCGGTACGCAGGAGCGTAGCGAAGGCTCTATCAGCAACCGGTCAGTCGGTCCGGACCGCGCAACTCTCGCCAACAGCCCGGAAGCGGGGGAATCATCCCTCGCAACGAGACTCCTCCCATGTGGTAACCCTGACAGGTTACAGTCTAGTTTTCCAACGGCGCGTAGCTGACGCCACCGGCCAGCAGGCCGTCACTTCCGGCGGCAACTGCTTATCACGGCAGAGATCATTAGACACGGCGCTTCGGATTCAGCCACAGAGCTTCGCCGGTACGCAGGAGCGTAGCGAAGGCTCTATCAGCAACCGGACAGTCAGTCCGGACCCCGCAAGGGCGCCTAAAGATTCCTCCCTACGACTCGTGCAAATGCACGGAGTCACCATTATCTCGCCCGTTTCCAGCAGCGCAGGAGCGCTTTCTCTTGCCTAGGCAGTTCGTGCGATGGCACGGAACCGCCATTACCTTGTTCTCAAATAGCGCAGTGGCGCTTTACCTTTGCACAGCGCAGTGGCGCTTTACCTTTGCACAGGCAGTACGTGCGACGGCACGAAACTGCCATTACTTCATTTCCTTCCAATAGCGCAGTGGCGCCTTCCCTTTTCCTTGACGGCTTGTGCGACGGCACAAAGTCGCCACTGCCTTGCCCCTTCCCCGTAGCGCAGGAGCGCTTTCTATTTGCTTAGGCTGTTCGTGCGATGGCACGGAACCGCCATTACTTTGTTTTCCTTCGAGGAGCGCAGTGGCGCTTTCACCTTGCTTTGGGCAACTCGTGCGACGGCGCGAAGTCGCCATTACTTTGTTTTCCTTCGAGGAGCGCAGTGGCGCTTTCACCTTGCTTTGGGCAACTCGTGCGACGGCACGAAGTCACCATTACTTTGTTTTCCTTCGAGGAGCGCAGTGGCGCTTTCACCTTGCTTTGGTCAACTCGTGCGACGGCACGAAGTCGCCATTACTGGTTTCCAGCACACAGCGCAGGAGCGCTCTCCTATGGTGATCCGCTAGACCGCACGGACATCGCGGACGACCTCCCCAACACACGAACACCTTACGAGCAGGTAGCGTGGACTTCCACACAACCTCGGAGCCAAGAAGGGTGCCCCATCACGCCAACCACTATCCCGCTCTCACCACCCTTCCTGGCAACCTCTCCCGGTCCCCTCCTCACCCTGGCTAGTATATTCGCTCCTTCCAGTAACAGAAGGGCACAGGCGGGGGTTGCCCATGTCGTCCCTGTGGGATCCCTCCATAAACACGAGGTAAGAATTGTGGGGATCTGACAGAATCCGAAGCCCAAGCTTATCATCCTACCCGGACGACATGGAGAGCCCCGCAGTCACGTTACGGAACATAGCAGCAATGTTAACCAGCATCCAAGCTGAGAATCGGAGCCTGAGAAACGATGTCACTGCCCTACAAGGACAGATGGGTGCAGGACACGCAGGAACCTGGGGTGCGCCCCCGGTACAACAACCTCGACCAATAGGAACATTGAGACCTCCCTTGTTTAACCCGTGGGGTCCAGCATCCACTCCCTCGACTACTCCTTCCCCTGTGCAAGTTCTAGCCCAACCCATGGCACAGTTGGCCGCACCAGAACGTTTTTACGGCGATAGTACAAAGTACAGCATATTCCTCAACCAGTGCCACCTCCACTTCATGGCCAGAGCGACTGCATTTCCGGATGATGCCTCAAAGGTCGCCTTTGTTCTCTCCTATTTAGGAGGTGACGCCGCTCAGTGGTCCATTCCCTTGGTAGAGAACGACGAGCCTCTGCTATACAACTTCCCAGTGTTTAAGGAGACCATGAGACGAATGTTCGCCCGCCATACGTTTGTGCAAGCCGCGGACAACGAACTGCTTAATTTAAAACAGGGCAACACTGACTTATTGCACTACATTACCACCTTCCATCGGTTGGTAGTGGAGGCTCACTGGCCAGAAGCAAAACAGGTATCGTGTTCTATAGGGGCCTCCGGGAGGAGCTAAAGGACCTCATCTCTCAGATGACCGAACCACCAGAGGACATAGGTCCGTTTATCGATATGGTAGTGAAACAAAACTATCGTCTACAAGAGCGGAAAACCGAAAGATCCAAAGGAGGTGAGACCCGACTCCCGGTATACAGGGACACCCCAAAATCCCGCGAAACGCCCGAGCCCATGCAGATTGGAGGTGTTCGTGCTCCCTTGACTAAAGAAGAAAAAGAAAAGAGACGGAAACAGAACCTATGCCTGTATTGTGGCAAGAACGGTCATTTTGTGTGTGACTGTCCGGCCAAGCCACGCCAGTTCAAGGAGAGGACCCCTTCTGCTCAATCACCAAAGAAGAAAGAACGGGAAACGGGACCTCCCAGTAGACAATGGGGTCTGTCTATTGGGACTACAAACAGAGAAGAAGCAGACCTCGAACACCTGCGCCAACCACCACCATATGGGCGTGCCGGTGCTCTTACAGTCGTCTACAGGATCCTCATGGCGTGTCATAGCCTTAATCGACTCCGGAGCAACCGGGAACTTCATCGATGCCCGTTACATGACGGGTCTGGGCATACCGAAAAGTGCCAAAAAGAGACCTGAAATAGTGAAGGCAGTAGACGGTACGGACTTAACCTCAGGACCAATCCGATACCAAACAGAAGACCTGCGGATGGTGATGGAAAATCAGCATACCGAGACCATCGCCTTCGACATCATCGATGCTCCTCAGTTTAGGCTGATTTTAGGCCTCCCCTGGCTGGTACAGCATAACCCCCTGATTAATTGGACTACTGGCAAAACGATATTGGACTCTAGTTTTTGCGCCCAATCCTGCTACCCCACAGAGGGGAAAACCGTGATTAGAGCGGTCCAAGCCTGTACACTACCCAGAGACGGCATGGGCTTGGTCACACAGGAAGCTATACCCCACGAATACCAGGACCTGGCCCGGGTTTTCGACGAACAAGGAGCCAATACCCTGCCTCCACATCGTCACTTTGACTGTAGAATCGACCTGATCCCGGGATCCACGCTCCCTTGTAGTAGGGTTTACTCTCTCACGGAGAAAGAGAACGACCATCTCCGCACCTACCTCACACAATACCTTCAGAACGGGTTCATCCGGCACTCTAAATCACCGGTCTCCTCCCCTCTCTTCTTTGTGGCAAAGAAGGAGGGTGATCTACGCTCATGCATTGACTTTAGGGCGATGAACGCCATAGCCATTAAGAACAGGTATCCTCTACGATTAATTCCTGACTTACTGGACCAAGTGAAAGACGCGGCCATATATACCAAGCTGGATTTGCGAGGGGCCTACCATCTAGTCAGAGTCCGGGAGGGCGATGAATGGAAAACCGCCTTCCGGACACGGTACGGGTTATTCGAATACCGCATCATGCCCTTCGGACTCTGCAATGCCCCAGCCGCATTTCAGTACTTCAATGATGAGGTGTTGCGGGACTTCATCGACCGCTTCTGCATCGTGTATATCGATGATATACTACTCTACTCCGCGAACATGGAGGAACATATCCAACATGTACGAGCCGTTCTCCAACGATTGCAACAACACGAGCTGTACGTGAAACTAGAGAAGAGCGTGTTCCACACCACAACGGTGGAATTCTTGGGACACATTCTAACACCAAGAGGGGTTCAAATGGATTCCAGAAAAGTCAACGCCATTTTGACGTGGCCATCCCCGAACTCCGTGAAACAAGTCCAGAGGTTCCTAGGGTTCGCGAAATATTATCGCCGCTTCATCGAGGGTTTTTCCCGGATTGTCACCCCCATCACCTGTCTCCTGCGCAAAGGGGTGCATTTCGCATGGAACACCAAAGCAGAACATGCATTCCAAGAGCTGAAAACCAGATTCACCTCGGCGCCAATCCTGAAACATCCTGACCCTACACGCCCCTTCATCGTGGAGGCCGATGCCTCGCAGAACGCCCTAGGGGGAGTATTGTCTCAGACAGACAACAAGACCAAAATGCTTCACCCAGTAGCATATTACTCCAGGAAGTTACAACCCGCTGAATGCAACTGCTCCATTGGAGATAAGGAACTCCTGGCCATCAAAGCAGCATTTGAGGAATGGCGACACTACCTCAAAGACGCTAAACATACGGTGACCATCTTCACCGATCACAGGAATCTAAAGTTCCTTCGTTCAGCCAGAGCATTGACGGCAAGACAATTACGCTGGACACTCTTTTTTAACGACTACGACTTCCAGATCACATACAGACCCGGAAAGGAGAACGCCAAAGCCGACGCCTTGTCACGCTTAGAGGAAAATGAAGACCAGACGCCTCCCACAGAACCAGTACCCGTTATTCCCGTCCGATGCTTCCAGGGAGTAGTGACGTCCTCCGATTTCTTGACGGAACTCCACCAGGAGTTACAACACAAAACCAGGGACGTATGGGCCGGAGACATCCAAGGACTCACAGAAAACAACTGATACCTGTTCAAGGACGGGCGATATTATTTACCATTGCCCTCTTATCAACAACAAGCACTGGTCATGTGCCATGACCACCCCCTAGCCGATCATCCAGGATATCAGAAAACCAGGGAACTACTGCAGAGACATTTTTGGTGGCCAACCCTCAATCGTGACACACAAGCCTACATCGCCCGCTGTGCCATCTGTACTCAAGGAAAAACGCCCTCAGAACCCACTGTGGGGTTGTTACACCCTATTCCGGTTCCCCCTTGCCCATGGCACACTGTCTCAATGGACTTCGTGGTAGACCTCCCCAAGACCTCCACAGGACACACTACCATTCTCACTATCGTCGACCACCTGACAAAAATGGCGCATTTCATTCCCTTAACACATCTGCCATCAGCAGTGGAATTAGCAGCCCTGTTCATGCAGAACGTAATACGGCTTACATGGTATTCCGTCGGTTTTGATAACAGACAGAGGTACCCAATTCGTGTCCAGATTCTGGAGGGAAGTCTGCTCGCTGTTACGAATGGAAGCCCGTTTATCATCCTCCTACCATCCCCAAACAGACGGACAGGCCGAGCGAACGAATCGCACTATGGAACAATACCTCCGTTGCCTGCTGCTTTCTCTGGAAAATGAATGGTCCAAGGTATTGTGGATGGTGGAGTACGCCTACAATAACAGTAAACATGTGGCAACAGGGGTTTCACCGTTCTATTGCCTCCAGGGACACCATCCCAAAACAACTCCCTGGGAAGAGGCCCAGACATGTGGAGTACCTACCATACTGGAACACCACGCGTCCCTCCGCGCCATATGGCAACAAGCCCGTTTCGAATTCGCAAAGGCCAAAGACTACTACAAGACCAACACTGATAAACACCGACAAACCGAACCAGCCTATGTCGTGGGCGACAAGGTGTGGTTATCTGTCAAGAACCTCAACACACATGGGCCAAAGAAACTGTTACCCCGATATGTAGGTCCCTATCCCATAGCCCGTGTCATCAACCCTGTATCCATGAGACTCTCCCTACCTTCTCACTTGAAAATCCACCCCGTCTTTCACGTTTCCCTCCTGCGTCCTGCCCATCATGACAGCTCTAAGGCGGTGCCCCCTCCTCCCGTTCCCGTGGATGACCACGTGGAATACGAGGTCCAGGCCATTCTTGATTCCCGTAGGACTAGGGGGAAACTCTTTTACCTAGTGGATTGGAAAGGGTACGGCCCGGAAGAACGGTCCTGGGAACCCCTTTCTCACGTACGCAATGCCCCTTCATTAGTCATAGCCTTTCATGCCCGACACCCACAGAAACCTCGTCCTGTTGCCCCTCTGTGACCGACGGGTTGGTCTGCTTTAGGGGTGGGTGCTGTCATGTTCTCTGGCGCCTCTGGCCAACAGCCCGGAAGCGGGGGAATCATCCCTCGCAACGAGACTCCTCCCATGTGGTAACCCTGACAGGTTACAGTCTAGTTTTCCAACGGCGCGTAGCTGACGCCACCGGCCAGCAGGCCGTCACTTCCGGCGGCAACTGCTTATCAGGGCAGAGATCCTTAGACACGGCGCTTCGGATTCAGCCACAGAGCTTCGCCGGTACGCAGGAGCGTAGCGAAGGCTCTATCAGCAACCGGACAGTCGGTCCGGACCGCGCAAGGGCGCCTAAAGATTCCTCCCTACGACTCGTGCAAATGCACGGAGTCACCAATACCTCGCCCGTTTCCAGCAGCGCAGGAGCGCTTTCTCTTGCCTAGGCAGTTCGTGCGATGGCATGGAACCGCCATTACCTTGTTCTCAAATAGCGCAGTGGCGCTTTACCTTTGCACAGTGCAGTGGCGCTTTACCTTTGCACAGGCAGTACGTGCGACGGCACGAAACTGCCATTACTTCATTTCCTTACAATAGCGCAGTGGCGCCTTCCCTTTTCCTTGACGGCTCGTGCGACGGCACGTAGTCGCCACTGCCTTGCCCCTTCCCCGTAGCGCAGGAGCGCTTTCTATTTGCTTAGGCTGTTCGTGCGATGGCACGGAACCGCCATTACTTTGTTTTCCTTTGAGGAGCGCAGTGGCGCTTTCACCTTGCTTTGGGCAACTCGTGCGACGGCGCGAAGTCGCCATTACTTTGTTTTCCTTCGAGGAGCGCAGTGGCCCGTTCACCTTGTTTTGGGCAACTCGTGCGACGGCACGAAGTCACCATTACTTTGTTTTCCTTTGAGGAGCGCAGTGGCGCTTTCACCTTGCTTTGGGCAACTCGTGCGACGGCACGAAGTCGCCATTACTGGTTTCCGGCACACAGCGCAGGAGCGCTCTCCTATGGTGATCCGCTAGACTGCACGGACATCGCGGACGACCTCCCCAACACACGAACACCTTACGAGCAGGTAGCGTGGACTTCCACACAACCTCGGAGCCAAGAAGGGTGCCCCATCACGCCAACCACTATCCCGCTCTCACCACCCTTCCTGGCAACCTCCCCCGGTCCCCTCCTCGCCCTGGCTAGTATATTCGCTCCTTCCAGTAACAGAAGGGCACAGGCGGGGGTTGCCCATGTCGTCCCTGTGGGGTCCCTCCATAAACACGAGGTAAGAATTGTGGGGATCTGACATTAACTTCAACTTCTTTGCCCTCATCTCCTGATCTTAGATCTCCTTTGCCTTCTGCTCCTCCTGCAATTGTCGGTTCTCCTTCTGTCAGTTCTCCTAATACCTTGTCTCCAATTCTTATGTCTAATTCTCCGTCTGTGCGTAAGCGTCTCACAGACACTGTCACTGGTATTGTCTCTCCTTTTTTTGGAGCTTTAAATGTGTCTCCGGCTTTTGCTCGAAGACAGTCTCGTAGTCAGTTCCCAGATTTTGAAGAACGAGAAAGGTTAGACTCTCTCGCACATAAATGGATCAAGAAGGGTCCTCAGTATAGTGTGCCCGATATTATGCCTACTTTTTCACATTGGAATGCGCCTACGCAAAGATATGTTTTTAATGTAATGTGCGATACTCTCATTAAAGAATGGGAAGATGTGAATTCGAGTCCGATCCCACAAGATCTGTTAGATGTTCAGACTGATTTAGATAAATGACTTGTTGTGGGTTCCAAGGTTGAAAAAGCTGTAAGGACACTTATTTCTTATAGATCCTTATTGTTCTCTCAGGCTTTCCTTGATTCTGATCCGTCAGTTAGGTTAGCACTGAAAAACTATCCCATGAGAGAGGTTCCTCCAGTATGGAAGGAAGAGGTCGCAGCAGTAGGTGCTAATCCGGTTATTCCTGCTCACTTTCAACGTATATGGGTACATGTTCCATGGAAACGATCTGAAGTTTTGGCCCTTAAGCAGACTCTACCGGATCCTCGTAAGAACCCTGCAGGTTATTACAAAGAACTATCACAGACAGTAGATGCTTGCATCATGAACTTAGCTGATATCGATATGTTGATGGGAAATGTAGTCCCACAGACAATATGGGCTAAGATTCGTAAGGAGAATCACGCACAGGAATTAGGTGCCACTTGGGATGTTATAACTACCACAGATAGAGACCAAGTGGGTGGTGCAAAGCCTGAAGCTTTGATTTCGGAACTCCCTGGTAGGATTATTACATTAATGAAAACTATGATGCCTGCATTGAGAGTTAACTGGGATAAACTAGCAGCATGCAAACAAAAGAAAGATGAAAGTGTCTCTGATTTCTTCACTCGTTTCGAGGAGACATTTATCAATCACAGTGGTCAAGATATGGCTACAGAGGGTGGACAGCGATTATTTGTGGACTAATTCGTATTTAATTTGCTCCCCGAGCTGTCACACAAACTGAAAGATTCTGAAAGTTCATGGGCTGTTTCTTCTTCTGCCCAGATATTGGCTACTGCACAATATTATGAAAATAGAGATAAAGAAGAGAAGAAAAAGCAAGAGAAAAAGACAAAAGAATTAAAAACGAAGGTTCTCTTGCAACAAGCTTATCCTCCTCGCTATGTTCAGCCTCAGTTTCAACAACCTCCGCAGTTCCAGAGGTTGTATCAAAAACCTGAATCATACATTCCGCGACCTTTGTTAGGACCTAATCAATGTGCCTATTGTAGAGAGGAAGGTCATTTTAAGAATAGTTGTCTGGTTTTATTGCAGCGCAATGGAGCATTATCTGCTCCACGAGGTCGTGCTGGCCTCCAGTCAGCAAACAGAGGTAGAGGTCGAGGTGTGTTGACTCAAGAACAGCGTGCCCTTCCTTCTCCCAATTCTGTGAACTATTTTGATCAGCAAAATGTTAGGTCTACGCAATATTATATTGAAGATTGTTATGTTGAAAACGGAAATGAGAGTCTTCATGCCAACTAGGACAGCCATGGACAAAGTAAGGGAGTTGTGTTGATTCCAGTAGATCAGAATGGACCTTATGTTAACATCACTACAATGGGTGTTTTAGAGCCATTTCTTCTAGATACTGGGGCGATGAGAAGTTCTATCATTCATTCTAAACTCCCTGGGGCACCTTTGTCTGGCTTAACAAATGTTTCTGTAGGATTTTCTGGCGCCCCTGTTCGTAACCCAGTTTCTTGCCCTTTGCCTATTTCAATTGGCCCTTATGATTTGGAAGCTCCACTTCTCTTGATGAATGGTTGCGGTGAGAATCTGTTGGGTTTAGACCTATTGAAAAGAATGCATGCTACAATATATTGTTCTCCTTCTGGTGTACATCTTACATTAGGACAGAAACTGATTTCTCCAATGTATTTGTCCAAAGATCAGTTTCCACCTGAATTGCTTTCTCTTCCAGCAACGCTTTGGGCCACGGGTCCGAACGATGTGGGTTGTCTTGAGATTCCACCTTATGTTGTCACTCTTAAGCCCAATGTTGAATTACTGCGCATCCCGCAGTATAGAATTTCTACTGAAGGTGAAAAAGCGCTTTTGGAAATCATTCATGACTTGATTCAGAAGGGTGTGGTAGAAGAAACAAGAGGTAACACATGCAATAGTCCTATTCTTCCTGTTCTTAAACGCACTGATCCTTCTCAGCCACCTGTATATCGTTTTGTGATCGATCTCCGGGAGGTAAACCAAATTGTTGTGCCGCAGTTTCCCGTAGTATCAGATATCATTGCTTTGTTGACAATGATACCTTCTACAGCGACCTGGTTTTCTGTTATCGATCTAAAGAATGCCTTCTTTAGTATTCCCATTGCCGAAGAGAGTAGGGACATTTTTGGCTTCTCTCTTGGAGGCCGAAGCTTCCGGTTTAAGCGCGCACCTCAAGGCTATTGTGAAAGTCCCTCCATTTACAGTCAAGCTTTAAAATGTCACCTTGATACTTTCCATTTGCCGTCTGGTGCTGCTCTTATCCAATATATGGATGACTTGTTAATCGCT
Source organism: Triturus cristatus (assembly GCF_964204655.1). Lineage (NCBI taxonomy): Eukaryota > Metazoa > Chordata > Amphibia > Caudata > Salamandridae > Triturus > Triturus cristatus. The sequence goes on from NC_140580.1 coordinate 1,001,953,241, forward strand.
GCTGATTCAGAAGAGATTTGCAAAAATGTCACTGTTGCATTGTTACGCCATTTGTTTGATCTGAATCATAAGGTTTCACCCTCCAAACTACAATACGTCCGTCGAGAGGTTACCTACTTGGGTCATCTCCTATCAAAGGAGGGATGGCGATTAATGCCAGAACGAATTCAGGCGATTACGCAAATGACTGTGCCATCCACACAAAGGGAAGTACGTGCCTTTCTGGGTATCACCTCTTATTGTAGGCAGTGGATCCCTAACTTCTCTCTGATAGCCAAACCTTTGTTGGTACTCACTTTAAAAGATACGCCTCAGCCCCTTCCATGGACTGATGAGTGCCAAAAGAGTTTTACCGACTTACGTACTGCTCTGTGTTCCGCTCCTGTATTAGGTACCCCTGATTACAGTAAGCCTTTTACGCTCTATGTTCACGAGAGAGAAGGTTGTGCGTTATCAGTTTTGACACAGCGATTTGGAGACAAGCAGCGACCATGTGCATATTTTTCGGCTTTGTTAGACCCAGTAGCTAAAGCATTGCCCAGTTGTCTTAAAGCGACAGCAGCAGCAGCAATTTCTATTCAACAGTCTGCTGGAGTGGTGTTGGATAACACTCTTATTGTCATGGTACCACATGCAGTGGATACCTTACTAAACAGAACGAAAACGCAGCATCTTACGAGTGCTCGTCTAACTGGATACGAGCTGACGCTTTTGGCTAGTCACGTACACATCAAACGATGTAATACCCTAAATCCAGCCACTCTGTTGCCCCTTCCAGAGGAGAAAAGTGTTGAGGAGCAACATGATTGTTTTTTTCGTACTGAGGAAGAAACAAAAGGAAGAATTGACTTGAAAGACAGAGAATCCGGATGGAACTCTATGGGTAGACGGTTCTTGTTTTAAAATGCCTAATGGAGATACAGTTTCAGCCTATGCTGTAACTACTTTACATACAGTTGTGGAAACAGCACGTATTAGGCATAATTCAGCTCAAGCAGCAGAATTGATAGCTTTAACAAGAGCATGTGTACTTTCAAAAGGGAAGAGAGTGAACGTGCACACTGACAGTCAGTATGCCTTTGGTGTAGCGTTCAACTTTGGGTGTCTTTGGAAGGAAAGGGGATTTCTCACTTCACATGGCACCAAAATACAACATGGTCAGTTAGTGACTGATCTCCTTGAATCACTTGCCTTACCCACCCAAATAGCGATTGTGAAGTGTAGTGCACACAAAAATATTACAGATGACGTTGGTTGAGGAAATTCATTTGCAGACGAAGTAGCAAAAAAGACAGCGAGAGATGCAACAAGTCGAATGTATGTGGCGGGTCCTGCAAATTGGGTTAGAGAGAGAAGAATGTATGAGGATACAGTGGAAAGTGTACGAGCAATTCAGAAAGAAGCTACAGAGAAAGAGTTGAGCAAGTGGAGAGAAAGTATAGGAATGTTAGATGAGATGGGTTGTTGGGTGGAATTATCTGAACACCAACGTTGGCTGTTACCAGATGCTTATGTGCTCCCAGTGGTTACTATGGCGCATGGTCCAGCCCACTTAAGTGCAAAAGGTATATGCAAACTTCTGGCTCCAGTGTGGCAAAATGAACAAATCCCAAAATGTGCAGACAATATAGTGAAACATTGTATAGTTTGTTTGATGTACAACCCGGGAAAGGGAACCCCAACTCCAGCGGGTCACATTGCTCCTCCAACATATCCATTTGAGGTGTTGCAGATCGATTATATTCATATGGAGCGATGCAACAACCTCAAATATGTTCTGGTGGTAGTATGTGCCTTTTCAAGATGGATAGAAGCATACCCTCTAAAAGACAATACAGCCTTATCCACAGCTAAAGTTCTACTGAAAGAATTTTTCCCCAGGTTTGGTTTGCCGCGCATTGTCTGGAGTGACAATGGGAGCGAATTTGTTGGCCAACTCATGCAAAAAGTTTGTGCGGGTCTTGGTATCAAGCAAAAGTTCCATGCGGCAAAACATCCACAATCAGCGGGTTTAGTAGAATGCTACAACGGTACATTGAAGTTAAAACTAGCAAAGGTTCAGGCTTGTACAGGACTCAATTGGCCCGATGCTTTGCCATTAGCTCTGCTGTCCACCAGAACTGCAGTACACTCTCGTTTGGGACTTAGCCCTTACAAAGTGGTTTTTGGACGCCCGGCTAACGTATGGGGAGTCCCTCGCCCTAAGAAATACTCAGAATTGCCATATCCAATGTTGATTGACTACTTGCATGATCTTACGACTAAATTGCGTGTCCTCCATCAACAGGTTCAGAGTGCTTTACCAGAGGTTTCCACAGACCCAGGTCATTCCATCCGACCAGGTGACTGGGTCTGCACCAAGAATTTCCAAAGGACGAGAAAATTGGAGCCCAGATGGAGGGAGCCTCGTTTAGTGCTGTGCCGTCAGGTCAAAGTGCAACGTCACCGAGAAGCCCAGATCAGAGAGGACTCTGAAGAGTTTACGGGCGTCCGCTCCAGCCCCGCTGCACGTGGGAAGGGGGCAACGGGTGTGGAAGGACTTCATGATGATGAGGAGGGCGCGATTCTTCCTCTGCGGCCTTCCGAAAGACATGCTGGCTGAGGAGGGTGAAGGAGGCTGGCTAGCCTTGCTCCTAGTAGTGAGGGCAACAAACATACTATCCAGGCGCCTCAACAAATAAAGAAAAACATTTTAGAGGCAATGGACGTTGCTGCTGTGTATGTTGAGGAGGAAAAGGCTCGACTACAAAAAGAAGAAAAGACAGAGTAAAACTAAAGCGAGAAAACAAAAACGGAAAAAAGACAACGTGTTAAACAAGCACAGACTAAGCCAATACGCCCATCTAAGCACCTGGTAAAGCCTGACAAGCATTATCTAATTTTTGGGCGAAGAACAATAGGCCCCAACCTCCTTTGCTGCTCTTTCACCCCTACAGCCCAGCAAACACCAGTGTTAAAGGTCTTCATCTTAGTCCATCAGATCATTTAATGCAGCGTTATCATTTTGGGGCCAGAGTGAAGCAGCGGACTGCAAACTACCTGCCCCAGGAGCCAGAGGGGTAGTGCCGCCGACAGAGGTCCCGCCCCCAACACCGGGGCTTGCATATATTGACCTTGTGTCTCCCGCTTCGCGGGAGACGCAGCGTTATCATTTTGGGGCCAGAGTGAAGCAGCGGACTGCAAAGTACCCGCCCCAGGAGCCAGAGGGGTAGCGCCGCCGACAGAGGTCCCGCCCCCAACACCAGCGCCCGTATTTATTCACTTTACGCCTCCCGCCTCGCGGGACGCGCGCGCGGGCGGGCGGGCGCCGGGCTAAGCCCGGGCAAAGGGCGGGCCCTCTGTGGCCCTCAGAGGCCATAGGAGGCTGGGCTGGGCCACGGTCCTGGGCTCCATTTCAAAGACTGTATAAACTAAGTGAGTCTCCTATATCAGTCGCTAGAGTAAAGTGCCTGCATTTACTTATTTTGGTTATTTGCGTGTATTGTGGCATACTGGTAAAGTTGGACCATGTCTAAGTCTAAGATTGATAAAAGTATATCTGGGCTAGGCATCATGGACAACTATCTGGTCAAAAAGGTGAACCAAATTAATAATGAGCGTAGGGCCTCACTAGGTCGAGGAGATCACCCTGCTTCATACAAAGAGGTGCTTTTCCCACCGATGGACCAGGCTGTAATTGATGTTCTGGAGGGGGGTAACAGGGGCACCATTACGGCTGAAGCACAGGTTCATGCTGATTTAAATGATGTTCTACCTGAAATAATTAATGAATCAGTAGAAGAAGAGTTACTACCCTCCCCTAGGCCAGTGAGACTATGCAGAAAGGCACAAATTAAACGTGGGGGGAAGAACAGCAAAAAAAGAGTAGAAAAAGGTCATTTTGTCCCGAATAGCGGTGTGGCTATAACTGATCGACAGGAAGGTATAAGTGTGGTTGGTACAAATTTAAACATAAATACGGAGCAACTTGCCCTCCTAACATATTCTATAGAAGCAAAGATAGAGGCAAAAATCTTAGAACTGATGAAACCCCTGATATCCAAAATAGATACAGTGGCATTAGAAGTTGAGAGATTGGGTGGGCTGCTAGCAACTCACCTGGCCTCAGCAGCGGCAGGAAGATCTAAGGTGGTGGACAAGAGAACAGTTGCTGAGGGGCTGGGAGTCGGTAGTGTAAACTTACAGCAAACTATCCAACCAACATCTGTAATTAAGCCAGCCCCACCTGAGTCTATCCTTCTAACCACCCAGAATAAAAAGGCCACAGTAGATCTAGAGGGAACGCCAGTTCTCAGGTATGCAAAGAACAACTGCCATGCTAATCTCCCTCCTGACTGTGCACCTTATGTGGTTGTTCTCACTAATGTTCCCCCCATTGCGTGTCATTCTCATCAGGCCCATGAGGAATCCCATGATTCACTAAAAAATAGAACAGTATCATGGTTGAATAAAAACTGTGGTTTTCCAGTCACATTTGCTGACCAAATATTGTCAACAAGGAGGGTGAACTGGATTGGAACATCCAGAAAATCAACAAATGGAGATTGTATTATTGTTAATTTTAAGCATCCACAACATGTTGCCACAGTTTTATTAAGAGTAGCATCTTTAGTTTACAACGTGAATAGCATATGTGTACGCCCACTTGGTTACTTCTATACCCACCTGATTAATGTTCCACGGAATCCTGGGTCACTTAGATTATTCAACGCTATTCAGCCACTGTCTCCTAATGGAGTATATTTGCACAATGTTGGTTATCAGTGTGGGAAAGGTTTCAATATTGTAACGCAGAATAGATTTGATACTCTCTCAGGACTAGAGTCATGTGACTGACGTAAGGAATCTGTGGGCCAGGAAAATGGGAGATTGGAGGAAGTGGGATGCGCAGAGATAATCCGGGCAAAAATGAGTCGGAATAATGTAATCTCATGGAATATTGCGGGTCTGGGCACTAAAATGGAGGACTGCAATTGGACTAGGTACATTAAGCAGTATCAAATTATCTGCTTGCAGGAGACCTGGTCCATTGACTGTAACCATTTTCTCGAAGGGTACAAGGCTTATCATGCCCCTGCAATAGCAACTACTAGGGGCAGGCCCAAAGGGGGAATGGTTACATTCATTTTGGTTGCATTATCCTGTAAAGTACGCAGAGTCTCAACAAGCAATACTGGAATTATTGGTCTAGTTTTAATGGGGGAAAACTGTATGGTCGGCGTGGTTAATTTTTATAATGCTATTAATTTTTGCTCAGCTCCCAGCCAGATAGCAGCTTTGAATGTCTTCATCACTAGTTCTATGAAGGACTGTGCCCATAATCTTCTGATTATGGGGGATTTTAATGTCCATTCCTGTGGGGACCAACTCTTTAAAAGTATCACAGATCTGAACTGTTCTCGATCCGCGGATCTTCATTTTGAACACACAACTGAGGGGGAACACCTAAATGATATGCTTAATGATCTGGACTTAACGACGACTATGGCATTGTCTGACCCTACTATCTGTTTTGAGACACCGACTTTTAAGGGTCATGGGAGGGGAACCTTTATTGACTATGTACTATTAACATCATCAATGCAGTCTTTTGTGGGTTCCTTTACTATTGAAGCCAGTGAGTTCAGTGATCATAACCCACTCACTGTACATATGAGGGGTCCGTGGTTAGTTAAAGAAGGAATGAACTTCTCTTTAGGTAGGGTGAGTACGACAGATGGGAGACGTAGTTTAAGATGGTCCAAGATCACCCCAGATCTGTTGTACAAAGAGATTAAAGTCGACTGTGCAGATGAGATCACGGCTTGCACGCAAAAAGATGCACAGCCACACAATGTCCTTAATGCCTTCCAAAGTTTAGCGGACAAGGTCACAAAGTTGCTGTCAGCTCCAGCAAAGAAGGTGGAGATGAAGGGTCCCAAATGGTTTAATCATGAATGCTCAAAGGCTGCCAGAAATTTAAGAATAGTACTGGCAGCCAAACCAAGGATAAAGGCAGAAGTTCAGCTATGCCGTAAGATTTATAAAACCTCTATTACTCAACACAAGGAATTCCTTAGGGAAGAGGCATGGAGTGAGATTCTTGATTCCTCTACTCTGCAGTGTAGCACTAGATTTTAGGCAGCGATGAGGAAACATTTTTTGGTCCAGGAGCAGGGTGACGGCTTAGAATGCCATATTGCCAAGGAGGACTGGGAAGCACACTATAAGAAGTTGTACTGTTGCTCGATGGATGAGTCTCTTAGCTCTGCCTTCTCTGTCAGTGGTGAAACAATTAGTTTTAAGAGAGGAGAAGTTATTGAAGGCATTAAGGGGCTAACAGCCGGTAAAGCACCAGGGACTAATGGGATCCCTCCGGACCTGTACAAGTCCGAGCCTAACTTCTGGGCACCTATACTAGAGTCTGTCTTTAATGCTGCTGTGAAAAATGGGTGCCCGCAATCATGGGGTGTTTCTACAATTGTCCCGGTTTTCAAGAAGGGGGACAAAGGTAGTCCACATTGTTATAGACCCATTTCACCAATAGACTCTATGGTTAAAATTGTAGGAAGTATTTTATTGTTGCGACACTCTGACTGGGCTGAGGAAAAAAATATCATGTCGATTTCTCAGTATGGTTTTTGTAGAGGTCGCTCTACAATAACTCAGTGCCTTAACATCTTTTTAATATTAAGTAAGTACACTGTAGTCCAAAGGGGCACTATCCATCTCGCCTTCATGGATCTGTCCTCAGCTTTCGACTGTGTAAACAGGGGAAAAGCTGTGGCAGTCGATGAGGGAGAAGGGGGTAGACAGTGGTGTGGTTGATTTCCTGGCTGATTTACATAACAACACCAGAGCTAATGTGAGATACTCCCAAGATCTGAGTCTAACGGATAATTTTAGCATTGGAAAGGGTGTTCGCCAGGGATTTATTTTGCCCCCTTCCTTTTTAATTTTTATATTAATGAGCTAGATAGCGTGTTACAGAATGTCCAGGCGGACTGTCCTAGAGTCGGTAGGTGGGGAATTCCTATACTTCTGTACGCAGATGATGCGGTTTTAATCTCAAGAACTGAGAAGGGACTTCAATCTCTCCTAGATGCTTTTAAATTGTTCATGTCAGATAGAGATCTTTTGGTTAACAATTCCAAATCATTTGTCTTGCAAGTAGGTCAGCAACCAAGGAGGACCTTCACATTTAAAATCGACGAAGCTATAATCCCCTTAACAAAAACGTTTTCTTACCTTGGGGTTCTCTTTGATACCAAACTTAATTGGGCCCCTCACCTTGCAAAAAAGAAAGGTGAAGTTGTGAGGGTTAATGCCTCTATTTTTAACTTTGCTGCCAAATTGGGGAAAAAACCCATGTGTGCCATGTTAAAACTGTATAATGCAAAGTCTGTGGCAACTGCAACTTATGGCAGTGAAATTTGGGGGTATGTTGGTGGTGAGCAACTGCAGATTGCTCATAATTCCTTTTTGAAGCATCTTCTATGCGTCCCTGCAGGTACGTCTAATTTTGCTGTACATGAGGAGCTAGGGACGCAATATCTAAGCGACATGTTCTCTTTACGTCCCTTGACTTACTGGCTTAATTTATGGTTGAACCAGGATATTCCACTAACACATTTGATTGTGAGGGATTTTTTGGGTCAGGATAATGTAATGTGCACCCCTTGGATAAAATATCTGAAATCCAATTTTGCCAGGCTTGGCCGTCCAGAATTGTTTGAATACCTGAGTGAAATTGTAAAAGGGGACTTGGAGCTCATTAAAGGGGCCTTCCTTATGGACAGGAGGATCCGGAGGGAAGATGTGGAGCTCCAGAAACAAAGTGTGAGGAAATTTGCCATGCTGAAAACCTGTGAAGCCATAGAACCATACCTGACTGGCTCACTGACCTCCCATGAAAAATTTCTGCTGATGAGGTTTAGGTTAAATCTTTTTCATCATCTGTTGATCAGACCAAAGACGGACATTTTTAACAAATTGGCAGCTCCCTGCGGCTGCGACGGAAAGTCTCCGCAGGATATGCTGCATTTTATATTTTTATGTAAGTTTTATGAATTCCCTCGCAAGCGCTATTTGGTAACCCTTTTAAAAAAACTTGATTTTACACAAATCAGACCGGCTCTAATGTACTTACAACTTTTGCATAGTGACAGTATCCTCCAAATGAAGGAATTTTTAAAATTAACTGTTAAATTGAGAAACTGTTTGGACCAGTAATGATTCACTGTGTATTTTGCACTATTTATGTTTTCATTTTTAGTAATGACTCTATTTCGTGGAAGAAAGTATAGTTATTCATTTTTGGCACTTTACTCGCAATGTGTTTATTTTTTCTCTCTGTGACATATATTTTATATTGTATATGTACTTTTATGGTTTGCAAAAGAACCGAAAGAAAGTTTTATATCTATCTATCTAGTGCTTTTGACCACGAGAACAGCAGTTAAAGTCGAAGGAAAGAAAAATTGGATTCACGGCGTGCATTGTAAGAAAGTGCCTTTGCCTTTACCCTACGATCAATGGGTGCGCAGGGGCATTGGTGACTCTGAGAGTGAGAAGGTTCCACGATTCGTACCCTTTAGTGATGCACGCCTGAATGGGACATTGTCTGAGAAAGAGAACGACGACATTCTTCAAGAAGCAATACCATCACGTTGTCGCTTAGATACGACCAATCCAAGAGCATTGTTCCAGGATCAAAGCACACCTGGAAAAGAACAATTTAATTTGAGACCTAGACAAAAGAACACTTAAGATTTTTTTTTCTCTCTTGTGTAGTCTTTTGTCCCGGTTGCAGGGTCACGGTAGGAGTCTTGATTGTGACCTGACTAGTGGCAATAGGCCTGCAGGACTTGCAGTGTCATAGGACGGCAGATAATCATAATTGAGTGATCGAGGAAGATTGCCGTAAGCATCCATTAGAAAGATGGAAACTACACCAGGCAAAAGAGAGAGAAAGGATGAAATGAAGAAAGAATCCTGTAAATTAATGTACAGTCGTTTTAATATAACCTTATGTATTGTTATACTATTGTGTATTGCTTTGGCGTTTATAGGTTGGATTATTTATGCTCTGCAGCAAAAAGTTGTCTCTCCTTCTTCCTCTTCGTCTTCTTCTACTGTCTCTCCACATCTCTTTCATACCCTTCCTCAACATGAACTCATTAGAAGAACTGAATACTACAACAATTCTTTTGTCCAGTTGTTACATCAACACCAGTTAGTGGTCAATACGACTGACTGTTGGGTGTGTGGACTTATGCCACATACCACAGAGAAAGGAATGCCATATTTAGTTCTCCCGTTCTCTTATGAGGAATCTGCTTGGGCTTATTTTGTCATTTTCTCCAATGCCTACCAAAGTAAGTTCAAACGCTCCATTGGTTCATATATTGGTGGTCCAGATTTTAGTCATAGCTCATTAATTAAGGGAATGGTAGCTATGGCTAAAATCATGGAAAATAGTAAGATTTCCGTGGATGAAAGAAAAGCGTATACAAACTGGAATGTCACCCTTTATGTAACTAGCCTTAGTGATAAGGTCAAACAAAGAGAATCTCCACCAATTTGGACGATTCCTCATCAGGGAAATTTCTGTCTGCAAATTAATGATCGCTCTTCTGAGACCATACAAAAAAATAACTGTTCCCACACGTACGTTTATTCCTCTCAGAACTCGCCTCCTCTAGTGCCATCTCAGGGCACATATTTTATCTGCCACAATAGAGCTTACACATGGTTACCAATGGGTTTTTCTGGTACCTGCTATATAGCTTTCCTCCTTCCCCCTACATACACCGCTTCTGCAAACTATCATCGAAACAGATATGGCAGAGGGATTATTGATTCGAAAGACACAGCAGGACAAGAGGGAGGAGATTTCCTCAAAGGATTTCTTCCTTTTTGGGGTCCAATGGCCAACAGCAGAAATATAAGGCAACTGTTCCGTGTCGTAGAGACCACAATAGACATCAATGTAGGAGCCTTAAGTAATATCACGGCAGAACTACAGGCGGACCGTCTTATGACCTTACAAAATCGAGTTGCCTTAGATTTTGTTCTTGCAGATCGTGGTGGAGTGTGCAAATTGATCGGGTCAAGTTGCTGTATTTTCATACCTAATGACGCTCCGACAGTATACCAAGCTATCTCCAAGTTGCATATAATTTCTGAGTCGATTCACCAGGACGAAGGAGATTGGTCCTTTTCGGAGTAGTTTTGGGGACTACTGTCCAAATGGGGTTGGAAAGCATTGACATTTCTTAGAATAATTTTGACCATTATTTTCTCCTGTTGCCTTTGTATTCACTGTGGTCCCGCCATCTGTGACCTATGTGCTACTATGTGCATCCCTAAACCCAAATCACCAAGAACAGAAAACATAAGAATGATGTTACAGCAACAGCTCGATGTCCTCATGGCTATTGACATTGACTCAGATTAACATGAGTCTATCTTGCCTGAGTTCTGGCAAAAGGAGGGTCTGAGGAACTTCGATTTCCGATCGCGATTGAATCGACCCGCCATTTTGTGCTCCGCCGCCATTTTGTGTTGCCATCACTCAGGCAGCACGGCGAACAAAGTCTATTCTGCTTTTTCTGCAGCTTTGTGTTAAAATAGCCCTTCTGCCTCTATTTGCAAAGCTGGTGTTAGGACTGGCCGAGTACACTAATCCCTGTCTGGTTTTCCTAATCCCCGTCTCAACTATCTGTTGGTTCACACTATTCTTTTCTGACTTTATCTTATCGTCTGGCCTTCACTGTCCTCTGCTAGCATTCTCTCGTTTCACAACTGTCCTCCAACACACACAAACGTATCTCGCCACCTGCAAGTTTGTTACGAATTCGTTAATAAATTAGTTTGAGGGAGGGGTGACAAACATAGTTGGAGGAGAGGTTTCTTCGAGTCATCTGACACTTTTGTTTTCAAATCTCTCCTACTGGTTCTGTCCTGTTTTCCAACTTTCCTTATTGGCTCTTTCTTGTATGTTCTGGGTGTCTACTTGGTTAATGTATATGTTACTTATATGGTATATAAGGTTGTACGCCACAGAGTGAAGTGGCAGTCTCCTGAGAACCTACCTTGTGTACTTCTGGGATAACTGTACTAGCTGCAGCTAATAAATCTGATCTTCTAACGCCTAACAGAGTGTCCCGTGTCTCTGTGTAACTGAGCAGGAGAACCCAGGAGATTAAGGCGTACCCTGCGCCGCCAGGCCCAAAAGGTTCTGGTTCTTCAGCCCCTCCCAACCTTCCGTGGTCCAGATGCCTGTCTTTCTCCCATAATAGAAGTCAGACAGACATGACTGTGCCCTGTTGTAGACCATCTATTAGAGCTTCAGGCAGAGTGTTGTTATCATTAGATGGAGAGGGAAGACAGCCAGGGACATGAGGCACCTTCTATCTTTTAGAAAACTGACACCCGCCCATAATTCCAAATGGGATGGGCCAGCATAGCCAATTCCTTCATGCCCTATAGACTGAGAGGTCAGGTAAGTACTGGTATTAGAAAGAGGGATTAAGGGCACTTCTACGACTGGTGTAGATTTCCAGGAGTTTTCCAGGGATCATTTGCAAGTCCCAGAAAAGTTATAAATTAGCTCCAAATATATATGCAGATGTCCATTTTTGCTTGCTTGAGCTTTGGCATTGCACGTTGGCATCGTTAGCAGTTTACCTTGCCTTTTTTATGGTTTCCTCTTGCCATTACACTACTGGTAACCCTTCTCTATTGCCAGAATATCCGGAGGGACTGTGCATTTGAGGCGTACAGTCTGCAAATCGGTTAGGAACCCACCAATAGTGATGTTTTTTCTGCTCCTTATTTCCTGCGCCTTTGGCCTGCAACAGGCTGAGTGGAATCCCAGTACAGACTATAGAAACAAACATTCGTAAAGCCAAAAGGTCTATCATTTGATGAATAAAAGATGAAAAAAATTGAGGCTTGAGGGAATAATGAATGCAACTGTGAGGAATGATGGATGAACGGATGCTTGAATCTTAAAATATAATTATGATAATTATAGACTATAATTAGTAACATTCATTGTTCATGAATGATGTCATTAGCGAAGTCATTAATATTGTCATATGAGCTGTCATCAGTGAGGTCATCAATTATGTCATTAAACATGTAATGAGTGGCGTAATATTGAGGTCATAATAAGTATATGACGGGGCACAAGTTACAGTTAGTTTATTGACCCGTATCAGGAGAATTTCAGTGTTTTTTTCGGTTTTGTTTTCTAATCATAACTGCACTTTAACCGAGATTTTTTGTGGATTTTAGACTTAAAAAAAAATATATATGATTTTATAAGCAAAGCTAACACTAACTCTACTTTAACCTAGGTTTTTTTCAGCGAATGTTTGTTTTTCTTCTCACCCACAATACATCTCTCTATTTCAATTGAGGGCTCTGTGTTTAGTTAGTTGTTAACTATGACGAGTTAGAGTGATCAGCTGTATTTCTGACTTCTGGTAATCCCAGTGCCAATATTATATTCTTCTGAGCAATGATCCCAGATCAGATTTTCAAATGGGGTCAATTTTCTTACTCTAACTCTGCCCTGTCCAATGTAACAGCTGTATGGAATGATAAGGGTCAAATCATTGAAGACGCCAACCTTGATGGCATGACTCTGATGTATTAGCCTTTCCCTTACTATAAAGGTGTTCCAATACTGCCTCTGGTCTAGATAACCATTTCCCTAAACCTGTCTCCCGTATGCCGGGAGGGGAAGTCTGAATTATAAAGGTAGGTGTCAATGGAGGGGGAAAAGTGGTTATTTCTCTCTTCTAACCACAACATTCCAATGCTTCATAGTAATAGAGTTGACTTGCAATAGACTCTTTTTGTCCAAATTCATTGAGAGAGGCAATCAATCAATCAATCAAAGCATTTATATAGCGCACTACTCACCCAGAGGGTCTCAAGGCGCTGGGGGGGGGGTCCGCTACTGCTCGAACAGCCAGGTCTTGAGTTGCTTCCTGAAGGCGAGGTGGTCCTGGGTCAGGCGGAGGTGGGTCGGGAGGGAGTTCCATGTCTTGGCGGCGAGGTAGGAGAAGGATCGTCCCCCTGTGGTGGCTCTTCGGATGCGGGGGACGGTGGCGAGGGCGTGGCCGGTCGATCGAAGCTGGCGTTTGGGAGCGTAGAAGTTGAGGCGGCTGTTGAGGTATCCTGGTCCTTGGTTGTGTAGGGCTTTGTGTGCGTGGGTGAGTCGGAAGGTGATTCTTTTGTTGACCGGGAGCCAGTGCAGGTCTCTCAGGTGTCCGGAGATGTGGCTGCGGCGGGGGATGTCCAGGATGAGTCGTGCTGAGGCGTTCTGGATCCGCTGAAGTCTTTTCTGGAGTTTGGCGGTGGTGCCGGCGTAGAGGGAGTTGCCGTAGTCCAGACGGCTGGTGACGAGGGCCTGGGTGACCGTCTTCCTGGTCTCGGTGGGGATCCACCGGAAGATCTTTCGTAGCATGCGCAGGATGTTGAAGCACGACGAGGAGACGGCGTTGACTTGTCTGGTCATGGAGAGGGAGGAGTCCAGGATGAAGCCCAGGTTGCGTGCGTGGTCTGTTGGTTTGGGTGCGTTGCCTAGGGCGGGGGGCCACCAGGAGTCGTCCCAGGCGGAGGGTGAGGCTCCCAGGATGAGGACTTCCGTCTTGTCCGAATTCAGTTTCAGGCAGCTGTTCTTCATCCATTCGGCTACCTCTTTCATCCCTTCGTGGAGGTTGGCTCTGGCGGTGGCGGGGTTGTTGGTGAGGGAGAGAATCAGCTGGGTGTCGTCGGCGTAGGAGATGATGTTGAGGTTGTGCTGGCGTGCGATGTATGCGAGGGGGCTCATGTACACGTTGAAGAGGGTAGGGCTGAGCGAGGAGCCTTGAGGAACGCTGCAGATTACTTCAGTGGCTTCAGATCTGAACGGGGGGAGGCGGACTCTCTGTGTCCTGCCGGCGAGGAAGGAGATGATCCACTCCAGTGCCTTCTCCTGGATTCCGACGTTGCTGAGTCGCTGCACTAGTGTACGGTGGCAGACAGTGTCAAAGGCCGCGGAGAGGTCTAGGAGGATGAGGGCCGCTGTTTCTCCGTTGTCAAGCAGAGCTCGGATGTCATCGGTGGCTGCGATCAGGGCGGTCTCGGTGCTGTGGTTGGCCCGGAAGCCAGACTGCGAGAGGTCGAGGGATCCGTTCGTCTCGAGGAAGGCGGCCAGCTGCTTGTTGACGGTCTTCTCGATGACTTTTGCAGGAAACGGGAGCAGCAAGATGGGGCGGTAGTTCTTGAGGTCGGTGGGGTCGGCTGATGGCTTCTTTAGTAGAGCGCTGAGTTCGGCGTGCTTCCAGCTCTCCGGGAAGGTAGCGGTGTCGAAGGAGGTGTTGATGATGTCCCGCAGGTGGGGTGCGATGACAGCGTCGGCCTTGTTGAAGACGTGGTGAGGGCAGGGGTCGGTAGGAGATCCGGAGTGGATGGAGTTCATTGTGCGGACGGTGTCTTCGATGCTGATCGGGGTCCAGGCGCGGAGGGTGGTGGTGGGGGGCGGTGGTTCGGTCGTGGCGTGCGTCGGTTGGGAGCTGAAGCTGTTGTGTATGTTTGCGATCTTGTTGTGGAAGTAGGAGGCGAGGGAGTTGCAGAGGTCTTGCGAAGGGGTGATGACGTTGTTTCCGGCGTTGGGGTTGGAGAGCTCTTTAACGATGTTGAAGAGTTCCTTGCTGTTGTGTGCGTTGTTGTCCAGTCGTTCCTTGAATGCGGTTTTCTTGGTGGTGTGGATGAGTTGGTGGTGTTTACGGGTGGCGAGCTTGAGGGCAGTCATGTTGTCCGGTGTTGGGTCTCTGCGCCAGGTTCTCTCGAGGGCTCGGCAGTTCTTCTTGGAGCTCTTGAGTTCGTCGGTGTACCATGGGGCTTTCTTGCTACCGGGTCTGCTAGGCGGGGTCTTCAGGGGGGCGAGGTCGTCTGCGCAGTCGCTGATCCACTTCGTGGGGTTGGTGGCCGCTTGGCTGGGGTTCGTTGCGCTGGTGGGTGGGTTCTTGCTCAGGGCGGTCGCGATCTGGTCGGCTGTGATCTTGTTCCAGCTTCTGCGTGCAACCTGTTGCTGGTGATGGTGGGTCGTGGTCCTTCTGAAGCTGAAGTGGACGCAGCTGTGGTCCGTCCAGTGGAGTCCGGTGGCGTGGCTGAAGGCGATGTCCTTGCTGGATGAGAAGACGGGGTCGAGTGTGTGTCCGGCGTAGTGGGTGGGGGTGGTTACCAACTGCTTGAGTCCGAGGTTGGCGAGGTTGTCCAGCAGGGTCGTGGTGTTGCGGTCGTTGTTGTTCTCCAGGTGGAAGTTGAGGTCCCCGAGGAGGATGTAGTCAGCGGAGGGGAGGGCGTGCGGGCTGATGAAGTCGGCGATGTCTTCGCTGAATTGTGTGCGAGGTCCCGGGGGTCTGTAGATGAGGGTGCCTCTGAGGGTGGTCTTGGGGTTGATGTGGACCTGGAAGTGCAGGTGTTCGGCGGGTGCGATGGTGTCGTCGGTGTTGGTTGTGATGCGGATGGTGTTCCTGTGGATGATGGCAATGCCTCCTCCGGTGTTGTTGTTGATGCGGTCCCTTCGGATGATCTTGTAGCCGTCTGGGATGGCGATGGCGATGTCGGGCGCTGACGAGGCGTTCATCCAGGTTTCCGTGAGGAAGGCGACGTCTGATGAGGTTGTGTCGAGCAGGTTCCAGAGCTCGACGGCGTGTCTGTGGACGGAGCGGGTGTTGAGCAGGATGCACTTCAGGTGGTTGCTGCAGTTGCTCGTCTTGGTCTTGGGTGGTGCTGGAGTGGTGCAGGTCCGGATGCAGGTGAACTTGCAGGAGTTGCAGCTGAAGGGTCCGTGGGTGCGTCTCGGGGTGGCTCGGTAGCATCCTGGGATTCGACCGGCGTTGAGTGCGTTGAGGGTGGCGGCGTCGTACGTCCGGCGGGTGGGCTGGGGTCTGCGGGGGCCAGGGGTCCTGGCGCTGGGCGCGGTCCAGGCGCGGACGGGCGCAGACGGGCTTACCTTTGGTGCACCTTCGGCGCTCATTCGGCGCGCCCGCTGCGCGTGCACGCTGCGCTTGGGCCACTCTGCCATGTGTGGAGAGTGAGGGGGCGGGGCGAGGGAGGGGCAGCTGGGAGTCAGGGAGCGGGGCGGCAAATGGGGAGGGCTGCAGAGGAGAGGGGCGGGGAGCGGGGAGGTGGCGGGAAGCACGGCAGGGGCCGGGGGCACCGAAAGCACAGGGGGACAATATTACAGTACTAACAGAACGGGGATACAAAAATGAAACAGGCGGCTGACAAAACTACAATACTGAACCAGAGCGGGGATACAGAAAATAGAACAGGGGGCTAGCAGTACACCGGGGGAAACAGCGACGGAGTTACAGAGGTACAATCTTACCAGGAGCCGAAGCACAAGGGGAGACAGGAGGAACGCGGTAACAGCGCGGCGCAGGCGGGGCAAGGGCAGCAATCAGCGGGTACAGCTGGCAGGGTCCCGGCTGCGGGCAGTGGCGGCACTGGAAGGAGCGAGGGGCAGCCTGGTCGCACTCACGAGGAGTGTGCGAGGTGCGTGGGGGTGACCGGCCCAGAGGGACAGAGGTCACTGCACAGCGCCTCGCCCGCCTCGTCCCATATGGTCCAGTGGGAGGGAGGGGCAGCTGGGAGGCGGGGAGCGGGGTGGCGAATGGGGAGGGCTGCAGAGGAGAGGGGCGGGGAGCGGGGAGGTGGCGGGAAGCGCGGCAGGGGCCGGGGGCGCCGAAAGCACAGGGGGACAATATTACAGTACTAACAGAACGGGGATACAAAAATGAAACATGCGGCTGACAAAACTACAATACTGAACCAGAGCGGGGATACAGAAAATAAAACAGGGGGCTAGCAGTACACCGGGGGAAACAGCGACGGAGTTACAGAGGTACAATCTTACCAGGAGCCGAAGCACAAGGGGAGACAGGAGGAACGCGGTAACAGCGCGGCGCAGGCGGGGCAAGGGCAGCAATCAGCGGGTACAGCTGGCAGGGTCCCGGCTGCGGGCAGCGGCGGCACTGGAAGGAGCGAGGGGCAGCCTGGTCGCACTCACGAGGAGAGTGCGAGGTGCGTGGGGGTGACCGGCCCAGAGGGACAGAGGTCACTGCACAGCGCCTCGCCCGCCTCGTCCCATATGGTCCAGTGGGAGGGAGGGGCAGCTGGGAGGTGGGGAGCGGGGCGGTGAATGGGGAGGGCTGCAGAGGAGAGGGGCGGGGAGCGGGGAGGTGGCGGGAAGCGCGGCAGGGGCCGGGGGCGCCGAAAGCACAGGGGGACAATATTACAGTACTAACAGAACGGGGATACAAAATGAAACAGGCGGCTGACAAAACTACAATACTGAACCAGAGCGGGGATACAGAAAATAAAACAGGGGGCTAGCAGTACACCGGGGGAAACAGCGACGGAGTTACAGAGGTACAATTTTACCAGGAGCCGAAGCACAAGGGGAGACAGGAGGAACGCGGTAACAGCGCGGCGCAGGCGGGGCAAGGGCAGCAATCAGCGGGTACAGCTGGCAGGGTCCCGGCTGCGGGCAGCGGCGGCACTGGAAGGAGCGAGGGGCAGCCTGGTCGCACTCACGAGTTGTGTGCGAGGTGCGTGGGGGTGACCGGCCCAGAGGGACAGATGCACAGTACTATTGGCCTCATTTACAATATTGTGATGCACAGCAGTGCAGCAAGCTTTCCTGCTGTGCTGCCGAGCGTCAAAATAAAAGGGAAGGAATGTGCCATTTCTGCAGGATACAGCGTATTCCTATCCTACTCCACTGCACCAGCGCACTAACAGCAGCCATGAACCAGCACAGACACCCTTGCTGCATTTTGCAAGGGTGTCTGCGGTGATGGGATGAATTTTTTTGTGCAAGAAGGGTTACCTTCCTGAACAAAAACAGCAATTAAAGGCATTTTCCTCTTTCTATGCATGCTGCAGAATGCATAGAAAGAGGAAACAAGCATTGGCATTGCCAATAGGTCTCACTTTTGGGACCTTATAAGTATTTAGTTATGCAGCACAATATCGTTGGTGCAACAACATCAACTGTTGCATGGCTAAACACTTATAAGGTACAAGGGTTATGGACAAGGGCTATGCACACACGCCCGCTCCCCCCCCCCCCCCCCGAAGCCGAGTAGATGACACCTTCCATGAGTCTGAAAGACAAATTGCGGGGAAGCGCCGGAACATCAACAGTGACTACTGTGAATAAATATAGAGGCGAAACGATCTTTTTTCTTTTAGAAATACAGGTGATGGGCAGGAAATAAAGAGGCGCAAGTTCGGCAAGCACTTGTATAATTACTCGGCTCTCAGCATAAAAGGACAGGTTATAGGTGTTATCCTACACCTAAATAGCGCTCATTAGATCGACCTGGTAAAGATAAAGCACCGGAGAAATACTTGGAATGCACTTAGGTGCAGTACCAAACTGTGCAAGAGGCCTGCGGCACTAATAGTAATTGTGATTAAAGTTGTATTTATATAGCGCTTACTACGCCTGATGAGGCGTTGAAGTGCTTTTCGGCGAGTAGCACTCCATAGTAAATCACCTTTGCTCTTTCCACATCCTGGGAGCTCTTTTCGGGTCTCCCAAGAAAGGCAGTGGTCTCCCAAGAAAGGCAGTGATCTCAGAGAGCAAACACTCCATATATAGAAGAACAGTTCATTTCTGATGAAACCAACAATTTAGCTTTAAAAAATAAGTTTGTCAGGTTGATACTCGAAGGTTGTTTAACCCTTAATACTGATTCACCCTTAAAGATAAGATGGAAGATAGGAATGCCAATAATGCTGTAAACAATTAAACTGACGCTATAAAATGATGTAATCCTATGCACCAAAGTATCACAGCTCTGTAGATTATTTAAGTGACCCTGACTGGCCATAGAAAAGTATCATGCTAGGCACACAAGCGTTTTAAACGCAGGCGCACAAAGCAAGATATGGGTCCTTCTAGGCACTATGTTAGGGAAGGCATTATTGGATAGAGTCAAGCATATTAGACTGACAGAAAGGCGCACATAACTTGTTGAGAAAGAGCAAAACAGACACATCCTTCAATTAATATGTCAGAATGAACTTCCCCCGTTGGTGCCCGCACAATGACCGGGTGACTTCGCTATGGAATGAAAGCCCTGCCATCAGCACCTGTCGACGAGGCGGACATTCCACACAGCTGAAATAACCAAAAGGAAAACAGATTCGGGTTTTGTGAGTCACAATAGGCTTCAGAAGGCTGCTTCGCGTCACTCCGTTCCCTGGATTCGAGGAGACAAGGGTGAGATCAGTGCTAGGGGTGGGCGGAATTTGCGGAATTAACCTTCGCAAATTATCGCGAGAATGTTTAAAATTATCGCAAACAAGCAGAAATATCGCGAAGATGCGGAAGTTTTTTTCCGGCATGTTTGCGCGATTTTCTGCATGGTTGCGGGTCGCCAACTTACCCATGTGGCTGCTTGCGGGCGCGGCCATCTTGTTTTGAGTTGTTCTCGCGGTGCATGATCGCGAGAAGAAAGACGTGATCGCGCGACGCATGACGTCACTGCGGGCGCGAACTGTCGCGAGACAGCGCAAATGGCTAAAAACAATACAACATCTCATGGAGAACGCGACCGGATCAAGAAAACTTGTCGGCGAACGCAGGGATTCAGGTAAGGCGATCGCGCGCGCGCGAGAATGTATCATTTTACAGCGCGAGCAAGAAACAAATTATCGCCAAGCTGCGGAAACCGGAATTTTTGACATTTTCGCGCTCTCCGCGGAACGCAAAAATGTCAAATTATCGCAATTTCCGCGAACGGAACGAAATTTTTGCCCAGGCCTAATCAGTGCATGGCGGCCGGGATTGAAAAGGGCTGCCGGCCTGCTAGAAGCGGACTTGAAAAAGATATTCAAAGGGCTTATTTATTTGACAGCTCCGCACATGTCCTGTAATGTTAGATTCTCTAGAACTCTGCATTTTTTCTCACAAAAGCAATTTACGCCGGAGAGTTTTAGCCGCATTTAGGCAAATAATGGTAGTTTCCTTGCGAAGGGTCCGGTTCCAAGGTGCTTAATGAAGAATCCCCTCTCCCTGCGGGTGCGAGGGTTGCTCGTCTCCTTCGGGCGTGGAAGTGTTGTGTTGCTTCTGCCAGTCTGTAGTGTTGTTAGTCTCTGCGGATGGTAAGAGGAGATGGACATAAGGTGTAAACGGGGATTCCAAAGTCTGAGCATGCCAGGGTTTTGAAACGCGACATTTCATAAGCGAGTAAAGGCCCAGCTATGGCCGCGTTGCCATGGAAATACCCCAAACTGTTTCTGGAAACAACTTAGAAACGAGGGAGGAAAGCCGCTGCTCGACTAAAATTCTATGCATTTTATGTTATCAATGTATTTCTGCCTTTCTAAAATACCTATGCTGTGACATTTTTTTTGTTTGTGCAAATTTCAATTCATGCTTGAAATTGGAAAAACTAGTGCCATCTTCATATTTTCCCGTTTTTGTTTTTAAACGGTCGTGACATACAAACACCAGCCGTGTCGATACAATACTGGCCAGGAAGCAACACTATGCCGTATTAACTTCTATGTTGTCTATATTAAGTAGTTTCCATATACAATGTGGGAACACCACCACCTTGTGGACAGTTATAGTAACAAAGAGCAACAAGGAAGCTATCGACTTCAGGAATGTGAAAGAAACATATTTACAAGGCCATGAAAAGTCACGCAGGGTGACTTTACATGGCCTTGTTAAAAAGGGGAAGCCCATTATGCTGCCGGTGCATCAATAAATGTGCCGCACCGGCGGAGCAATGGGCTTGTAAATAAGCCCCTAAAGGTGCAGGTTTCGAGTATTTTATTTGAACCCTAACCTTTCAGCTTTTAAGATTAACCATCGGGTGTTGCTTGGATATAAAATTCTATATGGTGAAGGCCAAACATCACTCATAAGTATACTTCAAGAATGAAGACCTAGGGGCATATGTATCAAGCCCATTCACGTTCACAAATGGGCCGATTCTCAGAATCGGCCCGTTTGCGAACGGGATAAAGCCTTTTGGGATGTATCATCCCAGAAGGCCCTCGCAAAATAAGGAATCGCAAAATTCGCGATTCCCTATTTTAAGAATGCATTTAAGGAATCCTAAATTGCGATTCCTTAAATGCAATGTAGGAAGCACCCAAGTTGTGCGATTTTGGCTTAAGGAATCGCAAATTACCACCAACTTCAGGTTGGTGGTAATTTGCGATTTCTTTGAAAAATGCATTTATCAAAGTGCCATGTGGTGCACATACATGCCCTTAGGGCATGTATGTGCGCCACATGAGCACACATACATATTTCAGGGGTGCAACAGGGTGTCCTTTTGACACCCTGGAACACAAGCCCAGCGATCAACAGAAATCTTGTCACCCCCTATCATCCCAACAGGAACCTACGATCAAAGGAGGCCTTTCTTGCCGTCATTCCCAGAGTAAAGCGAGCCAGAGCAGGGGGAAGAATGTTCTCGCTGAATACCGCCAGGCTCTGGAACGACCTTCCCCTCTCACTCCGGTCCAACTCAAATCTTCTATCATTCCGCAAAAACTTAAAAACATGGCTGTTTGACAAACCCACTGTACCATAGCACCTCCTCCGTCACTTTCTGGTCAGCTTAGCGCTTGGACGCCCACGGGCAGCAATCGCGCTCTACAAATACCATTACAATTACAATTACAATTACTTGAAATTGCATTCTCAATTTGCGATTTGCAAATTGAGAATGTCTTCCCATTCATTCCTATGGGCCTCCTATCCCATAGAAATGACTGGGAAGGAATTCCTTATTTGCGAATCTCAATTTGCGATTCGCAAATAAGGAATATGTAAGATTCACTAAATTTTTAGCAAATCCTACATACATTGCGTTTTGCGATTCTCTAATTGCGATTTGCTAACTATCTCAATTCGAGAATCGCAAATAGTGTTTTTGTTACATATGCCCCCTAGACACTTATGGGCCTTATTTGTTCATATAAAGGATAAAGGTTTGGATTTGATGCCTTCAATGACCTTGACTGGAAAACACAAGGGCGTTCTCTTAAAGTTGGATGAGGATATAAAGAAACACATTACAAATAGACCTTTTATGACGCACACAAAATCACCCACACCTAAGACGTTCCTAAGTACTAGCAATACCATAAAATAGACGCCGATTAGAGAACTCACTTAATTATGAGCAGCTTGGCTTCCAACTCCTCCCATAGGCTGTCATATAATGAGGGAGCTGTAGTTGCGATACAGTTGTCAAGGATGGGACCAAAGATTTTGAGTACTGAAATGGAAACAGAACACTTTAAATAAGATTGTTAACTGCAATTCTTTGTATTTAAATAAATATTCTTGTTTATGGTATAAAATGTGTGAGATCCACGAAACGTAAGCTAAAAGAGGGGGGAGCATATCAGAGCTGTCAATAGTAATGACAGCAAATACCCTCTTGTAACACATTTGAGAGAAAAGCACAACATTGTGGATAAAGATAAAATCAGCTTCACGGGTCTAGATGTTTTTAAGGTAGACCCAAGAGGGGGAGACAGTAACTCGGATTGAGAGATAGGGATGAATTAAATATGTAGGGTATTTCCCTTTTACTTAAATATACCTGAGATGGTATATTATATGGCATTAGCAATGCTTCATTAGAGCCTTTTATAAATAAGATGTCAAAGGTTGTTAATGTGATTACTATTGTTCTTTGACACAGAATTAAATTGAATAAAAGTCTCAGAGAGAGGTCTTGCATCTATCTTGTAGTGTTACCTGTTGATGTGTTCCAGGTGAGCAGCGTGGATCATGTTTGGTGGGAATTCAAATACATATATGTCAGTACAAAACTTTATTTCGGACAAAATGTCCTAAAAAGTACATAAAAATAAATAAAACAATACAGTAGTACATACAATTTCAGATTAAGAAGATCATCGAATCATTGAGTCATGGAATTAGGACAAGAGTAATACAGTTTTTGTCGGAGAGTTCGTGGAACAATAAATATATTATTTAAACTTAAAAGAAGGCAATCTTCAATAAAAATAGGAAGGATCCTATATTTAATACTAGTGTATAAAAAATCATTTAAAAATGCAATTCTAACATAAGTTTACACAATCAATTTACATTTTGGGATTTCAGAAGGGCCCTCCTAGTGCACCATGTCGAAAATAAAAATCCAGCAACCGAATAAACTATTGGGATACCGGTGTCGGATTTCAATATCCTGTATGCTTCTAGGCACGACCTGGTGCCGAGATTCCTGCAGATCTGTGTCAACCAGCGCCTTCTTGCCTTCTGGTATCCAACACAGCAGAAAAAAACATGCAATTCAGTTTCCTCAGGAAAATCGCACATGGGGCAATGGATCGGGTTTTGTTTACTCCATTTTGATGTAAAACAACGCAGTGGAAGTACCCCATGTCTGAATTGTAAAAAAAGCTTCCTGGCTGCAGGTGGAGTTATAAGATCAATTGCCGGTTCAAAACGGGAAAGTGATTTAATTTCTAGAAAAGCACTGGTACATTTCCCAACCCCGGAAGAAATATGGAGTTGTGCTAATCTATGCTCGCTAAAGCAGGTCTTCATTTGGCCCTTTGATATCAGTAAACAAGCAGACTCAGGGTGATACCAGCAATCTCCCAGACCCAGGCTAGATAGGAGGAGTCTTATATGATCGAACCATGGGATTTTCAGCGAACCACATGACCTTAATACCTCCGTAAGCTCCTCCCTGTAAGATGTAAGTTCGGGGGTTGTCCACAGCCGACGCCAGTACATGATGGGTTTGAGTCCTACAACTTCATCTATTGGAGTTATACCTGTATCTAGGCGTAGTGGGACCAAAGGTGTGCTACGGGGTAATCTGAATAATTGTCTTAAAAATTGGTTCTCCACCTGCAATAATTGTGACATATTTAAGTGGCCCCATCATTCTGCACCATACAATGCTCCGCCCCTTGCCTGAGCCCTATAAATTTCCAGAGCTGGGCTAACATTTCTTTTGCTAGAAGTGTTAAAAACCTTCATAATCCCTCCTGAAGATTGTGCTAGTTTTATGGTAGATTTAGCGGTGTGAACCCCCCAATCCATGGACTCGGTAATTGTTAGTCCTAGATACACAAAAGAAGACACCCTTTCGAGAGGTTTACCATGTAGGCATGGATTGGGACGTGTGCTTTTTGGGCAGTTAAATGCCATAAATTTAGTTTTTTGAAGATTAATCTCAAGACCACGATCCCTACAAAATTCTTCAAAAATATCCAAAACCTTTTGTATCCCCATGGCCGATTTAGCAACCAAAAGGGTGTCATCGGCAAACATCATGGCCGAAATTTTGCGAGTAGCTAGTTTGGGGGCATCTAAATCTTTTGCTGCTAAAAGAATGTCAATTAGGCCATTAATGTAAAGACTAAACAGGGTGGGTGCGAGAACACAACCCTGTCTAACTCCACGGTTTATTGGAATGGGGGCAGTAAGATTGCCATCCTTCCCATACCTGATTTGAGCATAATTGCATTCGTGTAAACGTTTAAAAAGATGAATTAAATAAACAGGAACCCCCATCTTGGCTAAAACAGACCATAACTTCTCTCTCGGGACCAAGTCAAATGCTGATCTAAGATCAACAAATATTAAAAAGAGACTACCTCCCTGTAGGCAGACAGTCTTCCAGTGTAATAATTGGAGTCTTACGACTTGGTCCAGGGTTGATAGTTTTTCTCTAAAACCAGCCTGAAAAATAGACAAGATATTCCTCTCCTCCATCCATGACTGTAGTCTAAGGAGGAGGACTCTCGCAAAGATTTTTTGAGGAATATCAATCAGACTTATAGGTCTGTAGTTAGTCGGGAGGAGAGGGGAACCCTTTTTAAAAATCGGAATGATTTCCGCACCTAGCCAGCTTTTAGGGATCCTCATGCCTTGGATAATTGAGTTAAAAAGCATCCTCAAATAGGGAGCCCAGATATCAGGTTCGCTTTTAAAAAGGTCGCCGGGTATCTTATCCAACCCTGGGGCTTTTCCTGTTGCTATGCTAACTAAGGCAATATTGACTTCCTTTATAGAGATGATTGGAGGTGAATCATCTTCAAATAAAGGATCCAAATCATCGTTGTTCATTACAGCAGAAATTGGTGAATCAAGCCCAGGGACTTGGGCTACTTCAGGTTCCTTAGCGTACAGGGATTCGAAGTGGGTCCGCCAAGTCTGTTCATCCAAGTTGGGTTCAACTGCACTGCGAAGAACAGTTGAACCTGAGTTAACAATACCCCAAAAAGTCCTCATGTCTCTATCGCCCAATGCGATTTTCATGGTAGCCCATTTTTCAACTTCCCAATTTTGTTTGGAATTGTTTATGACAGATTTATATTTTGCTCTTGCCAACCTGATTATAAGGCGATCACGATTTTTAATGGCTAATACCAATTCCTTTTTCGCTTTGCGACACAGACTGTCATACCAGGGATGGGTGGGCTGTTTGGTTTTTTTGCATGTTTTTATTGGGAAAAAGAAATCATAAGTAATTTTGCCCAGTTCTTCGAAATTTGATTGGACCAGGTGGATATTTGGGCTCTCATTGGTCATGTTGGATAAATTGGATGCATCTTTAAAAACCGGAAGCAAGGCATCATATAAAGTGGCCATTTCTGATTCGGAACTAATAAAATTAGACCATTTCACTCTCCTTCTACAATAGGAGACCACAAGCCTAGGATCAGGTGGGTTACTTAGGTCAGGCGAAGTCCCTGAATTTAATGCTTTTAGTTCCAGCGTGAGAGCGGAGTGGTCGCTATCAATGCGGGGAATTATCTTAAAGTCCACCATCATATCCCAAAAATATGAATTAATTAAAATATAGTCTAGGATAGACCCCCTGTTCTTACTATAGAATGTATGGTTATTAGATGTGTCAGATGGTGCTCTCCCATTGCATGCACGAAGACTGTGCCTCATGGTGAGACAACTCATCTGGATCACCAAGGGAGACCAAATTTTAACTTTAGGGCAACCAGACTCCGGTATTTTTAAAAACTGGTCCTCGTCATACAAACTATCCAGTGGTAAACCTTCCAATGGTTCATATTGACAATTAAAATCTCCGCCTAATATAATAAACTGGTTAGTGTCAATGGTACCAAGGAAGATAGTTAGTTCTTCTAGGGTGATGGATTCATTACCTTTTAGAGATGGCCGTGAGTATACATTTATTAGGACAACTGGGGGTCTAGATGGGAACTGGAGCCTGACACATAATATATCTTTGGAGCCTGTATCAATTTGGGATACAGAGCACCCCAGATGCAAGCATACCCAAGTAATAAGACCCCCAGAGGGTCTACCTTTTCCACTCGAGGATGCCAAGATGTGAAAACTAGCATATCCCGATTTGAGAACCTCTTTTTTTGCCCATGTTTCTTGAAACATACAGATTTCATGGCTATCAATAAACGTACCCCACTCAGGATCATCAAGTTTGCTGTTCATGCCTGCTACATTCCAAGATAAAACCCTAGTAATTTCATTCGTAGGGGGGCTCTCATGGAGTGGATTAACAAGATTATAATGTGGGTGCACATTTGGTAGGTCAATGCTTACAATAGAATTACAAGCGGGATGACTCAGAAGAACTGTTGATTCTGTAGGAACACGACACAGACTGGAAGAACTTATATTACTATTACCAATCTGATTGGATCCGACTGGTTCCTCCAAAGACATAGACATCATCCCATTAAACTTAACCTGGAGCTCAACATCAGAAATAATTGTGTCAGTTCCCACTTCAATAGTATTATCTAAAACCCCAAGTCAGTCTACACCTTCGAGTGAGCTATACCTATTACTGGTAGGGATATTAAAAATAGGATAGTTATAAGATGGATTAACCGGCATGGGGAGGGCCATCTTAACAAAGTGCCCACTTCTTTTCCACTGAGGTAAATGATTTTGAAAGAGAGGCCTAGATGGAGGATAAAAGTATCCTAAGGGAAGTAAAATTATGGACCCCCTATTTTTTCCATACTCTGTCGCTAAAATATGCTCGATGATACATGGATTTCTAAAATTGATTAACACACAGTCCCCTTGAATATCTTTTTGGTGTTTACCAATCCAACCTACCCTTCTTGTAGTCAAGATCTCATGGGTATATTCATAGCTAAAGTCACTGTGATTAACAAGCCAGTGAATAGTTTTATGTTTTAGCTCTTCGTGGGATTCACTTATGCCCTCCCTTAAGGCAGGGGTTCCTGCTAGGATCAAGACATAGGGTGCAGATTCAGGTGGTAGGTTGATAGTTGGGGGGCCCTGTGCTTGTGAATTTGGTACAAAATTATTAAAATTCTGTTTTGGGAGAGTTTCAACCGGCCCCCGTCTACATGGAGCCTCTAGTGGCAATGTCGGTCGGGCCAAGGGCGTGGATTTAGACGGAACCACAATAGCGTCAGAGATTGTCCTGTCAACGGCAATAGTTCCCTGTGGGTTCACAGAGGACGGGGCCTTAGGTGTTATAATCAGCCCGGATTGCTTATTACTCCCATGTGCCGTGGCATTTGACGTATTGATTTCTTTATTAGTGCTAGAGGGCATTTCTTTACTTTGTGTCCGCACATTCCAAGCTGATTTTAAGCTATCCAGCCTTGCAAATACAGGGGACAATTCTTCTTTAATGATAAGTCTTATCTGCGATTGCAGATTCATCATCAGGGCAGTAACCCACTCCGGTTGGGCATTAACAGTTAAATTGTCGTCCACAGTGGGCTTACCCTGATTCCCCTTCTCCATGGGAGGGACCTGTCCCCTAGTTTTTTTTGTTAAAGGTGGTTTCGTAATATGTTTTGTTTTTTCCTTACATTTACGACCGGGACAGCGAGATGTCTCCTCTCGTGGACAATCAATAGGTTGAATAACCTCATTTACAGAATTTTCTTTAGGAGGCTCAGACACCTGTGAACGTGAAGTGCTTAGAGACTCAGAAATTTGGATAAACTCTTCTAGATTAGGGGTGATAGAAAGACGCCTTTCAGTGCGTTCAATTTCAGTAGCCACTACACCCAGAGCTTTCTCCAACATTCTATCTATGGATGTAGGTTTGGACATGCTCAATGCAGGAGTAGGATTGCGTTGGCGCCCCACGGGTGCCCGTTTCCCCATTCCTAGATCACAACACGACACACTTCCAAAAACGTCAGCCCAGACTCAAACTAGTGGAAGGTACAATAAGGGTTCAAAACAGTTTTTAAAGTCCACATAGGGGATTGGACACAGAGGAGGGTCGTCGGAGGGTAGTAAGCGTTAGTCCAGCCACAGACACTATCTCGTGCAGAAAATACTCACGAACCACAGATGTCAGAGATGTGGCCCTGCCCTGCCTCCTCCTGCCCCGGACGGCCACAGACGGCCCCGCCCTTGTCCCGGGCTTCTCCCGGCGCCGCCCGCGCGCGTCCCGCGAGGCGGGAGACCAGTTTCGAATTTAAGCGCCACTGAGCGCGAGCTGGCGGTGTACGGCGTCCGGCCGCTAAGGCTCCTGGGTAGTGTAGTCTCCCCACACAGCGGCCGCGCCCTCAGGTGTAACGGGGCTGCAGGCGGCGGGGGAGACCGGCGATGAACCCAGGGATTCAGCAAGGACTCGGCCAGGGACCACAAGAACCAACAAGCAGGTAATTTCCCCTCGCTTCTCACAGGAATGTTGACGTGCTCGGAATAATCTGGAGAGTCCTTTGTAGAGTTAGGACATGACTGGGTGAAGTTGCTGGTGAGTCCCTGTACTGACTGATAAAGAAGTCCTAGAGATATAATGTAATATCTAGTCATGTTAAATTGCTGTCATAATTTAAAAAGACAAGCAATCCCTTTTGTGTAGAACTGAATGGTGTGTGTCTGGTGGGGTTTTCAAGAAATCTTTTTAAGGGGATAGAAAATGGGGCTTGAATTACTATTTAGAGCCCATTGTAAATGGGCTCTACTTAGTAATTCAACTGAAGTCCGACGCAGCCACCTGGAATTGCCGGTGAAGCTCTGCACGGACAATAAAAGAATAAAAGGAAAAAGAAGTCATAGGTCCATGAGGTAAAATCTAGGGATGTTAAATTTCGACCATTGAATAATTAAATAATTCAAACCGACACGTGTGTGTATGTAATTTTAGATATATCACTCAAAACTAAGTTTTAGATAATGAACAAGTATATGAAAACGAAAGAAATTCAGAAAGAGTATCAAAATCTTTATCAAAAACATGTCTAAAAGAAGCACGTAAGAATTTTACATTTAATTTTAGATACCGGAAATGGGGCAACTGTCAAAATAATTACGGAACATGTTTTACCTAAGAAATCACAAAAATGAAGTCCATCTAAACTGCTTTTATTAAATTAATTAATGTTCTTGGTAAGATCAAAATCAGATAAATAAATTGTTTATATCTAAGAGATTCACCTTATCAGGGTGAGGGAGAAGAGTATTAAAACAATATTGAAAACAGTATTAACAAAATGGGGTCCTAACAAAATCATATTAATGTTATATGGTAAAAAATTATATGAACCTATAACAGTTATGACAGTTATGAAGGAGGAGAGGGATTAATGTATACACATGTGTACATATGGAGGATCTCATACAGGAGAATGCATGTCAGATTGCAGATATTTAGCTATAAATATTGCTACCCCTCTCTGGGCAGCACTAGCTGAAGAAAAAGATTCAAAAACTGATGATTTGTTAAACTTGTCACGACTCGACAATCTACCTGTTGGCTATGGGCCTCCTGCTGAAAAATAATAGTCAGATTATGTGTAAAGAACCACGTTTCAATGGCCTCTAATTTACACCTATTATCAAGACCATTCTCAATTAATCCAATTATTTTTTAATGATCTATTGCCATGATGAAAAAGTCCTATATGTACCATTAAGATATTGAAAATACATAATGCATTGCAACAGTGGCATGACAGCAAGTACTCTGATTGTCTTTAAAATGACATACCAAGGCATATAATAATCTGTTTTTGTAAAGTGCTAAGTGCTTGTTTCACATTAAATGTAAAGTGCTGATTTACTCCATCCATACAACCCTTCCATGCAAATCATTGATAGAATGCAGTATCATTAAAAAACAACTAATCTCTCGAGGGATCTACATTTTAACACATTATACAGAAGTGCAAAAGTGCAGAATATAGAACACATGTTAGATATATGAATTTTAAAGTGCCTAAATAAAGTGCAATTCTCAAAACCCCCAAGATCTTATCAGCCATTTCATAACGAACTGCGATCCCGAATGATAAAGCAAAATATTCAACTCCTTTAATCTGGCACCAACATAAAATGAATGACAACTAAAAGTACAAATATGCAAGCATGCATCTTATTAACCTTAGATAAATCTTGAAATGTCCTACTCTTACTTCATCAAAGTTTAGAGGACAACAGCTCCTACTTCACCATGTTTTTAAATGGTTACATCCCTTAACCCACATCCAGCCTGTTCTGATTAGCCATCCACACTCCGGCCCCAGAACAGAACCTTCTAACAGCCCAACTTGCACCATGTCTTAGTGCTCCTGGTACATCATGTTAGTCTCCTATCCCACCACCTTTAAACATGAGTATAACATAATAATCACCATCAATCAATCAATCAATCATAGCATTTATAAAGCGCACTACATACCCAGAAAATACCGCGAACGGGCGGGAAAAAAACTTCTGCATCTTCGCGATATTTCCGCGTGTTTGCGGAGATTTTTAACATTTTCGCGATAATTTGCAAATGTGAATTTCGCAAATTCCGCCCACCCCTACACCTGAGCCACATCTGACTCTAAAAAAAGTGAATTTGGGTAATAAAATCTGTTATCCTGTCCTTTTTCCCCAATTTAGCTTTTTGTACAACTGTGCGGGATTGACACAAAGGGAAAACATCACTTGAAGGTTTAACCTGTACACTCATATCAGTCTGGACAGCACATATTTGTGGGCTATTACTGTTCACATTCATATCGTGAAGCAGCAAGCAGTCACTATTCTGATGAGCAGGTTGTGGCTGCATATTTCAAGTAAATCTACTGTCTTTATGAACTGAGATATATTTCCAGATTCAGAACATAAAGTTACATTGCCCCTTTTCACAGTCCCCACACTCCTTTGCACAAAAACTAGAGCAGAGGCGTTAAAACTGTTTCAGCCATCAATGATTGAGATGGAAAGGAGCTAGATTGTGCAAGATTAGCCTTGTTCTTCATCTCTAGGGAATTTGCCATTGCAGATGTTACAGTACACTGGCTTTTGACTGCTTTATCTGTTTTTGGTGACTTTGCTTTTTCTGTAGACATCGCTTTTAACTGCCTTACCAGGCACTTAGTGTCCAATTGCGAGTTTGGCAGTACGGCGGTGAAAGGCCTGCCCGCCTGCCCTATAATTACTTTTTTTGTCATTGGTGGGCATTTCATTTGCTGTTCCGATGGCGGTGCCTATAAAATAGGAATGAGAATGTCAAAGGAAGTTCCAGCACGGCATGGACTCAAAAGCCCATGCCATGACGGAACTTCTGTGCATGCACACTTCTGTACATGCACACATATAGATGCCTCTTGACTGCCGCGCAACCACCAGGCAACGGGTGTTCCCTGGTGGAGTAGGCAGTCCCAAGTTGGCACAACCACTAAAGCCGTAATGTGGTGTCCGCAAGACCGCCACTGCTGCGCCACCAAGAGTCTGGCGGTCCTCAGACTGCCAGACTCGTAATAGGGCCCTATGTGTGCATGCTGCAGTGTCTTCATTTGGGTAACTCTCATTCAAAGGAAAAGTCAAAATGTATGTAACCTTAATGAACTAAAATACAAATAGTAAATTCATTAAACAAAGTTCAAAACAAAGGCTTTACAATATTGAGGATTTGAGCAAGTATTGGCAGCAAGTGGACACGTTTGCTGCACCACCAGAAGTGTTCCACTTGTTTATGATTCAAGCAACTGCTGTCCACCTCTGATGGCCAGCTGCCAATTGTCCATTAGTCAGTAGCGACTGGCAGGGAACAAGAGAGGACGGCAGACTGGGGGTGGACGGTCACAGGTGGGGGGTATTACAAAATATTTAAAAAACTAACCTCCACGCCGAGTTCGCAGCCGCCTCTCCTCTGTCCTGTTGCACCTCATCATCTCTCCAGAACCAGTAAGCACATAGGCTCCCTCCCCGACCAATCACAATGCTGTATTGCATTGGATCGGCGCTCAGGCGGGGACTGGGAGGCTTTGTGTGTTCCTCACCAGACTGTATAATGCAGCCTGGTGGGGGACATGCAAAGTAAGCATGACTGCTTGGGCGGCCCGAGTGGGCCGGTCAAGCAGTCGTGCTCACTTAAGGAGTGCAAACCACTCCTCCTCCCGGATGTCACGGAAGTGACAGCCCTGCCCAACCTGACCAAAAAACATAAATAAATGATAATAACAGAAATAACTTTTGTTATTCTCATTTAATTTTTTTTACACTGCTCCATGAGCATTGGGGTGATGCTCCTCTGCTTTAGCAGAAGAACTGCCAGTGCCATTAATTAAATACATCAATGCACAGTCGAGAGGCAACAAAACAGAATACACAAAACATACAAAATTGGTACATAGGACATCAATATGAAGTGAATCAAAATGTATTTTTGGTTGATTCAGTGATTCTTTAATCAATTGCTTCTTCACCATATATAAATAGGTACAGCCAAAACGTTTCGCCCAGTTATAGGCTTCCTCAGGGCATAATTGTGTGTCTATCCAGACACAGTATTTAAAGAAGATATGTCGTAATGAGTGACACACCAGTATGCCACAAGACCAGTAAGCTGGAAATTGTCAGTTACTGGAAAATAAACAGACAAGATTTTATGCCACTGTCGTGGGAAAAGAAGTTTATCCGTATGGCACCGTGTTCGGCTACAAGTAGTCCAACTGGTAGTCACATTGTGCAAACCCTGAACACTGGCAGTTGGATTACTCGTAGCCGAACACGAGGGGTAAAGTTACTACTCCCACTCTATGCAGTGCAACAGTAGGGAAATTGTTGGGCTCATGAGGGTTGAATGTAACTATTTGCACTTCACACAGTACAACAGTGTTGGATTGCGGAGGGGTAAAAAATGTTATTCCCACTCCAGTGTATGCAACAGTAGGAAAAGTGTTGGATTGTGAAGGGGTAAAGCTTATTATTCGCACTCCAGTCGGTGCAACAGTAGGGAAAGTGTTGGATTGTGAAGGGGTCAAACGTATAATTCCCACTCCAGTCTGTGCAACAGCAGGGAAAGTGTTGGTTTGCGGAGGGTAAGATTTACTATTCCCACTTGATTCAGTGCAACAGTAGGGAAAGTGTTGGATGGCAGAGGGGTAAAATGTACTATTCCCACTCCAGTCGGTGCAACAGTAGGGAAAGTGTTGGACTGCGGAGGGGTAAAATGTACAATTCCCACTCCAGTCAGTGCAACATTTGGGAAAGTGTTGGATTCGGGGGGGGGGGGGGGGATTTACTGTTTCCACTCCAGTCAGTGCAACAGTAGGAAAAGTGTTGCATTGCGGAAGGGTAACATTTATTATTCCCAATCCAGTGTTTTCAACAGTAGGGAAAGTGTTGGATTGCAGAGGGGTAACATTTACTGTTCCCATTCCTGTCAATGCAACTCCTTTCCCCCTTCAAAAACTACAACCTGCACCTATAACTTAACATTAAAACAATTAATTGCACAATTAACATAATTAATTATCAATTCAATAATTAATATTAATAACAACTAATTAATAACGAAATTGCAATTAAATTACTTTCCACCCTGTACCGCTATAAACCCCACATCCTGCTACAATAATAAAAATCACAAGAATGTATTAAACTATATTTAATAAACAACTATGTTAAAAAACATAAACAGTAACTATACAAAACATTTATTGCATATACACTTAAAATATAAACTAAAATACATTACAATTAGGGCCGGGCGTAGTGGGCGTAGCAGGGCTACGCGGAGTGCCACGGAGACGGAACCAATCTCCGCACACTCCGCGTAGCTCCACTACGCTCCACCCGCCTCCCATCCGCGCTATTAAAACATTTAAAAACATCTATTTAAAAGACCCAGAAAATTCCTTACCTTATCAGCGGCGTCCCTGGGCTGCCCTCTTTCTCCATCGCTCCTTCTTCATGAAAACTGCGCATGAGGGGGCCCCCGCGCATGCGCATTCCTTGTGAGAATGAAGAAGTCACAATAGCAGAAGAGGGCAGCCAGGGGATGCCGCAGATAAGGTAACAAGTTTTCCGGGTCTTTTAAATAGATGTTTTTAAACATTTTAATAGCGTGGGTAGGAGGCGGGTGTGATGCCAACTCCGCTCCGCCGCGAGTATGCGGAGATTTGCCTGCTCCGCCTACTTTACGGAACGTGGAACAGGCAAAATTCCGCACATTCTGTGGGCGGAACGGAGTTGTCCACCCACCCCTAATTACAATAATTAAAAAACACAATATTATAAACAACTGTATTTTTGTAAACAATAGTAATGATTTTGATATTTTCAATCTATATACTTGAAAACGATATTCTTGCAGACGATGTTTCTCTATCACGATATTTTAGGGCCTGATTACCAGTTTGGTGGTGCGGCTCCGGGTCTGCCCTGCACCACCAAACCCGTGGCCGGGCTGCCAGCCACACTACAATTATTTCTTGTGTCTGGCGGGCATTTTTTCACTTTACTATGGTGGTGCCCTGAAAATGGACACCGCAAAAGGAACGCCAAAAACAGTTCCCGCAGGGCATGGACTCTGAATTCCATGCCGTGCAGGAATTAGTGTGAATGCACGCAGGGGGGCGCATGTTGTGCCCCCGTGCGCATCCACAGGATGGGAGGCACCAGGGGGCCCACCTTTGTTTCCTCTCTGCCACATTTTTCATAGCCGTGGAACCTTCATGAGAACCATGGTAGTAAAGAAACGCATAATATTCTTGGTGGGACCACGGCGGTCCTGCCAAGCATATTCCGGCCTCCTGACTGCCACAACACCGCCAGAGAACGACTGTTCCCTGGCGGGGCAATAGCAGTCTGACCAACCTAATTGTAATAGGGCGGTTGGAAGACTACTCCTGCCATGACCCCGCGAGTCTAGCAGTCCGTGGACTGCCAGATTCATAATAGAGCGGTAATATACACAATATTTTGGTATGATGATATTTTGGGACTTATTATGAACCTGGCCATGCAGGAGTGAACTCGCACAGCCAAAGGCATAATTAGACCGCCTTCCAGATTCCGAGAGGAATCCAGGTTGGGCGGTCCTGCGGCAGCTGGCGCACGGCGGTGCCTTTTTAAAGGCACATTAGAGAGCCGTAACAGGCACTGCAATGGGAACGCCATTGCAGGTTCTTACAGGGCATGGACTGTCAAGTCCATGGCCTTCAGGAACAGGGGGTGTATGCAGACAGAGGGGCATATCATGTGCCCCCTGCATTCATCCACCAGTGCAGAGGCAACAGGAGGAACATTAGGGCCCCTTCTGCTTCCTCTCTGCCACACTTTTCATGGCTGGCTCACTGCCATGAAAACCATGGCGGAGAGGAAACTTATAACATGCTTGGTGGGGCCGCCTCGGACCTGCCAAACATATTGCAAACTCAAGCCCGCCGCAGCACTGCATCGCCAGGGATCTCTGATTCCTGACAGTTGCGGTGGTCCCAATGCGGTGCGACTGCCCAAGTCGTAATTGGGCAGTCAGACCGCCAGTGTAGCTGTGCCCACATCGCCGATGTGACTACGATGGTCCAATGGACTGTTGTAGTCATAATAAGGCCCTTTGTCTGAATACCCTGACTGCTTTGTGCCAAGCTACGAGAGGGAAATGCACAGGTCAATTTAGTTACTTTAGTGGTACACCATGACAGGGATTGTGGCTGTTGCTTGGGCAGGTTTACCACCCCCGCAACCAACAACTCATATTGGTGCTCAATGGTGGGGCCCAGTACTTGTGTTTGTGCAGTACTATACAGTGATTTGTGTAACACAAAAATCCCATATAAATAATTTGACACCAGAGTAGACCTCTTTTTTAAGTTCCTCTTAGTTTTCCATTGTCTGTTTTCTCCTTTTTCTAAATGTAAGTGCCCTACCTCCCGTTTAATTCCATGGAGCTGCTCAACTTCAACGCCCTTACCAGAGCTGAGCTGCAGAAGCTCTGTAAAGAAAGGGGACTGAAGGTAAGCAAGAAGGCTATAAAGGTGGACCTCCAGGAAGCCCTAAGAGCCAATGAGGAAGTACATAAATGGAAGTCCACGCCAGAGGAGGAAGCCCAATTGGATGGTGATGAGGAGGATGATACAAACCTGAGTCTAGAGCTGCAGGGTTTTTAGATATAATATTGGAAACAGAAATGTCATGGTACAAAATATTGTGTCAAGACTATTGAGGACAAAAATATTGTGAAAGTACATTTCTATAGGTAAGCAGAGTTTTACTAAATATATATATATATATATATTTATATATAATATATATATGTATACATATATATATAACTCCACATATATGTACCTTGATGATATAAAGATTTTCAAAGGTACGTTAATTGGGAGTTAAGAATAGTAAATCTGTACTTCCTTATTTGCACTTGCCTTCTTGATATTTTGGTTCAAGATATTTTTGACACGATATTCTGGCCACACAATATTTTTGCTTCTGATAATCTGCCAATGATCTGAGCTACAGGAGGAGCTTGACGCACCCCCAGAGAATACCCAGGATGGGGCAGAAAGCAGTGTGTCTGCCTGGGGTCTGTCCCCAGGGGAGTTGGAGGACAGAAAGGAGAGGGAGCTCAAACTGCTGCTGGCTAAACTAAAGTTGGACGCAAAGGAGACAAAGGCTAAGGCTGAGAGAGCATTGGTCAGGGAGAGAATGGCCCATGAACTCAGTCTCAGGGAGCTGAACATCAGATCCAGGCAGGCAGAGACCAGTCATAATGGTGGCAGCATTATCTCAATGTTCACTGGAGAAAAGAAAGTCCACATCTCAAAGTATCTGGTGCCTAACTTTGCTTTGTTGTGGGAGATGACATAGACAACTTGTCTGAGGCCAATGAGGTTTTCTTAGAGATGCTCAGGGTCCCTGAGGAGGATTGGGGGGGCAAGCCTCTGGAGGCAGATTCCAAATGAAGAAGAGGGATGCCCTGTTAGACCTAGGGAAAAGGGACAGGATGAAGTATCCCCTCATGAAGGAGGCTCTGACCATGAAGTATAGACTCACCCCGGAGAGATATAGGCAGACTTCAGGGACAGACAGAAGCTGCCCAGCTTGCGTGGGTGGATTGTGTGGATAATTATTTGCAAAGCACTTGATGTTTGGGTGAAAGTCAGTGAAGTGAATGATGACAAAGGGCTGTGCAATCTGATTGCTAGCAAGCACATGTTCAGTCTTTGTTTTACAGAGCTGTATCAACACCTTGTGGATACTAGGCTCCCTGACCCTAGGAGCTTGCTTAGGAGGCAGATCACTGGCTGCGCATCGGTGTCCACAAGAGAGGTACCTGGGAGTAACCCTGAGAAGGGTGTTTCAGGTTCCCCCCAGCAGAGTGGGAGGGGGGTCATTGGAGACACAGACATATCCCAGAATAAGGTAGGGAAAAGGATTATCATGCCCCTTCAGAAAAACAGGAAGGTGGTTCTGGTGGGTGGTGGGTGGTGGCCCTGGGTGCCCTATTTCCAACCTTAGTGTTTTCTAGTTCTAGTTTTCTCAGCTAGGATACAAGCAAGTGGTCTCTGTCTGTAAAAGAAACCACCCACTGGTGGTACCTCTACAGGGGTGGTTAATGTAGCCCTATGGGTAAGTAGTCACCAGGGACTGGAGATCACCCATGCCCTAATCTCCCTTAATTGGGCTTAGAGGTTAGACTTATGATCCCTGAAGTTAAGAGTCGTCACTTCCACCAGGTCAAGGTGAATGGGGTCCCTGTCACTGTTCTGAGGGACATCGGGGCCAGTCAGACCATGGTAATGTAAAAGCCAGTTTTCCCAGAGCAGAAGACCGGTCAGTGGTGTAGGTTAACTCAGGCCCAGAGGCAGGACTTTTCTGCCCCATGACTCTAGGATCCCCGGAACGGGGTGGGTAGGTGACCAAAGAGGAGGGCCATAGTTAGTACCCAGATACTCATCGACTGTATTATGGAGCGTGAGTTGCCCTCCATAATAGAAGAGGTGGGGCGGCCACTTAGAGCACCCTGAAAGCTCCAATATCTGGGCACACCACTCCAAAATGGAGGGTACAGAGGCCGATATGGAGGGGCTCAGGGAGGATGGACTGACTCCTGGCTGAGTGGCCAATCTCAGGCTACCACCTGTGGACTGATGGTAAGGATAGTGGAAGAAGGGTGTCTAAGACATGGGGATGTTTCCCCTTACTCCGAGTAGCACCCTGGATGTCCTGGGGCCTGGCTCTTGACACTGACAGCTGTCAGTGATCTCTGTTGGCTGCTGTTCTTATGGGCAGAGCTTTTCTTGGGTTGGGGACAGAAGTCTGATTCAAGGGGGGGAGTGGGTCACATCACTTTGGTGGCCATGGGGGTACTGTCTGCCTACAGGGATGCATCTGTGAGCAAATTAAGGTTAGGTGCTTCATGGATGGGGTCCACAGGTGAGGAGAAGGGTTCTGTGGAGGTGTAGCCTCTTCATCAAGTACACGAAGATCAGAAGTAGTTCATTGAGGTTTTATTAGGTACAAGCAAATGAAGACACCTCATCCAACAGCATCAAGAGTAACATCTTCTCTCCTATTTGAATATCCTCTGCACATCATTCAGTGTTCTAAACATCTCTAGGCAACCTTACCATATACTAAGTTCTATATTCTAGGGTTACTAAGAAAACACTAATACTAAGAATACCACATCATCTCCCCCCGAATAAACACATTAAAGAATACAAAGTAATAAAAGATACAGAAAAACTAAGGTACACAATCATGTAGACGAAGAGGAATCTTTTTTACACATTTTGGTCTATCACAAACAACATCTTTCGGTAAAACAGAGTTAGACACAATTTCTTCATCAAATTTACTTGTGATATGTCCTTCTTTAGAGATGTTGGAAGGCAAAACAGCAATCCTGCTAAGATTCCAGATTTTGTGATCACTGGTTTTAACGGCGTTATCAAATAATTTAATAATTTGAAAAGGTTTACTAAATTTAGAATTACAACTAGATTTCCTTGGAGATTTTATCTTTACCCAATCACCTACATGTACAATCGTTTTCTTAACAGCTTTTCTCACATCATAGTGAGATTTACGTTCAAGCATTTTCTTCTTTTCCTTTTCTTTCCAGTCAGGTATGAGATCAGTGTTGTTACCTGCCAAAAATCTTTTGTCACTAACCCAACACGGAAGCAAAGAAACATTTTCTATTCTCCCTTTAAACAAACGAAAGGGACTGACACCTGTGGAAGAGTGAGGTGAAAACCTATATTCCCTTACTTTTTTTTTTATTGCAAGTTCCCAAGAGTCACCACAAGACCGAGCTTGCTGAATTGTTTCTTTAATTACTTTTATGAACCTCTCCACAACACCATTACATTGTGGATGATAGAGCACAGCTCTCTTGTGTGTAATTCCCCTCTCTTTTAGGAAAGATTGCATGCTATTAGATATGAATTGTACTCCATTATCTGACAGGATTGTCTTTGGATATCCTTCATGTTCAAATAGTTAACTTAAAAATTGAATTACAATACCAGATTCAATAGAATTAACAATTTTGAATTCTGGCCATCTAGAATACAAGTCAATGCATACTATAATGTATTGATTGGGGGGTGATCTTGCCTGAAGCGGACTTATTATTTTACCTGTTCTCTGTGCCGTGGTAGAACTCTATCAGCACCCAAGGACGCCCACACCAGCGTGAATCGGTGTTTCCCTGCCGCTGCCGCATCCTACATCTACGCGGCCGCCGTGTGCAGTGGGACCACAGTACCCACCAACCCTTGCGGGACAAACCCGCCGACGTCAGCAGAACCGCGCTTGAAGGCGCATAAATTAAACGGGAGCCCCGGCAGAGCGGGGGTGATCTTGCCTGAAGCGGACTTATTATTTTACCTGTTCTCTGTGCCGTGGTAGAATTCTATCAGCACCCAAGGACGCCCACACCAGCGTGAATCGGTGTTTCCCTGCCGCTGCCGCATCCTACATCTACGCGGCCGCCGTGTGCAGTGGGACCACAGTACCCACCAACCCTTGCGGGACAAACCCGCCGACGTCAGCAGAACCGCGCTTGAAGGCGCATAAATTAAACGGGAGCCCCGGCAGAGCGGGGGTGATCTTGCCTGAAGCGGACTTATTATTTTACCTGTTCTCTGTGCCGTGGTAGAACTCTATCAGCACCCAAGGACGCCCACACCAGCGTGAATCGGTGTTTCCCTGCCGCTGCCGCATTCTACATCTACGCGGCCGCCGTGTGCAGTGGGACCACAGTACCCACCAACGCTTGCGGGACAAACCCGCCGACGTCAGCAGAACCGTGCTTGAAGGCGCATAAATTAAACGGGAGCCCCGGCAGAGCGGGGGTGATCTTGCCTGAAGCGGACTTATTATTTTACCTGTTCTCTGTGCCGTGGTAGAACTCTATCAGCACCCAAGGACGCCCACACCAGCGTGAATCGGTGTTTCCCTGCCGCTGCCGCATCCTACATCTACGCGGCCGCCGTGTGCAGTGGGACCACAGTACCCACCAACCCTTGCGGGACAAACCCGCCGACGTCAGCAGAACCGCGCTTGAAGGCGCATAAATTAAACGGGAGCCCCGGCAGAGCGGGGGTGATCTTGCCTGAAGCGGACTTATTATTTTTTCTGTTCTCTGTGCCGTGGTAGAACTCTATCAGCACCCAAGGACGCCCACACCAGCGTGAATCGGTGTTTCCCTGCCGCTGCCGCATCCTACATCTACGCGGCCGCCGTGTGCAGTGGGACCACAGTACCCACCAACCCTTGTGGGACAAACCCGCCGACGTCAGCAGAACCGCGCTTGAAGGCGCATAAATTAAACGGGAGCCCCCGCGACGCGGGATCGCGCGCGGGTCGGCGCCGGGCTAAGCCCGGGCAAAGGGCGGGCCGTCTGAGGCCGTCCGAGGACGACAGAGGACGGGACGGGCCACTACTCCTCTGACTGTGGTTGAGTGAGTTTTTCATTGATTTCTAGCTCGCTTGGCACCATTGTTGACTGAACTATTTACAGCTGACACTAATTTGCTACGAACTACTATTATACTCTGTTACAGCTCTGCGATAGTATGCCGAAATCAAAAAAGTCAGTAAGTGGAAACACTATGGACAATTACATGGTGCAGATCGTTAGCAAAATCAATAATGACAGGAGGGTTTCACTGGGGTTAAACTGCTCTCCAACTTCTTCCTTGCCAACCCCCCTGTCAGATTCGCTGCTGGCTTCTCCTTCATTGGCTAATAGTAGCACTCCAATTGAAACAGAGGTCTTAGATAGCGATATCTTTGAGTTAAGTGGCCACCCAACTGTTAATTCACAACCTACCCCTGATGTAGACTTGCATACGGACACCGAATTAGTCGATCTTGATTCTCCCGTTCCTCCCCCTAGAACCAGGCAAATTAGAGCATGTAGGAAAATCCAGACTAGAAGCAATGGATCCCGTCCAGGGAAAAAAAAGGCAACCTCCGCACCTAAAAGTATGAGAAAAGCAGAGGCACCAGAGTCACAAGTTGATAAAAATTCTGAGAATGAATTATCTAGGAAAATAGCAAATATGATTGACACCAAAATTGAGAGTATTATTACTCCTCTGGTAGCCAGGATTGATAAACTAACGACAGAGGTAGCCAGATTAAGTGCATTACTAAATAGACCTGTAGAAGAAGCGACCAGAGCTGTGTCCCTGGCACCAAGTTGCCTTACCTCGATTGCACTACCTGTTAGAGGGGAGGGAAGGGCTACACAAAAAGAGATAGTGAATCCCCCACCTCTGCAATCCAGAACTGATGAGAACCTCCAGAAGGCATTTAAACCAGGTCCCTCCATTGACCGTTTTGTTCCGCGCCTAGCGAATGATCAATTCCAATGTACTGCTGAGGCCCTTCCTACCACATTGGTTCTTGCCAATGTTCCTATTTTGTCACCTGACAAAATAGAAACCACATCTTCTCTTATTAGTAAATCTTTGCATTGGGTGATAACAAATATGAGGATGTCCCCCTGGGGAGCGCGACAACTAGCCGGGGAAATTATCATGGCAAGAAGAGTCTCATGGCTAGGCCATGATCCTAAAAAGTACACTGGGGATTGTGTGGTTCTCAACTTTTCTAACCCAGCTGTTCTCCCCAATGTCCTGCACAACATATTTCCCCCTCAACAGAGACATGGTGCTATCATTCCCCTAACACTAAAATTTTTTTATTGTGGGAGGAATTGGGAAGTTAACCGGGTGGCACTGAGGAAAAGGTGGACCCCAATGCCTAGTATAGGGGGCGGGAGTGACCCTGCCAGGATGTGGAACATCAATATAGAAAATAGGTTTGGGGTTTTGTCAGATTTGAATGATTGCGATTGACTTGATGGGAAGGTTAGACTCGAGGATAATGTATTGATATCGCACAATAGGTTATCTACTCCTATAGCCTCAGCCAGCTGCCAAGACAATATTGCAACAAGCAACTTCAGTACTAACCAACCAAATGCAATGGAACCTTATAGATTAATGTCACCCAACCATCTAGAATCTGGAGATATAGCATTAAAGGCATCAATAAATGAATCATTAGGTATCCCATGCATTAATGTTGAACACGCGAATAGGATTGATGGTGAGTCCCAAAGTTCATCAACATTAAATGAGCTTTCTTGTCCTTTCGAACCTGAGTCACGTCTGTCCTTTTTATCCTGGAACCTTGCAGGAATCGGCAATAAACTACATTGTACTGAATGGCACACTTTTGTCGACCAGTTCGACATAATTTTATTTCAAGTGTCGTGGTCCATGGACCCGGTTTATTGTCTGGGTTTCCTTAATTTCTACGTACCTGCTACCAAAAAAACTAAAGGTCGTCCCTCAGGTGGCCTGATAATTTGGATCCGCCAATCCCTATGTTGCAAGATTAACCAACATAGTCTCCAATCTAATGACATTTTGTCATTAAATGTCACTTGGCCTAACGACCAGGGTATGGTTATATCAAATATTTATGCTAGAGGGACGGTTGGTGGCACCTTATCCGATGTGACATCCGCCCTAGACCATCACCTTTCTGTATTACCATCGGAGAAGTTTGTTGTAGTGAGTGGTGATTTTAATACGACGTTTGAGCCCCT
Organism: Triturus cristatus; assembly: GCF_964204655.1. Lineage (NCBI taxonomy): Eukaryota > Metazoa > Chordata > Amphibia > Caudata > Salamandridae > Triturus > Triturus cristatus. Next base: position 1,001,996,620 of record NC_140580.1, read on the forward strand.
TGGCCCCGAGGACCAGTTTCTTGCTGAATAGGAGGACAGTAGGTGGGGTGTTCCCCAGCTGGATCTCCCCCCAGTCAAGAGATGGACTGCCGCGGCCATTCAACTTAAAGCACTCTGTTTAGAGAGAGGGCTCAGAGCTGCCAATGGACGCACCCGGTCAGACCGCCAGGGCGCCAGTACATTTGACAATGGCAGATCCACTAGTCGCATAGATTATTTTCTGGTGGATATAAGGATTTGGGATAGACTAAATGATATGACTATAATTGCACGAGAAGATAGTGACCATAACGCCCTGTGCTTGGAATTACAAACCCCCAATGGGCCCACAGAACCTAAAACTGATGGGGCAAAAATTAGCTTGGACGTTGTCGTATCAAACAACACGAGGCATGTCAAATGGGGTAGATTTATAGAAAAGCCTGAGAAATTAGAAGATCTCAAAAAAGTGGTAACTGATGAAGTGGCTAAATTGAACGCCCAACCGACTGGTAATAACTTTCCTTTATCTATGGATGAGGTCCATACTACCTTTTTCTTAAATCTCCAAAAGTTTTTTATAAAACCCCTTGAGGGTGAGAAATCTAATAAGGGCAAACAACCTGTGGAGGGATGGTTCAATAAATCTTGCAGAGCGGCTCGCCAGAGTTTAAGCCTGGCCCTTAGATCAAGAAACATCGAAAACGTCAGATCTGCCAGAGAGCTATATAAACACGTACAGCTAGTGGCAAAGAAGGAATGGGACGAGGATCACTGGCAGGATTTGAAATCTGCTTGTCTGGCCAAAGATTATAAGCAGTTTTGGGCAATAGTGAAGTGGGATAGAGGTGGGGTTGCGCCATCACCCCAAAATAACGTGGCAAAAAACCAGTGGGTTGACTTCTTCAAACCACAATATGCTTCAGTCTCGCGTGAAGGAGAGCACCCACTCCCTCCGGCTACTTATTTCCACACGCAGGTGTTCACGATTAAGGATGTTAACCTAGCACTAGATTGTATAACCAGGGGCCGCGCTCCCGGGATGGATGGGATACCTGCGGATGTATTTTTAACTGATAGATCATCCTGGTGTCAGTACTTTCAATGGCTAGCAAATTCTATAGCTATGGGTGCACCCGTTCCCCCCTCATGGAAAGGGGCTGAAATAATCCCAGTTTTTAAAAAAGGGGACAAATCACTACCCAGCAACTATAGACCTATCAGTCTCATTGACTCTGCCCAGAAACTGATAGGTCGATTAGTACAAAACAAACTACAAACCTGGATTGAAGAAAACAATATCTTGTCCCCATTCCAGGCGGGGTTTAGACCATGTACCAGTTCGGTTGACCAGGTATTTTATTTTTTAGCACTCTATTGGAGGAATGTGAAGCTAACTAATGGGACCCTTTATGCGGTTTTCATAGACTTAAAATCTGCATTTGATTTAGTGCCCCGCTCCAAACTTTGGAGGGTTCTCGACGAAGCAGGGATGGCACCGGAACTACTAACGCTACTCGTCCGCTTGCATGAGAACAATTATGCACGAATTAGGTGGGGAACACAGGGGGAGGTGACTGACACATTCCCTGTAGAGCGTGGTGTTCGGCAGGGATGTGTCTTGGCACCCACGCTGTTCTCCCTGTTTATAAATGGCATCGTAGAATATCTGAGCCGTTCCCCCACAGACGCTCCTGTATTGGCTGGGTCTCGCGTGCCTGTTCTCATGTTCGCGGACGATACGCTGATAGTTTCACGGACACCTAGTGGCCTGCAGAAGGCGCTAAACGCATTTGGTGACTTTTGTCGAGAACGTGGTCTTGAAATAAATACCTCCAAAACTAAGTTCATGTGCTTAAATCAGCGGCAAAATTTTAGAGGTGTTATTAAATTCAATGCCACCCCGCTGGAGCAAGTGGAGGCATTTACATATTTAGGGATTTCCCTCCAGAACAATATGAAATGGACAAATCATATTGATATGGCCGTCCTAAAATTTCATCAGTTAGCGGGAGCAATTGTTTCCAAATATAAATTATCCTTGACTAAACCCATTACTCCAGCCTTGGAAATTTATAACATGAAAGTTATTAGTGCTGTACTATATGGATCGGAATTATGGGGCTTTGGCAACCTGAATCAACTAAGATTAGCTGAAAACAAGTTTTTACGTTGTTTAACAGGAGTTCCCCGAAGTACCCCAATGATTCCATTAGCATATGATCTTGGCAGGAAAAGAGTCGAGGATTTGGCACGATTGCGCCCACTCCTTTATTGGCGACGGATCATGGTCACACCGGAACTTGCGCATTATGCTACCGCCCTAAAAGATATCATTAGGGCTGATCATTTTCACTCCATTACATGGCTCAAAGAAATCAGAGATTTGTTAATAAAGTTAAACTTGGGGCATCTATGGAATGATTTAAATGGTTTAAATTTTCCACCTAAGTCTGCATTTAAAAAAATGTACTGGGACATGACTTTAACATCTGCTTTTAGCTCTGGCCAGAATTCCAATCTAACAGGTCGTTATTTTGACATTAAATGTATTCCATCTTGTGAGGCATTTTGGGATTACATAGAGAGGCCCACTGATAGAAAACTGTATTTTCAGTTTAGAATTGGGTCTCTCCCTGTAAAAGCATTCACCCATAAATGGTCACCTAATCAGGATAATAAATGTCCTCACTGTCGAGATTTGATTGAGGACGCTGGCCATTTATTGTTTGTCTGTCCATTGTATGTCATTCCACGTCATAGGTGGATAAAACCAGTATGTTTAAATCTGGGAATACGCAGATATAAGGAGGCCCTAAGGATACTTGAATCTGATTGTACCCCTTGCTTGGTTATTGCTGTAGCAAAATTTTTGGGGTGGGCATGGATAATACGTTTGCGTACCCTAAAAATGTTAGAAGCTGGACAATGAGTATCTGACACCAAGGTTATTGATCTATTTTTAACATGAAGGTTTTTATTTTTTTAATAGATAAATTGATGTTATTAAATTTATCGGAACTATTCGCCAGCATTATGGTTTAATGTAATTTTAAAATTTGCACATTGTATTTTAAAATAGTATTTATATTCATGGTATTGTTAGGATGATAAAATGCTTTTATGACATGCTGTCGAATAAAGCTTTGAAATTGGAATTGGTATTGATCTTGTGATTTTAATTTTATTGGTCCTAAGATTTCAATGGAGATGTCAGACCAAGGTCCAGCAGCCTGCTGCCTAATAACCATAGGTTGAGTCCTGCATTTTAATGATTTGTCAGAGTTGCAACAATCAACACAATCACGTACTGCCCTTTCTACATGCGTGTCCATAGCAGGCCACCAGTATGCTTCTCTTAGCCTTTCCTTTGTTTTTGCAATTCCCATGTGTGAAGAGTGTGCATTACTCACCAGTTTATCTCTTAAAGGGTTAGGAGGTACTAGTTCACTGCCACGTAAGAGAAGGTTATCCAAAACCGCCATTTCATCTTTTACATGAAAGAAACCTCTCACGGTTTCATCACACACATTTTTGTGACACCAACCATTGTTGACCATATGAATTACTTTTTGTAAAATGGAATCTTTAGTAAGATTTTCTCTCCATTCATCTTCTGTGATCATTCCCTCACTAACTAAACATACATTGATTTCTTCATCAAAACTCTCTGCACCAAACAGGTCAGAATCATTGACCTCTTCATCGTTCTTATCTCCCAGTCTCGAAAGGCAGTCTGCAAAGATATTGTTTGAGCCTGGAACATGGAAAATGTCAAACTCAAACTCTTGTAGAGCCACAACCCATTTTCTAATTCTGTGTGAAACAAAATCTATACCCTTATTGGAGTAAACTTCCTTAAGGGGTTTATGATCTGTGAAAACCTTAAACTCCTTCCCCCACAAAAATGTCCTTAATTTCTGTATAGCCCAAAAAACTGCTAAAGCCTCTTTCTCAATTACAGAGTACTGTAATTCTGCCCCTCTTAATGGTCTGGAAATGAAAAGTATAGTGTTATCTTTTCCATTTACCTTTTGTTTCAATACAGCTCCAATGCCGGTTGCACTGGCATCAGTTAAGAGAAACGACATTTTAGAAGGATCAAAACTGTCTAAACTATGAGCATTATGTAAATCATTTTTTATACAATTGAATTCTTCTTCACATTTTTTACACCATAAGAATTCATTACCTTTCTTCATAAGGGTACGGAGTGAGACAGTTTTTTCAGCAAAATTTGGTACAAATTTATGGTAAAATTCAGCCATGCCAAAGAATTTTACCAGCTCGTCTTTGTTAGAACGGGATCTTAGATTTAAGATGGAGTTCACCAGAGAAGGTTTTGGTTTGATACCATCTTGTGAGACCAAATGTCCTAGATATTCTATTTCTTTTACATTAAAGTTACATTTGTCTCCACGAAGTGTTAAACCAGCTGATTGCAATTTCTGTAAAACATCTGTTACCCTAGTATCATGTTCCAAGACATCTTTACCATATATTAATATGTCATCTTGATATATTTTTACACCTTTGACATTATGCAAAACACTTTCCATCACCCTTTAGAACACAGAAGCTGCAGATATCAATCCAAAGGGCATCCTAACAAACTTGAATGTGCCAAAGGGTGTGACAAACGCTGTAAGATCTTGAGAAAGTTTATGGAGTTTGACTTGGTGATATGCAGACGCTAGGTCCAGCAAAGTAAAATGCTTAGCTTCATTGAGGGAACACAGCATTTCACTAATATTGGGAAAGGGATAGTGATCGACAACAACAGCTTTGTTTAGTTCTCTTAGATCAATGCAGAGACGGGCCTCTCCATTGGCCTTGCGGGCCATCACCACCGGAGAAACCCATTCAGTTGCTTCTACCTCCTGTATGATTCCCTTCACAGTCAGTTTGTCTAGTTCATTTTTCATTTGTTCTCTAACGAGCAAAGGAACATTTCTGACTTTTGCTATTTTCGGAATAGCATCCTTTTTCAGAACAATTTGATGAACATATTTTTTTAAACAACCTAAATCATTTCCAAAAAGAATAGGGAATTTTTTGATCCATTCACTTGATTTGTTTTTAACTAAGGATACCTGAGGAATTTCTTTCAAACACACAGAGGGATTTTCATTTGGATCAAGAAAAACATTTAATTCCTTTTGATGTATCCAGCTGATAAGAGAGTCTCCTTTCATAGAAACATAAATCTTCCCAGGAATAATTCTTCCTTTCAAGTCTATGGTCCCTACGAAATATCCTAGAAGATCAATGGTAGTCCCTCCATACCCTTTGGGTCTCACATCCGGTTTATACAGAGTGACTTTATCTTTAAGTTTGTTTTCATAAAAGGACTTTGGAATCAGTGTAATTTTTGCTCCTGAATCAAATAGCATCTTTACTGGGGCATCATTTACTAAAACTTCTTCACACGGCCCCTCAGGGTGATTTTCATGTACTTGTGAAACAACAATTTCATCTAGATCATCTTCAAATAGATCTACCTCTACTTCTCTTATTTTCTTTTTAAGTTTGCTGGTTTTACAGCATTTAGAAAGATGTCCTCTTTTCCCACAAACTTTACAAATTGTTTTCCAACCCGGACAATCCTTATAATTAGCCAAATGTCCGTTGTCGCCGCATCTATAACATTTTCCTTCAAATTTTTTCTCATTGACCGATTTTTGGGGTACAGATGTTTGAGAAGTTTTGGATTTGACTACTTTCTCATCATGTTTTACGATCTTTACCTCAGTACAGTTTGATTTTTCACCTGAGTAATTTTTTTTATGAACGTCAACACAAGCTTTACTGTGTTCATTGCTCTTTGCAATGACAATGACTTCATCCAAGGAAGGATTGTCTTTTTGCCACAACGCATCTCTTGGTTTTTCTTGTACACAACCTAACATGAATTGATCCCTTAGACCTTCATCCAGTGTGTTACCGAAATTGCATGTAGATGCTAGTTTCCGAAGAACAGTAATGTATTGTTGTACCGACTCTTCTTGTCTTTGCATGCGCCTACCAAAATGGTATCTCTCCAGTACAGTGCTTATTTTAGGAAGATAGTGAAGATCTAATTTCTTCATACATATCTCATATTCATTTAAAGAATTACTTTCTTGATCTGACAGTTCTGGAAGATGTTCGAAAACCTCCTGTCCTTCCGAACCTAGACAATGCATGAGTAAGGAAGTTTTCCTTTCTGCACTTAAGGAAGTGCCACAAACTCTAGCATAGTGACTGAAAACCTTCTTCCACTTCTGCCATGGAATTGGAGGATCTTCTGGTGACGTCAAGAAAAATGGAGGAGTTGTGACGTTTTGCATATTGGATGCGAAGGATTTAAAGATTATATATTTTTTAAATAATCTTGTGGTCTTCTATATCTTAAATACAAAATTCTGTAATTTCGATAAATTTTATATTGTGTTGATGAATTTCTCAAAATACATGAATAAATAAATATATATATATATCCACAGTCACTATTGTTATAATGCGGAGTTTCCTTGTCAATGTAAATTTTGTTGCGCGATGAGGTTACACTTATCTCTAACAAAAAGTAGCAAGAATAATTATGTAGGCCCAAAGCGTCAGGCAAAAGCCCCACAGATCAGGCAATGCATGTGAGACAACTCTTCCAGGAATATAATTACATCATAATGGTGAGTGAACTCTTCCTGGAACGTGATTACATCATAATGGTTTCAGGCCTTTTCCTTGTGCGTGGTAGTAACTAGGCCAAAGGCGTCAGGCACAGGCCTTTAAGGTCAGGCAAGACGCGTATGCAGAGTCTCATTAAATAGAGGCCTTGAATTACCTATGCCGCTAGCAGCTGACGGTCTTAAAAGGTAACATGGAAGATACTACCGTTGTTTGTAGCATCAAGCTCTCTTGTTACAGGAACATTTCAGAAGAGTCAAAGCTTTCAAGATGTGCTCTGTTGAGATTTCTTCTTGATTTGCGTAGGTAATCGTCGCCAAAATGTGGAGGTGTAGCCTCTTCATCAAGTACACGAAGATCAGAAGTAGTTCATTGAGGTTTTATTAGGTACAAGCAAATGAAGAAACCTCATCCAACAGCATCAAGAGTAACAGCTTCTCTCCTATTTGAATATCCTCTGCACATCATTCAGTGTTCTAAACATCTCTAGGCAACCTTACCATATTCTAAGTTCTATATTCTAGGCTTACTAAGAAAACACTAATACTAAGAATACCACAGGTTCCCCATGGGTCAGTCCAGTGGCTCAGGAGAGTGTAGGAAGAGGGATCCAACTGACTTAAGAAGGGCATAGAACTTACAAGTGCTGCTGCAGCAGAGAGCCATTATTCATGCTCTATCACCTGAGCAGGGAAGCCCATCAAGGTATTGATTAGTCTACCCTGGCTTTAGGCTGAAGGGGGTCATGCTGGGCTTGGCCATGTTATGTTATGTTCAAATATTTATTAAACGCATGGCTGCCCCAGCAACTGGGTGTCCCAGTGCTAACTGTCTAGTAAAGTGGGAGGCAGAGGCAGCTTAGTGATTGGAGAATAGCCAAGTCTTCACAGTCTTTTTAAAAATCCAGTGATAAGAGATGCTATGGATAGGAAGAGGTAGAGAGTTCCAAAGGGCAGGCACCAGTGCCTTGAACGAGCATCCACCAGCTCTGGCCCTGCGTACGCGAGGCACTCAGGCCAGATACAGATCCGCTGAGCGCAGGGCGCAGGTGGGTACATTGGGGGAGCACATAGTGCTCAAAGTTCCAGGGAAAGGCCCAAAAAGATCTTATGGATAATACAGAGAGCTTTAAAATAAATTCTCTGTGCCATTGGCAGCCAGTGTAACCGGTGAAGGAGGTCGGACACGTGGCAGTGCTTGGGGAGAGCGAACAAAGCGCGAGCTGCTGCGTTCTGGGCAAGTTGAAGCCTTTTGATCACTGATTTGTTAGAGCCTAAGAGCAGCGCATTGCAATAGTCCAATCTAGCCACGACGGTAGATTGGATGATCAACTGCCGTGTGAGGATCGCAAAGTCCTAGGATAGGCTTTAGGCCTCGTAGTAACTAGAAACAGGTGCCTGCCACTGATTTAGCATGTGCCTCAAAGAAGAGGGCACTATCCACCCATACTACTAGGTTCTTGACCACAGATTTAGGCAGGGGGGGGTGCACCAAGAGTGGGGGGCAACCACTGACCGCCCCCAGAGATGAGATTCCCTGCCCACAAAAAACGACTTCAGATTTGGTGGAATTCAGTTGGAGGTAGTTGTTAGCCATCCAATCAGAGATAATAGTTAGATCTTCTGACTGGGATTGCTAAAAAATGTAAGCACCAGCTGAGTGTCATCCGCATATGGCAGCAAGGAAATGTTACAGGCTTTGGCCAACAAAGCCAAAGGTCAGATGTAGACATTAAATAATGTAGGGCTCAATGCTGAACCCTGAGGGACACCACAGGGGGTGGGTGAGGAAGGAAAAAGGGGGGCGATGACTTGAAAGGTCCGGTCGGCCAGAAAAGACAATAACCAGGAGAGGGCCTAGCCATCTATGCTGATCACCCTCAGCCGGTATAGCAAGATCTTGTGATCTTGTGGACAACAACCATGTCGAAGGTCGCACTCAGATCAAGCAGAATCAGTGCTGAGGTTCTGCCCTCATCCAGAGAAGCCCGTAGCTGGTCTGTGACCGCCAGCAAAAAGGACTCTGTAGTATGTCGAGGCTGGAAACCATTTTGAGATGGATCCAGTAACGAATTAACTTCCAGGTATTGTGTTAAAATAGTGTTGACATATGATTCTGTGATTTTAGCAAGGAACTGGAGCAGACAGATTGGCCAGAAATTTTCAGGTTTGGACACCTCCGGTGTTGGTTTCTTCAACAAAGGAACAACTTTGGTGTGTTTCCATGATTTGAGAATAGATGCCGAAGATAAAGACAGATTGATCAGCTCCAAGCACTCGGATGGGAGACTTTGTTGGAATTTTAAAAAAGGTCAGGTTTCAGAGGGTCATCTGGGGACCCAGACTTTATCTTGACAAACAGAGCTTCTAGGGCTTTAGGGGAGATAGGAGAAAACGAGGAAAGGGAATGGGTCTCAAGGTCAAAGGGCGGTCTCCTCCCAGGGACTGGAGAAGTATTCCCAGGGAGAAAACTGCTGTAGATAAATTCTACCTCATTAATGAAGAATTTAGCCAGTAGTTCACACTGCAAGTTGGAAGATATGGTGCTGTCAGGGACAGAAGGGGATTTTACCATCTCTTTAAAGAGTGTAAAAATAGTTTTCGTAGGGTTGCTACTGGTATTGATATTGTTGGCATAGTGTACGGCCCTAGACTTGCGGACCAGTTTATGGTACGCTTTAATCGCCGTTCTATACCGTGCTTTAGCTGTGAGGTCGTAGGACCATCTCCATGCCCATTCTAGGACCTTACAGTTCTTCCTAGCTAATATTAATAACTCATCAAACCAGGCATTGGCCTGCGCACGTTTGGGTTGAGTTAGTTTGACCGGGATAAAATTATCCAGTGCTTGAGTGACCCACCCCAGGAAGGATTTGTTTGCTGCTTCTATATTAGCGGGCCGTTCTGAGAGCTGGGTGCTTAGGGCAATATTGAAGGCAGTAGTGTCTAGTTTATGCCATGGACATTTAGTCACGGGGTTGCGATGAGGTTGGGGCTGACTAGCGATATCTGCAGGGAGATGAGGGAGTGTTCAGTCCAGGATATTAGAAGGGGGACCTGCACCTCTTGGGACTGAACATTCGAGAAGATAGGGTCAAGGAGATGACCAGCTGGGTGTTTCGGCCCCGGGACCAGTTGCAGCAGTTGGCAGGCTGCCATGTCCCCAAGGAAGTTGATGATGTCAGAAGACTCTTGTGACTCCAAGTGAAGATCAGGTTACCTATAACGTTAAAATTGGCTGTCTGAAGCACTAGTATGGTGACAGCATTAGCTAGGGCTTCTCTAAAAGGTTTTGATGGGCCAGGCAGGCAGTAGATGAGTAGCCCAGAAAATATGAAATTGTCTGTCAGCGCAATTTTGAAATGTGCGCATTCACAGTCAGAAATATCGCTTGGGATAAGGCGACAAGTGTAAGCAACTTTGTGTATGATTGCAATCCCCCCCCCCCCCCCTCTCCCAGCCGCTCTATTCAAGTTGCTCATGGTGTAGCTGGCGGAAATGGCCAAGGCAGGTATGGCAACAGAGTCCTTGGAGAGTCATTCCTCATAAGGAATAAAACATCAGGGGACCCTTCATGTAGAAGATCAAATACCTCTGCATAGTGCTTGGCCACAGAGTGGCAATTTAGGCTGCAGATTTCATAATCCTTTGCATGGGGAGTGGGAGCAACAAAGCGTAGGCAAGATCTGACCTCGAACTTGCACCAATTACAGTATGAGGGACATGCAGCAGGGGGCCAGTTATGTTTCCCGCAAAGAGCTTCAGAGCGTAGAGCAAACAAAGCTTCACGTGAGCAGACAAACCTGCAGGGTAGAGGGGGAGAGAGTGCCTGGCTCCTGGCGACGTCCAGGCCTGGACGGGCGCAGACGGGATTGCCTTTGGCATGCCAGCTGTGCCCAGCATTGCGCCCGCTGCGTGCAACCGTGCTGTGCACGACCTCGTGCATTTAATGCCTAGGGGCACAACTGGCCTCTCCCAGGCAGGTGATAATCACTCAAGGGTAACTGTTCCTAAAGAAAAGGAGCAGCTGGCCAGTGCGGTCGCTAGAAGAAGTAGTGTGTGAAACCTATCATGTTAGCCTTGGGAGCGTGGGTACTGGACCCTTTTTTTTCCTCTAGCTCCCCTAAATTTGTAATTAATGTCCTAGATTGGATAAAACTGGCCAATCAGAGCACAGCGGAGTTTAAAAAACATACAATGACGTTACACAGGTTAAATGAACAAGTTCCCTCTGTTCTAGTGCCATTCATACTGACAGCGCGACCGCGCAACGGCATGCATTTAATGCTTGGGGGGCACAACTGGCTCCTCCCAGGCAGGTCTCAGATTGGCTAAACCTGGCCAATCAGAGCACAGCACACCCGGAGTTTAAAAAACATACAATGACGTAACACAGGTTAAGTGAAATGGCTTTCCATCCAAATTAGATTTCTAAAACAGGTTTTTAGCTTTCTAAAACAGTCAAAAGGTTTCCTCTGTTCTAGCGCCACTCATACTGACAGCACAACGGCGTGCATTTAATTCCTGGGGGGCACAACTGGCTCCTCCCAGGCAGGTCTCAGATTGGCTAAAACTGGCCAATCAGAGCAAAGCACAGCAGGAGTTTAAAAACATACAGCGATATACCACAGGTTAAATGAAATGGCTTTCTGTGCAAATTAGCTTTCTAAAACAGTTTTTTAGATTTCTAAAACAGTCAACAAGTTAAGTTGCCTCTGTTCTAGCGCCACTCGTACTGACCATCTCTGCAGTGTCACCCTCAAACGTTTTGCCTTCACTCACCTATTTTTTCTCAATTTTGTTGTTGTTGGCCTTTGAACTCTGTGCCCCTTATGACTGCTAACCAGTGCTAAAGTGTGTGTGCTCTCTCCTTTAAACATAGTAAAATTGGCTTTCACTTGTTTAGCATATTTAATTTACTTATAAGTCCTTAGTAAAGTTGTATACCACATACCCATGGGCCTGCAGCACTTATTTTTCCACCCACTTAAGTAGCCCTTTGTTAGACCTTGCATCCTTAGGGAGGTGTTTCCCCAAACTTTTTGCCTTTTACCTCCTATTTAGTTGGTTCTCTTTTTGTTGGCCTAAAAGGCCACTGAGCGCTTTACCACTGCTAACCAGAGCTGAAGTGCAAGCGCTCTCCCTAAATATGTTTGCAATTGGTATACCTGATTGGCATCTTTAATTTACTATCAAGCCCCTTGTAAAGTGGTATCCCATACACCCAGGGCCTCTATGTCAAAAGCTACTAGTGAGCCTGCAGTACTGATTCAGCCATCAACCGAAATAGCCTTTCAAACCTGTCTCAGGCCTGTCATTGCAGGACCTGTGGGCGCAATTTACTGACACTTCAACTTGCCATTTTAAACTACTTGCCAAGCCTTAAACTCCTCTTTTATTAAATCTCAGTCACCCCTAAGGTAGGCCCTGAGTGATCCTAAAACAGGATGCTGTGTATGTAAAAGGAAGGACATGTACCAATATGTGCTACATGTCCTGGTAGTGACAAACACCCAAATTCGTTTTTCACTACTGGGAGGCCTGCTCCTCTCTTAGGTTATCATTGGGGATTCCTTAAAATGCTTTAAAGCTGTAATTCCTGATTGCAGAGGTGTAGCTACTTGATATTTAATATCTTTGGATTGGTAATGACAAATGCTCTTTACTAGTAAGGTTGTATTTGGCATCATTAGTTCAGGAGTGTCACTCTCAGAAAGTGGGCATTTTTCTGTACTTAGCTCTTTGTGTGCCTTACAGCCTGTCTCCAATATACGTCTGAGTGGCAGCTACACTTTGTGCATTCCCTCTAGGTAGCCACAAACACAGGGCACTCAGCTATATCTGGATACATCTGCATTCTGATGGGTCTTCCTGGGGTAGTCTGGCAGACAGGACTCGGCTGAAAGGTGACCTGTGCACTTCAAAGACTTTCCTTATAAGTCACCTACACTTGGTGCTCTGACTCAATTTGATCAGACACTTTTGCTGGCACTACAACTGCACATTGCCAGAAGGTACTGTTGTGCTGCCAGGAGGGAATGCCACTTTACTAACTGCTCTGCTGTGTTGGCCTATTGCCTTTTGAGCTGCAGGAGGGACTGCCACTTTGTTACCTGCCTTGCTGTTCTGGCCTGCTGCCTACTACCTTTGTGCTGTGCTACCTATTCATGTTCTCCAAGGGCTTGTTGGCTTTCCCCCTGTTCCTAGAAGTCTCAGGGCCATCAAAGACTTTGTGCACTCAGTGCTTGCTACGTGATTCTACTGATCCCAAGTTCAACTCTGCTTGATTTTCTTCAACGAGATCTAAAGTCAGTGCAGAGCACCTACAGCTGTGTTTGGTGTACAAATCACTTGCACCGGCACTGTGCAAAATCCAGGAATCCCTGTACCTGTCAGCTTGATTGCTGACCATCGCGTATCGCAGCTCTCTGAAACTGCAACACCGAAGGTTGCCTGGTGTGGCTCAATGTATCCCACCCTCCTACGTGGGACAGATTCCTCGTACCAGCCCTGTGCAACCTGCCAAAGAATTGTTGTGCCTGCTGGTCGATCGCAAGGATGCCACGTCTGACTCCTTGTGTCTTCTGCTGCCACGCCTGATTTCCGTGTGGCTCAGCACTACTTCGGATTGCATTCCAAGAGGCTGCCATCCTCAGGGACTCAACCCGAGACCAACAATATCGCCGAAAGGTATTGAGACCGCTGAGACACACACGGTCTCCGCTGCCTACCTAGGGTCTCGTGAGCGGCCCACCCCAGGTGATTTCCTTAGCCTCCCATAATCCGTTAGGACAGTCTGTCCTCTAGCAACTCCCAGCAAGCACTGTTTCTGTGCTTACATGGACAGGAAGCTGAGTGTCTGATCCCTGGCTGGGTTCATAGTCAATTACCCCCGTGTACCATAAGGAACAGACTAAAAGCGCAAGCGCTCTTGTAGCATAATAACCGCATGCTCGCTTTAAATGCTCATTCGCCGCCTCTTATCATACAGTAGTGAATCCCAGAGGAGTCAATATAGTTGTAACCTCTAAGGACTGCTTTGCTGCCTGGAGCTTGTCTTGAACCCTCAGAGGCTCACCGTGCTGCTTGAGCCCTGTTCCACTGCTTGAACCCAGGACTACCAGAATGTGTCCAGGGGGCTAGTTGATTGGCCTTCTGACCAAAGCCTCAAGGACAGAAAAGGCTCCAACCATCTTGAGCCTGCACCTGGACTCAGCCTGATGAGTCCTAACTCCCCCCCCCCCCCCCCAAGTGGTGCCCCTCCAGTCCTGGCCCCTTGGTTTTGGTGTTAAATGTCCCAAGATAGCCTAAATTCAAAACTTGGGACGTAGAAACTTTTTGGATAAAAACTTCTCTGAGAACCGAGAGGAGACCAGGACTAACCTGCTTGTCTATCAACCAAAGGTGACTTGCCAGTCAGCCTGGCTTTGTGGCAACTCATGCTATGTTTTTCTCTGCAGCAGCAAATCCTTTTCAGCGGTCCTTGAGGAACTCTCACCAGCTAAAGATTCCCGCTTTGTCGCACTGGAGATTCTCAACTTCCAAAAAAGAGGCTAAAGCCGAAAGTACAAATCTTGACAGCAACTTCCTCCTGCGGCTCCGTGACAACAACGCCTTTTCCCCGGACCCCGCCTGCAGTCTTGCCCCACAGAATTTTACCTTCTCATAAAAGTTTTTGCAGAAATTTCTTCGATGTCCAAAGGTAAGCGCCAACCAGGCCCAATTCATTTTTTGTATCTGACTCGCGCTCCATCAAGGCCGGCCATATTTTTCATTTTTAAGCTGGTCTCGCACAACTAGATGTCCGCTGTTAGTGTTTTAGTCTTTTAGGTGCTAGTTTTTACCTTAAACTTTAAAATGTCATTAATCCGGTGCTACTGATTGGATTTTGTTGTTTTGATGTCAAATAATTTAGTAAAATGTACTCCATTTTTATAAGTTGGTGTGGGACTTTTCATGTGTTGTGTTTTCACTTTATTACTGTTTGTGTGTGATATGTTGCACTTGGTCCCTTCTAAGGGTCCTGCGAGGTTATAGCAGGATGCAGGACGCAGGATGCAGATGCAAGTGCGAAGTGCGAAGCAGTGTTGAAACAAGAATCTGCAGGCAAGGTGAATACTTTTTATCTAGGGCGCTATGTGGATCTGAGAGGAATTATTCTGTGATAGACAAGACGCCTCTGGCAGTGTACTGGGCAGTGACAAAACTCAAAAAGTTCTTGTGGGGCAGTTCTTTTGAAGTAAGAACAGACCACAATCCTTTGAAAGAGGTATTTTACAAAAAAGGGATTGATGCCATTTCCAGCATGATTAGAAGGTAGGTGGTAGCGCTTCATCAGCTTAATTTTGTGGTGGATTATGTACCCAGAGTTATGAAAACCATTGCACTTTGGACCAATTGGAGAGGAACATATGAATAGTGAGGATCAATTTGGTGATGAAACAGTGATGGTGTGTGCAATATCTGAAGGAATTGTTGAGGAGGACGAATGGAGAAGGGAACAGATGAATGATGAGCAGTTACAGGAGGCACATTTCAGGTTGAGTGCGGGCTGGTCTGATGGGGGTAGATTGTGTGAAGAAATAAAAGATTTTTCACAAGTGAAGGATTAACTTTCCTTTGAAAATGGTCTAAACATTAGAGGGGAAGGGTTCATTCCTCCAGAAAATGGAAGGATGAGGCTAATTGAGAATGCTTATCAGAGTCATCCAGGAATATCCACGATAAAAGAGAGAGTGAGAATGAGTTATTGGTGGTCAGACATGATTGAGAGGGTGATACGTGAATGTGAGGAATGCATTAGAAGTGAAAAGATTTTAAAATGCAGAACGCAACCAATGGTGATCAGAGAGGCAATAGCAGACCATGGATAGAAGTTGCCTTGAACATAGTAGGTCCAACCAGAGTCTCAGGTGGTGAAAGGTTTATCGTTATCTGCATGGAGCTTTCCATACTTAGCCCTTCTAGAACCTCGCAGGACCCTTAGAAAGGACCAACTGCAGCATACCACACTGTGCTGTATAAATACTTTACACATTGCCTCTAAGTTAAGCCTGACTGCTTTGTGCCAAGCTACCTGAAAATTGATTGGGTTTTCCATTAATTTCACATAGGTTGAAGTTTATTCATTTGAAAAAAAAGAACACGTTTGTGGTTATTGTTAAAGCATTCAAAGTATCTCTTTTTTCCTGATGAAGGCAAGAAAAAGCCTGAATGAAATACAGCATAGAGGACATTGATTTGTTTGACTTTTCCACCTTTAGGTGATTATTGATTTTATGGCATGACACGGAGGCCAACATTATGCAAATTCTCCTTTATTGCCACAGCTCAGCATTAACAATGAAGAGAACATAGAACTTGTGAACATTCTGGAAAACAGTATAAAGTCCATGAGCACACAGCTATCATCCTACTTTGTTGCTGCTGCTCATAAGATAAATACCCTCATTTATTTGTTGTTCTTCTCTTTATGTATGTATTGAGAAATTTAATAATTTTCACGCTATAACTAACTACTTTATCTTTACCTCGCATGACTGGGTCCTATTGACCCTACCGTGCGTTTTTTTACCCTTTTATTCAGGACGTATGTCCCCTTTGAGATTTCTATGGTACATCCCTACTGTCTTTTCCTTTAAATCACCCCTCAAGTACTTCTTTACCCGCTTGATTGATTTCTAGCCTTTGACTGTTACCTTCCGTACGATTTCTCCCCATGCGCATTTTGAAATATTATCTTAGAGACAGACGCGCCTCTCATGTGATTGCGGGCGTTTCCTAGCAACGCGCACCACGCCCGCCCCCTGCCTTCGTGCCGCGCCTGAGCCCTCCCGCACCCCTGTGAGATTTATCACCTACCTTACTACCTTGCCTTCCGCCCCTCAGGACCTTTTGCCTTGCTCTCACCTACTCGGTGTGCAAACACCATCGGCTTCCTTTTCCCAACCGCGACGCGCGTCTTCCTTCGCGCGTCGTGAGCACAAATTAAAGGAATGAACCTTAGATAACAACCACGCACGTAACAAACGTGCGTGGTTGTCATAGATGCCAAATAAACAGTTGCTCGTCTTTCTACAACGATCAAGGATATCTATGCACAAATCTATTGTATGAGGAATAATCACAACACTGTATCAAAAAAAAAAAAAAGAGGAAAGAGAGAAAATTAAGATAGGAAGACACACATTAAAAAGCCTTAATAATTTTTATACAAATTATTAATTTATTTTAAGGGGAAGACAAGTTTCAATTAAACACTTGTCCTTATTAATCCTTTACCCCTTCTATTATGTCTTCCTCGGACTCATCATTAGAATCAAAATTGGACCTAATGGTTTCTAAAGCCATGGATAAAGCCATGGATTCGTTCAGTGACCGTATTAATAAAAAATGTAATGAAACCATAAATAATTTTTTTTATATATTTACAAGGGGATGGCCCTCTACTAGCGGGGCACATAATCTAAACCCCAAAGAAGGGACAGTGAAGGTCCCAAAGAAAAGATTCGGAACACAACAACCAGACTTAAAATCTAAAAGAACAAAGGTATCACTAAATCCAGATCGATCTCGCTTACAAGGCAGAGACCAGAACGATGCCCAGGGCATCTCAGAAACAGGCCTACAAACCCCTATACAGGTTGACAGCGACGATCAATACGAGGCGGAGATAGATCTCTCATACTCGTCGTCCTTTGATTCGGACATTGAGGTCCAAGAAAATAATTCAACTGTCAACACAGAAGAGGCAAACAAGGCCTCAGGATCAAAAATGGGTATCACTGACCCTTTTGGAGAAATTATGTTCGATCCACTACTAATAAAACACCCCCTATCTCCCGAATGGCTACCGTCACAACACGTAGCAGACTATATTAGCTTCTGGCTAAGAAGAGAGATCCCGAAGGAAGTGAGATCAAGATTAAGATCAGAATGCCCTCGGCCATCACTCCCAGACAAAATCGCCTCCACACCTGAACTTGACCCTAAAGTCGTCGCATTCATAGCCAAAGGTGCAAAAGACCGAAGAAAAGGCATAGATAAAAGCCTTAGATCATGTCAAGACCGCCTACTTGATCTAATTGGTCCTCTAACCAAAATTTTCGACACGGCGGAAAACGCATACGTTGGTGGCATCCCTGTTGATGCAAAGGAACTTCGCGAATGGGTACAAAGGTGCATCTGCCTTCTCGGCAATGCAAACACTGCCATATCTACTGAAAGAAGAAAGGCATACTCCTCAAAATAGACCCCAAACTTATTGAATTGGCTAACCAAGAGGCAGGACCCAGCTCTCAAGGACTCCTATTCGGAGAGGATTTTATACGTGATATGGTGAAATACGTTGGAGCATTTAGCTCCATACAAAAGTCAGAACGTGAAATCAAAAAAGTCTTCCAAGATAAAATTTTTGGTCGGGCCGGGAGAATGCGGGGTCGATTCCTCGGCCGTGGACAATCCACTTCAAGACCCTTCCTGGGACGAGGAAATAGGTTCCAACAAACATCTTTCTTCGGGAATCATTCCTTCTATCCTCAAAGACAACGCTTCAGAGGAAGATCATTTCGAGGCGAGAGGAAGAGCAGAGTTTTCCCAACAGGTAGGTCTATCGACAGGCCCTTCAGATACCCCTGTAAAAGTGGGAGGGAGACTAGCCCTTTTCTCTGGCAACTGGACATTAATAACACAAGATCCATGGGTCCTACAAACAGTTCAAGGTTACAAAATAGACTTTATAGACTCCCCCTTCCAAACAAAAATTTCACACGAAATACATTTTTCACAAGAACAGAAAAAACTAGTATCTCAGGAAGTGAAAGATCTTCTAACCAAAGGGGCTATGAGAGAGAGCTCAGAAATAGGTTTCATAAGCAATATTTTCCTGGTCGAAAAGAAAGACAAAACCCAGAGACCCGTAATAAATTTTAAAAATCTGGACAGTTGGGTTTCCTATCACCACTTCAAGATGGAGGGAATTCATCTTCTCAGAGACGTTTTGAGAAAAGGGGATTGGCTAACACGCCTAAACGTAAAAGACGCCTACCTCACAATTCCGATTTGGCCCCCTCACAGGAAGTTCCTCCAGTTCACCTGGGAGAAAAAACTATGGGAATTCTCAAGTCTTCCTTTCGGACTGTCATCAGCCCCTTGGTGTTTCACCAAGGTCTTACGTCCGGTAGTAGCATGGCTAAGGGAAAGGGGAGTAAGACTAATAATCTATTTGGACGACATCCTTATCATGGCCCAGTCCAAAGCGAAAATCTATCAACACACGAACCTTACTATTCACCTTCTGGAGCAGCTAGGCTTCATTATAAATACAAAAAAATCATGCACTATCCCTTCACAAGAAACCCAATTCTTGGGATTCATGGTAAACACGATTTCGGGAGAATTAAAGTTAGCCAGGGAGAAATTAAAGAAACTCAAAAAGGAACTAAAAAGATCCTTTCCCTGAAATATTTCCCTTTGAGACTTCTAGCGAGAATTCTGGGTCTCCTCTCCTCGACCATTCAAGCTATTTTCCCGGGCCCTCTCCATTACAGAGCCCTTCAGAGACTGAAGGCGAAAGCCTTGAAATTGAGCCTGTCCTACTCCCAGATGACTTACTTAGACGAAGAATTGAGGAAAGAACTCTTTTGGTGGTTGAGGAATGCAGAAGCATGGAATGGCAAAGCCATCTTCGGAGATACACCAGACCAGATAATAGAGTCTGATGCGAGTTTAGAGGGCTGGGGTGCAACTTGCGCCAACCTTTCCACAGGGGGGCGATGGACACTAAAGGAGAAGAATCTTCATACCAACTGCCTGGAACTTTTAGCCGGTTCCTTTGCGGTTCGGAGCTTTTCAAAAAATTCGATCAATGCTCTATAATGCTCCGCATGGACAATGTCTCTGCGGTAAAATACGTCAACAAGATGGGGGGACCTCATTCGAAAAGTCTGAGCGAAATAGCGAAGGTTTTCTGGGACTATTGTTTGGAAAAAGTACTGTCGGTCACGGCAGAACACATCCCAGGCTTGAACAACGGCGTAGCAGACTGGTTCTCAAGAAACTTCAGGGACCCGAGCAACTGGAAGTTGGACAGACGGATATTCCTAATCATTCAACAGCAATGGCGCCCCTTCCAGATGGACCTCTTCGCAGACAGATTAAATACTCAGATGACGGATTTTTTCAATTGGAGGCCGTGGATGCCTTCCTCCAGAACTGGCAAGGCTTAAAACCATATGCCTTCCTGCCCTTTGTAATGCTTCCACGTCTTCTCTCATATGCTCGCAGATACCTTCAAAACATGGTGGTAATAACCCCCCTTTAGAGGTCTCAAGCATGGTTCCCGGTCATCTTGGAGATGGCCATAGACTTCCCAATCCTAATTCTGTCTTTCACTCATCTTCTCCTAGGTCCTCAAGGCGAACTCCATCCCCTCCTAGAACAAGGAATCCTAGTCCTCACGGCATGGAAGATTTCAGGCGACAATGGGAGATCCCTGACCTTTCGCTCGATGCTTTTAGACTCATATATGAATCTTGGGCACCTGGAACAAGAAAGGCATATCGATTGGCATGGAACAAATGGGTTCACTGGTGTCTTCAATGACATTGCAATCCCGTTTCAGCTGATTTAGTTCACGTTCTTAATTTCCAACTGGAGAGATTTGCCTCTGGACTTAGTTATAGAACCGTTAATGTCTATAGGTCAGCAATAGCTGCAGGCCACTCTCTAATCGATGGTGTTTCTGTTGGCCAATCTCTTTTAACTAAAAAGATTATGAGAAGCATGCGGGTTCTCAATCCCCCAACTCCAAAATACACAGCATTATGGGACGTGAGAACTATTCTACATCTTATCTCCTCCTGGGGAGATAACTCTTCACTCTCTCTCAAACTTATTTCTTACAAACTTACTGTCCTACTTTGTTTGGTCTCTTTTAGAAGAACATCAGATGTTAAAGCCTTAGATATCTCTAGCAGAGCTTATCAACCAGAGGGAGTTTGTTTCTACCTTAAAAAAAGGACCAAAACTAAGTCTTCCTCTATTTTCTACCCTTTCTTCCCTGAGAATGAATGTTTGTGTGTTGTCAAATGTCTTAAAGAATATGAAAAAAGAACTTTTTGCATAAGAGGAACTGACACACAACTTCTGATCTCCTATAGTTCTCCTCATAAGCCTGTTTCCTCTCCCACTCTCGGGAGATGGGTGAAAGAAGTGATGCGTGACTGTGGTGTCGATACTTCTATTTTTGGCGCACATTCTCTTAGAGGTGCTTCTGCTTCCAAAGCTTTTATGCTTGGTGGAGGGCTACAAGATATCCTAAGAGCCGCTGACTGGTCTAATGAGAATATGTTTAAAATATTTTATTTTAGACCTATCAATAATGTGATTGACAATGTTCTCAATTCACTTTAAACTTGCATAATGTTGGCCTCCGTGTCATGCCATAAAATTTAGATTTTTCACAGCCTGATGGGCAGAAAATCGGGATTTTATTAAAGACACGGAGGCTAATATTATCCCTCCTCTCTTTTCCCCTCCCTAAGGGTTTTTTTGTAACTTTAACCTTTTTTCTTCTTTCTTTCAGAATAGAATCCTTTCGTTTTGGATTAATGCAATGACTCCTTCAACGTTATTTAGAAAATTTGGATTTCCTGATCTTTTTCTTGGATTCGCAGCTTTGAACAAAGAAGGATGATAGCTGTGTGCTCATGGACTTTATACTGTTTTCCAGAATGTTCACAAGTTCTATGTTCTCTTCATTGTTACTGCTGAGCTGTGGCAATAAAGGAGAATTTGCATAATATTAGCCTCCGTGTCTAATAAAATCCAGATTTTCTGCCCATCAGGCTGTGAAAAATCTAAAAAAAAAATCCCAAAGGGTCACTGATGAAGCTGAATAAGTGTTGAGAGCTGTTTTCAATGTATGTAGAGTTTTTTATTTGTTTTTGTTCATATGGGGAGTTTGATAAGCCTTTATGATATTGCATACTGTGATCTATTGGGTACATTCATGTTCTTTGGTGATATTGTTGCATTGATTTAGATTATAAATAAACTGCTCAATTATTTTGGACATTAAACAACGGTTGCTATGTTTCCTTAAAATAATGAGCACGTGAAGATGCTTACCACATTTAAATCTCTTTATAGACAGTGAGTGTGTGGTCTCGTGTATGTGTGTAATAAGGAAGGCCTTAAATGTTCACATCTAGCCTGCATACATTGAAGGTCTGCAGCTGAAAATAGACCTGAATTTTAAAAATGAAGTTTACTGCCATAAATTCGGAGCGAATCACTTCACCTCCTCAGTTCTCTTATATTTCAAGCTGAGAGCACTTATGAGTAGTGTAACAGCAGCGTAATGAGCTAAATGTGATGCAGGGCCAGAGTCCCTCACCTTCGTCCAATCCACATATCCCCATCAAGTAAACAGAGAAAACATTTTCAATAGAAAAAAGACATTGGATTTGGCAGTGCTGGTTTGGTGATGTCTCCAAACTAGAGTTTCCTTCGTGGGAGGGGCTATAACACATCCGCCGTAAATCACTGCCAAAGAATGCCATAGCAGAGAGGGCGATCAGCAGGGGAGGGGCTCTGGAGAGAGAGCCCAGAGGGGAGGAGTGAGGGCGGGGCATTCCTTGTTATAATCTCAGCCACCGTGAACTGCTGGTGAGAGAGAGACAGGGGAGCATTTCTGGTGAGACCTTCCCAGACTCTGCTGGCGATGGAGACTCTCGGCCTCCCCATTGTCTTTTGCTTCTTCTGGGCGATGCTGTGCAGTGCTGAGGACACCTGCCCAGGTGAGTGCCACAAAGTAGATGAAGATGACGATGACGATAATAATAATAATACCAGTAATAGTAATAATCATCATCGTCATAAAGAAGGAGCTGTACTGTAGTCTAGTGGCAAGTTCCAGGCTGGAGAACAGTGAAACCTCCATGTTAATTTTGTCTTCCCAACTTGCCCAAATGATGCATTCCAGGGAAAATCATTGTATGCACCAATTAACCTTTCTTATTTTACAATTCTATCCTGAAAGATTTGATAGACAGCACTTAGATACTCTTTGTAAATGCACAAGCCTTGACTTTTAGGAGCCCTGTATGTGCCCAGACTCTTGCATGCCTCTAAGTGATGCAAAGTATTGTGTCAATTTCCTTACCACTAAAATTCCTACGGGTTGCAGAGCTAGACTGCCGAGCGCTGTACAACCCGTCAATTTCAAGGCCCTTGTGTGCCAACCTCTCAGTAAAAGCTTCGGCTGTTGGCTCATGGCGGCTCCCTCCTCTCTCCTTTCTCCTATTAAGACACCCAGGGCAGTGCTTCCAGGCAGTCACTCAGTAAATGTCGATGTATTTCAGTAAAGCAACAATAAACCACTAACAATAAATCACTGCATATCAGAAAAGAAGGTAAACAAGATTGTTTTGTTTCCTTAATAGGCAATCATTTTGTCAAATATCGACAAATTTATGTGTACAACTCTTTAATAGTGTTATCAATATTTATACAGTTATCATTATCAATACAACTATTAATAATAGTGATAATTTGAACTTTTTGCAGAGATAAAATAGGAGATTATTGTGCCAGAAGCACATCTGTTTTCCAGCTCGGACCCCCTTGAAAGTTGCCAGTAACTCTGATTTCTCTAAGTCGTGTCTTATGAACCTCACTGCCCAGTAAGACAAATATATGCTGCTGTCTTGTGGACAGGAAACAGCCCCTTGAGATGGATTGATCCGTTTGGGAATCAGGAAACGTATCTATAATCATTGCCTCTCAATGTCCATTGGGTCAGGCAGAGACTGAATGTGACTGCCTCTACCCCAGCCCACCTTGCCTTAAGGAATTGACCATCAGTGTGAATCAGACTATCTCCCTACAGGAGAGTCAATATCTGTGACGACCCTGATGGTGCATCAGTCCATTTAGACTGTTCTACATTATGGAAAGTGTAGCACGGTAAGCATACTCCTACACATGCACTTACAGACTTGTATCGCTCCGACACTTTCTTTACTAGTTGTGCCGACTGCCTTGTAGTGCCTCGTATACTTGAATTGCTACATCAACTGGCAGTGCCACATGGACTCGCATCCGCCAATAGCCTTGCATTGTTTTTTGGATTGCCCCACAAATATGGGAAGCTCCATCTATTTGCAATTTGATTCGTATAGCTGCAAGGAGTTCATTTGCTAATGATTCCCGTCCCTTTCCTCACAGACTACCTTACACTTTCCTCCAACCGTAATGTCATGAACTTGCAGTGTGATTTTGCCAATGACGCGCATACTTGCATAGCCTCTTGGACGTGCATTGCAACTTCCATGGTCCTATAGACTTGTGCTGAAAGATGCCTTTCCTCACAGACTTGCAGCGCCTCAAAGACTTTCATCACCTCAAAGGCAAGCACTGTTTTTTGTCAATGCCCTGTAGACGTGCACTGACACATTCTTCATTTCCTTCGCTGACTTATGAACCACAGACATTCATTGTTTCAAAGACTTGCACTATGAATTTCCAAAGGCGGCAGACTTCCATAGCTCCACAGTAGTGCACCATTACCCACATTGATCCACAGGCCTGTAGGGTTCTCAGACTTGCGTTGTTACTTGCATTGCTTGAGTGGTCCCACAGACTTGCAGTGCTACTGTTATTGCTTGAGTGGTCCCACAGACTTGCCTTGTTACTTGCAATGCTTCAGTGGTCCCACAGACTTGCATTGCTTGCGTGGTCCCACAGACTTGCATTGTTAGTTGCACTGTTTGAGTGGTCCAACAGACTTGCATTGTGAGTTGTACTGCTTGAGTGGTCCCACAGACTTGCATTGTTAGTTGTACTGCTTGAGTGGTCCCACAGACTTGGCTTGTTACTCACATTGCTTGAGTGGTCCCACAGACTTGCATTGTCACTTGCATTGCTTGAGTGGTTTCACAGACTTGCCTTGTTACTTGCATTGCTTGAGTGGTCCCACAGACGTGCCTTGTTACTTGCATTGCTTGAGTGGCCCCACAGGCTTGCATTGTTACTGTTACTGCTTGAGTGGTCCCACAGACTTGCGTTGTTACTGTCATTGCTTGAGTGGTCCCACAGACTTGCATTGCTACTGTCATTGCTTGAGTGCTCCCACAGACTTGCCTTGTTACTTCCATTGCTTGAGTGGTCCCACAGACTTGCATTGCTTGAGTGGTCCCACAGACTTGCATTGTTACTGTCACTGCTTGAGTGGTCCCACAGACTTGCATTGTTACTGTCATTGCTTGAGTGGTCCCACAGACTTGCCTTGTTACTTGCATTGCTTCAGTGGTCCCACAGACTTGCACTGCTTGAGTGGTCCCACAGACTTACTTTGTTACTGTTATTGCTTGTGGGGTCCCACAGACTTGTATTGTTAGTTCCACTGATTGAGTGGTGCCACAGACTTGCCTTGTTACTTGCATTGCTTGAGTGGTCCCACAGACTTGCATTGTTAGTTGCATCACATCAGTGGTTTCCTCTGCCACGTACATTGTATTGTAATTCTCACTGAAGATTGCACAGCTCCTCCTTGAGTGGTCCCACAGACTTGCATTGCTACTTGCATTGCTTGAGTGGTCCCACAGACTTGCCTTGTTACTTCCATTGCTTTAGTGGTCCCACAGACTTGTATTGTTACTTGCATCACATCAGCGTTTTCCTCTGCCGTGTATATTCTCACTGAAGCTTGCACAGCTCCTCCTTGAGTGGTCCCACATACTTGCATTGCTACTTGCATTGCTTGATTGGTCCCACAGACTTGCATTGTTACTTGCATCACATCAGAGGTTTCCTCTGCCGTGTATATTCTCACTGAAGCTTGCACAGCTCCTCCTTGAGTGGTCCCACAGACTTGCATTGCTACTTACATTGCTTGAGTGGTTCCACAGACTTGCATTGTTACTTGCATCACACCAGAGGTTTCCTCTGCCACGTACATTGTATTGTAATTCTCACTGAAGCTTGCACAGCTCCTCCTTGAGTGGTCCCGCAGACTTGAGTTCCTGGATATGGAGGTGTTAAACCCATACCCCGAGAGTTAACTATACCAGGAGACGTGTTAACTTTGGCATTACGAAATAAAAGGGGATTCCAGATGAACCCTGAGGATCATTTGAGGAATGAGGAACAACAAGGAAATGGAAATTCTGGGTTCGATTACTGAGGTAATTCCTCAAGACTCATTACTCAGTTTTCAGGAAATGAGATGGAAGGCAAAATATCAAATATATATTTTTCAGATATCAAAGATATCTGCAAATTAAAGTTGTAAAAGTCGAGAAGCCAGATAACAGTACAATATGAAAAAGGTCAAGGTATGTGGTTCACATATTGGAAGTTAAATAGCTAGAATTAAAAAAAAAAGCCTTAGAAGCGTATTTAAAGGGTCTAATATCTGTTGCTTTCCTGATCCTTGACACCTTACATACTGCCTCACCTTTCAAGGAACCCGGCATGCTTCCTGTTTGTGCATGTCCTCCATATCTTATCACTTCCTGCACTTCCTGCTACGTCATTCACCTCGAGGTCTGTCTATGCTGACGACTCAGTACTACCTGTTAAACTCCCATCATGCGTTCATGTCTTTTGTGAACTTTTGGCCAGGCTCCTAGCAATCTCAACATTCTTCCGGGCCCTGAGCTGACTGTGACACACACGTCCTGTGTGACCCTGAGCAAGTGAATGATTTTACAGCACAAGCCACAGGCCAGGAACCCACAAGACCCTGCGCAAACGCAGGACCCAGAACTGTACTCTCCTGTAGGGGCTTGTGAGAATTCCCGGGAAGTTATGTGTGCCTCAAACACCGAGAGCTTGTGTGGAGCTCACACCCAACTGGAGTCAGGTCTTCCTACATTACTTGCATTCGATGCACAGCAAAGAATTGTGATCAGTCATATGTGTCGCAACTTCCAAGTGTTTGCCACTTGATACAATTGGGGACAGGTGCTGCTGCGAAGTATTGTCAAAGTTCATAAGCGTGAAGTGATGTGGCCGTGCACATATCTGCTGTCAAATGCGCCTCTTCCCCCCACAGCCCTGTCAAAAAAGAGACAATCATGGCACCATACACATGCTGTACAGTATCTCCTGAACCCTGCTTGCTTCTCTCATCTGAACAGATCCAACATAGGTAGCAGTGTGCACCCCTACATAAGCTGAATACTTCGGTAAACAGTCATAATATCGAGAAAAAAAATATCGACTGGACAGAATATCTAGTTTTTAATACAGAATGGACAGACTATCGAATTGCCAAAATATAGTGGTGAAGAATATCGAAAATCAGGTAACAAATATCGATTTACATAATATAGAAGTAAGTAATATCGACAGTCATAATATAGTTGTTAAAAATATCGATTTTTTTTATAGTGTTTTAAGTGTTAGTATATGTGTTAAAAGTATGTATTAATTTTGGAATGTATGTTTGAATATTTTTAAAGTAATGAATTTTATGTTATTTCATTTTTGTGTAATTTAATTCCGTAGCGGGTTGTGGGTTTATAGGGGATTAGGGTGGGAAGTAATTTAATTATAGTACATTAAGGTGCCGATTCCGATCCGGTAAAACCCGGGTACAAATGGTCGTACGGAGCGTTTTCTCCGTCTGACTCGTACCCGGGAAAAACACCTTACAAACTCGCAAGTACGATTCGCACAGAAATACCATTTCAGTACGAGTCGTAAAAAACACCGACCGGCAAAAAAATACATACAAATCTGATTCTGGACGGCGCATACGCGACGTCCGGACGGAGTCAGGCAGCGTTTTACGGACCAGCAAGTACAATTCGTGCCTACGTCACTCCGCACGTAGCATTTTTTACGGGAGCCAAAAAATGCCGGGAAATTGAGGACGACGCGAACAAGGAGCACAGGTACGCGACAGACAGCGATGGACCCCGACCTACGCGTCATCCCGGCCCCCATAGCCTACGACCTCGTGTTCAGAAACCGACGCAGACGCCGCAGAAGGTCAGAACAACCCCCAGGGGCAAGGAGGGGGGTGCAAGGGGCAGGAAACATAACCCACACCCCACAAAATACAAATACAACCTGCACATTAATTACCTCCATGGTCTGGTCACTTCGGGGGGCGTGTCCACCAATCCCACTTCCCGCCACAACGGAAGTGGACGTGGACGCGTACCCGTCACCACCATAATGGTGGTACGGTATGTACCCACACCCCTCAGAGCGTGGGTACGGTCCATACCACCATTGTAGTGGTGATGTAGGGGTATGCGTGTACGGACCATACCCACGCTCTGGGTGCATGGGTACGGTCCGTACACGCGTACCCCTACATCACCACTACAATGGTGGTACGGACCGTACCCACGCACCCAGAGCGTGGGTACGGTCCGTACACGGGTACCCCTACATCACCACTACAATGGTGGTACGGACTGTACACACACCCCCAGAGCATGGGTACGGTTCGTACACGCGTACCCCTACATCACCACTACAATGGTGGTACGGACCGTACCCACGCCCCCAGAGCGTGGGTACGGTCTGTACATGCGTACCCCTACATCACCACTACAATGGTGGTACAGACCGTACCCACGCACCCAGAGCGTGGGTACGGTCCGTACACACGTACCCCTACATCACCACTACAATGGTGGTACGGACCGTACACACGCCCCCAGAGCGTGGGTATGGTCCGTACACGCATACCCCTACATCACCACTACAATGGAGGTACGGACCGTACCCATGCCCCCAGAGCGTGGGTACGGTCCGTACACGCGTACCCCTACATTACCACTACAATGGTTGTGTGGACCATACCCACGCCCCCAGAGCGTGGGTACGGTCCGTACACACGTAACCCTACATCACCACTACAATGGTGGTATGGACCGTACACACGCCCCCAGAGCGTGTGTACGGTCCGTACCACCATTGTAGTGGTGATGTAGGGGTACACGTGTACGGACCGTTCCCACGCCCCCAGAGCGTGGGTACGGTCCGTACCACGCGTACCCCTACAGCCCCATTACATGATGGATACAAGGCGTACACACGCCACGGATGCAGGTGTGCGGCTTGGTGCAGCACATCAGCTGTAAATTGGGGGTGGTGTATGGCCAGGACAGCAGTGTACCACAGCAAGGGCGCAAGTGGGTGGGTGGGTGCAGAGGAATACCAGCAGTGCCCAGACATATGAGGGGTGGGTGCCTATGACTCCCAGCAGTGCCCAGACATATGAGGGGTGGGTGCAGAGGACCCCCAGCAGTGCCCAGACATATGAGGGGTGGGTGCAGAGGACCCCCAGCAGTGCCCAGACATATGAGGGGTGGGTGCAGAGGACCCCCAGCAGTGCCCAGACATATGAGGGGTGGGTGCCTATCACTCCCAGCAGTGCCCAGACATATGAGGGGTGGGTGCAGAGGACTCCCAGCAGTGCCCAGACATATGAGGGGTGGGTGCCCATCACTCTCAGCAGTGCCCAGACATATGAGGGGTGGGTGCCCATCACTTCCAGCAGTGCCCAGACATATGAGGGATGGGTGCCTATCACTCCCAGCAGTGCCCAGACATATGAGGGGTGGGTGCCCATCACTCCCAGCAGTGCCCAGACATATGAGGGGTGGGTGCCTATCACTCCCAGCAGTGCCCAGACATATGAGGGGTGGGTGCCCATCACTCTCAGCAGTGCCCAGACATATGAGGGGTGGGTGCCCATCACTTCCAGCAGTGCCCAGACATATGAGGGATGGGTGCCTATCACTCCCAGCGGTGCCCAGACATATGAGGGGTGGGTGCCCATCACTCCCAGCAGTGCCCAGACATATGAGGGGTGGGTGCCTATCACTCCCAGCAGTGCCCAGACATATGAGGGGTGGGTGCAGAGGACTCCCAGCAGTGCCCAGACATATGAGGGGTGGGTGCCCATCACTCCCAGCAGTGCCCAGACATATGAGGGGTGGGTGCCTATCACTCCCAGCAGTGCCCAGACATATGAGGGGTGGGTGCAGAGGACCCCCAGCAGTGCCCAGACATATGAGGGGTGGGTGCAGAGGACCCCGAGCAGTGCCCAGACATATGAGGGGTTTGTGCAGAGGACCCCCAGCAATGCCCAGAAATATGAGGGGTGGGTGCCTATCACTCCCAGCAGTGCCCAGACATATGAGGGGTGGGTGCAGAGGACCCCCAGCAGTGCCCAGACATATGAGGGGTGGGTGCCTATCACTCCCAGCAGTGCCCAGACATATGAGGGATTGGTGCAGAGGACTCCCAGCAATGCCCAGACATATGAGGGGTGGGTGTCCAGCACTCCCAGGAGTGCCCAGACATATGAGGGGTGGGTGCCCATCACTTCCAGCAGTGCCCAGACATATGAGGGGTGGGTGCCTATCACTCTCAGCAGTGCCCAGACATATGAGGGATTGGTGCCTATCACTCCCAGCAGTGCCCAGACAGATGAGGGGTGGGTGCCTATCACTCCCAGCAGTGCCCAGACAGATGAGGGGTGGGTGTAGAGGACTCCCAGCAGTGGACAGAGCCATGGGGGTGGGTGCGGAGGAATACCACCAGTGGACAGGTACATGTGAGGGGTGGGTGCCCATCACTCCCAGCAGTGGACAGAGACATGGGGGTGGGTGCAGAGGACTCCCAGCACTGGACAGAGACATGGGTGTGGGTGCAGAGTATTCCCAGCAGTGGACAGAGATATGGGGGGTGTACATCATTATCAGATGACCACAGCTCCATGGGTGAATGTACGTATCCCTAACTTAGGACAATGATGATAGTGCCATAACAACACATCACTGACAGCAGTGTCCCACTCCCAGGAGGATGGATGTCTTTCCCCCACTGCATGACACACCACATGTGGGTGTGAGGCCAAATAACACATGCATAACCACCCCTGGCAGATGCAGCACAATACACACACTGAGGTCATGCCACAAGACTGTATAGTCATGCCACTGCCTAATAAACTAAGAGAGCAAACCTCTCAGTAAAAGCTTCGGCTGTTGGCACATGGCAGCTCCCTCCTCTCTCCTTTCTTCTATTAAGACACCCAGGGCAGTGCTTCCAGGCAGTCACTCAGTAAATGTCAATGTATTTCAGTAAAGCAACAATAAACCACTAACAATAAATCACTGCATATCAGAAAAGAAGGTAAACAAGATTGTTTTGTTTCCTTCATAGGCAACCATTTTGTCAAATATCGACAAATTTATGTGTACAACTCTTTAATAGTGTTATCAATATTTATACCGTTATTATTATCAATACAACTACTAATAATAGTGATAATTTGAACTTTTTGCAGAGATAAAATAGGAGATTATTGTGCCAGAAGCACATCTGTTTTCCAGCTCGGACCCCCTTGAAAGATGCCAGTAACTCTGATTTCTCTAAGTCGTGTCTTATGAAACTCACTGCCCAGTAAGACAAATATATGCTGCTGTCTTGTGGACAGGAAACAGCCCTTTGAGATGGATTGATCCGTTTGGGAATCAGGAAATGTATCTATAATCATTGCCTCTCAATGTCCATTGGGTCAGGCAGAGACTGAATGTGACTGCCTCTACCCCAGCCCACCTTGCCTTAAGGAATTGACCATCAGTGTGAATCAGACTATCTCCCTACAGGAGAGTCAATATCTGTGACGACCCTGATGGTGCATCAGTCCATTTAGACTGTTCTACATTAGGGAAAGTGTAGCACGGTAAGCATACTCCTACACATGCACTTACAGACTTGTATCGCTCCGACACTTTCTTTACTAGTTGTGCCGACTGCCTTGTAGTGCCTCGTATACTTGAATTGCTACATCAACTGGCAGTGCCACATGGACTCGCATCCGCCAATAGCCTTGCATTGTTTTTTGGATTGCCCCACAAATATGGGAAGCTCCATCTATTTGCAATTTGATTTCTATAGCTGCAAGGAGTTCATTTGCTAATGATTCCCGTCCCTTTCCTCACAGACTACCTTACACTTTCCTCCAACCGTAATGTCATGAACTTGCAGTGTGATTTTGCCAATGACGCGCATACTTGCATAGCCTCTTGGACGTGCATTGCAACTTCCATGGTCCTATAGACTTGTGCTGAAAGATGCCTTTCCTCACAGACTTGCAGCGCCTCAAAGACTTTCATCACCTCAAAGGCAAGCACTGTTTTTTGTCAATGCCCTGTAGACGTGCACTGACACATTCTTCATTTCCTTCGCTGACTTATGAACCACAGACATTCATTGTTTCAAAGACTTGCACTATGAATTTCCAAAGGTGGCAGACTTCCATAGCTCCACAGTAGTGCACCATTACCCACATTGATCCACAGGCCTGTAGGGTTCTCAGACTTGCGTTGTTACTTGCATTGCTTGAGTGGTCCCACAGACTTGCAGTGCTACTGTTATTGCTTGAGTGGTCCCACAGACTTGCCTTGTTACTTGCAATGCTTCAGTGGTCCCACAGACTTGCATTGCTTGCGTGGTCCCACAGACTTGCATTGTTAGTTGCACTGTTTGAGTGGTCCAACAGACTTGCATTGTTAGTTGTACTGCTTGAGTGGTCCCACAGACTTGCATTGTTAGTTGTACTGCTTGAGTGGTCCCACAGACTTGGCTTGTTACTCACATTGCTTGAGTGGTCCCACAGACTTGCATTGTCACTTGCATTGCTTGAGTGGTTTCACAGACTTGCCTTGTTACTTGCATTGTTTGAGTGGTCCCACAGACGTGCCTTGTTACTTGCATTGCTTGAGTGGCCCCACAGACTTGCATTGTTACTGTTACTGCTTGAGTGGTCCCACAGACTTGCGTTGTTACTGTCATTGCTTGAGTGGTCCCACAGACTTGCATTGCTACTGTCATTGCTTGAGTGCTCCCACAGACTTGCCTTGTTACTTCCATTGCTTGAGTGGTCCCACAGACTTGCATTGCTTGAGTGGTCCCACAGACTTGCATTGTTACTGTCACTGCTTGAGTGGTCCCA
The DNA here is from genome assembly GCF_964204655.1 of Triturus cristatus. NCBI lineage: Eukaryota > Metazoa > Chordata > Amphibia > Caudata > Salamandridae > Triturus > Triturus cristatus. The sequence goes on from NC_140580.1 coordinate 1,002,029,257, forward strand.
CAGACTTGCATTGTTACTGACATTGCTTGAGTGGTCCCACAGACTTGCCTTGTTACTTGCATTGCTTGAGTGGTCCCACAGACTTGCACTGCTTGAGTGGTCCCACAGACTTACTTTGTTACTGTTATTGCTTGTGGGGTCCCACAGACTTGTATTGTTAGTTCCACTGATTGAGTGGTGCCACAGACTTGCCTTGTTACTTGCATTGCTTGAGTGGTCCCACAGACTTGCATTGTTAGTTGCATCACATCAGTGGTTTCCTCTGCCACGTACATTGTATTGTAATTCTCACTGAAGATTGCACAGCTCCTCCTTGAGTGGTCCCACATACTTGCATTGCTACTTGCATTGCTTGAGTGGTCCCACAGACTTGCCGTGTTACTTCCATTGCTTTAGTGGTCCCACAGACTTGTATTGTTACTTGCATCACATCAGCGTTTTCCTCTGCCGTGTATATTCTCACTGAAGCTTGCACAGCTCCTCCTTGAGTGGTCCCACATACTTGCATTGCTACTTGCATTGCTTGATTGGTCCCACAGACTTGCATTGTTACTTGCATCACATCAGAGGTTTCCTCTGCCGTGTATATTCTCACTGAAGCTTGCACAGCTCCTCCTTGAGTGGTCCCACAGACTTGCATTGTTACTTGCATCACACCAGAGGTTTCCTCTGCCACGTACATTGTATTGTAATTCTCACTGAAGCTTGCACAGCTCCTCCTTGAGTGGTCCCGCAGACTTGAGTTCCTGGATATGGAGGTGTTAAATCCATACCCCGAGAGTTAACTATACCAGGAGACGTGTTAACTTTGGCATTACGAAATAAAAGGGGATTCCAGATGAACCCTGAGGATCATTTGAGGAATGAGGAACAACAAGGAAATCGAAATTCTGGGTTCGATTACTGAGGTAATTCCTCAAGACTCATTACTCAGTTTTCAGGAAATGAGATGGAAGGCGAAATATCAAATATATATTTTTCAGATATCAAAGATATCTGCAAATTAAAGTTGTAAAAGTCGAGAAGCCAGATAACAGTACAATATGAAAAAGGTCAAGGTATGTGGTTCACATATTGGAAGTTAAATAGCTAGAATTAAAAAAAAAAGCCTTAGAAGCGTATTTAAAGGGTCTAATATCTGTTGCTTTCCTGATCCTTGACACCTTACATACTGCCTCACCTTTCAAGGAACCCGGCATGATTCCTGTTTGTGCATGTCCTCCATATCTTATCACTTCCTGCACTTCCTGCTACGTCATTCACCTCGAGGTCTGTCTATGCTGACGACTCAGTACTGCCTGTTAAACTCCCATCATGCGTTCATGTCTTTTGTGAACTTTTGGCCAGGCTCCTAGCAATCTCAACATTCTTCCGGGCCCTGAGCTGACTGTGACACACACGTCCTGTGTGACCCTGAGCAAGTGAATGATTTTACAGCACAAGCCACAGGCCAGGAACCCACAAGACCCTGCGCAAACGCAGGACCCAGAACTGTACTCTCCTGTAGGGGCTTGTGAGAATTCCCGGGAAGTTATGTGTGCCTCAAACACCGAGAGCTTGTGTGGAGCTCACACCCAACTGGAGTCAGGTCTTCCTACATTACTTGCATTCGATGCACAGCAAAGAATTGTGATCAGTCATATGTGTCGCAACTTCCAAGTGTTTGCCACTTGATACAATTGGGGACAGGTGCTGCTGCGAAGTATTGTCAAAGTTCATAAGCGTGAAGTGATGTGGCCGTGCACATATCTGCTGTCAAATGCGCCTCTTCCCCCCACAGCCCTGTCAAAAAAGAGACAATCATGGCACCATACACATGCTGTACAGTATCTCCTGAACCCTGCTTGCTTCTCTCATCTGAACAGATCCAACATAGGTAGCAGTGTGCACCCCTACATAAGCTAAAAACTTCGGTAAACAGTCATAATATCGAGAAAAAAAATATCGACTGGACAGAATATCTAGTTTTTAATACAGAATGGACAGACTATCGAATTGCCAAAATATAGTGGTGAAGAATATCGAAAATCAGGTAACAAATATCGATTTACATAATATAGAAGTAAGTAATATCGACAGTCATAATATAGTTGTTAAAAATATCGAATTTTTTTATAGTGTTTTAAGTGTTAGTATATGTGTTAAAAGTATGTATTAATTTTGGAATGTATGTTTGAATATTTTTAAAGTAATGAATTTTATGTTATTTCATTTTTGTGTAATTTAATTCCGTAGCGGGTTGTGGGTTTTTAGGGGATTAGGGTGGGAAGTAATTTAATTATAGTACATTAAGGTGCCGATTCCGATCCGGTAAAACCCGGGTACAAATGGTCGTACGGAGCGTTTTCTCCGTCCGACTCGTACCCGGGAAAAACACCTTACAAACTCGCAAGTACGATTCGCACAGAAATACCATTTCAGTACGAGTCGTAAAAAACACCGACCGGCAAAAAAATACATACAAATCTGATTCTGGACGGCGCATACGCGACGTCCGGACGGAGTCAGGCAGCGTTTTACGGACCAGCAAGTACAATTCGTGCCTACGTCACTCCGCACGTAGCATTTTTTACGGGAGCCAAAAAATGCCGGGAAATTGAGGACGACGCGAACAAGGAGCACAGGTACGCGACAGACAGCGATGGACCCCGACCTACGCGTCATCCCGGCCCCCATAGCCTACGACCTCGTGTTCAGAAACCGACGCAGACGCCGCAGAAGGTCAGAACAACCCCCAGGGGCAAGGAGGGGGGTGCAAGGGGCAGGAAACATAACCCACACCCCACAAAATACAAATACAACCTGCACATTAATTACCTCCATGGTCTGGTCACTTCGGGGGGCGTGTCCACCAATCCCACTTCCCGCCACAACGGAAGTGGACGTGGACGCGTACCCGTCACCACCATAATGGTGGTACGGTATGTACCCACACCCCTCAGAGCGTGGGTACGGTCCATACCACCATTGTAGTGGTGATGTAGGGGTATGCGTGTACGGACCATACCCACGCTCTGGGTGCATGGGTACGGTCCGTACACGCGTACCCCTACATCACCACTACAATGGTGGTACGGACCGTACCCACGCACCCAGAGCGTGGGTACGGTCCGTACACGGGTACCCCTACATCACCACTACAATGGTGGTACGGACTGTACACACACCCCCAGAGCATGGGTACGGTTCGTACACGCGTACCCCTACATCACCACTACAATGGTGGTACGGACCGTACCCACGCCCCCAGAGCGTGGGTACGGTCTGTACATGCGTACCCCTACATCACCACTACAATGGTGGTACAGACCGTACCCACGCACCCAGAGCGTGGGTACGGTCCGTACACACGTACCCCTACATCACCACTACAATGGTGGTATGGACCGTACACACGCCCCCAGAGCGTGGGTATGGTCCGTACACGCATACCCCTACATCACCACTACAATGGAGGTACGGACCGTACCCATGCCCCCAGAGCGTGGGTACGGTCCGTACACGCGTACCCCTACATTACCACTACAATGGTTGTGTGGACCGTACCCACGCCCCCAGAGCGTGGGTACGGTCCGTACACACGTAACCCTACATCACCACTACAATGGTGGTATGGACCGTACACACGCCCCCAGAGCGTGTGTACGGTCCGTACCACCATTGTAGTGGTGATGTAGGGGTACACGTGTACGGACCGTTCCCACGCCCCCAGAGCGTGGGTACGGTCCGTACCACGCGTACCCCTACAGCCCCATTACATGATGGATACAAGGCGTACACACGCCACGGATGCAGGTGTGCGGCTTGGTGCAGCACATCAGCTGTAAATTGGGGGTGGTGTATGGCCAGGACAGCAGTGTACCACAGCAAGGGCGCAAGTGGGTGGGTGGGTGCAGAGGAATACCAGCAGTGCCCAGACATATGAGGGGTGGGTGCCTATGACTCCCAGCAGTGCCCAGACATATGAGGGGTGGGTGCAGAGGACCCCCAGCAGTGCCCAGACATATGAGGGGTGGGTGCAGAGGACCCCCAGCAGTGCCCAGACATATGAGGGGTGGGTGCAGAGGACCCCCAGCAGTGCCCAGACATATGAGGGGTGGGTGCCTATCACTCCCAGCAGTGCCCAGACATATGAGGGGTGGGTGCAGAGGACTCCCAGCAGTGCCCAGACATATGAGGGGTGGGTGCCCATCACTCTCAGCAGTGCCCAGACATATGAGGGGTGGGTGCCCATCACTTCCAGCAGTGCCCAGACATATGAGGGATGGGTGCCTATCACTCCCAGCAGTGCCCAGACATATGAGGGGTGGGTGCCCATCACTCCCAGCAGTGCCCAGACATATGAGGGGTGGGTGCCTATCACTCTCAGCAGTGCCCAGACATATGAGGGGTGGGTGCCCATCACTCTCAGCAGTGCCCAGACATATGAGGGGTGGGTGCCCATCACTTCCAGCAGTGCCCAGACATATGAGGGATGGGTGCCTATCACTCCCAGCAGTGCCCAGACATATGAGGGGTGGGTGCCCATCACTCCCAGCAGTGCCCAGACATATGAGGGGTGGGTGCCTATCACTCCCAGCAGTGCCCAGACATATGAGGGGTGGGTGCAGAGGACTCCCAGCAGTGCCCAGACATATGAGGGGTGGGTGCCCATCACTCCCAGCAGTGCCCAGACATATGAGGGGTGGGTGCCTATCACTCCCAGCAGTGCCCAGACATATGAGGGGTGGGTGCAGAGGACCCCCAGCAGTGCCCAGACATATGAGGGGTGGGTGCAGAGGACCCCGAGCAGTGCCCAGACATATGAGGGGTTTGTGCAGAGGACCCCCAGCAATGCCCAGAAATATGAGGGGTGGGTGCCTATCACTCCCAGCAGTGCCCAGACATATGAGGGGTGGGTGCAGAGGACCCCCAGCAGTGCCCAGACATATGAGGGGTGGGTGCCTATCACTCCCAGCAGTGCCCAGACATATGAGGGATTGGTGCAGAGGACTCCCAGCAATGCCCAGACATATGAGGGGTGGGTGTCCAGCACTCCCAGGAGTGCCCAGACATATGAGGGGTGGGTGCCCATCACTTCCAGCAGTGCCCAGACATATGAGGGGTGGGTGCCTATCACTCTCAGCAGTGCCCAGACATATGAGGGATGGGTGCCCATCACTCCCAGCAGTGCCCAGACATATGAGGGGTGGGTGCCTATCACTCCCAGCAGTGCCCAGACAGATGAGGGGTGGGTGCCTATCACTCCCAGCAGTGCCCAGACAGATGAGGGGTGGGTGTAGAGGACTCCCAGCAGTGGACAGAGCCATGGGGGTGGGTGCGGAGGAATACCACCAGTGGACAGGGACATGTGAGGGGTGGGTGCCCATCACTCCCAGCAGTGGACAGAGACATGGGGGTGGGTGCAGAGGACTCCCAGCACTGGACAGAGACATGGGTGTGGGTGCAGAGTACTCCCAGCAGTGGACAGAGATATGGGGGGTGTACATCATTATCAGATGACCACAGCTCCATGGGTGAATGTACGTATCCCTAACTTAGGACAATGATGATAGTGCCATAACAACACATCACTGACAGCAGTGTCCCACTCCCAGGAGGATGGATGTCTTTCCCCCACTGCATGACACACCACATGTGGGTGTGAGGCCAAATAACACATGCATAACCACCCCTGGCAGATGCAGCACAATACACACACTGAGGTCATGCCACAAGACTGTATAGTCATGCCACTGCCTAATAAACTAAGAGAGCAAACCTCTCAGTAAAAGCTTCGGCTGTTGGCACATGGCAGCTCCCTCCTCTCTCCTTTCTTCTATTAAGACACCCAGGGCAGTGTTTCCAGGCAGTCACTCAGTAAATGTCAATGTATTTCAGTAAAGCAACAATAAACCACTAACAATAAATCACTGCATATCAGAAAAGAAGGTAAACAAGATTGTTTTGTTTCCTTCATAGGCAACCATTTTGTCAAATATCGACAAATTTATGTGTACAACTCTTTAATAGTGTTATCAATATTTATACCGTTATTATTATCAATACAACTACTAATAATAGTGATAATTTGAACTTTTTGCAGAGATAAAATAGGAGATTATTGTGCCAGAAGCACATCTGTTTTCCAGCTCGGACCCCCTTGAAAGATGCCAGTAACTCTGATTTCTCTAAGTCGTGTCTTATGAAACTCACTGCCCAGTAAGACAAATATATGCTGCTGTCTTGTGGACAGGAAACAGCCCTTTGAGATGGATTGATCCGTTTGGGAATCAGGAAATGTATCTATAATCATTGCCTCTCAATGTCTATTGGGTCAGGCAGAGACTGAATGTGACTGCCTCTACCCCAGCCCACCTTGCCTTAAGGAATTGACCATCAGTGTGAATCAGACTATCTCCCTACAGGAGAGTCAATATCTGTGACGACCCTGATGGTGCATCAGTCCATTTAGACTGTTCTACATTAGGGAAAGTGTAGCACGGTAAGCATACTCCTACACATGCACTTACAGACTTGTATCGCTCCGACACTTTCTTTACTAGTTGTGCCGACTGCCTTGTAGTGCCTCGTATACTTGAATTGCTACATCAACTGGCAGTGCCACATGGACTCGCATCCGCCAATAGCCTTGCATTGTTTTTTGGATTGCCCCACAAATATGGGAAGCTCCATCTATTTGCAATTTGATTTCTATAGCTGCAAGGAGTTCATTTGCTAATGATTCCCGTCCCTTTCCTCACAGACTACCTTACACTTTCCTCCAACCGTAATGTCATGAACTTGCAGTGTGATTTTGCCAATGACGCGCATACTTGCATAGCCTCTTGGACGTGCATTGCAACTTCCATGGTCCTATAGACTTGTGCTGAAAGATGCCTTTCCTCACAGACTTGCAGCGCCTCAAAGACTTTCATCACCTCAAAGGCAAGCACTGTTTTTTGTCAATGCCCTGTAGACGTGCACTGACACATTCTTCATTTCCTTCGCTGACTTATGAACCACAGACATTCATTGTTTCAAAGACTTGCACTATGAATTTCCAAAGGTGGCAGACTTCCATAGCTCCACAGTAGTGCACCATTACCCACATTGATCCACAGGCCTGTAGGGTTCTCAGACTTGCGTTGTTACTTGCATTGCTTGAGTGGTCCCACAGACTTGCAGTGCTACTGTTATTGCTTGAGTGGTCCCACAGACTTGCCTTGTTACTTGCAATGCTTCAGTGGTCCCACAGACTTGCATTGCTTGCGTGGTCCCACAGACTTGCATTGTTAGTTGCACTGTTTGAGTGGTCCAACAGACTTGCATTGTTAGTTGTACTGCTTGAGTGGTCCCACAGACTTGCATTGTTAGTTGTACTGCTTGAGTGGTCCCACAGACTTGGCTTGTTACTCACATTGCTTGAGTGGTCCCACAGACTTGCATTGTCACTTGCATTGCTTGAGTGGTTTCACAGACTTGCCTTGTTACTTGCATTGTTTGAGTGGTCCCACAGACGTGCCTTGTTACTTGCATTGCTTGAGTGGCCCCACAGACTGGCATTGTTACTGTTACTGCTTGAGTGGTCCCACAGACTTGCGTTGTTACTGTCATTGCTTGAGTGGTCCCACAGACTTGCATTGCTACTGTCATTGCTTGAGTGCTCCCACAGACTTGCCTTGTTACTTCCATTGCTTGAGTGGTCCCACAGACTTGCATTGCTTGAGTGGTCCCACAGACTTGCATTGTTACTGTCACTGCTTGAGTGGTCCCACAGACTTGCATTGTTACTGACATTGCTTGAGTGGTCCCACAGACTTGCCTTGTTACTTGCATTGCTTGAGTGGTCCCACAGACTTGCACTGCTTGAGTGGTCCCACAGACTTACTTTGTTACTGTTATTGCTTGTGGGGTCCCACAGACTTGTATTGTTAGTTCCACTGATTGAGTGGTGCCACAGACTTGCCTTGTTACTTGCATTGCTTGAGTGGTCCCACAGACTTGCATTGTTAGTTGCATCACATCAGTGGTTTCCTCTGCCACGTACATTGTATTGTAATTCTCACTGAAGATTGCACAGCTCCTCCTTGAGTGGTCCCACATACTTGCATTGCTACTTGCATTGCTTGAGTGGTCCCACAGACTTGCCGTGTTACTTCCATTGCTTTAGTGGTCCCACAGACTTGTATTGTTACTTGCATCACATCAGTGTTTTCCTCTGCCGTGTATATTCTCACTGAAGCTTGCACAGCTCCTCCTTGAGTGGTCCCACATACTTGCATTGCTACTTGCATTGCTTGATTGGTCCCACAGACTTGCATTGTTACTTGCATCACATCAGAGGTTTCCTCTGCCGTGTATATTCTCACTGAAGCTTGCACAGCTCCTCCTTGAGTGGTCCCACAGACTTGCATTGCTACTTGCATTGCTTGAGTGGTTCCACAGACTTGCATTGTTACTTGCATCACACCAGAGGTTTCCTCTGCCACGTACATTGTATTGTAATTCTCACTGAAGCTTGCACAGCTCCTCCTTGAGTGGTCCCGCAGACTTGAGTTCCTGGATATGGAGGTGTTAAACCCATACCCCGAGAGTTAACTATACCAGGAGACGTGTTAACTTTGGCATTACGAAATAAAAGGGGATTCCAGATGAACCCTGAGGATCATTTGAGGAATGAGGAACAACAAGGAAATCGAAATTCTGGGTTCGATTACTGAGGTAATTCCTCAAGACTCATTACTCAGTTTTCAGGAAATGAGATGGAAGGCGAAATATCAAATATATATTTTTCAGATATCAAAGATATCTGCAAATTAAAGTTGTAAAAGTCGAGAAGCCAGATAACAGTACAATATGAAAAAGGTCAAGGTATGTGGTTCACATATTGGAAGTTAAATAGCTAGAATTAAAAAAAAAAAGCCTTAGAAGCGTATTTAAAGGGTCTAATATCTGTTGCTTTCCTGATCCTTGACACCTTACATACTGCCTCACCTTTCAAGGAACCCGGCATGCTTCCTGTTTGTGCATGTCCTCCATATCTTATCACTTCCTGCACTTCCTGCTACGTCATTCACCTCGAGGTCTGTCTATGCTGACGACTCAGTACTGCCTGTTAAACTCCCATCATGCGTTCATGTCTTTTGTGAACTTTTGGCCAGGCTCCTAGCAATCTCAACATTCTTCCGGGCCCTGAGCTGACTGTGACACACACGTCCTGTGTGACCCTGAGCAAGTGAATGATTTTACAGCACAAGCCACAGGCCAGGAACCCACAAGACCCTGCGCAAACGCAGGACCCAGAACTGTACTCTCCTGTAGGGGCTTGTGAGAATTCCCGGGAAGTTATGTGTGCCTCAAACACCGAGAGCTTGTGTGGAGCTCACACCCAACTGGAGTCAGGTCTTCCTACAGTACTTGCATTCGATGCACAGCAAAGAATTGTGATCAGTCATATGTGTCGCAACTTCCAAGTGTTTGCCACTTGATACAATTGGGGACAGGTGCTGCTGCGAAGTATTGTCAAAGTTCATAAGCGTGAAGTGATGTGGCCGTGCACATATCTGCTGTCAAATGCGCCTCTTCCCCCCACAGCCCTGTCAAAAAAGAGACAATCATGGCACCATACACATGCTGTACAGTATCTCCTGAACCCTGCTTGCTTCTCTCATCTGAACAGATCCAACATAGGTAGCAGTGTGCACCCCTACATAAGCTGAATACTTCGGTAAACAGTCATAATATCGAGAAAAAAAATATCGACTGGACAGAATATCTAGTTTTTAATACAGAATGGACAGACTATCGAATTGCCAAAATATAGTGGTGAAGAATATCGAAAATCAGGTAACAAATATCGATTTACATAATATAGAAGTAAGTAATATCGACAGTCATAATATAGTTGTTAAAAATATCGAATTTTTTTATAGTGTTTTAAGTGTTAGTATATGTGTTAAAAGTATGTATTAATTTTGGAATGTATGTTTGAATATTTTTAAAGTAATGAATTTTATGTTATTTCATTTTTGTGTAATTTAATTCCGTAGCGGGTTGTGGGTTTATAGGGGATTAGGGTGGGAAGTAATTTAATTATAGTACATTAAGGTGCCGATTCCGATCCGGTAAAACCCGGGTACAAATGGTCGTACGGAGCGTTTTCTCCGTCCGACTCGTACCCGGGAAAAACACCTTACAAACTCGCAAGTACGATTCGCACAGAAATACCATTTCAGTACGAGTCGTAAAAAACACCGACCGGCAAAAAAATACATACAAATCTGATTCTGGACGGCGCATACGCGACGTCCGGACGGAGTCAGGCAGCGTTTTACGGACCAGCAAGTACAATTCGTGCCTACGTCACTCCGCACGTAGCATTTTTTACGGGAGCCAAAAATTGCCGGGAAATTGAGGACGACGCGAACAAGTAGCACAGGTACGCGACAGACAGCGATGGACCCCGACCTACGCGTCATCCCGGCCCCCATAGCCTACGACCTCGTGTTCAGAAACCGACGCAGACGCCGCAGAAGGTCACAACAACCCCCAGGGGCAAGGAGGGGGGTGCAAGGGGCAGGAAACATAACCCACACCCCACAAAATACAAATACAACCTGCACATTAATTACCTCCATGGTCTGGTCATCTCGGGGGGCGTGTCCACCAATCCCACTTCACGCCACAACGGAAGTGGACGTGGACGCGTACCCGTCACCACCATAATGGTGGTACGGTATGTACCCACACCCCTCAGAGCGTGGGTACGGTCCATACCACCATTGTAGTGGTGATGTAGGGGTATGCGTGTACGGACCATACCCACGCATTGGGTGCATGGGTACGGTCCGTACACGCGTACCCCTACATCACCACTACAATGGTGGTACGGACCGTACCCACGCACCCAGAGCGTGGGTACGGTCCGTACACGGGTACCCCTACATCACCACTACAATGGTGGTACGGACTGTACACACACCCCCAGAGCATGGGTACGGTTCGTACACGCGTACCCCTACATCACCACTACAATGGTGGTACGGACCGTACCCACGCCCCCAGAGCGTGGGTACGGTCTGTACATGCGTACCCCTACATCACCACTACAATGGTGGTACAGACCGTACCCACGCACCCAGAGCGTGGGTACGGTCCGTACACACGTACCCCTACATCACCACTACAATGGTGGTACGGACCGTACACACGCCCCCAGAGCGTGGGTATGGTCCGTACACGCATACCCCTACATCACCACTACAATGGAGGTACGGACCGTACCCATGCCCCCAGAGCGTGGGTACGGTCCGTACACGCATACCCCTACATTACCACTACAATGGTTGTGTGGACCGTACCCACGCCCCCAGAGCGTGGGTACGGTCCGTACACACGTAACCCTACATCACCACTACAATGGTGGTATGGACCGTACACACGCCCCCAGAGCGTGTGTACGGTCCGTACCACCATTGTAGTGGTGATGTAGGGGTACACGTGTACGGACCGTTCCCACGCCCCCAGAGCGTGGGTACGGTCCGTACCACGCGTACCCCTACAGCCCCATTACATGATGGATACAAGGCGTACACACGCCACGGATGCAGGTGTGCGGCTTGGTGCAGTACATCAGCTGTAAATTGGGGGTGGTGTATGGCCAGGACAGCAGTGTACCACAGCAAGGGCGTAAGTGGGTGGGTGGGTGCAGAGGAATACCAGCAGTGCCCAGACATATGAGGGGTGGGTGCCTATGACTCCCAGCAGTGCCCAGACATATGAGGGGTGGGTGCAGAGGACCCCCAGCAGTGCCCAGACATATGAGGGGTGGGTGCAGAGGACCCCCAGCAGTGCCCAGACATATGAGGGGTGGGTGCAGAGGACCCCCAGCAGTGCCCAGACATATGAGGGGTGGGTGCCTATCACTCCCAGCAGTGCCCAGACATATGAGGGGTGGGTGCAGAGGACTCCCAGCAGTGCCCAGACATATGAGGGGTGGGTGCCCATCACTCTCAGCAGTGCCCAGACATATGAGGGGTGGGTGCCCATCACTTCCAGCAGTGCCCAGACATATGAGGGATGGGTGCCTATCACTCCCAGCAGTGCCCAGACATATGAGGGGTGGGTGCCCATCACTCCCAGCAGTGCCCAGACATATGAGGGGTGGGTGCCTTTCACTCCCAGCAGTGCCCAGACATATGAGGGGTGGGTGCAGAGGACTCCCAGCAGTGCCCAGACATATGAGGGGTGGGTGCCCATCACTCCCAGCAGTGCCCAGACATATGAGGGGTGGGTGCCTATCACTCCCAGCAGTGCCCAGACATATGAGGGGTGGGTGCAGAGGACCCCCAGCAGTGCCCAGACATATGAGGGGTGGGTGCAGAGGACCCCGAGCAGTGCCCAGACATATGAGGGGTTTGTGCAGAGGACCCCCAGCAATGCCCAGAAATATGAGGGGTGGGTGCCTATCACTCCCAGCAGTGCCCAGACATATGAGGGGTGGGTGCAGAGGACCCCCAGCAGTGCCCAGACATATGAGGGGTGGGTGCCTATCACTCCCAGCAGTGCCCAGACATATGAGGGATTGGTGCAGAGGACTCCCAGCAATGCCCAGACATATGAGGGGTGGGTGTCCAGCACTCCCAGGAGTGCCCAGACATATGAGGGGTGGGTGCCCATCACTTCCAGCAGTGCCCAGACATATGAGGGGTGGGTGCCTATCACTCTCAGCAGTGCCCAGACATATGAGGGATGGGTGCCCATCACTCCCAGCAGTGCCCAGACATATGAGGGGTGGGTGCCTATCACTCCCAGCAGTGCCCAGACAGATGAGGGGTGGGTGCAGAGGACTCCCAGCAGTGCCCAGACATATGAGGGGTGGGTGTAGAGGACTCCCAGCAGTGGACAGAGCCATGGGGGTGGGTGCGGAGGAATACCACCAGTGGACAGGGACATGTGAGGGGTGGGTGCCCATCACTCCCAGCAGTGGACAGAGACATGGGGGGTGGGTGCAGAGGACTCCCAGCACTGGACAGAGACATGGGTGTGGGTGCAGAGTACTCCCAGCAGTGGACAGAGATATGGTGGGTGTACATCATTATCAGATGACCACAGCTCCATGGGTGAATGTACGTATCCCTAACTTAGGACAATGATGATAGTGCCATAACAACACATCACTGACAGCAGTGTCCCACTCCCAGGAGGATGGATGTCTTTCCCCCACTGCATGACACACCACATGTGGGTGTGAGGCCAAATAACACATGCATAACCACCCCTGGCAGATGCAGCACAATACACACACTGAGGTCATGCCACAAGACTGTATAGTCATGCCACTGCCTAATAAACTAAGAGAGCAAACCTCTCAGTAAAAGCTTCGGCTGTTGGCACATGGCAGCTCCCTCCTCTCTCCTTTCTTCTATTAAGACACCCAGGGCAGTGCTTCCAGGCAGTCACTCAGTAAATGTCAATGTATTTCAGTAAAGCAACAATAAACCACTAACAATAAATCACTGCATATCAGAAAAGAAGGTAAACAAGATTGTTTTGTTTCCTTAATAGGCAACCATTTTGTCAAATATCGACAAATTTATGTGTACAACTCTTTAATAGTGTTATCAATATTTATACCGTTATTATTATCAATACAACTACTAATAATAGTGATAATTTGAACTTTTTGCAGAGATAAAATAGGAGATTATTGTGCCAGAAGCACATCTGTTTTCCAGCTCGGACCCCCTTGAAAGATGCCAGTAACTCTGATTTCTCTAAGTCGTGTCTTATGAAACTCACTGCCCAGTAAGACAAATATATGCTGCTGTCTTGTGGACAGGAAACAGCCCTTTGAGATGGATTGATCCGTTTGGGAATCAGGAAATGTATCTATAATCAGTGCCTCTCAATGTCCATTGGGTCAGGCAGAGACTGAATGTGACTGCCTCTACCCCAGCCCACCTTGCCTTAAGGAATTGACCATCAGTGTGAATCAGACTATCTCCCTACAGGAGAGTCAATATCTGTGACGACCCTGATGGTGCATCAGTCCATTTAGACTGTTCTACATTAGGGAAAGTGTAGCACGGTAAGCATACTCCTACACATGCACTTACAGACTTGTATCGCTCCAACACTTTCTTTACTAGTTGTGCCGACTGCCTTGTAGTGCCTCGTATACTTGAATTGCTACATCAACTGGCAGTGCCACATGGACTCGCATCCGCCAATAGCCTTGCATTGTTTTTTGGATTGCCCCACAAATATGGGAAGCTCCATCTATTTGCAATTTGATTTCTATAGCTGCAAGGAGTTAATTTGCTAATGATTCCCGTCCCTTTCCTCACAGACTACCTTACACTTTCCTCCAACCGTAATGTCATGAACTTGCAGTGTGATTTTGCCAATGACGCGCATACTTGCATAGCCTCTTGGACGTGCATTGCAACTTCCATGGTCCTATAGAATTGTGCTGAAAGATGCCTTTCCTCACAGACTTGCAGCGCCTCAAAGACTTTCATCACCTCAAAGGCAAGCACTGTTTTTTGTCAATGCCCTGTAGACGTGCACTGACACATTCTTCATTTCCTTCGCTGACTTATGAACCACAGACATTCATTGTTTCAAAGACTTGCACTATGAATTTCCAAAGGCGGCAGACTTCCATAGCTTCACAGTAGTGCACCATTACCCACATTGATCCACAGGCCTGTAGGGTTCTCAGACTTGCGTTGTTACTTGCATTGCTTGAGTGGTCCCACAGACTTGCAGTGCTACTGTTATTGCTTGAGTGGTCCCACAGACTTGCCTTGTTACTTGCAATGCTTCAGTGGTCCCACAGACTTGCATTGCTTGCGTGGTCCCACAGACTTGCATTGTTAGTTGCACTGTTTGAGTGGTCCAACAGACTTGCATTGTTAGGTGTACTGCTTGAGTGGTCCCACAGACTTGCATTGTTAGTTGTACTGCTTGAGTGGTCCCACAGACTTGGCTTGTTACTCACATTGCTTGAGTGGTCCCACAGACTTGCATTGTCACTTGCATTGCTTGAGTGGTTTCACAGACTTGCCTTGTTACT
The DNA here is from genome assembly GCF_964204655.1 of Triturus cristatus. Taxonomy (NCBI): domain Eukaryota; kingdom Metazoa; phylum Chordata; class Amphibia; order Caudata; family Salamandridae; genus Triturus; species Triturus cristatus. The sequence goes on from NC_140580.1 coordinate 1,002,044,318, forward strand.
TGCATTGCTTGAGTGGTCCCACAGACGTGCCTTGTTACTTGCATTGCTTGAGTGGCCCCACAGACTTGCATTGTTACTGTTACTGCTTGAGTGGTCCCACAGACTTGCGTAGTTACTGTCATTGCTTGAGTGGTCCCACAGACTTGCATTGCTACTGTCATTGCTTGAGTGCTCCCACAGACTTGCCTTGTTACTTCCATTGCTTGAGTGGTCCCACAGACTTGCATTGCTTGAGTGGTCCCACAGACTTGCATTGTTACTGTCACTGCTTGAGTGGTCCCACAGACTTGCATTGTTACTGACATTGCTTGAGTGGTCCCACAGACTTGCCTTGTTACTTGCATTGCTTCAGTGGTCCCACAGACTTGCACTGCTTGAGTGGTCCCACAGACTTACTTTGTTACTGTTATTGCTTGTGGGGTCCCACAGACTTGTATTGTTAGTTCCACTGATTGAGTGGTGCCACAGACTTGCCTTGTTACTTGCATTGCTTGAGTGGTCCCACAGACTTGCATTGTTAGTTGCATCACATCAGTGGTTTCCTCTGCCACGTACATTGTATTGTAATTCTCACTGAAGATTGCACAGCTCCTCCTTGAGTGGTCCCACATACTTGCATTGCTACTTGCATTGCTTGAGTGGTCCCACAGACTTGCCTTGTTACTTCCATTGCTTTAGTGGTCCCACATACTTGTATCGTTACTTGCATCACATCAGCGTTTTCCTCTGCCGTGTATATTCTCACTGAAGCTTGCACAGCTCCTCCTTGAGTGGTCCCACATACTTGCATTGCTACTTGCATTGCTTGATTGGTCCCACAGACTTGCATTGTTACTTGCATCACATCAGAGGTTTCCTCTGCCGTGTATATTCTCACTGAAGCTTGCACAGCTCCTCCTTGAGTGGTCCCACAGACTTGCATTGCTACTTGCATTGCTTGAGTGGTTCCACAGACTTGCATTGTTACTTGCATCACACCAGAGGTTTCCTCTGCCACGTACATTGTATTGTAATTCTCACTGAAGCTTGCACAGCTCCTCCTTGAGTGGTCCCGCAGACTTGAGTTCCTGGATATGGAGGTGTTAAACCCATACCCCAAGAGTTAACTATACCAGGAGACGTGTTAACTTTGGCATTACGAAATAAAAGGGGATTCCAGATGAACCCTGAGGATCACTTGAGGAATGAGGAACAACAAGGAAATCGAAATTCTGGGTTCGATTACTGAGGTAATTCCTCAAGACTCATTACTCAGTTTTCAGGAAATGAGATGGAAGGCGAAATATCAAATATATATTTTTCAGATATCAAAGATATCTGCAAATTAAAGTTGTAAAAGTCGAGAAGCCAGATAACAGTACAGTATGAAAAAGGTCAAGGTATGTGGTTCACATATTGGAAGTTAAATAGCTAGAATTAAAAAAAAAAGCCTTAGAAGCGTATTTAAAGGGTCTAATATCTGTTGCTTTCCTGATCCTTGACACCTTACATACTGCCTCACCTTTCAAGGAACCCGGCATGCTTCCTGTTTGTGCATGTCCTCCATATCTTATCACTTCCTGCACTTCCTGCTACGTCATTCACCTCGAGGTCTGTCTATGCTGACGACTCAGTACTGCCTGTTAAACTCCCATCATGCGTTCATGTCTTTTGTGAACTTTTGGCCAGGCTCCTAGCAATCTCAACATTCTTCCGGGCCCTGAGCTGACTGTGACACACACGTCCTGTGTGACCCTGAGCAAGTGAATGATTTTACAGCACAAGCCACAGGCCAGGAACCCACAAGACCCTGCGCAAACGCAGGACCCAGAACTGTACTCTCCTGTAGGGGCTTGTGAGAATTCCCGGGAAGTTATGTGTGCCTCAAACACCGAGAGCTTGTGTGGAGCTCACACCCAACTGGAGTCAGGTCTTCCTACAGTACTTGCATTCGATGCACAGCAAAGAATTGTGATCAGTCATATGTGTCGCAACTTCCAAGTGTTTGCCACTTGATACAATTGGGGACAGGTGCTGCTGCGAAGTATTGTCAAAGTTCATAAGCGTGAAGTGATGTGGCCGTGCACATATCTGCTGTCAAATGCGCCTCTTCCCCCCACAGCCCTGTCAAAAAAGAGACAATCATGGCACCATACACATGCTGTACAGTATCTCCTGAACCCTGCTTGCTTCTCTCATCTGAACAGATCCAACATAGGTAGCAGTGTGCACCCCTACATAAGCTGAATACTTCGGTAAACAGTCATAATATCGAGAAAAAAAATATCGACTGGACAGAATATCTAGTTTTTAATACAGAATGGACAGACTATCGAATTGCCAAAATATAGTGGTGAAGAATATCGAAAATCAGGTAACAAATATCGATTTACATAATATAGAAGTAAGTAATATCGACAGTCATAATATAGTTGTTAAAAATATCGAATTTTTTTATAGTGTTTTAAGTGTTAGTATATGTGTTAAAAGTATGTATTAATTTTGGAATGTATGTTTGAATATTTTTAAAGTAATTAATTTTATGTTATTTCATTTTTGTGAATTTAATTCCGTAGCGGGTTGTGGGTTTATAGGGGATTAGGGTGGGAAGTAATTTAATTATAGTACATTAAGATGCCGATTCCGATCCGGTAAAACCCGGGTACAAATGGTCGTACGGAGCGTTTTCTCCGTCCGACTCGTACCCGGGAAAGACACCTTACAAACTCACAAGTACGATTCGCACAGAAATACCATTTCAGTACGAGTCGTAAAAAACACCGACCGGCAAAAAAATCCATACAAATCTGATTCTGGACGGCGCATACGCGACGTCCGGACGGAGTCAGGCAGCGTTTTACGGACCAGCAAGTACGATTCGTGCCTACGTCACTCCGCACGTAGCATTTTTTACGGGAGCCAAAAATTGCCGGGAAATTGAGGACGACGCGAACAAGGAGCACCGGTACGCGTCGAACAGCGATGGACCCCAACCTACGCGTCATCTCGGCCCTCATAGCCTACGACCTCGTGTTCAGAAACCGACGCAGACGCCGCAGAAGGTCAGAACAACCCCCAGGGGCAAGGAGGGGGGTGCAAGGGGCAGGAAACATAACCCACACCCCACAAAATACAAATACAACCTGCACATTAATTACCTCCATGGTCTGGTCACTTCGGGGGGCGTGTCCACCAATCCCACTTCCCGCCACAACGGAAGTGGACGTGGACGCGTACCCGTCACCACCATAATGGTGGTACGGTATGTACCCACACCCCTCAGAGTGTGGGTACGGTCCGTACCACCATTGTAGTGGTGATGTAGGGGTATGCGTGTACGGACCATACCCATGCTCTGGGTGCATGGGTACGGTCCGTACACGGGTACCCCTACATCACCACTACAATGGTGGTACGGACTGTACACACACCCCCAGAGCATGGGTACGGTTCGTACACGCGTACCCCTACATCACCACTACAATGGTGGTACGGACCGTACCCACGCCCCCAGAGCGTGGGTACGGTCTGTACATGCGTACCCCTACATCACCACTACAATGGTGGTACAGACCGTACCCACGCACCCAGAGCGTGGGTACGGTCCGTACACACGTACCCCTACATCACCACTACAATGGTGGTACGGACCGTACACACGCCCCCAGAGCGTGGGTATGGTCCGTACACGCATACCCCTACATCACCACTACAATGGAGGTACGGACCGTACCCATGCCCCCAGAGCTTGGGTACGGTCCGTACACGCGTACCCCTACATTACCACTACAATGGTTGTGTGGACCGTACCCACGCCCCCAGAGCGTGGGTACGGTCCGTACACACGTAACCCTACATCACCACTACAATGGTGGTATGGACCGTACACACGCCCCCAGAGCGTGTGTACGGTCCGTACCACCATTGTAGTGGTGATGTAGGGGTACACGTGTACGGACCGTTCCCACGCCCCCAGAGCGTGGGTACGGTCCGTACCACGTGTACCCCTACAGCCCCATTACATGATGGATACAAGGCGTACACACGCCACGGATGCAGGTGTGCGGCTTGGTGCAGCACATCAGCTGTAAATTGGGGGTGGTGTATGGCCAGGACAGCAGTGTACCACAGCAAGGGCGCAAGTGGGTGGGTGGGTGCAGAGGAATACCAGCAGTGCCCAGACATATGAGGTGTGGGTGCCTATGACTCCCAGCAGTGCCCAGACATATGAGGGGTGGGTGCAGAGGACCCCCAGCAGTGCCCAGACATATGAGGGGTGGGTGCAGAGGACCCCCAGCAGTGCCCAGACATATGAGGGGTGGGTGCCTATCACTCCCAGCAGTGCCCAGACATATGAGGGGTGGGTGCAGAGGACTCCCAGCAGTGCCCAGACATATGAGGGGTGGGTGCCCATCACTCTCAGCAGTGCCCAGACATATGAGGGGTGGGTGCCCATCACTTCCAGCAGTGCCCAGACATATGAGGGATGGGTGCCTATCACTCCCAGCAGTGCCCAGACATGTGAGGGGTGGGTGCCCATCACTCCCAGCAGTGCCCAGACATATGAGGGGTGGGTGCCTATCACTCCCAGCAGTGCCCAGACATATGAGGGGTGGGTGCAGAGGACTCCCAGCAGTGCCCAGACATATGAGGGGTGGGTGCCCATCACTCCCAGCAGTGCCCAGACATATGAGGGGTGGGTGCCTATCACTCCCAGCAGTGCCCAGACATATGAGGGGTGGGTGCAGAGGACCCCCAGCAGTGCCCAGACATATGAGGGGTGGGTGCAGAGGACCCCGAGCAGTGCCCAGACATATGAGGGGTTTGTGCAGAGGACCCCCAGCAATGCCCAGAAATATGAGGGGTGGGTGCCTATCACTCCCAGCAGTGCCCAGACATATGAGGGGTGGGTGCAGAGGACCCCCAGCAGTGCCCAGACATATGAGGGGTGGGTGCCTATCACTCCCAGCAGTGCCCAGACATATGAGGGATTGGTGCAGAGGACTCCCAGCAATGCCCAGACATATGAGGGGTGGGTGTCCAGCACTCCCAGGAGTGCCCAGACATATGAGGGGTGGGTGCCCATCACTTCCAGCAGTGCCCAGACATATGAGGGGTGGGTGCCTATCACTCTCAGCAGTGCCCAGACATATGAGGGATGGGTGCCCATCACTCCCAGCAGTGCCCAGACATATGAGGGGTGGGTGCCTATCACTCCCAGCAGTGCCCAGACAGATGAGGGGTGGGTGCAGAGGACTCCCAGCAGTGCCCAGACATATGAGGGGTGGGTGTAGAGGACTCCCAGCAGTGGACCGAGCCATGGGGGTGGGTGCGGAGGAATACCACCAGTGGACAGGGACATGTGAGGGGTGGGTGCCCATCACTCCCAGCAGTGGACAGAGACATGGGGGTGGGTGCAGAGGACTCCCAGCACTGGACAGAGACATGGGTGTGGGTGCAGAGTACTCCCAGCAGTGGACAGAGATATGGGGGGGTGTACATCATTATCAGATGACCACAGCTCCATGGGTGAATGTACGTATCCCTAACTTAGGACAATGATGATAGTGCCATAACAACACATCACTGACAGCAGTGTCCCACTCCCAGGAGGATGGATGTCTTTCCCCCACTGCATGACACACCACATGTGGGTGTGAGGCCAAATAACACATGCATAACCACCCCTGGCAGATGCAGCACAATACACACACTGAGGTCATGCCACAAGACTGTATAGTCATGCCACTGCCTAATAAACTAAGAGAGCAAACCTCTCAGTAAAAGCTTCGGCTGTTGGCACATGGCAGCTCCTTCCTCTCTCCTTTCTTCTATTAAGACACCCAGGGCAGTGCTTCCAGGCAGTCACTCAGTAAATGTCAATGTATTTCAGTAAAGCAACAATAAACCACTAACAATAAATCACTGCATATCAGAAAAGAAGGTAAACAAGATTGTTTTGTTTCCTTCATAGGCAACCATTTTGTCAAATATCGACAAATTTATGTGTACAACTCTTTAATAGTGTTATCAATATTTATACTGTTATTATTATCAATACAACTACTAATAATAGTGATAATTTGAACTTTTTGCAGAGATAAAATAGGAGATTATTGTGCCAGAAGCACATCTGTTTTCCAGCTCGGACCCCCTTGAAAGATGCCAGTAACTCTGATTTCTCTAAGTCGTGTCTTATGAAACTCACTGCCCAGTAAGACAAATATATGCTGCTGTCTTGTGGACAGGAAACAGCCCTTTGAGATGGATTGATCCGTTTGGGAATCAGGAAATGTATCTATAATCATTGCCTCTCAATGTCCATTGGGTCAGGCAGAGACTGAATGTGACTGCCTCTACCCCAGCCCACCTTGCCTTAAGGAATTGACCATCAGTGTGAATCAGACTATCTCCCTACAGGAGAGTCAATATCTGTGACGACCCTGATGGTGCATCAGTCCATTTAGACTGTTCTACATTAGGGAAAGTGTAGCACGGTAAGCATACTCCTACACATGCACTTACAGACTTGTATCGCTCCGACACTTTCTTTACTAGTTGTGCCGACTGCCTTGTAGTGCCTCGTATACTTGAATTGCTACATCAACTGGCAGTGCCACATGGACTCGCATCCGCCAATAGCCTTGCATTGTTTTTTGGATTGCCCCACAAATATGGGAAGCTCCATCTATTTGCAATTTGATTTCTATAGCTGCAAGGAGTTCATTTGCTAATGATTCCCGTCCCTTTCCTCACAGACTACCTTACACTTTCCTCCAACCGTAATGTCATGAACTTGCAGTGTGATTTTGCCAATGACGCGCATACTTGCATAGCCTCTTGGACGTGCATTGCAACTTCCATGGTCCTATAGACTTGTGCTGAAAGATGCCTTTCCTCACAGACTTGCAGCGCCTCAAAGACTTTCATCACCTCACAGGCAAGCACTGTTTTTTGTCAATGCCCTGTAGACGTGCACTGACACATTCTTCATTTCCTTCGCTGACTTATGAACCACAGACATTCATTGTTTCAAAGACTTGCACTATGAATTTCCAAAGGCGGCAGACTTCCATAGCTCCACAGTAGTGCACCATTACCCACATTGATCCACAGGCCTGTAGGGTTCTCAGACTTGCGTTGTTACTTGCATTGCTTGAGTGGTCCCACAGACTTGCAGTGCTACTGTTATTGCTTGAGTGGTCCCACAGACTTGCCTTGTTACTTGCAATGCTTCAGTGGTCCCACAGACTTGCATTGCTTGCGTGGTCCCACAGACTTGCATTGTTAGTTGGACTGTTTGAGTGGTCCAACAGACTTGCATTGTTAGGTGTACTGCTTGAGTGGTCCCACAGAGTTGCATTGTTAGTTGTACTGCTTGAGTGGTCCCACAGACTTGGCTTGTTACTCACATTGCTTGAGTGGTCCCACAGACTTGCATTGTCACTTGCATTGCTTGAGTGGTTTCACAGACTTGCCTTGTTACTTGCATTGCTTGAGTGGTCCCACAGACGTGCCTTGTTACTTGCATTGCTTGAGTGGCCCCACAGACTTGCATTGTTACTGTTACTGCTTGAGTGGTCCCACAGACTTGCGTTGTTACTGTCATTGCTTGAGTGGTCCCACAGACTTGCATTGCTACTGTCATTGCTTGAGTGCTCCCACAGACTTGCCTTGTTACTTCCATTGCTTGAGTGGTCCCACAGACTTGCATTGCTTGAGTGGTCCCACAGACTTGCATTGTTACTGTCACTGCTTGAGTGGTCCCACAGACTTGCATTGTTACTGACATTGCTTGAGTGGTCCCACAGACTTGCCTTGTTACTTGCATTGCTTCAGTGGTCCCACAGACTTGCACTGCTTGAGTGGTCCCACAGACTTACTTTGTTACTGTTATTGCTTGTGGGGTCCCACAGACTTGTATTGTTAGTTCCACTGATTGAGTGGTGCCACAGACTTGCCTTGTTACTTGCATTGCTTGAGTGGTCCCACAGACTTGCATTGTTAGTTGCATCACATCAGTGGTTTCCTCTGCCACGTACATTGTATTGTAATTCTCACTGAAGATTGCACAGCTCCTCCTTGAGTGGTCCTACATACTTGCATTGCTACTTGCATTGCTTGAGTGGTCCCACAGACTTGCCTTGTTACTTCCATTGCTTTAGTGGTCCCACAGACTTGTATTGTTACTTGCATCACATCAGCGTTTTCCTCTGCCGTGTATATTCTCACTGAAGCTTGCACAGCTCCTCCTTGAGTGGTCCCACATACTTGCATTGCTACTTGCATTGCTTGATTGGTCCCACAGACTTGCATTGTTACTTGCATCACATCAGAGGTTTCCTCTGCCGTGTATATTCTCACTGAAGCTTGCACAGCTCCTCCTTGAGTGGTCCCACAGACTTGCATTGCTACTTGCATTGCTTGAGTGGTTCCACAGACTTGCATTGTTACTTGCATCACACCAGAGGTTTCCTCTGCCACGTACATTGTATTGTAATTCTCACTGAAGCTTGCACAGCTCCTCCTTGAGTGGTCCCGCAGACTTGAGTTCCTGGATATGGAGGTGTTAAACCCATACCCCGAGAGTTAACTATACCAGGAGACGTGTTAACTTTGGCATTACGAAATAAAAGGGGATTCCAGATGAACCCTGAGGATCACTTGAGGAATGAGGAACAACAAGGAAATCGAAATTCTGGGTTCGATTACTGAGGTAATTCCTCAAGACTCATTACTCAGTTTTCAGGAAATGAGATGGAAGGCGAAATATCAAATATATATTTTTCAGATATCAAAGATATCTGCAAATTAAAGTTGTAAATGTCGAGAAGCCAGATAACAGTACAATATGAAAAAGGTCAAGGTATGTGGTTCACATATTGGAAGTTAAATAGCTAGAATTTAAAAAAAAGCCTTAGAAGCGTATTTAAAGGGTCTAATATCTGTTGCTTTCCTGATCCTTGACACCTTACATACTGCCTCACCTTTCAAGGAACCCGGCATGCTTCCTGTTTGTGCATGTCCTCCATATCTTATCACTCCCTGCACTTCCTGCTACGTCATTCACCTCGAGGTCTGTCTATGCTGACGACCCAGTACCGCTTGTTAAACTCCCATCATGAGTTCATGACTTTTGTGAACTTTTGGCCAGGCTCCTAACAATCTCAACATTCTTCCAGGCCCTGAGCTGACTGTGACACAGACGTCCTGTGTGACCCTGAGCAAGGGAATGATTTGACAGCACAAGCCACAGGCCAGGAACCCACAAGACTCTGCGCAAACGCAGGACCCAGAACTGTACTCTCCTGTAGGGGCTTGTGAGAATTCCGGGAAAGTTATGTGTGCCTCAAACACCGAGAGCTTGTGTGGACCTCACACCCAACTGGAGTCAGGTCTTCCTACAGTACTTGCATTCGATGCACAGCAAAGAATTGTGATCAGTCATATGTGTCGCAACTTCCAAGTGTTTGCCACTTGATACAATTGGGGACAGGTGCTGCTGCGAAGTATTGTCAAAGTTCATAAGCGTGAAGTGATGTGGCCGTGCACATATCTGCTGTCAAATGCGCCTCTTCCCCCCACAGCCCTGTCAAAAAAGAGACAATCATGGCACCATACACATGCTGTACAGTATCTCCTGAACCCTGCTTGCTTCTTTCATCTGAACAGATCCAACATAGGTAGCAGTGTGCACCCCTACATAAGCTGAATACATCGGTAAACAGTCATAATATCGAGAAAAAAAATATCGACTGGACAGAATATCTAGTTTTTAATATAGAATGGACAGACTATCGAATTGCCAAAATATAGTGGTGAAGAATATCGAGAATCAGGTAACAAATATCGATTTACATAATGTAGAAGTAATATCGACAGTCATAATATAGTTGTTAAAAATATCGATTTTTTTTATAGTGTTTTAAGTGTTAGTATATGTGTTAAAAGTATGTATTAATTTTGGAATGTATGTTTGAATATTTTTAAAGTAATGAATTTTATGTTATTTTATTTTTGTGTAATTTAATTCCGTAGCGGGTTGTGGGTTTATAGGGGATTAGGGTGGGAAGTAATTTAATTATAGTACATTAAGGTGCCGATTCCGATCCGGTAAAACCCGGGTACAAATGGTCGTACGGAGCGTTTTCTCCGTCCGACTCGTACCCGGGAAAAACACCTTACAAACTAGCAAGTACGATTCGCACAGAAATACCATTTCCGTACGAGTCGTAAAAAACACCGACCTGCAAAAAAATCCATACAAATCTGATTCTGTACGCCACATACGCGACGTCCGGACGGAGTCAGGCAGCGTTTTACGGACCAGCAAGTACGATTCGTGCCTACGTCACTCCGCACGTAGCATTTTTTATGGGAGCCAAAAACTGCCAGGAAATTGAGGACGATGCAAACAAGGAGCACCGGTACGCGACAGACAGCGATGGACCCCAACCTACGCGTCATCCCGGCCCTCATAGCCTACGACCTCGTGTTCAGAAACCGACGCAGCCCCCGCAGAAGGTCAGAACAACCCCCAGGGGAAAGGGGGGGGTGCAAGGGGCAGGAAACATAACCCACACCCCACAAAATACAAATACAACCTGCACATTAATTACCTCCATGGTCTGGTCACTTCGGGGGGCGTGTCCACCAATCCCACGTCCCGCCACAACGGAAGTGGACGTGGACGTGTACCCGTCACAACCATAATGGTGTTACGGGACGTACCCACACCCCTCAGAGCGTGGGTACGGTCCGTACCACCATTGTAGTGGTGATGTAGGGGTACGCGTGTACGGACCATACCCACGCTCTGGGTGCGTGGGTACGGTCCGTACACGCGTACCCCTACATCACCACTACATTGGTGGTACGGACCGTACACACGCCCCCAGAGCATGGGTACGGTCCGTACACGTGTACCCCTACATCACCACTACAATGGTGGTACGGACCGTACCCATGCCCCCAGAGCGTGGGTACGGTCCTTACATGCGTACCCCTACATCACCACTACAATGGTGGTACAGACCGTACCCATGCACCCAGAGCATGGGTACGGTCCGTACACGCGTACCCCTACATCACCACTACAATGGGGGTACGGACTGTACACATGCCCCCAGAGCGTGGGTATGGTCCGTACATGCGTACCCCTACATCACCACTACAATGGAGGTACAGACCGTACCCATGCCCCCATAGCGTGGGTACGGTCCGTACACGCGTACCCCTACATCACCACTACAATGGTGGTATGGACCGTACCCACGCCCCCATAGCGTGGGTACGGTCCGTACACGCGTACCCCTACATCACCACTACAATGGTGGTATGGACTGTACCCACGCCCCCAGAGCGTGGGTACGGTCCGTACACAAGTAACCCTACATCACCACTACAATGGTGGTACGGACCGTACACACGCCCCCAGAGCGTGTGTACGGTCCGTACCACCATTGTAGTGGTGATGTAGGGGTACGCGTGTACGGACCGTTCCCACGCCCCCAGAGCGTGGGTACGGGCCGTACCACGCTTACCCCTACAGCCCCATTACATGATGGATACAAGGCGTACACACGCCACGGATGCAGGTGTACGGCTTGGTGCAGCACATCATCTGTAAATTGGGGCTGGTGTATGGCCAGGACAGCAGTGTACCACAGCAAGGGTGCAAGTGGGTGGGTGGGTGCAGAGGAATACCAGCAGTGCCCAGACATATAAGGGGTGGGTGCCTATGACTCCCAGCAGTGCCCAGACATATGAGGGGTGGGTGCAGAGGACCCCCAGCAGTGCCCAGACATATGAGGGGTGGGTGCAGAGGACCCCCAGCAGTGCCCAGACATATGAGGGGTGGGTGCCTATTACTCCCAGCAGTGCCCAGATATATGAGGGGTGGGTGCAGAGGACTCCCAGCAGTGCCCAGACATATGAGGGGTGGGTGCCCATCACTCCCAGCAGTGCCCAGACATATGAGGGGTGGGTGCCCATCACTCCCAGCAGTGCCCAAACATATGAGGGGTGGGTGCCTGTCACTCCCAGCAGTGCTCAGACATATGAGGGGTGGGTGCCCATCACTCCCAGCAGTGCCCAGACATATGAGGGGTGGGTGGGTGCCTATCACTCCCAGCAGTGCCCAGACATGTGAGGGGTGGGTGCAGAGGACTCGCAGCAGTGCCCAGACATATGAGGGGTGGGTGCCTGTTAGAAAAGGTAGACGGACCGGGAGGGTCGGCCGGGGTCAGGGGGAGAGGTCTCCGGGGAGAGCCGTCTCCAGCGATCGTACAGACAAGTAACTTTCCCCCCACAGACAGATATCACACACGGATAAGGTTCAGTGTTCTTTATAGGTACTTAGTTATGATACGGTAGAATGGTACAAGGAGGTCTGGACGCAGGGGTCCCCTCGATTAGAGTCTCGTAAGGTAGGGAAGGGGGTAGCGGGTCAGTCTATTTACCAATCAGGTAGTTCGGATGAGATGATGATGAGCTCACAATCCTCGAGCTTGGTGGTTAGGTGGTACGGTCCGCGGCAGCGCCAGCAGGTCCCGGTAAGGATGGTTGATACAACGGGCCGCGGCAGCGCCAGCAGGTCCCCGGAAGATGTACGGTCCGCGGCAGCGCCAGCAGGTCCCGGTGAGGATGGTCGTTACAACGGGCCGCGGCAGCGCCAGCAGGTCCCGGTGAGGATGGTCGTTACAACGGGCCGCGGCAGCGCCAGCAGGTCCCAGGAAGATGACGGGCCGCGGCAGCGCCAGCAGGTCCCGGTGAGGATGGTCGTTACAACGGGCCGCGGCGGCGCCAGCAGGTCCCAGGAAGATGAAGGTTGCAGAAGGCCGCGGCAGCGCCAGCAGGCAGGACGATGGTTCACAAGAGCGGGCTACGGCAGCGCCAGTAGACCGTCAGGGTTGAGTTCACTCGGTGTCTCTCGACTCCAGGATACAACTGCCTTCCTGCTCCGGAGCTGCCTCAGTTAAAGGGCTGGTGCCCTTTGATGTCCGGACCCTCGCACTTGGAGGTCGGGGGGTCCGGGATGAAGGTGTCCAGACACCCAGCAGGGGGGGGAGCCAGCGCCTGGGGGAGCTGGAGGCGATCGGTACCTGGCGGGGGAAGAGCTCTTGACACTTCGTTCTCCCATTGACCTGCCAAGTGGTCCGCTCACCTCCTGGGTGGATGGTGGTGCCGGGATGTCGGGGCCGGCCAGGCCCAGGGTTAGGGTCGAGGTGAGGCCACGCGGCCGCGTGGTGTAGGGCCCAAGATGGCGGCTTGACCCGGCCGGGGAAGCCGGTGGGGCTGGACCTCGTGATGAGTAGGGGTCCGAGGGCAGAGGGTCCGTCGGGAGACGGAGTACATGGGCTTGTCACGGGGGTATGCCTGGTGGGCCGGAGCTCGAGCCCTGTCGTGCGGGGAGGGAGCAAGCCCTCTGTGTGGCCTGTCCAACAGTGCCCATCACTCCCAGCAGTGCCCAGACATATGAGGGGTGGGTGCCTATCACTCCCAGCAGTGCCCAGACATATGAGGGGTGGGTGCAGAGGACCCCCAGCAGTGCCCAGACATAGGAGGGGTGGGTGCAGAGGACCCCGAGCAGTGCCACGACATATGCGGGGTGTGTGCAGAGGACCCCCAGCAGTGCCCAGAAATATGAAGGGTGGGTGCCTATCACTCCCAGCAGTGCCCAGACATATGAGGGGTGGGTGCAGAGGACCCCCAGCAGTGCATAGACATATGAGGGATGGGTGCCTATCACTCCCAGCAGTGCCCAGACATATGAGGGGTTGGTGCAGAGGACTCCCAGCAGTGCCCAGACATATGAGGGGTGGGTGTCCATCACTCCCAGCAGTGCCCAGACATATGAGGGGTGGGTGCCCATCACTTCCAGCAGTGCCCAGACATATGAGGGGTGGGTGCCTATCACTCCCAGCAGTGCCCAGACATATGAGGGATGGGTGCCCATCACTCCCAGCAGTGCCTAGACATATGAGGGGTGGGTGCCTATCACTCCCAGCAGTGCCCAGACATATGAGGGGAGGGTGCAGAGGACTCCCAGCAGTGCCCAGACATATGAGGGGTGGGTGTAGAGGACTCCCAGCAGTGGACAGAGCCTTGGGGGTGGGTGCAGAGGAATACCACCAGTGGACAGGGACATGTGAGGGGTGGGTGCCCATCACTCCCAGCAGTGGACAGAGACATGGGGGTGGGTGCAGAGGACTCCCAGCAGTGGACAGAGACATGGGTGTGGGTGCAGAGTACTCCCAGCAGTGGACAGAGATTTGGGGGGGTGTACATCATTATCAGATGACCACAGCTCCATGGGTGAATGTACGTATCCCTAACTTAGGACAATGATGATAGTGCCATAACACATCACTGACAGCAATGTCCCACTCCCAGGAGGATGGATGTCTTTCCCCCACTGCATGACACACCACATGAGTGTGTGAGGCCAAATAACACATGCATAACCACCCCTGGCAGATGCAGCACAATACACACACTGAGATCATGCCACAAGACTGTATAGTCATGCCACTGCCTAATAAACTAAGAGAGCAAACCTCTCAGTAAAAGCTTCCGCTGTTGGCACATGGCAGCTCCCTCCTCTCTCCTTTCTCCTATTAAGACACCCAGGGCAGTGCTTCCAGGCAGTCACTCAGTAAATGTCAATGTATTTCAGTAAAGCAACAATAAACCACTAGCAATAAATCACTGCATATCAGAAAAGAAGGTAAACAAGATTGTTTTGTTTCCTTAATAGGCAATCATTTTGTCAAATATCGACAAATTTATGTGTACAACTATTTAATAGTGTTATCAATATTTATACCGTTATTATTATCAATACAACTACTAATAATAGTGATAATTTGAACTTTTTTCAGAGATAAAATAGGAGATTATTGTGCCAGAAGCACATCTGTTTTCCAGCTCGGACCCCCTTGAAAGTTGCCAGTAACTCTGATTTCTCTAAGTCGTGTCTTATGAACCTCACTGCCCAGTAAGACAAATATATGCTGCTGTCTTGTGGACAGGAAACAGCCCTTTGAGATGGATTGATCCATTTGGGAATCAGGAAACGTATCTATAATCATTGCCTCTCAATGTCCATTGGGTCAGGCAGAGACTGAATGTGACTGCCTCTACCCCAGCCCACCTTGCCTTAAGGAATTGACCATCAGTGTGAATCAGACTATCTCCCTACAGGAGAGTCGATATCTGTGACGGCCCTGATGGTGCATCAGTCCATTTAGACTGTTCTACATTATGGAAAGTGTAGCACGGTAAGCATACTCCTACACATGCACTTACAGACTTGTATCGCTCCGACACTTTCTTTACTAGTTGTGCCGACTGCCTTGTAGTGCCTCGTAGACTTGAATTGCTACATCAACTGGCAGTAGTTGTGCCGACTGCCTTGTAGTGCCTCGTAGACTTGAATTGCTACATCAACTGGCAGTGCCACATGGACTCGCATCCGCCAATAGACTTGCATTGTTTTTTGGATTGCCCCACAAATATGGGAAGCTCCATCTATTTGCAATTTGATTTCTATAGCTGCAAGGAGTTCATTTGCCAATGATTCCCGTCCCTTTCCTCACAGACTACTTTACACTTTCCTCCAACCGTAATGTCATGAACTTGCAGTGTGATTTTGCCAATGACGCGCATACTTGCATAGCCTCTTGGACGTGCATTGCAACTTCCATGGTCCTATAGCCTTGTGCTGAAAGATGCCTTTCCTCACAGACTTGCAGCGCCTCAAAGACTTTCATCACCTCAAAGGCAAGCACTGTTTTTTGTCAATGCCCTGTAGACGTGCACTGACACATTCTTCATTTCCTTCGCTGACTTATGAACCACAGACATTCATTGTTTCAAAGACTTGCACTATGAATTTCCAAAGGCCCGCAGACTTCCATAGCTCCACAGTAGTGCACCATTACCCACATTGATCCACAGGCCTGTAGGGTTTTCAGAATTGCGTTGTTACTTGCATTGCTTGAGTGGTCCCACAGACTTGCAGTGCTGCTGTTATTGCTTGAGTGGTCCCACAGACTTGCCTTGTTACTTGCAATGTTTCAGTGGTCCCACAGACTTGCATTGCTTGCGTGGTCCCACAGACTTGCATAGTTAGTTGCACTGTTTGAGTGGTCCAACAGACTTGCATTGTTAGTTGTACTGCTTGAGTGGTCCCACAGACTTGGCTTGTTACTTACATTGCTTGAGTGGTCCCACAGACTTGCATTGTCACTTGCATTGCTTGAGTGGTTTCACAGACTTGCCTTGTTACTTGTATTGCTTGAGTGGTCCCACAGACGTGCCTTGTTACTTGCATTGCTTGAGTGGCCCCACGGACTTGCATTGTTACTGTTACTGCTTGAGTGGTCCCACAGACTTGCGTTGTTACTGTCATTGCTTGAGTGGTCCCACAGATTTGCATTGCTACTGTCATTGCTTGAGTGCTCCCACAGACTTGCCTTGTTACTTCCATTGCTTGAGTGGTCGAACAGACTTGCATTGCTTGAGTGGTCCCACAGACTTGCATTGTTACTGACACTGCTTGAGTGGTCCCACAGACTTGCATTGTTACTGACATTGCTTGAGTGGTCCCACAGACTTGCCTTGTTACTTGCATTGCTTCAGTGGTCCCACAGACTTGCATTGCTTGAGTGGTCCCACAGACTTACTTTGTTACTGTTATTGCTTGTGGGGTCCCACAGACTTGTATTGTTAGTTCCACTGATTGAGTGGTCCCACAGACTTGCCTTGTTACTTGCATTGCTTGAGTGGTCCCACAGACTTGCATTGTTAGTTGCATCACATCAGAGGTTTCCTCTGCCACGTACATTGTATTGTAATTCTCACTGAAGATTGCACAGCTCCTCTTGAGTGGTCCCACATACTTGCATTGCTTGAGTGGTCCCACAGACTTGCCTTGTTACTTCCATTGGTTGAGTGGTCCCACAGACTTGTATTGTTACTTGCATCACATCAGCGGTTTCCTCTGCCGTGTATATTCTCACTGAAGCTTGCACAGCTCCTACTTGAGTGGTCCCACAGACTTGCCTTGTTACTTCCATTGCTTGAGTGGTCCCACAGACTTGCATTGTTACTTGCATTACACCAGAGGTTTCCTCTGCCACCTACATTGTATTGTAATTCTCACTGAAGCTTGCACAGCTCCTCCTTGCGTGGTCGCACAGACTTGAGTTCCTGGATATGGAGGTGTTAAACCCATACCCCAAGAGTTAACTATACCAGGAGACGTGTTAACTTTTTTGGCATTACGAAATAAAAGGGGATTCCAGATGAACCCTGAGGATCACTTGAGGAATGAGGAACAACAAGGAAATCGAAATTCTGGGTTCGATTACCGAGGTAATTCCTCAAGACTCATTACTCAGTTTTCAGGAAATGAGATGGAAGGCGAAATATGAAATATATATTTTTCAGATATCAAAGATATCTGCAAAATAAAGTTGTAAAAGTCGAGAAGCCAGATAACAGTACAATATGAAAAAGGTCAAAGTATGTGGTTCACATATTGGAAGTTAAATAGCTAGAATTAAAAAAAAAAGCCTTAGAGGGGTATTTAAAGGGTCTAATATCTGTTGCTTGCCTTCATCTGATCCTTGACACCTTACATACTGCCTCACCTTTCAAGGAACCCGGCATGCTTCCTGTTTGTGCATGTCCTCCATATCTTATCACTTCCTGCACTTCCTGTTACGTCATTCACCTCGAGGTCTGTCTATGCTGACGACCCAGTATCGCCTGTTAAACTCCCATCATGCGTTCATGTCTTTTGTGAACTTTTGGCCAGGCTCCCAACAATCTCAACATTCTTCCGGGCCCTGAGCTGACTGTGACACACACGTCCTGTGTGACCCTGAGCAAGTGAATGATTTTACAGCACAAGCCACAGGCCAGGAACCCACAAGACCCTGCGCAAACGCAGGACCCAGAACTGTACTCTCCTGTAGGGGCTTGTGAGAATTCCCGGGAAGTTATGTGTGCCTCAAACACCGAGAGCTTGTGTGGAGCTCACACCCAACTGGAGTCAGGTCTTCCTACAGTACTTGCATTCGATGCACAGCAAAGAATTGTGATCAGTCATATGTGTCGCAACTTTCAAGTGTTTGCCACTTGATACAATTGGGGACAGGTGCTGCTGCGAGGTATTGTGAAAGTTTATAAGCGTGAAGTGATGTGGCCGTGCACACATCTGCTGTCAGATGCGCCTCTTCCCCCCACAGCCCTGTCAAAAAAGAGACAATCATGGCACCATACACATGCTGTACAGTATCTCCTGAACCCTGCTTGCTTCTCTCATCTGAACAGATCCAACATAGGTAGCAGTGTGCACCCCTACATAAGCTGAATACATCGGTAAACAGTCATAATATCGAGAAAAAAAATATCGACTGAACAGAATAACGAGTTTTTAATATAGAATGGACAGTCTATCGAATTGCCATAATATAGTGGTGAAGAATATCGAAAATCAGGTAACAAATATCGATTTACATAATATAGAAGTAAGTAATATGGACAGTCATAATATAGTTGTTAAAAATATCGATTTTTTTTATAGTGTTTTAAGTGTTAGTATATGTGTTAAAAGTATGTATTAATTTTGGAATGTATGTTTGAATATTTTTAAAGTAATGAATTTTATGTTATTTAATTTTTGTGTAATTTAATTCCGTAGCGGGTTGTGGCTTTATAGGGGATTAGGGTGGGAAGTAATTTAATTATAGTACATTAAGGTGCCGATTCCGATCCGGTAAAACCCGGGTACAAATGGTCATACGGAGCGTTTTCTCCGTCCGACTCGAACCCGGGAAAAACACCTTACAAACTCGCAAGTACGATTCGCACAGAAATACCATTTCAGTACGAGTCGTAAAAAACACCGACCGGCAAAAAAATACATACAAATCTGATTCTGGACGGCGCATACGCGACGTCCGGACGGAGTCAGGCAGCGTTTTACGGACCAGCAAGTACAATTCGTGCCTACGTCACTCCGCACGTAGCATTTTTTACGGGAGCCAAAAATTGCCGGGAAATTGAGGACGACGCGAACAAGGAGCACCGGTACGCGTCGAACAGCGATGGACCCCAACCTACGCGTCATCTCGGCCCTCATAGCCTACGACCTCGTGTTCAGAAACTGACGCAGACGCCGCAGAAGGTCAGAACAACCCCCAGGGGCAAAGGGGGGGGGGTGCAAGGGGCAGGAAACATAACCCACACCCCACACCCCACAAAATACAAATACAACCTGCACATTAATTACCTCTATGGTCTGGTCACTTCGGGGGGCGTGTCCACCAATCCCACGTCCCGCCACAACGGAAGTGGACGTTGACACATACTCGTCACCACCATAATGGTGGTACGGGACGTACCCACGCCCCTTAGAGCGTGGGTACGGTCCGTATCACCATTGTAGTGGTGATGTAGGGGTACGCGTGTACGGACCGTACCCACGCCCCCAGAGCGTGGGTACGGTCCGTACACGTGTACCCCTACATCACCACTACAATGGTGGTACGGACCGTACCCGTGCACCCAGAGCATGGGTACGGTCCGTACACGCGTACCCCTACATCACCACTACAATGGTGGTACGGACTGTACCCACGCCCCCAGAGCGTGGGTACGGTCCGTACACGCATACCCCTACATCACCACTACAATGGTGGTACGGACCGTACCCACGCACACAGAGCATGGGTACGGTCCGTACACGCATACCCCTACATCACCACTACAATGGTGGTACGGACCGTACACACGGCCCCAGAGCATGGGTACTGTCCGTACACAGGTACCCCTACATCACCACTAAAATGGTGGTACGGACCGTACCCACGCCCCCAGAGCGTGGGTACGGTCCGTACACGCGTACCCTTACATCACCACTACAATGGTGGTACGGACCGTACCCACGCACCCAGAGCATGGGTACGGTCCATACACGCGTACCCCTACATCACCACTACAATGGTGGTACGGACCATACTCACGCCCCCAGAGCGTGGGTACGGTCCATACACGCGTACCCCTACATCACCACTACAATGGTGGTACGGACCGTACACACGGCCCCCAGAGCGTGTGTACGGTCCGTACCACCATTGTAGTGGTGATTTAGGGGTACGCGTGTACGGACCGTACCCACACTCTGGGGGCGTGGGTACGGTCCGTACCACCATTGTTGTGGTGATGTTGGGGTACGCGTGTACGGACCGTACCTACGCTCTGGGGGCATGGGTACGGTCTGTACACGCGTACCCCTACATCACCACTACAATGGTGGTACAGACCGTACCCACGCCCCCAGAGCGTGGGTACAGTCCGTACACGCGTTCCCCTACATCACCACTACAATGGTGGTACGGACCGTACACACGCCCCCCAGAGCGTGTGTACGGTCCGTACCACCATTGTAGTGGTGATGTAGGGGTACGCGTGTACAGACCGTTCCCACGCCCCCAGAGCGTGGGTACGGGCCGTACCACACGTACCCCATACAGCCCCATTAAATGATGGATACAAGACGTACACACGCCACGGATGCAGGTGTACGGCTTGGTGCAGCACTTCAGCTGTAAATTGGGGGTGGTGTATGGCCAGGACAGCAGTGTACCACAGCAAGGGTGCAAGTGGGTGGGTGGGTGCAGAGGAATACCAGCAGTGCCCAGACATATGAGGGGGGGATGCCTATGACTCCCAGCAGTGCCCAGACATATGAGGGGTGGGTGCAGAGGACCCCCAGCAGTGCCCAGACATATGAGGGGTGGGTGCAGAGGACCCCCAGCAGTGCCCAGACATATGAGGGGACCCCCAGCAGTGCCCAGACATATGAGGGGTGGGTGCCTATCACTCCCAGCAGTGCCCAGACATATGAGGGGTGGATGCAGAGGACTCCCGGCAGTGCCCAGACATATGAGGGGTGGGTGCCCATCACTCCCAGCAGTGCCCAGACATATGAGGGGTGGGTGCCCATCACTCCCAGCAGTGCCCAGACATATGAGGGGTGGGTGTCTATCACTCCCAGCAGTGCCCAGACATATGAGGGGTGGGTGCCCATCATTCCCAGCAGTGCCCAGACATATGAGGGGTGGGTGCCTACCACTCCCAGCAGTGCCCAGACATATGAGGGGTGGGTGCAGAGGACTCCCAGCAGTGCCCAGAAATATGAGGGGTGGGTGCCCATCACTCCCAGCAGTGCCCAGACTATCACTCCCAGCAGTGCCCAGACATATGAGGGGTGGGTGCAGAGGACCCCCAGCAGTGCCCAGACATATGAGGGGTGGGTGCAGAGGACCCCCAGCAGTGCCCAGACATATGAGGGGAGTGTGCAGAGGACCCCCAGCAGTGCCCAGACATATGAGGGGTGGGTGCCTATCACTCCCAGCAGTGCCCAGACATATGAGGGGTGGGTGCAGAGGACCCCCAGCAGTGCCCAGACATATGAGGGGTGGGTGCAGAGGACCCCCAGCAGTGCCCAGACATATGAGGGGTGGGTGCCTATCACTCCCACCAGTGCCCAGACATATGAGGGGTGGGTGCAGAGGACTCCCGGCAGTGCCCAGACATATGAGGGGTGGGTGCCCATCACTCCCAGCAGTGCCCAGACATATGAGGGGTGGGTGCCCATCACTCCCAGCAGTGCCCAGACATATGAGGGGTGGGTGCTTATCTCTCCCAGCAGTGCCCAGACATATGAGGGGTGGGTGCCCATCACTCCCAGCAGTGCCCAGACATATGAGGGGTGGGTGCCTATCACTCCCAGCAGTGCCCAGACATATGAGGGGTGGGTGCAGAGGACTCCCAGCAGTGCCCAGACATATGAGGGGTGGGTGCCCATCACTCCCAGCAGTGCCCAGACTATCACTCCCAGCAGTGCCCAGACATATGAGGGGTGGGTGCAGAGGACCCCCAGCAGTGCCCAGACATATGAGGGGTGGGTGCAGAGGACCCCCAGCAGTGCCCAGACATATGAGGGGAGTGTGCATAGGACCCCCAGCAGTGCCCAGACATATGAGGGGTGGGTGCCTATCACTCCCAGCAGTGCCCAGACATATGAGGGGTGGGTGCAGAGGACCCCCAGCAGTTCCCAGACATATGAGGGGTGGGTGCAGAGGACTCCCAGCAGTGCCCAGACATATGAGGGGTGGGTGCCCATCACTCCCAGCAGTGCCCAGACATATGAGGGGTGGGTGCCCATCACTTCCAGCAGTGCCCAGACATATGAGGGGTGGGTGCCTATCACTCCCAGCAGTGCCCACACATATGAGGGGTGGGTGCCCATCACTCCCAGCAGTGCCCAGACATATGAGGGGTGGGTGCCTATCACTCCCAGCAGTGCCCAGACATATGAGGGGTGGGTGCAGAGGACTCTCAGTAGTGCCCAGACATATGAGGGGTGGGTGCAGAGGACTCCCAGCAGTGGACAGAGCCATGGGGGTGGGTGCAGAGGAATACCACCAGTGGACAGGGACATGTGAGGGGTGGGTGCCCATCACACCCAGCAGTGGACAGAGACATGGGGTTGTGTGCAGAGGACTCCCAGCAGTGGACAGAGACATGGGTGTGGGTGCAGAGCACTCCCAGCAGTGGACAGAGATATGGGGGGGGGTGCAGAGGACTCCCAGCAGTGGACAGAGCCATGGGGGTGGGTGCAGAGGAATACCACCAGTGGACAGGGACATGTGAGGGGTGGGTGTCCATCACTCCCAGCAGTGGACAGAGACATGGGGGTGGGTGCAGAGGACTCCCAGCACTGGACAGAGACATGGGTGTGGGTGCAGAGTACTCCCAGCAGTGGACAGAGATATGGTGGGTGTACATCATTATCAGATGACCACAGCTCCATGGGTGAATGTACGTATCCCTAACTTAGGACAATGATGATAGTGCCATAACAACACATCACTGAGAGCAGTGTCCCACTCCCAGGAGGATGGATTTCTTTCTCCCACTGCATGACACACCACATGTGGGTGTGAGGCCAAATAACACATGCATAACCACCCCTGGCAGATGCAGCACAATACACACACTGAGATCATGCCACAAGACTGTATAGTCATGCCACTGCCTAATAAACTAAGAGAGCCAAAGAGAACACACACTGACACGCACATCCCAGGACTGAGAGGAATGTTCAGGTGCTGGGCTAGCCACCAAGATGTTGTCTGTCACGGAAGGAATCGGGTGGAGTTCCCACAGATACAAAGGCCACAATTGTGAGTCAGGTGTTCAAATACCCAAAGAACCAGTACCATATATGTACTAGGCTGGGATTACACACATGCATTGTGCGGAAAAGGGACAATGTCTCCACGAAGGCATGGCAAAACACTCTATACACAAGTCCAGTGAGTACCAAGGATGGCACAGACTATGCAGCCGGACACATTGCTGAGCAGGCATGGCCAGAGTTGAAGGGATCCATCACCAGCAAAGGAAATGTAGACACAGGGCAACACAACAATTGTGCAACTCTCTGCAGGGGAGATGTCAGGTGACACAGAGGAAAGAACACTCCTTGGGACAATGTCTCCAAACACAAAGAGCATACACGACAAAGAATCTTTGCAGAGACCTTGTGATGGCACGCAGATACCAGGTTCCACCCCATGAGCAGCAGAGTACAACATGTCCCTGAAACATAACACATGCCCACAACCCCAACTCCTGTAGCATCAGCATCAACATCAACATCAATACCTGAAATGCAAGACTTTACAAACGAAAAAGAAAAGGCTTTATTCAGCATGCAAATAAGAATGTGTAAAAGAGACTATTCACAAAGGCCAATGGCCAGTCCATATCATCAGTCCTTGGGGGGGACACATGGCCATGCGTCTCCCCTAGCTTGCCTGCACATCACAAGACTGTGTTGTCAACTGGGGGGGGGGGCATCATGTGGGGAAGGACCAGGCACCGCAGGGACAGGAGGGGGAAGGGTAGGTGTGGTGGGTGCAGGGACGGATCACTCCACCACAGGGGGTGGGGCAGCGCCAAAGGTGAAGGCGAGCTCGGCGCTGCACACTTCTGCCAGTTCTTCAAGCGTCTCCCCTGCACCCGGAGAAACAACAGGCCCCAAGGAGGGGGGGGTCGGAGGGATGGGTTGCAGCACTACTGGGGGAGGTGGTGGACGGGCCTGGGGACTTAACTCTCCTACCCGTGGAGTGCCTTGACCGTTTGCGTCCAGGTGAACTAGTGGGGCTGAGGTCCAGCCCAGCAAAGTGGGCCTCCTTCCCCAAATCTGGGGCAGTGGAGCCAAGGGGAGTGAGATCGGAGGGACTGGGGAGTGAGTCATGTGGGCGAGGACTGTGGCTGCGTGCCTGCCTGTGTGCCCCAGACCCAGTGGGTGTGCCTGCTTCCCCCTGAGTGTGCGTGTCAGGAGGTGTGCGCTTGCCCTTATGTGGTGGTGTGCTGCTACTGTCTGGTGGGGTGCGTGTGTGTGGATGTCTTGGTGTGCCTGGGACAGGCATGGGTGTGGGACTTGTGGATGGGGCAGGGGTAGGGGGGGATGCAGCGCTGCAGGTGATTCGCTACTGCCGTCAGTGTCGAGTCCAGGGACCTCAGCAACCTCCGTTGGTCAGACATCGCTGATGACATGCCCTCCATGTACGACACCATCTGGGTCAGCAGTCTGGTGTGGCCATGGAGGACAGTCAGGATTGATGTCTGCCCAACTTGCAACTGCCGCTGAATGTCCACAGACTCGGCAGTGAGGGCAGCAGGGGTGACAGGGGCAGGGGGTGCGGTGCCTGGCACGAAGGAGACACGGTGTGGCCTAGCACGGACAGAAGGGGCCCGAGCAAGTGGGAGGGCGGTGATGGGAATGGAGGGGGCGGCGAGAGAAGTACTGCTGCTTTCAGCTGTGGGAGCAGCCTCCGCCCCCTCTGGGAGCTCAGCCTCGGACCCGTCTGCCTCGTAGTCAGTGTTGGTACTGGGCAGGTCCTCCGCCTCACTCCCCTCGCCCTCCGTGCCACTAGATTCCGCCGACTCCTAAGCAGTGGTGGCACCAGTGCTCGATTCCTCCTCCACGTCCATGCCGGTGTCTCCCTCGGTGTCCTCCGATGATGCTGTGGGCAAGGTGAAGAGACAGGAAAAAATCAGTCACCTGTATGCATCTGACACATGAGTCCAAACAAAATAGGCAACAGTGCATAACAGGAAAGGCATCATGAGTAACATCTAGAATACTCCCCACATATGTAAGCCCTGCACTCCCCAGTTGGTTGACCCACCATGCCACTTGGAAAATAAGAACATTAGGACACAACAGCAAAGAACTTGAAACACCAAGATGCTGAGAAGCTAGTGTCTGGGATCAGTTGAGCACAGCAAGATTATGAAGGCATGCCACCTCTTCTTCACTGTGAACCCAACAGTAATGTCGCACCCAAGGCCAAATACCACATGCCAATGCAGAAGGTATCCCCACACTCTGAGACCTGTGAGTACGTAGGAAACCCCAAAGGAATACAGTGTGATTCCTGGAGAATCACAACCCTTTACACAATGGACATGTCTCGAATGTGTGAATGTGCCACTTTGGGAACAGAACACACATGTGTCTGTATAACAGAAGTCACACAAGCAGGTGCACACCAAACTACATGTACACAGTCATTGTCTGAGCTGCCAGACTCATTCAAATATGCCACTGTTAACCAGAAATGGGGTATCAGTAAGTACATATACATGGCACCACGGTGGTCTAGATGACTTGACACTCGTAAGTTGGTATCGGCAACAACCAAGGACTAACCCAAATGCAACCACACTGTGGGAACATGGATATGTATGAACTCCAAACAGGTTTTGTTCAAACTGTGCCTTACTTTAAAATGTGCCAGCGGCTCCCAGGAAAGTGTAAAGGTGGTGTCTTGTGCACTTCCTTGGGAGACATCTATCATGCAGGCACATTATTGTCCTTCACAACACAACAACAAGGTCAAGCATATGAAACATTGAGAGATGTTGACAGGTGTAGTGATTGCCAAGGGACAATTTCTCTGAGTAACAACTTGAATAATGTCATTTGTCAAATGGCTATCCATCACCTGATTACACAGTTGGCTACACATATGACCTACTGACTGTCATCTGGAGTGGCACACATGTCCACACCCAGGACAACGAATAAGCTAATGGGCCTGCAATTGTTTTGTAAAAAAGCCTAGCTGTACTGTGGGGACACCCTCATGGCAAGCCAGAATGTACCCACAGATGTCAGCAGACAAAGTCACAACTGTGTAGCATCTGAACCACACACAGGTGCAAAAAATGTACAAGCAGGATACATGATTGTCAAAAACTGACCCAGCCTACGAAGCACGAACATTAAGCACTGGCCAACATCACAGGGGCACTGCACGATGACTTTCTGTACTGCGAATCATCACACACAAGTCAGAACTGGCAATGAAACATCAGGGTTGAATATGTACGCCCCTCCCGCACACACCCACCCATACCTGAGTCAATGTGACTGATACCGATCAAGAAGTTAAACCTCTTATTCAGGGTTACAATAACTGTGCTTGAAAACTAGCTTCATTAACACGACATCACCTTGTAGGGCTGGCAAAACATATTGGTCACAAACAAACATCAACAGATTGTTGTGAATAGCCACACAGGCACTGCCCAGTGTGAGTATGCACAAGCAAACTGGTGTATCCCTGTCCAGTGGGCAAATGTATCACACATGTGAAAACTACTACCTAGGCCAGGGAACAATGCCACAGAGGCAGAGCCATGATGTACCCACAGTGAATGTGCACAGTGTTGGAGAAGTGTGGCTCACTGGTTAGAGTAGGCAGACCTGGAAGCAGAGGTCAGCCTGGGACCAAGGTTCAATTCCTGGCTCGGCTGGGTCTTGAGTCCATAAATTGTCCATGGACTCGATAATTCTCGCTCCAGTGCATACTCGATTCATGGGTTCACACTCTGCGACTCTGGGCAATAGCTTGCTTAATCTCCACAATGGCCCCTCGCGGCGGGATGCCTGGCTTTCACCTTGTGGATGCCCTGCTGGGTTATCTCACAGGGGAATACCAGGACGGGTTCCCTAAGCAAGCGCTTAGAGACCGGTTGGTGATTTGCGCTATATAAATATCTGTACATTTACATTTACATGAGTAGGAGGGCAGGCTGTGTCAGGGGACTGTAGTGTGCACACTGCTCCATGGTCCTGGAATGAGCTGACTGTTACAGGATCAACCATCCCGACACTTTGCATATGTCCCACTCATGCACATCATGTCTGAGGCCACAACATTGGTAATGCATGCTGCAAGTCTGTTCATTTTAACCCTCACACTCCTATGTTGAGACTCAGCATCAGTGCCAACAATTAAGCACCCCCAAATGACCAAACAGGACAGGGCACAGGCAGACCACCCCCACACATGATGCTGAAAGTAGTGTGCACCTTGATAAACTGGCAGCCTAAATGACCATGTGCAATAGTGATGGCACACAGACCAGGTAACACATGTCAAGGAGGGGAAGGGAGGAAGAACAGCACAGGTTGACTTTGGGGAACAGGATATGCACTGCACATATATAGCCTGGCAGTGTATGCAGGCATCTGAGCAGATCCAAAAGCTGGCGACACACGTCAAACACACATGTACCTACCCCCTTCCTGCTGCTGTAACTCCTGTATCCGCCCATCCAGGTCAGGGAAGACCACCGCCAGGACACGCCGCATCTGGTGGGTCAGGCGCCGGCGCCCGCCATGCTTGCGAGGAGTCTCCTCCTTCAGCATGACCCGGGCGATCCTCCGGGTCCAGCACCGGATGTCCTGCCATCTCTTCCTCACTTGTGGCAGGCGCCGCCTGCGACCCTCCACCGATTGCACGGCCTTGACGGCATCCTTCCAGATCTTCCCCTTGTGGTAGGGGGATACCTGTGTGTATGACAAAGTGGGACAACATCACTACACCTGCACCTTGTCACAGAGACACACATTTAAACATCTTTGATTTGTTGAACAGGGCATAGTATGCTGGCAAGTAATAGCACCTTAGTCATAGGGACTTTTTCCACTGTGGGCGCACCAATGTACAACATGGCATAGTAAGTGCACAGGTGGCATGAGGGGTGCAAAACAATCCCTGATCATGGCATACACTGTGCATCCCAAGCAACACAAGGCTGATGGACAGCACCGAAAATCATTCACATGCCCCAGGCCACTGACAAAACCTCAGCAGAGTAGACAGACACACACTGGCACACATCAATCACCTGCCATTGCCAACTGCGGATGCACACCTCACTCTGCACATGTGCCACTTGCCAGGGGGGGTCACAGGTGTGGGGCTAGCTCAGCAAGTCAGACACACAGCACGGCTTACTTCACACATCAGATGGATTGAGCAGTTGCCTCCTCCATGCAGCTGTGGTGCAACACTCCACATAGACACTCACCCACATGACAAGAAACATTCACACACATCAATGTCCAGGGGGCGTACAAATCATTTGGACACCCTCACCACTCTCACCACAGCTCCACTCAACTCTCACACACATCTGTGGGTGCAGTCACCTGTCACACCGGGGTGACCACTGAATCACCGCAGGACAATAGAACAAGAATGCCCAACAGGATTAGGCTGGCGGAATGTGCCATGCTCTATGCAGTGAATGTCACAGTAAGCACAATGCAAGTGAGGAGTGCACACATGAACTACATCAAGCCCTGCATGAGAGACATAAGCCATCTCCACCCCCCCCCCCCCCGGGACCCACTCCAACCAAAATTGGATGTCTGTCACACCTGGCCACAATGCCAGAAGTGACAGGCACAAGAAAGGTGCACAGGCAAAGGTAGTGGAGTCAGCACTCACCTGCTCCCCTGGTCGACCATACAGCATGGGGTACTGTGGGAGGATCACATCCAGCAGGGCCTGGTTCTCCTCCTGGGTGAAAGGCTGGGCCCTCTCCACAGTCCTTGACATGGTGCCAGAGGGAGACAATACAGCAGCAGTGGTATCGACTGACATGTTGTGCAGGCAAGTGCCCTCTCATGGGTTCTGGCTGCCTTATATCTGCCTTGCTGGCCTATTTCATTTACAGGAAGACAGAGTGATTGGTCAGACTCATTTGCATCCTACGTTTCCTCCAATCCCTTTAAACATACACCAGTGACAGCCTTTGCATCTTTCGATTTTGCAGCATCATGTCAAGTCAACAACCACTTTGCAACAATGTTAAATGTGGCCAACTGCTTTTTCCAGACCACATGATGTTAAATTTTGAACGTGAAACTCGGTATCCATGACAACCAGCATGCATTTAGGCCCTAATACTTGTCCCTCATGTGTCCCCATTGTAATTCTTAAATCCCCACACAGGTACGGCGCGTTTCACACGTACCCCTAGGGCACCATCACTACAGTGATACGGGCCGTACTTACGCGTGTACGGCCCGTATCACTAGGACCTACGGTACCCACGACTATAGTGATAGGCACGTACTCACGCGTGTACGGGCCGTACACGCGTGAGTACGGCCCATATCACTAGGATCTACAGTAACCCCAACTATAGTGATAGGCACGTACTCACGCGTGCACGGGCCGTACACGCGTGAGTACGGCCCATATCACTAGGACCTACAGTAACCCCAACTATAGTGATAGGCACGTACTCACGCGTGTACAGGCCGTACACGCGCGAGTACGTGCCTGTCACTATAGTTGGGGTTACCGTAGGTCCTAGTGATATGGGCCGTACTCACGCGTGTACGACCCGTATCACTAGGACCTACGGTACCCCTAACTATAGTGTAAGGCACGTACTCACGCGTGTACGGGCCGTACACGCGTGAGTACGGCCCGTATCACTAGGACCTACGGTAACCCCAACTATAGTGATAGGCACGTACTCATGCGTATATGGGCCGTACACGCGTGAGTACGTGCCTATCACTATAGTTGGGGGTACCGTAGGTCCTAGTGATACGGCCCGTACTCACGTGTGTACGGCCCGTATCACTAGGACCTACGGTACCCCCAACTATAGTGATAGGGACGTACTCACGCGTGTACTGGCCGTACACGCGTGAGTACGGGCCCTACACACACCCTCAGAGCGTGTGTACTGCCTTTCACAGCTTACAATGATGATAGGAGGCGCACACGAAAGGAATGGAGGCATCAGACTCGCACAAGGCTGTACATCAAGTCATTGTCAGTGCAGTCCTTCATGTGCAGGGCCTAGGTGTGTCAGGCAGTGATGTGGCACATGTCTCCTCATGTTGTGGCACAATAGATGTGTGCGGAGCTGTTTACACATGCCATGTGTGATGGGGCACTACGTGGCACACTTCCCATTCACACTTTGCACATGTGTGCATGTACAACATACGTGTCAAGCACTACATCACTGGTATGGCACAGTCAGCAACACCCGCAACTGTCCCCTGATGCCAGGTACATGGATAATTACACCTGACATGTGACTCCCACCGTGCCACGATGTGACTATGTCAAGTGTGTGTCATGTGTTCCCATGAGCTTTCCGTTGGTGTTCCGTCAAATCCATCTGCTGTTGCAGCATCCAACATGTGTCTGTGTGCATATGTGCATGACACACATATACGCACACCATGCCACATGTGGACTCACACGTTACATGTGTTATGATGGTTCGAATATGACTTCCTGACATGAGGCAATATCTGCATTCTCTCAATGTCTGTGTCATCAGTTTTTGACATGTACCCCTTTATTGAAATGTGTGTTATCTGTCCTTTTCAAGATTACATGTGACCTGTGCGTCTAGACTCCCGCCAGCTGTCTGTATGAGATGACATCCTTCAAATGCTGATATGTGGATGTCTGTCACTCATGTAATGTGTCTGGCTTTTCACTTACACTGGCCCACAGCTATTTTAATGGCATGTCACGTCAACATTGCCATGCAACTATTGTGGCTGGCTCTTCGTAGGAGTATCACCTGGCTGGCCTACGTGTCCTGGATGTATTGCACAGCCCAGACTCTGTATTAAGCAGATGTGTATTAGCTGTTGAACATGTGCTCACCTCAGTGAAATTGGTGTGGTAATGTACTCACTCTTCGTTATTCCTTCCAAATCTCTGCAGGGCACCTCCTCTCCCCAGACGAATGCCAGACCTGGATGCCATGCGTGAACATGACTGCATACGCAGATACCACTTCTCCCAAGAGTTGATAGAGGACTTGACCCGCCGGCTTGCACCACACCTCCAACCACAACACAGGTATCCTACAGCTCTGACCCCCAAGATGAAGGTGATGGCAGCCCTACATTTTTTTGCCACCGGCACGTTTCAATTGACCATAGCTGATGTCGGTGGCATGTCCCAGACAATGTTCAGCCATGTCCTGCATGATGTTATAGAAGCCATGTTGGTGCACCTGGATGACTTCATCCATTTCCCCACTCGTGAACAGTTGACAGGTGTCAAGGGTGAGTTCTATGCCCTGGGAGAGATGCCTCATGTAATTGGGGCCATTGATGGGACACATGTGGCTTTGGTACCACCACAGGCACAGGAGGTAGCCTATAGAAACAGAAAACATTACCACTCCATTAATGCCCTTGTGGTGTGTCTTACTAACATGCTGATTTCCCATGTCTGTGCCCATTTTCCACGGTCCGCACACGATGCATACATCATGAGGCGTAGCAGGGTGCCAGAAATGATGCTGCAGCTGCACGGGGAACGAGCATGTCTTGTTGGTGGGTATACTCTGTTGGTCCTGTGTTCAGCGCTATCTTTGTATCTTACGGCATCTCCTGACCCACTTCTTCACATGATGTTTCCATGCAGGGGACTCTGGCTATCCCAACATGCCATGGCTGATGACGCCTCTCCGCAACCCCAGAACAGCCGCAGAACACCGGTACAACGAAACCCATGGGCAGACGAGGCGCGTGATTGAGAGGACATTTGGATTCCTGAAGAGCAGATTCCGGCGCCCTCCCATATGCCCCGGTGAAGGTCTGCAAAATCTTCATTGTGTGTTGCATGCTGCACAACATGTCAGTGGAGAAGGCCGTGCCCCTCATCCTTGATCCGGATGAGCAGGATCATCCACCCGTGGAGGATGAAGGGTTCGGGCACGGGGCAAGTGAGGATGAGGATGAGGGTGAGGATGAGGACATCCGGAGTCAGCTTATCCGCAACTTCTTCTCATGATGGTGAGTCCCTGTGTCTGGTTGTGCACGCTTTGAGCCTTGTGTGGCATGTGTTGCAATGTGTGTGTCGAGCTGACTGTGTGCTAAGTGACTTGGAGGTGTGTTCTGATGTGTCATTCAAGTGATGATGTCAGTCAACACATTTTAGCTGGGACACTAAATTTATTAAGGGCATGGTGACAACATCATTCCGGTAGAGTACATGTACATGTCTGCGGATTACTAGCTCTTTGCTGACTTGTGTGTCTGTCCTCCCCAGGTTCTTGCGGCTGTCGTCTGCTCATGTCATCATTGCCCTCCTGCTATTCCTCATGAGTATTGCAACGTGTGCTGGATCGGAGTTACATGCACAGACATGGTGAAAAGTCATTTGGGGTAAGGAGTGCAGCAAGGCATTTTGTGGGTGGTACGTGTTTGTGATATGTGGGAACTGCTCCTGTGCATGTAGTGTTACCATGCATACATGTCGACTCACCATGGGCCACATGACGTTAAGCATGGCTTCCATGAATTGATAGTCACCCTTCCTGACAGTCATCTGTTATGGTTTGTGGATTCTGATGAAGGTATCAATGTGTGTGTAACGTCCCTCAGGCACATACGGGATGCTAATGGTGGACATAGTGTGGGACATCCCCATATGAGGCTCAATGGGGAATTTCAGACTCTCCGTGTGCAGCAAGGGGTGTTAGGCTCAACCCCTTCACTTGTGTGCCAGCTCAGTAGGATTTACCACATCTGTGTGTTGAAGGGGGTGTCCAGTGTAGGTCACACATGGTCAGCCAAATGACCTGTGAGTCTGTTCCAATGGATGCATTTGCATTAGTGTGAGGCTGTGTAATAAAGGTGTTAGTCACACTCCAAGGTGCCTCATCTCTGTCAATGCACGTCTCTTGCCACTTTGCATGCAGCATATCTGGCATAGTTGTGGAATATTATGCATAGGAGTCCATGTGTAGTTTAGCAACATGCATGCAGTAGCTCATGGATTAGGCTCCCTATTGGGCATGAAGTACATGGTCGTGTATGTATTTTGGCTTGTTGGTCCACACAATGGGCCATCAACAGCTGCTGAGGGTGTGTCTCCTGTGCGCAGGTCAGCCTTCTGTTTCATGATCCGGTGTCATGCTTCTTTGGTGATTGTGCATGCATTGTCTCTCGGTGTGCCATGTGACAATGGACACTCTTTACTTTCCACACGCGCGTGTTGCAGTTGTCCTTCTGACATCCTAGTTTTTGTGTGCAAATTCTGTCATTTTGCAAGGAGATGCCGCCTGCTGCTGCGGCCCCTGCAGCAAGGACCCACGGAGTATCCAGATTTGGCAACAGACACGCCTCCAAGATGCTCCTAACTTCCTCCCTCCACCCATTCATTTGGCTGTCCTCAGCTTGTCTATGCCACTGTTGCCGCCACGCGGTGCCAAAGGCTGAACCATCAGCACATGCAAGGTGCACATCGCACCACCATCCTGTCCTTCCATAACCCACATCACACTACAGTCTGATGTATCAGCCACACTCCGAGCTATGTCCATCCGCACATCTAACGCCTGCTGTCAGACATACCCTGGGCACACACACGACACCTTTGCATGCTGAGTGTGCAACTCCAACTGCCTACACTGTGCTGCCCCGCCTTCCAGGCCCTGTCACACCAACCAGGTCATGTCCCTAATACTCCCCACAGGCTCTGTACCCCAACAAAGGCATGGGAGTGGGACTCAAGGCTTCAGCATGTAGTATGGTG
Source organism: Triturus cristatus (assembly GCF_964204655.1). Classification (NCBI taxonomy): domain Eukaryota; kingdom Metazoa; phylum Chordata; class Amphibia; order Caudata; family Salamandridae; genus Triturus; species Triturus cristatus. The sequence continues at coordinate 1,002,078,280 of NC_140580.1, forward strand.
TCATCGTCTGGGACATGGCACAGGTATCATCTCTCAGCATGTCAATCTACAGAGTGTCCAGGACCCCCCTCTCCACCATCACATGCGCACAGCACCTCATCATCAGCTCGTATGCCATTGACAGCCAGGTGCTCCTCACCCTCAACAAAGACACAGACATTGGCAGTTCCATCATTCAAGTATGCATGAGATCCATTGATGAATGGCTGAGCACGAGCCACCTGAGGCTGGACTTGGACAGGGCTGAGGTGAGCATCTGAGGATTGTCCCCTTCCAGCTGGGTCAAGTGCCTGTGTCCCACCCGCAAGAGCCCTGCACAAGCACCCAGTGGCCACACACACAAGATGGTGTGCATCATGTTTGGCTCACTCACATATGCCATGCTAGTCCACAGCATCTGTACCTCATGCTGCAACGCCCTCTGCATTATGCACATGATCCACAGATAGATCCACTCCAAGTAAAGACAGACCATCCCCCAGGTCCATGACAACATCCGTCTCAAATACTGCCCTGCCCTCTACGGAGCAAGTACATCCAAACTCCCAGGAAACTGGTCCACTTCCAGGGGCCATCTGCACACCTCAGCTTCAACACCCTGCGCCCCAGCCCTTTCACCGTCCACCATAGATAGCTGCAATGGATCACTGTCTGCTGCAGGATGACCTCCACACTCCCCACCCACACTCAGGAGGCAGTCCACAAACCCGACCCCACACCAACCTTGTACGTCTGTCATCCTAGATCCCGTTGGGCCATCTCCGTGCATCCAACCTTGCCCTGGCCACCGTTCTTCACATCCACCGTACTCCAGCATACGTGACATTGTTCTCCCACCTGGCCACACATACCAGGGACTCCCACCCTGCGCCCCAGCCACCTCGCCTTCCACCATAGATAGCTGCAATGGATCACTGTGTGCTGCAGGATGACCTCCACACTCCCCACCCACACTCAGGAGGCAGTCCACAAACCCGACCCCACACCAACCTTGTACGTCTGTCATCCTAGATCCCGTTGGGCCATCTCCATGCATCCAACCTTGCCCTGGCCACCGTTCTTCACATCCACCGTACTCCAGCATACAGGACATTGTTCTCCCACCTGGCCACACATACCTGGGACTCCCTCCCCGGGTCCCTCCACATGAGCCATGACCTCTACGCCTTGATGATAATCTCCCAAATAGGTCCCTCCGCACAGTTTAGCAAGCACCCCCTCAGCAGCCAGACCCCATCACAGGTGAATGTTGTGCTCCATGCCTACATTGTATGATACCTTGTGACCCATGTGTGTCCTGTACCAGACTCTGATCCCAGGGTATGAATGGCTGGAGTTAGTTCAACACTCAGGCATAGTTAGACATTTCCACACACATATGTCGTTGAATAATGCAAAATGACAGCACCATCTCATGAGAAGAAAAAAAGATTTTATTTTTGGTGGGGTGAGTCTTTTGGTAGATGTGCTAAGGTGCTCTACCGGGTGCATAGAATCCAAAGTTCACAGGGGGAGATGGCATCCTTGTCAGTTGGAGTCATCAGAGTCCAGAGCACAGTGTTGGTCATCATTGGTCAGACTGTGTCCAGCAAGTCCATGTGGCAGAGAATGTCATTGGATGAGGTGCTGCTGTTGCGCCAGAGGGCCAGGTGCCAGGCCAGGTGACCTGGGAGATGTGGATGGTCCGCTGACTCTCACGGTCTTTTCCGTGGACGACCCACCTTCATCCGAGGACCCTCAGATGGAGGCCTTGACGATGCTTGGGACGCTCCGTCAGACAAATCCTGCTCCTCCTCCTCCCTCCCTGTGTCTGGTGCTGGTCTACGCCTGGTGGCACAGGGAGAGTTGCCCATGTTTGGGCGATCTGACGGAGTGATTGGCTCACGTCCCTGTGCACCGCCAGGAGCTCAGCCAGTCTTACCTCCATCCGTCCTTGGTGTTGTTGATGACTGGCATGATGCTCGACCTGCAGGTTCTTAATCTCATCGAGGGTCCCTGCATCTCGGAGAGTCTTGACACGACCTGGTTGATGCCTCTGGTGTCACGCCGGTATGAGTCCAGGATGTTGCGTATGTGTGACATACCGGTGTCCTGAGCTGGCTGGTCAGGTTCGCGCCTCCGCCTGTCTCCACTCCCACCACCCCTGCCCACTTGAGCCTGGCCTGCCCTTGTGGGCACATCGGGTCTACGGGACCCCTGAGGGATGGCATTTGCAGGGTTGCCTGCCTCCTCCTGGGTGCCCGGGGTACCTTGTCCCTCCTGGTCAGACTGGCTCTGTTGTTCAGTGTGAGCAGGGCTCCTGGGTGTGTCCCGAGATGTGGCAGGAATGGGGGTGGTGGTTGGCACAGATGTACCTGACGCAGGGGCTGCAGAGGCTTGGGCACCAGAGGGTCCAGGTTGGTCGGGGTCATCCACTGAGTGGTGAGAGTCGTCGCTGCCGGTGGGATCGTCTTCACGCGGAGCCTGGGACTGTGATTCTTTCCCCCCAGTGTTGGGGGGAGATCAACGACGTTGCCCTGTGTGTGAGAGAGAGACAATGTTAATGGTGTTTCATGCCACATCTATGTTTCATACATATTCAAGTCGACACAGTTCCTCCAGGTAGTTGGATGTCCCTAGCATTCCTCTCAATGTCCACTTGGGGATGGGTATGTTGCGGGGGACAGATTGGGATGTTCTCCTGAGTGTTTGACCTGTAGATTGTTGGCTCTGATGCTTGTTTGGCTCTGGATTGGTCTTGTTGTGTCACATGTCCATTGTGGGAGTGTGTAAATCCGTTGCCTGCCTCGGGGGTGTGTGCTTGTGTTAGGGTGGGGGGGTGACCGGGCGTGCTGTTGTGTGTAGGGTGAGTTGTCATTGGGTCTCCCAGGTGATGTGTCTGTCCCCTCATGGTGCATGCTGGCATGACAGTGAGTGTGAGTTCCTGTGCTAGATACCTGTGCTTGTGTAGTTGGTGTTTGAGTGTACAGTGGTCCAGTAGTTTGCCAGTCCCTGTGCATTGTGCATGGGTATGTACCTATGCCATATGGGCTGAGGGCATTGTTGTCTGCGTCTCATTTCCACAATGTGTTGTGTGGGGCCCACCCTCCCAGCCTCCCGGACATCCAGTCTTGTGTTTGTGGTTGTTGTAGCCTTGGACATGGCCTTGCCTTGATTTGTGAAGGGTGCATGGAGACGTTAGTGGCATGAGCGTTGTTTTTGAGTGTGGTTGTGTGCGGTGAGTGCTTGGGGGAAGTTGCGTGCATATGTGGTGTGGACCCCATTGCCCCTATGTTACGTAAGTTGTTTGTGTACTCACCAGGCTCTGCGACTCCTTCAACTCCGTGTACTCCCACCGGCGGTAGCAGGGCCATCACCTTCTCCTCCCAGGGATGGTAGTGTACGGGTCTGCGGGGCGGCCCACCTCCAGTGATGTTACTCTGGGCATATTCTTCATTCATTTTCCTCTTGACCGCCCGGCGCAGATCGTACCACCTGGCTTGGCATTCATGCCTGGTCCTTCGGATGGGCGCAACAGCATTCACCTTATCGACAATCCTCTGCCACATGGCAGATTTTTCAGATATGCTGGTCTGTCTGACCAATGGTCCAAACAGCTGTGGCTCGACTCTGATGACTTCGTTGACAAGGAGGTCCAGCTCTGCCGTTGTGAACTTTGGATTCTTGTCTGTGGGCATGGTGTGGGGTGTGGGTGTGGGTGTGGATGGTTGTGGGTTGTGGGTGTGTGGGTGTGAATGTGAGTGTGTGTGTGTGTGAATGTGAAGAGGGGGATGTTTGTGGAGGAGGTTGTGTGAAGGTGTGTGAGTGAAGGTGTAGTGAAGTTATGAGTAATGTGGAGTTGTTTCTCTGTGGGGTCTGGCAGCAGTGGGTCTGTTGCAAAGGCTCATGGGTTGTGTGTGTGGGCCCTTTTTATTGGTCAATTTTTGGGTGTGGCTATGTTTGAATGTTGGTGGGTGTATTATAAGAGGTGGTTGTGATTTGGGGCCTCTGTTTGCCTGTTTGGATGTGCCAGGTCAGTCATTGAGATGTATTTTGTCTTGTAGACGTGTTTTGTGGTGTTGTGCGAGTCAAATTGACCCTCCTTGTGCTGATTTACAGTGTCCTGGTTCTGTATGAGTCTTTTTCGCGTAGGTACGATCCGTACATACGCGATGCTGGGTGAGGGTGCTGGGGTACGGTGTTGGAGTGCGGCACGTACATGCCGTGGGGGTACGGTGCGTACACGTGCGGCCCTGGGGTACGGCACGTACATGCGGACGTACGGCACGTACAGGGGGGGACGGCGCGTACATGGGGGGGTGCGGTGCGTACATGCGGTGGGGGGCAGGGGGTTCGGTGCGTACATGCGGTGCTGGGATACGGTGCGTACATGCGGTGCTGGGGTACGGTGCGTACATGCGGTAGGGGCAGGGGGTACGGTACGTACATGCGGTGGGGGGCAGGGAGTACGGTGCGTACATGCGGTGGGGGGCAGGGGGTATGGTGCGTACATGCGGCGCGGGGTACGGTGCATACATGCGGTGCTGGGGTACGGTGCGTACATGTGGTGGGGGGCTGGGGGTACAGTGCGTACATGCGGTGGGGGTACGGTGCATACACGTGCGGCCCTGCGGTACGGCGCGTACATGCGGAGGTACGGCGCGTACATGTGGGTGTGATGCGCGTACATGGGGGAAGGCACGTACAGTAGCGGGCTGGGGTACAGTGCGGACAGGGTGGTGTACGGTGATGACAGATTTGGGGGTGGGGGGGCTGTACGGCTCGTACACGGGCATGGGTTTACCCGTGTACATGTGTGCTACTGCGTTAGCTCCGTACGGGCCATTTTCCGTGCGATTGTGTATTCGGACAGACGGTCGGGATCATACTTGCGCGCTCTGACTTGTGTTTTACGATTTGCACGTAAAAATGTCCGGCTCACTCTCGTACACTTTTCCCGCCGATATTCGGTTTTAAAAAATTTACGACGCACTCTCGTAGACTTTTCCCGACGCTACACGTAGATGTTTTTCACGTTTGAATCGTACTTGGCTGTTTGTACGGTACTTGTGCGACTCATACGTAAAAAAATACGGATACGAGTCGTACGGTTATGTTTTTTTAACGGATCGGAATCGGCACCTAAATAATAATTTTTAGGAATTATTAATTATTTTTAATTTAATTTTGCGTTTTACTTCTGTAGCGGGTTGTGGGTTTATAGGGAAATAGGGTGGGAATTAATTTAATTGTTATTAAGTAATTATTAATTGGTATCGATAATTAATTTATTGTAATTAATTATTCATTGGTAATTAATTTTTCATAATTGGTAATTATTTTTTTATTAATTGGTAATTAATTTGTATGAATTGGTTAATTGATAATTATAATAATTGTATTAATTTATTATTTGTAGCGGGTTGTGGGTTTATAGGGGAATATGGTGGGAAGTAATTTAATTGTAAATAATTAATAATTGAAATTATTTTTGTATATTGATAATTAATTTATTATTAATTAATTATTAATTGGTATTATTTGTATTTAATAATTTTTGGTATTGAAAATTAATTGGTTCTTAATTAATTATTAATAGGTAATTATTTAAAGAAATATGTATTGGTATTTATAATTACTTACTTATTAAAGATTGTGTGATTGGTAATTAATTTTAATACTTTTTTTATTAGTATTAATAATTAATTTATTTTTAATAAAATATTAAATTATTATTTTTCCTACTATTGCACTCACTGGAGTGGGAATAGTAATTGTTACCCCTACGCTATCCAATGCTTTCCCTACTATTGCACTCACTGGAGTGGGAATAGTAATTTTTACCCCTATGCTATCCAACGTTTTCCCTACTGTTGCACTCTTTGGAGTTGGAATAGTAATTTTTACCCCTATGCTATCCAATGCTTTCCCCACTGTAGCACTCACTGGAGTGGGAATAGTAAATTTTACCCTCCCGCTATCCAACACTTTCCCTACTGTTGCACTCTCTGGAGTGGGAATAGTAATTTTTACCCCTACCCTATCCAACGCTACCCACCCACACTACTGTGGCACTCTTTGGGGTGGGAATATTAATTGTTACCCCTACGCCATCTGACGTTTTCCCTACTGTTGCACTCACTGGAGTGGGAATAGTAAATTTTGCCCTCCCGTTATCCAACGCTTTCCCTACGGTTGCACTCTCTGGAGTGGGAATAGTAATTTTTACCCCTACGCTATCCAACGCTTTCCCTACTGTTGCACTCTCTGGAGTGGGAATAGTAATTTTTACCCCTACGCTATCCAACGCTTTCCCTACTGTTGCACTCTCTGGAGTGGGAATAGTAATTTTTACCCCTACTCTATCCAACGCTTTCCCTACTGTTGCACTCTTTGGAGTGGGAATAGTAATTTTTACCCCTATGCTATCCAATGCTTTCCCTACGGTTGCACTCACTGGAGTGGGAATAGTAAATTTTACCCTCCCGCTATCCAACGCTTTCCCTACTGTTGCACTCTCTGGAGTGGGAATAGCAATTTTTACCCCTACGCTATCCAACGCTTTCCCTACTGTGGCACTCTTTGGGGTGCGAATAGTAATTTTTACCCCTACGCCATCTGACGTTTTCCCTACTGTTGCACTCTCTGGAGTGAGAATCGTAATTTTTACCCATATGCCATACAACGCTTTCCCTACTGTTGCACTCTGTGGAGTGGGAATAGTAATTTTTACCCCTACGCTATCCAATGCTTTCCCTACTGTTGCACTCTATGGAGTGGGGATAGTAGTTTTTACCCTCCCGCTATCCAGCGCTTTCCCTACTGTTGCACTCTCTGGAGTGGGAATAGTAATTTTTACCATCCCGCTATCCAACGCTTTCCCTACTGTTGCACTTACTGGAGTGGTAATAGTAAATTTTACCCACCCGCTATCCTACGCTAAAAATATTGAATATTTTTTATTAATATTACGTTAATATATATATGTATTCATTTTTTTTTTACTTACATTAATTATTTATTAATTGTAAAGTTATTTAAGTATATTTAAGTAAGTTTTAGTTAATTATATTTATTATTTCATTAATTTTACATTAATTTTAAGACATTTAAAAAATTCGATATTTTGACCAACTATATTTTTACAACGATATTTTGGATTCAATATTTTTGTACTTACCTGTTTGTAGATAGGGATTCGATATTTTGGCATTCTATATTTTTTCCTCGATATTTTGGCAGGTCGATATTCTCCTTCTCGATATTCTGTCAGTGATCCGAATACATCACGTATGGCACTGGCCACTACTGCTGTACCAGGGAGTTTGTCTTCTGCACATCACCCCCAGCGATAGAGGGAGAGGAGGCAACCGCAAACATCCTACACATGCGGTACTGCAATCTCTTTACCTGCACACTGCGTCCATATATGGCACACACAATATAGAAAAGAGACAGCACGTGTATAATTTTAAGCAGCATGTGGATGGCGTAGGATTGCTTCTAAACCAAAGAACAGTTTTAGCAATTGATCTGGTGAGTAATCAGAATAAAATGAATGTATTTGCAGAAAACGATAGTACGCATCACTGCAGTGTACAAACAAGACACATTCTAAAGCTAGAACCGGTGTTGTCTTTTTAGTCAGCACTTTTGCGAGGTTCATAGGGAAGGTCGTCGGGTATGAAGTTGAAGACAAAGCATGTGCATTTGATGAATTGTAAAGATGTGGTTCGATGATGAGGTTGGGACACTGAACACAATACATTAGATTGTGCATTGCTTCTTCGTGACAGTCAGTAATTCATTAATATGAGCTCCATGGCGGAAGCCCTTGTCTCTGTGCTTGGCTCTCAGAAGGCCGAGGTAAGAAACATGGGTGGAGATCAGCGGCCTGTAATCCTACAGTGCTCAAAAGGATGTCCCAGGGAAGCGTGTAACAGGGGAAAGTTCTCCAGGTCTGACTAGGACACGGGCAGAACATGCCCTATTACAGTGCACTATGAAATTACAAAAAGAAGTGATACTGGAGTCATAAACTCTAGTATCAGCGTTTGGACCCTCCATGTGTTAAAGGCGCAAAATGGTAACCACAAATCTGCAAAAAAATGACTCAAATCAAGGTTTTGTTCCTGGTGTAACATTACCTAACATTCCTGTGTTGATGAAGCATGTGCAGCTACTACATGGTTCAATTGTGTAGTAGCATGTTAAAATTGTCATTTCTTCAGGTTTTCTACTGTGCTTCTGCACATTAAAGCCCAATATGTTCCTGTTTTGATGTCGCATGGATGAGCCAGCATAGTTGATGTGGATTGCTGATGATTACTTTGCGGTTGCACCCAGGTTACACTGTTCATGTATTTTGATACAGCATTTCTTGTAGGTGCATGCAGAAATGGTGGTTGTTTCGCATCTTGCTTTGCACTAAATTGCTCATGTCCCTAGGTATTCCACTGATCACGTGTAACATATACATCATTTTATGGAATTACTTTGCTGTTGTATGGCTGAACCCCTTCACACCTCACTTGTATTACTGTTATCTGATTTAGTGCTAAGCACAGATGCATTATCAGTTTGTATTCAAATTAGCATTTTGCAGTCTGTCTGTTGTCCACATTCATAAAATGTAATGCTTCAGAACCAATTGTAACACAACCACCAGCGCAAACCCATTGGCAAAGAGATTAGGGTGCCGATTACGATCCGGTAAAAACCGGGTACGAACCGTCGGTCGGAGCGTTTTCTCCGTCCGACTTGTACCCGGTTGTAAAACTTTACAAACATGGAATTACGATTCGCACGGAAACACCATTTCCGTACGAATCGTAAAAAACACCGACCGACGAAAATATACGTACGAATGTGATCCGGGAATGCTGCGACGTGACGTCGGGACGCTGTCAGGCAGCGTTTCACGACCCAGGAAGTACGATTCGAACCGACAGCAGTCCGGACGGCAATATTTTCACGGCACCCAAAAAGTGCCGGACAAGCGAAGTACGGCGCGAAACGACCAGAGTAGGTGGCCCGGTACGCGCCGACCCCCCCCCCAGCCCCCGTATGTACGCGCCGACCCCCCCCAGCGCCCGTATGTTTGAGTCAAACCCCCCACCCAGAACCCGTACGTACGTGTCGAACCCCCGTGTATGTACACCCGTGTACGTTCGCGTCCTACCCCCACCCGTGTATGTACACCCGTGTACGTGTCGAACCCCCCGTGTATGTACACCCGTGTACGTGTCGAACCCCCCCGTGTATGTACACCGTGTATGTGTCGAACCCCCGTGTATGTACACCCGTGTACGTGTCGAAGCCCCGTGTATGTACACCCGTGTACGTGTCGAACCCCCCGTGTATGTACACCCGTGTACGTGTCGAACCCCCCGTGTATGTACACCTGTGTACGTGTCGAACCCCCCGTGTATGTACACCTGTGTACGTTTGAGTCGTACCCCCACCCGTGTATGTACACCCGTGTACGTGTCGAACCCCCGTGTATGTACACCTGTGTACGTGTCAAACCACCCCGTGTATGTACACCCGTGTACGTGTCGAACCCCCGTGTATGTACACCTGTGTACATTCGAGTCGTACCCCCACCCGTGTATGTACACCCGTGTACGTGTCGAACCCCCCGTGTATGTACATCCGTGTACGTGTCGAACCCCCCGTGTATGTACACCCGTGTACGTGTCGAACCCCCGTGTATGTACACCCGTGTACGTGTCGAACCCCCCCGTGTATGTACACCCGTGTACGTGTCGAACCCCCCGTGTATGTACACCTGTGTACGTTCGAGTCGTACCCCCACCTGTGTATGTACACCCGTGTACGTGTCGAACCCCCCCGTGTATGTACACCTGTGTACGTTTGAGTCATACCCCCACCCGTGTATGTACACCCGTGTACGTGTCGAACCCCCCGTGTATGTACACCTGTGTACGTGTCGAACCCCCCGTGTATGTACACCCGTGTACGTGTCGAACCCCCCCCATGTATGTACACCCGTGTACGTGTCGAACCCCCGTGTATGTACACCTGTGTACGTTCGAGTCGTACCCCCACCCGTGTATGTACACCCGTGTACGTGTCGAACCCCCCCGTGTATGTACACCTGTGTACGTGTCGAACCCCCCGTGTATGTACGGTGCGTACCCCCAGCGCTCGCTACTGGGGGTACGCACCGTACATACACGGGTGGGGGTACGACTCGAACGTACACAGGTGTACATACACGGGGGGTTCGACACGTACACGGGTGTACATACACGGGGGGTTCGACACGTACACTGGTGTACATACACGGGGGGTTCGACACGTACGTACGGGGGCTGGGTGGGGGGTTCGACTCGAACGTACGGGGGCTGGGGGGTGTTGGGCGCATATGCGGGCACATGTCTCCATGGTTGCTATGGGAGTTCGGTGCGGACGGTGTTTTTTCCATACGGTTGTAACATCGGATGCACGGGATGGATCGTAATTCCGCGGTCGGACTTCACTTTTCACATTTGTACGGTAATTCGTCAGTGGACGTGTCGGACACATTTTCCGACCCGAGGACGTGTGGGGAATAATTCCCACTGCGATTCGTATGGACTTTTTACCATGTGAATCGTAATTGGCAGTTTGTACGGCACTTGTACGATTCGTACGGTAAAAAGACCGGATACGAGTCGTACGGGGAATTTTTTTACCGGATCGTGATCGGCACCTAGATCTACCGAATAACTGAAAATGCAAGTCAGACCTATTGGCTTTGCAAACGCTTGTTTCCTCTCTATAGCTGCTTTGGAATCAATCCCCACGCTGACATGCAGATGTGAGGTATATATAAGGCAATCCCTCCCATGTCTCCACCTTTTTACATATGGAGCAGAAGTCACATGGTTTAGTTCCCGCACCCTTGGCCATCAAGGAAGGAAGGTGAGGAGTAAGGGAAACTGGGAACCTTGTTTATCTTCCTCATTGCCTTCTTCTTGTTGTGGTTATGCCAAAGTCGCCACCGAATTGTTTTATGACATTAAACACAAAAAAGCAAAAGAAGTGTAAGACTTCTGCACACATTATTAAACAGGCCAGTTGCAATCAAACCTAGGAAGACCCTAGAACCAAAGAGATCAAAAGGATTGCCTTCCCACCCCACACACTCAAATTGTAATGAAAAATGAAATGTTCAAGCCACAGCCTGTCAAATGAATCCCTGTCTGAGCCTGAGAAGCTGCACAACTCAGGTTTATCTGCCCTGCACAAATGAGCAGAACTCCAGTTGCTTTGAAAATCAGTGATGGCACGTGCCTACTAATCGAAGCTGTAGTGGGATTAAGACATTCAAGGGAAGTCCCAAAACTGACAAAAATGGCCTCGCTCTGTCTGGATACAGCCCCATGGGATAGGCATTCCAGGTCCATTTGCATCATCCAAATCCTACAACCTAGGCACTTCACCACTTTTATCCTTAGGACTTGACTTCTTTTCACCTTGGCCATAATGTGGTTATAATAACCACATTATGGCCAAGGTGAAAAGGAGTGAGATCCTAAGGCTAAAAGGATGGACAAGTGAACTGGGTAAAGTGATCCAAACATACCAGATTGCCAATCCAAGTAACAGAGAACAGAAAAGATTCGTGCTGGTGCGAAGATCAGGATTCATGTCAGATAGAGGCACACATGGAGTACTTCTCTGGTATCCACAACATGAAAAGGAAATCCAAAGCAAGAAACAGAACCTAATAAGGAGGTTTCAAATTAACCCCCCTAAGCAAGCAGTAGATCAAAGAGCCCAACACTTCCGTGTCACTTGAAGGCTGAGGAACAACTTGAATGGCCACCCACAGAGTCTTCATAGTAACTAAGCCCTTATGAACACCTTTAAACACAAAATGCAAAGTCTGAGGGGTGGCAGGACAAGGAATTAACCGCTTTAGACAGATACCACAACTGAAAGGTAACCCAATGATTACATGCTGCCTAGTACCAGCACACCAGAATGCAGTAAAAGCAGCAGTTCTAATCCTATAAGGCCTAAAATTCTTCAAGCGCTTCGCCTGTTGCTCATGGTCGCCTGCAAGTTAGAACTCTGAGCTTCCTGTATACACGCCCTCATATGAAACTCCTGCTTCTCAGAGAAAGATTCACCTTGCATAAGTCTTCTCAAGAGAGGTTCTCACCTTTTTTTCTACCTTCCCTTGGGTTATGTCCCCAGTGACCACAGACGTTTCACCTGCCAGGCTTGCAAGAATGGTATCCCCACAGACACCACGTCCTGAAAACGGGATACTTACTCCCCATAGAACACAAATGGGCCATAAATGTAGGCATTGCAAACATGTCAGGATTCTTTCGTGTCAGCTGCACCATATTCCTCATAAATCTGTGCCCACGCAGAGTGTAGGCTGGCAGTGTCTCATGTTTGTTCTGTGTGTTCTCTCCAGTTGTCGGAGGCATCTCCTCATGAGAAAAAGTCAAGTTGTCCTGCACAAGATACAAAACCATCAGTACGTGATCTTTAGACACATACCTTTCCTTTGCCAAATTTAGATCATTATCCCCAGTGAGTCAGAAGGCAGAAAAGAAGATTATCTCTTTTTACGGTCCAGCAAAGTAGTCTTTTCCTTGTTATAATAGGCTGAAGTTGGTGTGCAGAGGTAGGTGGAACCAGCGCCCCCATAGGTGTAGCCCTTTGAGATTAGCGACCCATTTTGGGAGAAGTAGTTTGGGAGGGGGGCTGGAAGCTGAGACAGTAGCACCACTGCCACATCACCACTGACTTACAGCTACACTTGTGGGAAGACATAACGACAAAACATGCATGTCTTCAACATCAGACATCAACCTAGACAGCACACTCACTCAACACCAGTGCCTGACAGCCATATCTGCAGTTGTGGGGCCTGGAACACCCAATGTGTACCCTGTAGTCAGTCAGATCTGCCCCTCAAACAGCAAACCCAACTTCCAGTCACAGAAAGCAGCACCCACATCAATGGCCATGAACACCCTCAGCTGGACTGATGTAAACACAACTACCACTAACTAACTCTGGAGGCTTGCTATGGAAGATTGCAATCATAGCTTTAAAAGGGAGCTTGCAAAGGAAGCTACAACACCCCACGACCTTCTCAATATTGAACAGTAGCATCTAGAGAAGACATAGGCCAATCGGAGTGACAAAATAACAGGTGGACCCACTGGAGGGATTCCCATTTATACGTCAAGAGTGCATGAAGGTCTGGGTGTTCCCTGCAAAGGGGAATAGATCATTAAAAATAAACTCTGTCTGAAGCTAATTAATTCTTTGTACGTTAGTCAAGAGGTTTCCGGTCCGTCAAAGTAAGGAAGGTTGGCAAGGAACATGTATTTGGATGGCAATGTGCAAGTCTCTAGGCAGTCACTGATCCTGCTCAAGTATTTGAACACATTTCTTGTTTTCTTTTGCTTTAACAAACATGGCCACAATTTGAACATGGTTTGTAATTCCCACAGTATAGCTCTTCCCATTCACATTTCGGCACAACCTAGAGCCAGGGCAGTCTGAAGCCCTATCCTCAGAGCCTGTCCAGCCCATCCTGAGTTCATTTCAAGCACAGCCAGTAACAGAGCCAAAAGCACAAAGCAGCACTGGTCTATGCACAGCCCAGTCCTCTCCTGAAACCAAACCCGAGTCCGTCAAAGCCCACCTCACCTCAGCCCATCTCTCAGCCTATACCAGCAAAGCGGTGACAACTGGCAAACAACATTGACCACATGAGCCTCACTTTACATATCTGACACCTTTATGGGCACTTAGAAACAGACTAAAGAGTGCTTTTGATCACATTTGAAAAAAAGTAACACTATCTTACACTAGCTTGTCTACTTTTGGTCTATGTGAAGTAACTGTGCCCAGAAGGTGGGGGTGAGTTATAAGAATAGGATGGCTGGCTGGGTTTCTGCAGCATCAAGTGTCATGAGGACCTGCAACGAGAAAAATCTGTTTACATCGCGAGGGGTTGCCCCCGGAAATGGTCCAAGATCTGGACCCCCTGGAATCTATACCGAGGTGAAATATGTACCCCCCCCCCCCCGAATGAATGATTTAGATGTCTCCTCTTCCCCGTAATTCCAACTGGAAAAACATATTGTGTTTTGATGAATCCTTGTGTTTGCCTTTACCTATGTTGTGATACTGTGAATCTATGTCTTGTTGTCAAAGTCTTAATAATAAAAAGAATTAAAAAAAAAAAAGAGTGATGAGGACCACACAGGAGGTATGCAGGCTTGAAGCAGGTATGTGGTCATTTTACTCATGATGTTCTAAATAATTTCAACAGATTTTGCTGTTTGAAGAGATTTTTGAAATGTGGCACTTCCCAACCAGCCTTCTTAGTAGTTGATGGGGGGGGGGGTACTAATCCTCCTCCCCACAACATCTAAGCTCCTCAGATAAGGGTGTTTGTAATATTATCCCTCAATGCCAAGCTCAAGTGTTATCAAATAAACCACTAAGTGACAGTGTTCAGTAAAGCAGTGTAAATGTGTTGGTTACCTGACAGTAGCTACAGTACGTGACAGTACCCACAATCACCCACTTTGCTCTCCATAGCACATCTGCTGCACCTGAGATTGGTCACATGACTGATAATACTTCCTGAGGACGCTCATAGTAGAGCTTCTGAGGCAGCTGTGAGAGGTATGGATCATGCTCCTGAACTCCTGAGAGTGTGTCAAAGCCACGGCTGAGTCTAGGAAAGGAGGAGATAAATGAGTATTTTAGTTATTTCATTTATTAGTTGTTTTGAAGTAGTATGTTCACATTCAATTGTGCAACCAAAGTGCACAATAATTTACATGTGTTAACTTGACTAAAGTAGGCCTGAATTACTCGAAATGTATCTTCTATTTGCATTGCATGTTCTCTCCTCTGCAGGTGCAGTTCCAAGGCTTCATTAGTTAGAGAAAGGAGTATTACTGTACTAGGGATAGAGAGGCCTGGGAAGAAAATCCTGGCAACATTTGTGGAAAACTAACTTGTAGAAGAAGCTGTTCATTCATTGTACAATAGCAACAATTAAGGTGCTCAAGGCTGTGTGAGCGCCCAGGTTTCGTCGGATGGGAAAGTCAGTCGATGTTGCTAGTCTGACATGAAGCGCACCACCATTGGTCAACAGAAAGGTGGTGTGATGGTTGTTCAATATGAGTGTATCCCAATGCTTTAACTAACGTATATGCTGTTAGAGTTTAGATGAGATCCCTTTGGACTTTGAGAGGTACAGACCTCTCTGCTTGCCCCATTCATGCTCAGCACTTGCTCTGTCTCAAAATGTTTCTACTGAAACTTTTGGTGTGCTGACACCTTCCTGCAATTCTAAATTCCTAACTGACCCTTCACTAATGGCCCATCTATATGTAGATTCTACTTTAGGTTAATTACTTTTGAATTATTCATGTTTAATAAATTCTCATTAATTTTGATTTCAGATTCCTGGTCCCAATTGTGTGAGCAAATGGGTGACACTGTTTAAATCTGTGATTTGTTGAATGCCAGTTCCCTTTACCTGACAGTCAACCAGAAAGATCTATTGGATGTAAATTGAAACAACCATCCAACATGCCATCACACCTACTAATCACTCCCACACAAAACCTATTGTAGAAGTAATGTCTTATTGATTGCATCCAAATGATCAAACATTCTAAAACACACAGAAATGGTTCTCAACCAGCCACCTTTACCCCTTTATTTAAACTCTCTCTGTTGTCCCACATTCCCAGCATTGGC
This sequence comes from Triturus cristatus, assembly GCF_964204655.1. Classification (NCBI taxonomy): domain Eukaryota; kingdom Metazoa; phylum Chordata; class Amphibia; order Caudata; family Salamandridae; genus Triturus; species Triturus cristatus. The sequence continues at coordinate 1,002,094,024 of NC_140580.1, forward strand.
TATTTTAGTGGTATGTGCTTTTAAAGAAGGAGACATAGATTTTTATACAATTAGCCATGCCCCACTTTTTCATCCTCTTTTTAGGATATCTTTTTTGAATTAAAGCTAAAATTCAGTGTCATATTGTATCTTCCAATGTTCGTAAGGAAAGGCAGGTAGAATCATCCCTTTGTTCAACCCGATCTCAGCTGGAGATAACCATTAGCACATGAAATTGACCAGAGATTATTGACAGCTCTCACTAATGGTCAAAATGGACAAGCAGACAAGCAGTCAATCTTACACTACTAATTGTTTCTTTCTTTAGAGGTAAAGATTGTTGGTCTGGGTACACAGGACAAGCTGGCCATTCTGCAAGGATGTCCTGGATATCCTGGAGCCCCTGGAAACAAGGGAGAAGCAGGACCCCACGGTATGAAAGGTATACAACTGTGTAAATGGAGAGGGGGTACTGTCTGGCTATTCCATCTGTTGCAAATCCAAGTGTCTGAATCAAGGATTGCTGCAAGTCACCTTGAGACATGCAAATGCTGATTGATGTAATCTAGTATAGGACAATTTATGTCTGTCACAGACTCCCAAACAGATGGGTCTTTGAGCCTTGTAGCGTGGCAAAAAAATTTAAATGCATGGTTGCTTCAACAGTGCATAGTTCATAGCTAGATTTAAAGTGGAAATCATCCAGCAAGCAGTAATTCCACAGCACAACAGAAGATGAATATTCTGTCTACAAGATCCACCAACTGACAATCCAGTCCCCTTGTTAACTTCCATTCCCACTGCATTTCAGTGCACCATCAAGTACAACACACAGATCCAATACAAAAAGTCTATTTGAGTACCACTTAGTTTGATAATTGGAACATCTGCTACCTACAGCGTGTAGAAATGGCAATTAATTAGAGAAAATGACAAAACTAAAAGAAATACTAAAAAGAAATACAAAAAGCAATGACAAATGTATAGAGGATTTGTTAAAGGGCAATAGGAATCCAGTCCTGTCTTCAGACTTACTTAAAGAAAACTCTTGATCTTGTGTTCTCTGAAGCACCACTCACAATCCTCCCCACCTGTTGATAATAGCTACATGCATTTGCCTCTCACCAAGATCCACTCTAGCACACTTAATTACATTACTTGTACCTGTAAGGTGAGCACCTTCAGTCTGTCTCTTTACTCCACCTGAGCCACCAAACTCCTCGACCTTACACTACACATAAATTCTAGACCCAAAATCACTTCAAAGATTATGGTTCCCCTCAAGTCAAATGTGCAATCAGTTCACCGGTTTCTTCAGGTTCTTGGTGATGTAGTGGGTAGGAACTAATTGTTTTAGCCCATCACTGTTTTCTAGCACAAATTCTGCGGCCCAGTCCCACAGCAGAAGGAAACCCATAGTCATATGTTTTGCGGTTCAAAAGTGTCGCAGAGGAGGTCAGGCCTTGCATTTGTCTGGTCTGAAAGTGGCCACACTGGCTGATCTGATATCAATCAGCAGGCCAAGGCACCAATATAGCGGTGCTTCTCTCAACAGTTGCCGGTGAATACATTGAGGCAGTTGGGGCCTCAGCCATGGGCCTATGAGTAGGTCAAGTCATCTGCAACCTCAGCCAGGCCAAACAACAAGGCAGCCCTGAACTGGTCCAACACCAAGGCATATGCATTCCCCCTCTAGTGAATACACGTGTGGCGTCGAAGCAGCCTGCCTCCGGCTAAAGTTCGGAGGCACGTAGAGGTGGAAGTTACAGTTCTCACAGGGAACTGCAAAAAGACTGGTGGATCCTCTGCAGCACGGTTCACCCATGAACTTGCTCGCAGGCAGTTCATATCCTCTGGGTGTTTCTCAGGCAAGAAATACGCTGTGTTTCTCCATCTGGGCATTCCCTCTGTCTGCAGTGCCAGGCAGACTCCTTCCATTTCTCAGCTGGCAAGCAGGCTTCTAGGCACTAGGCAGACAAGGCAGACCATGAACCCCTCATACAGAAAGCACAGACTTCAACTATTTTACATAGCAGTTCTTCTAATACCCTGCATAGCACTCCCCTCCTTGTTCATGAAGAATTTGGAACAGGAAGACAGTGGGGTGGTTTTGGATCCCAGTTGTATACACTCATTCTATGCAGGGTATGTGGATTAATTGCCTTAATCTTCAGAACCGGTTTGGGGTGGATCTCTTTTAAGTATCCTTCTCAGGCTGCCATCCAAGCACAGCCTTTGTGGTAAAGAGATGCACCTCACAGTAGGTGGCACTGGTGCTATTTAAAACAAAACTTGCCCACTAATATAAAGTTTTGCTTTCATGCTCATACCCAGTCCTTTGCACTAAAATCCTGTGTCCACATTTAGAGTATTGTTGTGTCTAGCCTGCGTGCTGCGCACATGGTGCTTGTGAGGGAGCCAGAGAAATGACTGCCAGTGGGATCCATTTTGGATACCTCTGACCTGGCCTTGCATAAGATAAAGGGTGTCTATTGTGCTTCCAGGCAGTGGGAATGGACTGCTCACATGCCTGTAGCTGGAGGGGGAAGACCTACATTCAAAAGTGTCCTCCAGAGCTGAGGAAATATCAGCTGAAGCCTGGATCTCTGACTGGAGAAGAGGTGTACCTGTCCTGTCTGCCTAAGAGACTACCTGCAGGAAGAAGCCTACACGCATAAGAGTGTTGGATAGTGAACCAGGAAGACCAGGGTGTTAGGCCTCTCCAAGACTCCCCTGAGAGCCGCAAGGGGAACCAAATCCAAGTGATGACATTATTGCTGAGACATGGTAGAGGCTGTGATTGTGTGTTGCCATTTGTCCTATGCGAGGCTGCATCTGCCAATCCTAATTGGCCTGTGTGCGGGGCTGCAGCTACCAAATTTGTGACATGCTTGTGCAGGGCTGCACCAGTCAAATTTCTGACCTGCCCATGTGGAGGGTGTATCTGCCGAATCCAGGACCAGCCCGTGTGGGGCTGAAACTGCTAAGAGTTGCAGGGCCCATTGGGGTTTCATCTGTGATTCAGCCTGCCCTGGCAAGGGCTCCAGCACTGGACTACAGAGACCAGAGGTACTGCCCTTATCAAAGTCCAGGAAGGACTGTACCATCCCAGGATTTGGATTATTAGTGCAGAAGAATCTGAGCAGGTACACCACCTGCTTCTGACCATCGCCTAAGATGAAGTTGCTCCATAAATGCCTACGAATATGCTGCTGCTTCTCAGAGTGTGCAAGAGCACATCTAGAGTACCGGGCATCCTGAACATAGCCGGAAAGGACTTATTCACCTTCATTGAGGATGATTGAACTGAACTTGTGCTCAATTCATGCTACTTTTGTTAAGCTGTAGAGATAGAAGGAGAGCACCCAGAACTGGGGTAAGGGCCTGGGAACTGTGGGAGAGCAAGGGAGTGGTGTTGGTGCAGCATTTTCCAAAGAAGCACCCAAAGACACTGACTTGTTTACATTATTAGTGGTGTGTCGTTTTGAGTACAATTTTGATAGTAAAGTACTTCATTTCTTGAAAAAATAAGCACTAGGTTAGACATATATTTCACAGGGTTTGTTGACTGATGCTTGAGCTCTGAGCTCAAGCTCCCCACACTACCTCCTTCAGATCCTGTGACTTCGCACACTCTTCCCTGAGAGTCTGGTGCGAAAAGAATTATACTTGGCCAAGTTGCAGAGCCATAGTAAAATGGGTGCCAGGACATATGAGGCAAATCACCCTGTAGTGTCTTGAGGACATGTCGCTGTAGCCCCCTCCCATCCATCACATACATCACCTGTTAGGTGACCCTGCTAATAAAAGGGAGTTGGCCATACATGCTCTCACTCCTGTTGTGTGTGTGTCCGTGTCATCCTTTATGCTAATGCTGGTGTAGGGCCCATTACACCACATTGACAACGAGGTGGACCAGGTCCTCTTGCCTCTGCATCCCTGGCCTTGATGAGGCCTACTGCCAGCAGTGACAGGACAGTGGCCCCATTGGCCTGTTAAAGAAGTATAGCGAGAGACAAGCCAACCCACAGCACTGAACCTGAAGAGCATTCCTTTTCTGAAAAAAACACACTGGCATGGTTTTTGATTAGGTGTGCTCATCTTTGAAGACCACCAATATAACCAACGTGTACCACTGACTGCGAATGCAACATACAGAAAAAACAACTTGGTGAAGGACTAGTAGCAGAGCCACAAGTAAGTCTTGCACAGATGCAAATGTCTAGCATCATCCAGACACCATGACCATCTAAGCCATGTAAGCCATGGCATTGGCATTGACTAATTTCTGAATCTGTGCAGAGATCGAAATCATTCAGCTCCAGCAACTCAGATTCATCGGGATACTAAGTCCATCCGATTACAGTCATACCTGCTTTCGAAGCTCCATGGAAGAACTTCTGCGAACCCAGGGGCAAGTCGTTGGCAACCCATAGCAAGTTACTTCATGCACCTTACAATACTATTCTGTAAGTTCCTGTAAAAGTATATAACTGCTACCACCTGCATAACTTATGAAAACATGACTTGAGTCAAACCATCAGCATCACACTAAAGGCCAAGGGGAAGTCATGACACTCTGAAGTCACATTCAATCAACAACACGTTTCTTACCCATCAGCATCTTGCTCCAGTCTTCAGCATTACCCATCTGTCCCTAAATGTTCCAGGATTAACTTGGCAGTGCTTATCAGTAGTCTTGCAGCATCCCACACATAGATTACATGCAACGCCAGCACAGTCCAAACGCAGTCCCATTGGTGACAATCAAGAAGGCTCCACATGCCTGAGATGTACTTGCTGTAGCTTCACTGAAGGCTGCTGGAGTTGGAGGTGGTCCAAAAGAAGACTTCAGATGCTCATTGACAAGTATCCAAGTACCTCCAAGACTGTCTTCGGAGAGCTGGGCAACACAACAAAAGCAGCTTCACAATGGACTTCTCATGGCTCCAGCAATACTCATGATGCGTCGTTTGAATCTTCAACACTAACCATTGTCGTGTAGTTCCTACTAATTTGTGGGATCTGAGCTTTGTTTGGACGACATAAACTAAGGGCTTAGTGCCTAGACTGATTCTGGACACCCCCGCAGGATATGTCGGACTATGGACCAGCTAGCTCACAGTGCCACTGTAAACCCCACTAACCTTACCAGGGAGCGAACGGTTTCTGGCAACCACTGATCACTCAGCTATTGTTGGAACAGCACAGAATCTTTTGCTCAGTCACTTGTGCTCACTTATTTTCAGAGAAATATACAGAGAATACAAAGCGGGACGTTTTCATTAATATTTATTGAACCAACGTTATTCTTGCATAAAGTACGTGTGCTGCAAAGATTAGTAGACAAAAGCAAATAAAGGAGATTACAGGCACCAAAAGAGTGAACAGTAGGTACATTTCTACCATAGTGCTGAAGCAATGAATATAAAGCAGGCATATATGCAATATGGTAATCTATCGTACTCCTACAATGTGGACCCTACTCTGAGTGTACCTAGACTGCATATAGTTGTAGAGCATGGGTACTCACAAGCTTTCTCTCGGGGGGCAAATTTACAGTGTGGTTTGTGGCCGAGGGCCGCACCTGTGGGGAGGGTCAGTGGGGTGCGGGGATAGACAAAAAAGAACTGTGACCATGAGGTGGAACACAGGCCCCTGCAGCAGACACATTAGTCCACTGAGCCACCAGACCCTGTGTGTCTCTGTCTGTGTGTCTCTGTGTGTGTCTCTGTCTCTGTGTGTGTGTGTGTCTCTGTGTGTGTCTCTGTCGGTGTGTCTCTGTCGGTGTGTCTCTGTGTGTGTCTCTGTCTCTGTGTCTCTGTCTGTGTGTCACTGTCTCTGTGTGTGTGTCTCTGTCTCTGTGTCTCTGTCTGTGTGTCAATGTCTCTGTGTGTGCGTCTGTCTCTGTGTGTGTCTGTGTGTATATGTGTGTCTCTCTCTCTCTCTGTCTCTGTCTCTGTGTGTGTCTCTGTCTGTGTGTCTCTGTGTGTGTCTCTGTCTCTGTGTCTCTGTCTGTGTGTCACTGTCTCTGTGTGTGCGTCTCTGTCTCTGTGTGTGTCTGTCTGTGTGTGTGTCTGTCTCTGTGTGTGTCTGTGTCTGTCTCAATGTGTGTATGTGTGTCTGTCTCTGTGTGTGTCTGTCTGTGTGTGTGTCTGTGTGTCTGTCTCAATGTGTGTATGTGTGTCTGTCTCTGGGTGTGTGTATGTGTGTCTGTCTGTGTTGGTGTCTGTGTGTGTGTGTGTGTGTGTGTGTCTCTGTCTCTGTGTGTGTGTCTCTGTCTCTCTGTGTGTCTGTCTCTGTATGTCTCTGTCTCTGTGTGTCTCAGGCTCTGTGTGTTTCAGGCTCTGTGTGTCTCTGTGTATTTGTCTCTCTCTGTCTCTGTGTATGTGTTTCTCTGTGTGTGTAACTCTCTGTGTCTCTGTGTGTTTTTCTGTGTGTGTGTCTCTGTGTGTGTCTATGTCTCTGTGTGTGTCGCTGTGTGTGTCTATGTGTGTCTGTCTCTGTGTATGTGTCTCTCTGTGTATATGTCTCTCTATCTCTGTGTGTGTAACTCTGTGTGTGTGTGTCTGTGTGTGTGTGTATCTGTGTGTGTCTCTGTCTCTGTGTGTGTCTGTCTCTGTGTGTGTCTTTGTGTGTGTGTCTGTCTCTGTGGGTGTGTCTCTGTGTATGTGTCTCATTGTGTCTGTGTGTGTATCTTAGTCTTTGTGCGTCTCAGTCTCTTTGCGTCTCAGTCTCTGTGCGTCTCAGTATCCGTGCCTCACAGTCTCCGTGCCTCACAGTCTCCGTGTGTGTGTCTCTGTATGTGTCTGTCTCTCTGTCTGTGTGTGTCTCTCTGTCTCTGTGTGTGCGCGTGCCTCTGTCTGTGTGTGTGTGTGTCTCTCTGTCTGTGTGTGGGTGTGTGTGTCTCTGTTTCTGTGTGTTTGTATGTCTCTGTGTGCCTCTGTGTGTGTGTGTCTCTGTGTGTGTCTCTCTCTCTGTCTCTGTGTGTCTATCTCTGTTGGTGGAGTAGAGGCTGCCGGAGAAGAGGCAACACAAAACAGGAAGCTTCCCAAAAGGCCCTTTAAAAGTCAGCTGTGAAAACGCTTACAACTGACTTTTAAAGGGACTTTTAGGAAGCTTTCTGACTGTGCCATGTGTGAGGTCACAGAGCCTGCAGTAAACACAGTAGATGGCTGTAGGAGCAAACGTATTTAATACGTATTCACTACATATGCTGTTGCGGTCATCTTCTGTGTTTACTGCCGGCCTCCCTGGAAATTTGAAAACGGCATAGCAAGGTCCGCGGGCTGGCAATGAAGGCCTGCCGGGCCGCTGGCGGCCCATGGGCTGTACTATGAGTACCACGGGTGTAGATCCAAAAATCTCCCCTAGGGGCGATCCAACCCCATCACCTGACGAGAGAGAGTGAAGGATCGGTGCGTGGTGATTTCTCAGTATGTAGGGACCTTTGGTGTCAGCAGAAGTGTTTCCTCTACCAATCTATTGGGATGCCTATTATTTATAATAAAAAGCAGCCTTTGCGATGTGCACACTAGGTTTGTGATGTTATGGATATGTAGATAGCGCTGTTGTCCCGTGGACGAAGATCAGGCAACTTTTGTACCTAGTGCATAGAGAGACCTAGTAAATGATGTTCAAGGCATTGTGATAATGTTGTGCAAAGCTGGATGTGTAAACTAATTAGTTTCAGAGAAACTAATCCAAAATGTCATGCATGCAAAGTTCGTGCATGCAAATGTATGCAAAAGTTCACCACTGAAATGTTACATTCCAGGACAAAATAAGGAATAAGCTACCTCGATACATGGGTCTAACTCAGGAATATAACACTTTGAGTTTTCTTGAGCATCAGCAAAGCGTACCAACACTGTTCTGTACATACAGGATTCTATAGTGATGCTGTTATAATATCCTGGAATACCCTGCATCATTTTTCATGCCTTGACTCACATCACGTTAAATTATGAACATGTGTTGGAAAATGATAGGATGTATTAATTTTATTAATATAGAACTTGTGCAGAGCCATGGAGGAGGATATGCTCTTTTAAGTTAAGCAAAGTGTACATTGTTTTAAAATTTTAAACCTTGAGTCTATATATGTTTTCTGTGTCTAATTTTTGCATACGTTTTCTCATGAATACGTAATTATTTTATGTATGTATGGCAAACTTTTATGATTCGAATGAATCGAATAAAGTTATTTGACTGACTGAATATGAGAAACAATATGCTGTGTGCTGTTGCAACCGGCATTCTTCAACTAGTCGTCGGCCCTTGCCCTGCTGATTGACTCTGAGACCAAAAACTTCACCTTGGTGTCCTGTTTTGTTTGTGTTCTTGTCCACTGGTGGATATTTTGTCTTTTTTTCACTTTTGGGAGAAAAGTTGTACTCTGAAAAAGTCGTTGCAGATTTATTCTAGGGAGCTGTCCCTACATACATTCACTTCAGACAACACCATTCATGTGACCTTTCTGTTAAAAGCTTGCCGGGGGCACAGGCCCTCACTACAGTGCATCTGTGTTTTCCTTTAAGCTAATGCAGGCCTCGACCCTACAATGCCACTTCCTTACTCTCAGCAAAGATCCGACTCTCGCTTCTTCATTGGTAGAGCTCCCAGGGTATGGAACTCTCTGGCACTGGAAATAAGCAAAAAACACTCCTATCTCAATTTTCAAGAAAGCATGAAAGCACCACTGCTCTAAAACTACCTAATGAACTGCATGATCTGACATATAATTTATGGGCGAAATTTAAATTAGATCAGTGTAATGTCGGTAATTTTGAGTTAAGCTTGTTACACAAATTTCCCGAAATGATATAATTACGCTTCTTTGCATAATAATGCGCTGTTCGCACTAAATATTTACAACAAATGGTGCAATTCACAGTAATTCAGGGTAGTTTGCAGTACATTATTACCACAAAAAGCACCATTGGCACAGCAACAACAGAACACAGGCAGCTATTGTTCATGTTGCTCTTGTTTAAATGCATCCTTGCACCAAACAATTGAAGTGAGGGTGCATTTAAATTACGATTTCCATTTAGTGGAATTTTGTATCATTTTGTCACAAAGATGTAAAAGCAGGTTACACAAATTTCGCACACCCCTGACAAAGATGACATCTTTGGAATACCATAACAATCCGGTATCTGCTGAAACAGCTGCCCATGCTACTCTTATTTATTTTGATTTGCTGGCTTTCTCTAGGCCCCCAACTACCGTCATGGTAACTTATTGTTTACTTTTGTTTGCATGTTTTATCCTGTACTGTGCTCTGATACTCTCAGGTCATGTTCGCGCTTTACAAATCTCCCACTAAATAAATAAATGAGTACCCCAGCTCCCATGCTTGAGGCCCAGTAGTTTCTGCTTGCACCATTGCCACCCACACGGAGTCCGACATCCGACCTCTCACCGACTCAGGTAGAAAGGTCTAGTTACACTAGCAATCACAAAACACAATATGTTACCACCATCACTTTATGTTCTACACCGTGGCAGGGACAGTAGTCATCTGTCAGGAATGAGAGCACGTTTGTTTGTCATCCACCTCCAGGTCACATGACAGATCCTGGACCTCGCATTGTCCGGGACAGGCCTAGGCATCTGTACACATGCCAGACTGGTGGAATGCCAGCCTAAAAATAAAAGTGAGGATACCAGATACACAACTAGTCATGCACTTTGGGTAAGGGGACACACTTGTAGACCATGCAAAGGACATTGTAGTCCTAAAGCTCCACAGACAATACATGTTTCTCCTAAAACATACTTTACAGTTGAGAATGTAATACCCATATTCATCACTCCAAAAAATACACCACCTCACTCCATGTTGCAGTACCTACATTTGAATCCATTCCGAAGTCTTATCCTTCTAACACACCATCCTTCATAACATATATTACCTACACTACAATGGTCTTGTATACGTTATCATAATGAGTACTTGAGTATATATCCGCTATCATATAAGTGGGTAATTTCAAAAATAGTTAAGAAAGCTTACAACTGATATACACCTATAGACATAACAGCTTTGAAATCATTTGTGATCAACAACAATACTAAATAAACTACAGGAGTCAAGATAAACTGACTAAATCTATAGAGAGAGGCACTGGAGAAGAGAGGGTGCCCATAAGACAGAGACCACAAATATTCAAAAGAACCCACCAGGTAAGAATTTATCACTTACACCAGTAAGTATTATTCCTCGTTCTTTGTAAATCAGTAATTCAGGGGCAGATACCAGATCATTCCTCGTCACTATCTGTTTTTATTCATCTTCCAGGGGCCCTATTACATATAGGGTGCACTTTCCCTGTTTGTGCCAAACAGGTGCACCGTCCTCAAATACTGTGCGCCTCCTGACAGCTTCTTTGCCTTTGTGCCCGTGTCCAAAATACGGCGCGGGCACAGAGATAAAGAGATTCTCTTATTTGCATGGAGTCATGCCCTCATGCAATGAGGGAGAACCCTTTTGAGATAGGGCTGGCGCAACATGTGCGCCAGCGCTATCTGTCTTACCAAAGTCCCCCTAGGCTGCACATATGGGTTGAACATGCCCGTTGCACCTCCAGCAAAAAGAACAAGTGATGGACAGAATGTAGAACAATGTCAAACATTCACCCCAGTACAGAGATATGGGCCTAAATCCATCGTTTTTTGCTTCCCATGCCATTCCAGTTTAGAAACAGCCATATGCAAATCAGTCCTGACCCGGAACAGTCCTGCCCGAACTGCTAGGCCAAATCTTCCCTGGACCGGAAACAAGCATTCTGGGACCGGTTTCATCAGCTAGCCTGACTCCAGTGGCATGGAGAGCACCGGACCCACGTCTGGGCATGCCTGTCCCACTCGGTGACAAATGCAACAAGAACAATTGATCGACAGAATGGTGAACAATTAGTTTATTAGACTGTCTGCAAAAAGTATTTTGCTGTTGCGTGTTGGTAAAAATCGAAGATTGGTTATCAGAGAAAGAAGTTCTTAGCCCTTTCCAAACTGCTTTCAGCAGAAAAGTTTCTTGATCAGGTCTTTCATTTTTTGTTGATTTACTGGAGCATCGTAGTAATCGGCAAGATAAACCTCTATGTTGCCTTTGTTGATTTAAAAGGGTTAGTAGGCAAAATTAGGCTGCATCCATTATTGTATTGGAGGAGTCTATGGACTACTCGAGAACTTGCCCACTATGTTGTTTCCCTTCAGGATGTAATGAAATATGACCATTTTAGTAAGGTCCCTTGGCTTTTGAAAATTGAGCAGATGCTCTACCCTCTTGGGTTGCCTGAGCTGTGGGAGCACCGGGACACTACTAACTTCCCGTACAAGGACTCTAAAATAGCACTACTAGGCAATCATAATGGCCGGTGAATCCCGGAAAGCTGCTCGCACTAAGTTATCAAGTGAATTAATTGATTTCAAGCCCATTTGTGAGTATAAACTGTTTGGGAATCAAGTTTCTGTCACATTGGACCAGAAGTTATATTTTCAGTTTCGAGTGGGAACCTTACTGCTGAGAGTGTTCACTTCTAAATGGGCCAGTGGAGGAGTTGCTGTTTGTCTGGCCAAATACACCTCGGAGTAGAATGTACTGCATGTTCTCTTTGTGTGTTCAAATTACGCTTCCCCTCGCAGGACTTGGGGGCATATTAGCTAGGGCTTGATCGCCGCTTTAGCGGCACTTTTTGCCCCTAAAGCGGCAATTTTTTTATCGCCCTATCAGCAAGTTGTCGCTAACAGCAGTTAGCGAGAGCTTCCAGGCGATAGAGACCGGTTTGGGGCCCGCTTTGCATGTCAGCGCTATTTATCGCTAATGACATGCAAAGTGGGTGTACCCAAACTGGTAGCGACTGAAAGCAGTCGCTAACACAGCTATCGCCTATTACCAACGCAAGCGATTATCGCTGGTATTTAACACCTGCTGGAAACCTGACTTACCTGTATTCCTCAATGGGAGGTGGATCTTCAGGCTAAGTCCACCATGGCGTTAATGCGTGAATATCGCTGGATTTCCAGCGATATTCAGGCATTTCGCCACTATCACTGGATATTTTAGCACAGTGGAGATAAACGTTGCGAATAGCATGTTTTCTCCGCTAAAATATCCAGCGATATGCAGCAATAAAAATAAACGTGCTAAGAATCGCATGTTATTGCTAATATGCCCCAGGGTGAGCACCTATAGGGAGGCTGCTAGGCAAATGCAGACATTTTATTGCCCTTCGTATGCTTAGAGCAGATAACCGCCCGGTACTTGCCATCTCTGTTGCAGGTTTCTGGGTGCTATGTGGGTACTTAGGAGGAAGGCGTCCCCCCGCCTCCTCTAGCAGTATGATGGTGTTGGTACTGTTTCCCTGGCACTATTTGTCTGTAACCCTGTAAAAACATTTTTTTTTTGCACATTCTGCTATGTTTTAACTCTGATCTTTTTTTGAATTGTTGTTAAAATCAGTTTTTGGACTGTATTCATTCTTTCATTAACTCTTTCTTTGCTTCTTGTAAAAATGTGTTGTTTTATTTAGTCATTATCTGTTTTTTTTATCTGTATTCACTTTTCTGGCCTTGGTGGCCGATATACCATTATTTGAACTGAGTCCATTATAATTTTAATACTGCAAAGTCAAGTACAGTTTATGTTGTATAGGCTGCAATTAAGCTTGAATGGCCATCTCCTGGGTATGGACACCGGTCTCCTCAAAGTCCTAATCGTCCACAGCTCCAAGGTCACGTTATCACTTTTTCTAAGGCTTCTCAGTTTATCTTAGCTATCACCCCTCTAATCAGTTCCTTCCAAAGCACCCTGCTGTCAACAGTCCAGTATTTCCACCCTATCAACCGTGTATTTCCAGAATGACTGACAAGTTCCGAGATATACGGAAGTGAGGTTCTTTCTGTTACAAATAAGTGTTAAAACTGTCAATACTTCTAAAATCTGAAAAGAGTTCATCATAAAGAGGGTGACTCTCTTAAGAAGCAACAACATTAGCCCTCTCCAACATTTCCTTATGTCAATAAACATTTCCTGTTATGACTAATCTTCCTCCATCCAGTTGGTCAATATTTCAACATCTAAATCTGCCCGATGAAAAGGTCTTCTGCTTGCACAAAGCTGCTGATCCCCTCCTAGCATATAACAACTCCACATGAAAACTTTCAGTTTGGCAATTATTCAATATAACATTTCAATCAAGAAACGAAACAGCAATCCTTTGAAAAGAAATTGTAAAAATGAATTTTGGTTTGATGATCCTGGTGATCTCCCTCTAGTTGAGGTACATAATGAATCCAAAGCAATAAGATCCTGACTCTCCAGGTCTTTCCCAAACTCTAGATGATACTGTAAGTCTCCAGGACTATAGGCATATACAGTTAATTGACCACGATTTGCTTAGGATTACCCCATCACTCTCTAATTGTATCTGGACACTGTTATTGAACCATCAGCTTTACTTTCTTGCTGCTCTCCTCTAACTTCCTGCTCATCTCCCCTTTCCCACTCCTAATTCTCTTTGCCATTTTACCTCCTTTGAGGCAACCTGCCTTGGTCAGCTCCTAACAATGATCACATACTCTGAAGGGCACTTTGAAATCCTTGACATCTTTGTTAATACTGATGAAAGAATATTGCAGAAGGCGACCTCAGTTTGACATTTATACCCTGATTTAATATTGTGGGGGCATATCATCAAGGTGCGGCGATTATATTATCGCCGCTTTAGCGTCCGTTTTCGGACGAAAAGCGGCGATAATATTATTGCATTATTTACAAGGACACGCTAGCACGTGTTTCCTTGATTCTGCTCCCGTTTTGTGAACGCCTCGCTTTGCATCTCTAATGAGATGCAAAGTAGGCGTTCCCTGGGAAAACAGATGGGAAATTATCAGTAACTGTCCTTCGCCGTATTTACAATACGGCCCAGGACACCCTTAGCGATATTTAAAGACGCGCTAACAACGGTTATCGCCGTTATTGTACGTCTGCTTTTTTCCTGACTAACATATATTTTAGATGGGAGGTGGATTGAGTGGCTAAATCCACATCTCCCTATTATCAAGTATTCCTCTATCGCTGCAGGATTATCGCTGTATTCCCAGCGATATTCCTGCATTTCGCAGGCCATCGCCGGAGTTCACATTGCCATGGAGGTAAGCGTTGTAAATTACGCGATATCTCGGCGATCTGATCCGGCGATAGCGTTAGGCAAATCCTCGCTAAGCATGCTCAGCGCTATTTAACGCTGTTCTTTGATAATATGCCCCGTAGTGAGTACAACCTCCTCTGTCTTGAAGGACGTCTCGTGTACATCCTGGGATTATTACTTTGTTGCACACACGTAGGTCTGTTAACCTTTTGCTATAGTTCTCTGATCCTGCTCTGGATATTGTTTGGATATCTATTTTGAACCCTTTTTTGAAAAAACTACATTAAAGCACACCAATGTCCATCTGAACTGTGTTCAAGCAAAAACTGAACATAAATAAACAAATAAAGTACTTTGGACACACATTAATAGAGCTCTGAGCTAGATTGTGAAAGATGTCCCTGTTAAGAAGGTAATTCCATGCAACAGTGATAAATAATATACTAACATCAACAGGGTAACAGTGCAATCTCTGCTTTATGTTTATTTTCTATTTAGGAGAAAAAGGGACCCCGGGGATACCTGGAAAAACGGGTCCAGCAGGGGAAACAGGTAAAGATGGAAACTATTTTATATAATTTTTAATATTAATTTGCTTCTTTTGCATTACTCTTAGCTATCGGATGATCACATCTGACCTCTTTTCTGAAAATCATATTACAAGTTATCATCTGAGGCGGTGGAAGGAGAATATTGCTAAGCATCTAGGACATAAAACTTTGTGAAAGCATTATCTATATGTGGGTAAACATTTGGAACCTCACCACTATCTGGAAACTTCAGAAGTCAGTTTGAGATGCAAGCTGTAGAAAAAGTGATTCATTGTTGTGAGATTTGAATGCAGAGGGGCCTTCCTGTCAAGCACTCACACAGCATTATACATATGAATAGATTATGTGGGAAGACCTGTTGTAGCTAATAAAGTGATACCATTGGAAAAGGCTACAGGTAACCTGTGGTTGACCTCTTTACAGCTCTTTATATTGAGAAGATTAGATTAGACATAGCAACAAAATGTCTTTTGTTAGAAAACAGAAACCCTACTCAGAAATATCTAAAGATAAAACAGAATAACTTATAAAATCAAAGCATTTTAAAATGAATAAAATGAGGTATGGAAAAGTCATTCAAATTTATAAAGTTAGGGACTAGAAATGGGTCAACTTTCCCAGTTCAGGATTTTCATGTAAATTAACCAAACTCACTGCTCAGTTCAATTTTAGTTATTGTCTATATTGTGCCCCTACTTAATTTATACATTGGTTTTCAACTTGGCAACATGGCATTGCAATGGAACAATTCTTAGTGTTGAACATTTGAGAGCGCTTGCACATTTACTGCTGGCTTTTTAATCACATGTTAATGTACATGTCTTGCAAACCCAGGCGTTCTAATCCTGTCAGTTGCTCCACTGCGTTTGCTCCTCTCCAGGCAAGTTGTCTTGTTTACGCTGTGTACAAAGCAACTATGGAGACAGCGGATATCCATTTCTTTTGTATATATAACAACCACATTTCATGCTGCCTCTACGTATGGTACCATTGCTTGATTCGGCAATTACCAGCTTAGACTGTAGCCCCTTGTACTCCCAAATAGGAATTTATATTGACTTCATTAAGTAATGAAAAAGCCAACAGGACTGGGGATGAAACAGGAAGGGTAGAGGAAGAAAAGATCAGAAAGGTAGAAAGCAGAAACTCTGAAACAAACAAAGATTCAAATCTCCACTACTCTTTTAAACTGCTAGCTCTTTCTGGCAGTCTGAGCTCCAAGATGCAATTTGGTAGATGTTGCACTGATAAACACCTCAATCGCTCTCTCACTGTGAGTGGGATATGTAATCCAAGGTCAACTTTACTTAGGTGGTGGGGTGTTTCGTATAGTTTTGTGCCTGATAACATTCCTTGCAGATTGTCAGCTGCCAAGTATCCCCCCTACTACACTGAAGAAGTCAAAAGGGCAAACACAGACATGCATAGCATATTTGATATATTGGGTCTTGTTAGACCTGGCACCTTGGCGTGGGTCTCCCTTCCATTTTTTCTGTTGCCTCATATGTTTTTGCTGGTGTTAGATGCTCAGGGCACTGTGCCACTGCTGTCCAGTGCCACAGTGCAAGTGCTCCCTATTGTAAATTGATGTATGAATTTGTGATTCCATGATTGGTTGGTTTGGTTTACCTGTCAGACCCTAGTACAGTGCACCAGGAGTGCCCAGGGCTTGTAAATCCAAATGCTGCTGGTGGGCTTGCAGCACTGGTTGTGCCACCCACAGAAGCAGCCTGTAAAAGTGCGTCTAAGGTCTGCCATTGCAGAGCCTGCGTGCAGTCTGGTACTGTCATGCTGACTGGGCAAGTGCACCCACTTGCCAGTCCCTAAACCTTCCCTTTTTTTCATATTAGGCACCCCTATGGTAGGCCCAAGGGCAGGGTGCATTGTAAGGATAAGGTAGGACATGCCCTGGCGTGTGTGGCATGTTCTAATAGTGAATTACAGCCATTTTCGTTTTTCACTATTGCAAGGCTACCTGTTCTCCATGGGCCAGAATGGGTAGTTTGATTATTACATCTTATAATCCTAACTGACTCAGGGAACAGGGTAGAAATTTGAATTTAGTATGCCTAAACTCAGAAGGATAAAATACATCTTTTAGTGAAGTTGGTTTTAACATTCTGTGTTTGAAAATACCACTTTTTAGAAAGTAGGTATTTTCTTGTCTAACCATTCAATCCTGCCTCTGCTAGGGTGTGTATTCCTTGTCTGGAGTTGGAGTGACAGGGCTGGGGAATTCCAGGAGACAGGGTGAGGTAGCCCAGTGGTGAATAGAGAGATCTGCATCTAGTTGGGAGGGAGGAGTTGCACCTGGGACCTGAATAGGGTTGTGCCTTCCCTCCACAATGCTGGCTCCACCTCCGGTGGTGCGTCTGATGTCTCTGCCCTGTACTCTGAAAGGAAAGAAGGAGTCATGTAAATAAAGTGCTCCAGGACTGACCAGAACTGGTTTGAACAAGGCAAAGACCCCTCTGCCCTCAGAGGACAAAGGATTTTGGGGTATAAGTATTGGGACCCTGATCCCAAGAATTTAGATCACTTTGGGAAACAAGAAGAAACCTCTGCAGAGGAGAGGAACCAGGAAGAAACTGAGAAGAGACTATCCCTGAAACTGCGGTATTGGCCTGCAGGGGTTGCCTACTGCCAAAGAGAGGAGAAAGGAACTTTGTGTGTACTTTTGCTCAACTTGTGAAGGATCTCCAAGGGCTTGGAAAAGAGCTTGCCTCCTGCTGAAGTCTCAGGGACAACAGACTTCAACCACCAGCTCCCCAGAGTTCTTTGGAAGTGCCTACTGCTGTTTTGAGCCTTCTGAGGGACTGTGTGTCGCAAGGAGCTGGAAGCGCGACTCACGGAGAAGAAGCGTGTCGCAGCCATTGTAGCTGACGCATTGCACCGCATCAAGAGAAGAGGCTCGCATCGAGGAAGAAACGTGTCGCCGTCGCAGCCGCTGCCGTCGCATCTTGGATGACGCCACTGTAGCTGTCGCATTGCAACGCATCAAGAAAAGCGCCTCGCATCCACGGAGAAGCGTGCCGCCGTCGGAGCTGCTGCCGTCGCATCACTGAACAAGGGTGTCGCAGCTGTAACTGTCGCATCGAGCGGAAGCGTCTCGCATTGCTGGAGAAGAGTGTTGCTGCCAAAGCCGCTGTCGTCGCATCACTGGACAAGGGTGTCGCCGCTGCAGCTGACGCATCGGGCCAAGATCTCTTGCAGCATCGGAGAAGCATGACACATCAGGAAGATCTTCACGTCTTTATTTCTTTGCACCAAATTTTCATCGCATCAACATCGTTGCAACACTTTCACTGCCCTGCGTGTCGCATCTACACGTACATTGACTTAAAGTGTCGCATTTAAGAACTAAAGAGACTTAAGCTAACTACTACCATTTTTAAGTAACAGTATTGTGGATTTTTGTCATTTATGGTCTTGTGGTAAATCTATATAAAGAATACTTATTTTTAATATACAACTGTGTGGTGTCCATCTGTAGTGTTGTCACTTGATTACTGTATGTGTTCACAAATGCTTTACACACTGCCTCTGAGAAAGCCTGTCTGCTCGTGCCAAGTTACCAAGGGGGTGAGCAGGGGTTATTTTAGGAGTGTGCCCCTTTACCCTGACTAGAGGCGAGGGTCCCTATTGGTCACAAGTACCTACCTTTGCCAACTAGAGACCTCCAAGTCTAACAGGTCTTTTGACAATGCTCCATTGAATAATGCCAGCAATAAAGTGATTGTAAGAAGACAGGGAGCTGACTGCCTTGAGGCAAGTGAGAACGGACTGTTTTTGCTCCATACGGTTCCTTACCCTCGAAAACAGAACCTTGCCATGTCAGTGCCAGAAATCTTTCTGGGATCATATTTCTGCCCCAGAACTTGCTGCAGCCTTCTAAATTTGTGGCCAATGATTTTAATTTGTTTCTAGATATTGCCACTGCACATAAATATCTCTACACTTTTAAATATACACCTCTAGCTGGATAGTATATTGATTAATTGGCTTCTCTGCCTCATGCAGAGTTTGAGTTATCAACCCCTCCACAACCAGTAGCGTTACGAAACTCGAGGGCCCCCCCTGCAAAATACATGTCGGGGGACCCCCATGCTCCGGGCCCAATTACGAGCTTTCAGCCATCGCCCCTGCACAGTGGGGACTGTGGTGGCTGTTGTTGCACCACTGTCCACAACTAAGGGCCTGATTCAGAGTTTTGCAGGCAGAGTGAGGCAGACAGAGTGGAGTAGGACTCTATGTCTGCCACTCTGCTTTAACTCTACCTGCCAAATTTAGAGACGTCCACTGGCCCCACGTACAACTCTATACATTGATAGGAACAACCATCAAGGCAGTTCCTGTCAATGTTTGAAAAGTTTGACAGACAGTTCTGTCAAACATGACAGCCAGCCGTCGAAGTTTTCCAAAACATTTTGTTTTTCAAAAACAAACTCTGAAAGGAGGAGTTTGACTTTGCAAAATAAATTACTAATGACCACCTGTAAGAAATTGGGTTGTTGGTTAAGAGGGGTGGAAGCCCCACTCCGGCAAGAAGCACAATCCTTGTCATGGTGAATGTGAGAAGTTGGCCTGGTATATGCTGTCCACTAATTAAAGTGGGCACCGTGCACCAGTCCAAACGACTCTTATGATGTACGAGGTCAAAGATAACCTTTAGAAAGCTATCCTAATGGTAGCTGTGGATAGAAGCCTTCAGGCTTAATCTTGAAGGTATGTAATTCAACTTGTCTTACCAGAACATCACCTTTTATATTGACTAAATGAAAGGAGAACCACACAGTAGTAATATAACACTCTCCAGTATCCTCTACACGAGGATAGAACACAAAGCACACAATACCTGATCAATAGAACAGTAGTAAGTAGCACAATACACAGTGGGTTCCAGGGGAAGATCAAACCATATGCTAAATTAGTGGTATAACAACCATGACTCAGTCAAGACAAGGTCTATAGCATGTAGAATCGCTGGGACCCCATAGGAACCACCCAAGGTGAGAAGATAGGGACCTCACAGAGGATGGGTGCAGTGTGCTAACACGACCGTGGGCTCCGTACAATTCAATGGGGAAGTCGCAGTTACAATTTCACAGTTTAAGGACCCTTCTAGGAGGACTTTGAGGAAACCCTTTGGAACTTAAGAGGTTGAAGAGCCACCCCACAAGTGGATACCGGAGTAACCGAGTTACCTATACCAGAGGAGCCGGGAGCATAGGTCTGGAATGGTGTCGGAAACCGCAGTCGTTCTCAAAGGAGGGCTGCGAAGAAGTACTGCTGCCGTGAAGGTGAAAAGGGTCCAGTGGAATACAAGCCTGGATTCTGGAAGGAAGGAACCTGAAAGCAGAGGGGACAGAGACTCTGTCACTTCAGAGTGACCAGGGGCTCGGGAGACGGATGCCCACTGATGTTGGGTGCTTCAGGTGTGAAGAATGGATGCTTGACTCTGCAGCCAGGAGGACCAGGAGACGTCGACGACAACTAGGAGCCAGATGCGAGCTGTCCTAGGAAGGATATCGAGTCTGAGGGGGTCAGTGTCCCGCTGGATCACCAACAAGCCTTGGCTAAAGGACCCCACGCTGGAAGGTGAAGCAGGTTACGCTGTGGACTAGCAGGGTCCAGGGGGCTCAATAAGCAATGGAGAGTCAGGGCACATCTGGAGCAACCAGGAAAGCCCAAGGGAAATCAAGAGAATCCTCAGGAGGACCCACAGGTCGAATGACCAGGAGTCACAAGAGGACCTCGAGCAAGATTGCAAAGTTCCAGCCCATGGAGCACTGGGTGTGAGGAGGCCGGAGATCTTTGATGCAAATACTGCTCAGGGTCAGGACTACACGGAGTCCAATGCACAAGCTCAGGAATTGCCAACAAGCATATGCAACTGCAAATGGACGCGGTGCACAGGGGTTCGGGTTATGCAGTCCCAACGAGGGATACTGGCCTCAAACTTGTTGAGAGGGCAGATCGACCTCAGGGACCTTCCAAAACCCACCTCCTTTGTTGATGAAGTCTTCGGAGTCCGTAGGAGCTCGGGAGCAGCAGACTGGTCAGTTGCTTTGAGGGCAGGGGAGGGACTCCTTCACTCCTAGGGAGATTCATCAGTTTTCCTTAGTGCACCACAGGTCCTGCACAGAGCCTTTATGGAGCAAGGGCAACAACGAGTCTTTGGACGGAGAGGGAGACGAAGTCGGACCCAGTCAAAGTCCAGTGAAGTCCAGTGTGTCCAGATGGTCGAATGTCAGTGGTTTCTTCTTGTAGAATCTTGTCCACGTAAAATCAAAAGTCTTACAGCCAGGTAAGTCCTTTTGTACCCATGGGAGAGGGTTGGACAGATTCGGGGTGGTTACACCCATGTCCTTTGTCCAGTTTCGTGCCAGAACAGGAACCAATGACTCCCAGAACTGTTTTGAGCTGGACTATGCACAGAGACACCAAATGTGCCCCATGTGCAGACTTTCAGGCACTCTCAGATTGCACCCAACCAGCCCCAATACACTAAATCCTGTCTGGGAGGTGGTCACACCTCCCTGTGAAAGGATGCCTATTGTGCTGCCTTTGTCTGCTCGAGCTTGGCTCATCAGCAGAAGGGCAGAAATGTGTCTCTGGTTGGCAGCATCCATTTTGTGCTGACCGGGTCGAGAAGGCTGCACTGGATAGACCAGTGACCCCACAAAGTTTGCTTCAGAAGGTTGGAATCATACCTCCCACACCGGTTACCGGTGTGGAGCTATGATTCCAAGGTGTTTGATACCAAACGTGATATGTTTCTATGCAGCCGTTTTCAAGATCGCATTTACCGCAAGGTTACAATGCACGTCTACCTATATGTCAGGCTGAGTCACAGGCAACCCCGGAGAATGGTCTCCGAAGGCTGCAGAGAGGCTCTGCTCATGCAGGGGCACCCTCTCACTAAAATCCCAGCACCCTGCCTTCAGGATTGATAAGGCCTGCTATAGGGGTGTCTTAAAAGTTTTAAGTGTAGTGACCTATAGATATAGTGAACCTATATCTAAAGTAAGTGGTGCAAGCACCAGCTTACACAGGTTGTAGTAACAGATCTGTAGTTCCATTTTGCATGGCCTCTCATGGGTGGCACAATACATGCTTCAGCCCATGGGAGGCCTCTGAGGTAGCTATGCCCTGGGTACATGGGTACCATATACTAGGGACTGATAGGGGGACCCCAGTATCCAATCTGGAGTGTACCAAAGTACATGCATAACAATTTAAAGGAGAAAGCAGATAGACTGGGTCCTGATTAGCAGGATCCCATTCAGACTAGTCAAAGACAGTGCAACATCAAGCAAAATGTGGGGGTAACCAAAAGAAGCAGATCCTACTTTCCTACAATGAACCCCAAAAGTATTTACCCCATTGTAGTATGGCACAACGTAGTCAGGCTTAACTTAAGGGCATTGTGTAAAGTATGCAGGAAACAAACAGTAAACAAAATCTAAACACAGCACAAGAAAATAAATGAAATGACATAAAAACAAATAAAATCCAATTTGTAGAACTGGAGATATTGATTTTTAAATATTTAGTGTAGATAGTACGAAGAAGCAGAGAGCACCACTCGCAGTTATATGCTTTCGCTAGACTAGGGGAAAGTCACATGTTCAGGCTGACCATGATAGAGCTCTGGCCGCATACAGGGACAAGGTTAGTGCAGATCAATAATTATCTTCTGAAATCCAGTGTGAAGCGTTCCATGCACATTGGAGGAGGTTGAGAAGCGGAAGAGCAGTCTTTTGGCATGAAGAGCAGGTTGAGCATCGCAGACGGTTGTTGCTGTAGCTTAAAGAGACACTAGTTGCTTGAGCTTTGCTTTGGTGGTCACCGCTGTCATTTGTTGCTGTAGCGCAAAGTACAGTTCTCAAAATGCAGGTCCTCGCAGGTGGTTGCTGTGGTCATGAAGAGCAGATCTCACTGGAGCTTGCTTTTAGTGGGCGTTGCAGGTGGTAGAGTTTTGGCACATATGTGCCCGTTAGCAGTCACAAAAAAACCTAAACTTCTGGATTTCCACCTTTTTCTTCAGGAGATGCTCTCACTGATGCAAGTCAAGAGTATACCAGAGCCAATCCAAGCAGATACTCTCTTGGGGATCAGGGCACACTCTAGGCTGGTCTAGGCAGGTCCAGTTGTAGCTGGTCAGCTGGGCAGCTCCACTGAAGCCTCTGGAAGCTTATCGTTCCCCTTTAGTTAACAGAGGAGGTTAGACAACTGACCCTTAGAATAACTCTAGGTAGCCTGGAATGAAGGTAAGCAGGTCTGGTATTCCTTCTGAGACAGCAAGGCAGATCTTCACTAGAGGCTGCAGTGGCAAGATTGAGACATGTTTTAAAAGGCTACTTTAGTGGGTGGCACAGTGAGTCCTGCTGCCCACCAATAGCATTAATTTACAGAGCCTGTGTACAGGTAGTGCCATTTATTAGTAAGTAAATTAAAGTTGCCAATTAAGTATAATCCATTTTACAGTGTTTTAAGGAGAGAGCACAGGTGGATTAGCACTGGCTAAAAGAGTGCACAGAGTACTAATGTCAATAAAAATGAGTTCAGCAAAGTAGGAGAGTCAAGGCAGAAAGTCTAGGGGAATACCACACCATTGCGGTCAGGTCTAACACTCCTACTTTCTTGGGCTGGTGGATTACGGATTACGCCGACAGAATAAATGTTACTCCATCTAAGTAAGCTTGGTGGTTTACCTATCTTTGATTTGGGAGGGCAGACCAAGAGTTTGTCAGACAGGGCACTCTGTCCCTTTTGCAATGAAGGACCGTTGCCATCAAACTCTTAACTCGTCCCCTAAGTCTTGGCTCCTTGACCACATTATCTATGGGAGTATCAGGCAAATACAGAGATGGGAATCGGCATGAATGTATCAATGTGTCTGAGGTGCTCAGGCAATACCTGTAGACGAGAGAAAAAAAACTGCATTGAGTGTTTTACAATGTCTATAAGCGTCCTTTATGGATGCATTGGATCATTCGCACTGCTCCCCACCCTTTCTGTACCATCATCAATTCCAGGAAGGTCGGTGTAAAGTGGAGCAAAGTGTGCTCTGTGACGAAGATGGGTGAGTGAGTCCACCCATCTACACAACCTCAAAAAGCCCTAAAGTGTATGGCCTCCACACTTCTGGTCCTGATGAAGGCAATAGACCCGCAAGTGCTGCTCCAGGCTGAAACATGTCGACCCGACTACTAGGTGTCGAGGAGCAGTGACTCAGCCACTTTACACCGGCTTTGTTTTCCCTATCCTATTCCTTTCCCTTATTAAAGATTCAGCTACAGGATAGGAGGTAATTTTAATCCACTTACCATGTCAACATCCATACAGTCTCCTTCCTGGTGGAGGTTATGATGTCACTTGTAAAACGGGACACTCAAGTGACAGATTCTATGAAGACCCTATCCACCAAACCACACTAAGCAGAGATTATATACACCACAGACTGTGAAAGTGTGGTTGAGGGTCTCCGATAGAATATTCCTGAGACTCTAGTATTGAGACTTTTGTTTTTTATTCTCCCCCTCTTTTTGGATGATGATGAGTATCACTTGGAAGCTGAATGAACCTCTGCTTCTCCCTCCCTCCAGTTGTTTGATTTGAATTTACAACAAGAGAATACTTCACTACATGCAAAACATTTCAGTACTTTGAAAGCTCCCACCTGACATGTATGTCACTGGACTATTTCGTTTATATATCACTTAACTTAAGTCAGGAAAAATTAAAGGTATGTTTTCCAAACGGTGGGCTATTCACAAATTTAGTATGTTTAGTAGTACTACAATAGTACTACTAGTATACCAAACAATTCTAGTCACAAAACAACATCATTAGATCACCGCTGCTATCTAATCTATGCAGAGGTCTTTGTCTAGTTGTAGAGATCTCTGCACATAAGTGTGAGATCTGTCCCCTTTTATCTATTTCTCCCAGACAAAGGGGGACTAAAAGTTGTCAGGATGTGCCAGAGTGGGGCAGAGCTGTTTCCTGCCCCACTTACATTTCAAAGGAGCTGCCTCAGCACACTCACTAAGAACTTCACAATAGCCTTTTGTCACTTCAGACTGGCTGGAGCCTGGGAAAGGAGGAAGGAATTACTAGAACCAACTGTGGGGGTTGGAAACTCTAGAAGTTTCTTCTTCTTCGAAGCTGACATATGGTATACACATAGGACCCTTAGACCCACTCTTCATTTAACTCCTGGACCAGCAGAGGACACTCAGAAAGCCTGCCCTGAACTTCAGAAGACTGCCCTGTTGCATGAGGCCTGTTATGTACTTCAGAGAACTCCCCTGCTGCTCCCAAAGGACTACCATACATTTTGAAGCCTGCCTTGAACCCTCAAAGGGTTGCTCTGCAGCTTGAGGACTGACTTTGCTTCTGGGAGTAGGGACTATGAGAGTGACTCCAAGGGCTAGTTGACTGGCCTCCTTTTCTGTGTTATAGGGATATAAAAAGCTCCAATAACGTAGTCTCTGCTCCTGGGTCCTGCCTCAAGTGAGTCCTGATTCATAAGTGGTGACCACCCAGTCTCGGACCTTTGGAAGTTGTGCTAAAGAAGCCCAAACAGCAAAAAATACAAAACATAGGAATTTGGACATATTCTGCCACAATATGCGCTGAGAACCAAGAGGAGACAGGGGACTGTGTGCTCGCCTGTTGGAATGACTATGTGGTAGCTCCTTCAACGTTCTGCTCTGTAGCAGCAAATTCTGTTCAGTGACTCCTCACAGAAAGGGTATCCAGCCTCACTCATGGAGCCTTCATCGGCTAGAGCCTGTAACTTCATCCTGCTGGAGATTTATGACTTTCAAAAAAGTGGCACAGACCGAAAGTAGAATTCTTCACCTCGACTTTGTCCAGCAGCTCCCTGGCGATGATGCCTCCTCTTTGGATGCCACTGGCTGTCTTGCCCCACTGAAATGTACTTTCTCATACATTTTTCTTCAAACATTCTTCTAGGTGCAAAGGTAAACCAAGACCAGGACAAATCCATCTTGTGTATCTGAACAGCACTACATTGCAGACAGCCATTACTTTCGACCTTATCCTGGTCTCATGCAACTAGCTGTCCACGGCTGGGGATTTGATCTTTTAGGCATTCTTTTGCACTGCAAACTTTAAAAATTCATGACTCCTGTACTGTTCTACTGTTGGATTTTTGTTGTTTTGGTCTAAAATTATTACATTTTACTCTATTTTTTAAAACTGGTATGGGATTTTTCTTGTGTTGTGTTTTCACTTTATTATTCCATATGTGCTGCAGAAATACTTTACACATTTTCTCTAGGTTACGCCTGAATGCTTTTGTGCAAAGCTACCAGAGGATTAAGCACAAGTTAATTTAGTGAATTTTGCGGTTTACCCTGACAAGTATTGTGGTTGTTACTTGAGAAGGCTTTTTACTCCCCTCAATCGAAAACCCAATATCTAACACCACATATAAAAATTAGACCTTCAGATCCACTTTTCAGTTCACTCCTGGACCAGCCAACAAAAGGATAGCCCAGCACACTTATAAATATCGAACGTGTAAAATACACAGTAAAATGATCTTGTAACACAGCTGTATTTCCCAAAGAAGAGTCGATGTTATGTTGTAGTATTGAACTTCATCCTTTATTTCTCTTTTTTTTTTAAAGCTTTTTACAACCGCCAATGCGTTTCGTTCACAATCGGACTTCTTCAGGGCTCACAGTATATATTTGATGCTTTTTCACTTGACCATTGTAAATGTATTTAGACCAGTTAATTTGAAAAAAGTTGATTCCCGGACAATGAGTATATTTCACCTCTAATCATTTTTTTCAATATTGAGCGTGTATCGGTGGTTAAATGCACCCCTCTCTGCACGATCGTCCGGCTCGAAAAATCACGTCGCCAGCCACACCTCCTTGGCCTCATCAGCAAGGAGCTGACGAATTTGCTATTGGACATGCAAAAGATTGTGCCGGGAGCTGGGGTCCGACCCTTCTAACATTTGTAGCTCTACCTGGCTCTGACGGTCTTCCAATTCCAACACCTGTGTTTCTCCCCTGATCTTTGGCTTAAGAGTCTCCCATAGTGTTATAGGCGATGGAGATGCATCCACATTAAACCGGAGGTATTGCGCAATGGTGAGTCGTAGAGTCTCCTGATACTTAGCGTCCTGAAGGATCCAATGGGGCATACGCCACCTGAACGGGGTCCGTTGGACCCAGAGGCGCAACTTAATTTGAATTGGCGAGTGGTCAGAGGGACCTCTGGGCAAGATAGAGGTAATGGCTAATCTGTGTACATAACTGTGCGGAAGAAATATGTGGTCTAGCCGCGAAAGTGTATGATGTACGGCCGACGCGTATAAAAACCCTGCCTCTGTAGGGTGGAGCGCCCGCCATGTGTCTGACCATCCCAAATGTGCGCGCAATTACATTCATCTTGGAAGTAGGGAGGGATCTGTCAAGCTGCACTGCGCGCCATCTATCTTGGAGAGCCATGGTATCATTCCAGTCCCCACCCAGGATCGTCAGACCTCCAGAAAGGTCACCCCAGAGCTGTGTAATTTTGTCTCATGGTCGGTCTTAATTTTTAACTTTGCCTCTGTCTCGTGCAACCAGATACCTGCTGTTAGTGCTTCGATCTTTTACGTGCTAGATTTTATTAACAGCATAATTTAATTCATTTTTATGTCTTTTCATTCATTAAAATGTTCTCTATTTTTATAATTTGGAGTGGGTTTTTTCACATGTTGTGTTTTCACTTTATTACTTTTTGTGTGTTGCCTAAATACTTAACATAGTGCTTCTAAGTGAAGCGTGACTGCTTTTGTGCCAAGCTACCAGAAGGTTAAGCACAGGTTAATTTAATGACTTTGGTGGTTCAACCTGACAAGGATTGTGGTTATTGCTTGAGAATTGCTAAGACCCACCCTGAATGAATGAATGAATGATGGAATGATGGAATTTGTAAAGCGCCTGAATCATCCCCTAAGGAGTATCTGTGCGCTATGGGAGCAGGGATACTGGACCAGGAAGATCAGTTACAGAAAAGTTCTGTTTTCAGAAGTTTCCTAAAAAGGAGGAGGTCTGTATACTTTTGAAGGTGTAGATGCAGGAGATTCCAATATCATGAAGCAAGGTAGGATAAAGCTTCACCCTCCGCATGAGACTTCCTAAAATGGGGGATAACAAGAAGGGATTTCTCCCCTGAGCTTAAAAGTCTGCTCGGCTGCTAACAGAAGAGTTTTTAGTTAGATAGCTAGGACCCTTTACATTTAGTGCTTTGTGTACCAAGCAACAAATCTTAAACTTGATTCTTTGACGCATAAGCAGTCAGTGAAGCCATCACAAAATAGGGAGAGGCTATTCTAGGTAGCATATTAAGAACCAATCGGGCCACAAAGTTCTGAACCACTAAAGTTCATTCAGTGCATTGCGATAGTCTAAACAACTAATCACCAAGGCCTGGATCAAATTTTTTCATACACATAGAGGGTGGAGATCGAGCGCTCTACGCAAGAGATAATTTATGAAAACAGGTACCATAGGTAGCTACCACCCGATTCTTCATACTAAGAGAATGGTTCAAATGGACATCCAAGTTTTTAGCCACCGATTTAGGGACTGGGGCTATGCCTAACTCTGATGGCCACCATTCTGGAGACCACAGTGTTTGCGTGCTACCAAAAAGTATAATCACCGTTTTATCTGCATTTAGCTGGAGAAATCTTTCAGTCATCCAACCAGAAATCGCTTGCATACCTTCCACAAAGAGGGATTTGGTAGAGGCCGTGCTATTGTCATATGATAAAAGAAGTTGGGCATCATCCTTTTAAGAAAAGGGAGAAAACCCAAAGTCTCTAATAATCTTAGCGAGAGGAGCCACATAAACATTAAACAGCGTAGGGCTAAAACAAGAGCCCTGTGGAACACCCTTCGTGAGCTCCACGGTGCGGGAACAGAAAGGACCCAGGTTAATGGTTTGTGCGCGCTGATTTAAAAAACTAGAAAAACATTTTAGAGCAAGTACACTTATCCCAAGCTCCCTCAGTCTTTGGAGTATTTTATGGTGTGACACCATATCAAAGGCTGCCGACAGATCCAACAACACCAATAGCACAGCCTGGTTTTTGTCAAGGGAGAGTCTGATGTAGTCTGTAACAGTTATAAGAGTTGATTCAGTGCTGTCCTTTGGTCTGAAACCGGACTGTGATTAATCTAGGCAGCATTGAGATTCTATGTATTCCATACGCTTTACATTAATATAGCCTTCCAGAAGTACCTTAACCACCACCTCAATTAAAAAAATATGTATTTTGTTAAGTATTTTGTGGCAAATGTGGGAGGGACAAGTGTGAGTGACTGGAAAAATAGGTACTACTTACTATTAATTGGAGGAGCTTAGGGAGGGTTGGGAAGGAGTTACGGTGGGGTTAAGCAGGGGTTTGGGCAGGGACAAACACCCACCAACAAAACAATAAGTCATTGCTTTTCACAAGCTGCACTTCTAAAGTTACGAAAAAAAGGACTCAAAATAGTAGCAAATGTACTCCAGCTCAGCCTCGGAGTAAGACCAGCACCACACAGGCAACCACAGGTACTGCAACATACTTACAAGGGAGCCCCCAACATAATTAATAAAGGAACATTATTTTTTTGTTAGATCCATATTTTAATTTTTTCTTGAAAGCAAATTTATTTGAATTTTGTAACAAGGCGTATTTAAAAAAAATGTTTTTAAAGGAAATCCTACATATAAGCTCTAGATGTTTTCCGTTCACTTTCTATATCTGTTCATGCTCAATAACAAAGACATTGTGACATATTTTGTCTTCACCACTGCTTGTTTTTAAATGTTTTTTTAGTCTAAACCAGAACTACCAGCACATTAGTTATGTTAGCCAATGTTATCCCGCTGAATGATTCTTAATTTAAAAGACTTGGTACAGTTCAGCTGTTGTGCTCTGTGAAGCTGCAGGTAGATCTCTGCAGCTATGGTATGGACTGACTGATCTATCCTATCAGAAAGCCGGGGACAGTTCATTATAGTGACTCATCCATTTCAAATGAGGTGAAAAAAAAATGATTCTTATTGCCTTTTATTTACTCTTCAATGTGTAATGTCTCTGATAAACAGATCTCGTTCTGTTGATTTCACAGGGCCAGGATTTCCAGGATTTCCAGGACCAAAAGGTGAGAAACCCATAGGTGCATGATCTGTTGTAACTCATTGATGTATCAGACTTCTTGTCATGAGGCTTCGTGGAGCCCCGGTGAATCACACAAAATCATTTGTCCTGAACAACGCTTGGATGAAGCCTCCTGAAGGGCATTACTTCTCTGAATGGTATTAGTCTCGCTTCTGAATGGTGGAATGGCCACAGGATATCCCAACTTGGTCAATCTATCATCAGGTCTTCAAAGATGCAGCTGTAGAGCAGGGTCATGCGGATGTGTGAAGTGAGCACAATCCCGCTCAGAGCAGAGTGTGTCAATGGTGTACACTTCACCTGAGCTCAGGCAGGATGTATTTCGTATTTCATAACTTCTATAATGATATCAAGAAATCATAACCACTACCTGGTCTACGTTGCCTATATAATGCAAATGTATTATAACATGTTCATATCATATTATGGTTGTTGATTAGAATGGATACATTGCATTTTATATATCAGGATATAGTTCCAGCAACACAAGGTGCTAGGAAATACGATTTGGTTTAGAAGCAGGTGGAATAAAAATATCCTGTACCACTAATCCCCAAGTGTATGGTCTTTGTAGCCGCACTTGAAAACTACACAGAGACGACTGCCTTGAAGCATGGAATTTTGAAAACAAAAATGCTTATCCTTTTAATAGTGTATACATGTTTGTGTCAGTATCACCGGATGAGCTCCCACAAAGGTCCAGAACGAAAAATGATGACACCCAACAAAATGGCGTACGTATGTCCTTACATGTCTTGGAGTGATTTGAAGGAATTTCCAACACTTGTATTGATTTTCCCTCATATTTTATGCTTCAAGTCAGCGAGGGCAAACAGTAAAGAAAGTATTACCCTATCACATGCATTTGAATTAGTTTTTACGGGTTTGGAGACGCCTTTCATTCAAGGTTCTGTAGGCCATATACACGAGTCTGAACTTCACTGCCAGAAGGCCTTGGAGCTCTTTCAAGGCTGGGTTGATGTGATCCACCTTCTCCCAGTCCCTGCATAGACTGGCTGCTTGATATCTGACCCTTTGAAGTATCTGTTTATGTGCTGCCCTCGTGTAAAGTTTATTTCAGCAACAGCGGTGGATACAACAAGAGCTCTTGCGGCTTCAATTCATTTTTTCTCTGGAGTATCAGGGGGGCCCCCCTCACCATCATTAGAGGAATTTGGGAGATTGATGTCCCCGCAGCCTTGCTCTACTGTCAGAAGGAAGGGATGGGGCAAACCTTAGCCCCAGTCTTGTTTTACCTTGTTACAGATAAGAGCTGTACCAACTTCTTCCTCTTTGTTTCTGGTAGGGGCGTTCCCGTCCTGTTGTTGATTACCATGACCTTTGTTTCCTGATGTATCATTGATTATTGCCTTTTATTTATTAGTGGGTGTCTCCTATCTAATTAATGGTGTTTTGCAGTACTGATGAGCTTGTGATCATATGGGCGTTAGCTAAAAAATCTAAAAGTACTGTTTAATTCTCAGACATATGAGTGAATGCTGAACCATGCTGAAGTCTGGCAGAATGAAAGCTGATATGTCTTCCTTTGAATGCTGATTTGATGTTTTGCATCTTATTTTCCAGGACTGATTTTGTGCTCTCATTCTTTTTAGGCGCTAAGGGGGATGCAGGCGGGTCAACCACCACCGGTAAGAACCCTGACTGTTATCACACATTGAGAAAGAACAGATGTCTCGGCAATAACAGGCACTGTTTGAAACTCAAGCTGAAAGGTGCAGGTGCGCTCTGCCTCCTTATAGTTTCTTGCTTCTGACAGGTGTCCGGGGGTAGGCATAACAGCCCTACTGGAAAGCATTACTACTGTCCATGAGGGGCATTACTACTGTTGCATGGGAGGCTGCAACTGTGACCTCTAGGACTTTACTTAACACCCATAGAAGTCATGGAAGTCACGGCAGAAGAGAACAGGCCAGGCGCCATGTGAGGCGTGTAAGATCTCTAACATTTGGCCCACCTCCTTTCAGTCTTGAGGCCCTACAGCAATAAGAGAGGGGCCTAAAATGGGACAAACCGGAAGTGTGGTGCAGTAGGAAGATAACGGCCTATCAGAGGCAATCATAGAGGTCTTCTATATTCTCTCTGTGGCTTCTCCAACAAACTATTTTAGAGGGAGATGAATAAAGGAAAGGAGGCTGAAAATGAGAAGGAGGCTTCGGCCACTCTTATAACCAGAGGTATATAGGATTTAATAGGAAGGGTGAAGGAATGGAGTAGAGAAGCATCCTTGTGGTTCTACTAATGGCAGCACCTTTTTTGTGGTTGAAGTATAAGGTACTTGCTGGCAGCACACACGCACTTTAGCCACACTGTGTCATGTATGTTGGATGCACCCGTGCATGTTCTTTCAGGACCTCCGAATAGGACAAGACATCTGGATTGATGGCAGCACTATGGCACATTAAGCTGCTCACTGATATCAGAGGCAGTGCTTGTGGCTTATGACAGCAGCACCCAGGCACCTTGAGCTGTACACGTGCACAAGAAGCATTGACCCTGGTATGTGATTGCAGAACCCCTAATGTATAAAGGAAGCACCATGGCGTATTTTGACATACCTAATGTGGTACCTCTTTCATGTCACTGGGTAGTAATTTGGGATGTGATGGAATATCAGTGCAAGTCGAACAAAGCTGACTTCCTTCTGGAAACTTTAGTGGATTTCTGGAGGGGTGGGGTGATAATTAGAAAATAGACCTGGTGGTGCATTTGACAGCACCATTTTCAGATATATTAGTCAAAATTACAACAGTGAAGGAGTTCGAGAGAAATACTAATAACATATACCAGTGTTTTTATGGTTTCAGGTAAGAATTGGAGCTCACCCGCCCAGAAGAAACCCTAAATAATGGCAAAATAATGACTTTTTCAACATAATTCCTCTTAAATGTGGTCTAAAGAGTTTTCTATGTATTACAGACAGTTACGAATATTTAGTTATGTAACTTCACATGATCTATCATTTTCCAAAATATTTTTTGCGTCTTTCATTTTTGTCTAGTCCTTTTGCAAGTAGATTCTCAATCCTATCTTATGAATGGCGCTCTACAAGCATAGGACAAGATGAATAAAGCAAAACATATGCATAGCTCATTAGTATACAAGGATAGGCTGCATGCCATCGGGAATACCCACAAATATGTTACTGATGTGCAACTATTAGGCAAGGATTGCCAGCATGCTGTCATGAATGCCCACACATATGCCACTCCTTAGTCACTATAATATAGGGATCGCTAGCATATCTCTTGGAATGCCCACAAATAGGTTATTGATTTGCCACTATAATTAGAGATTAGCCTACTTGTAACCAAAAATGCCTGCAATGTCTTGAATAGCCACCATTTCGCCAAGAAAACACAGATATGTTATTGATGGGCCAATATTAAGCAAGAATAGCCAGCATGGCTCAAAGAAGGCACCCAATATATCATGGATGGGCCACTGTTTGCAGGGAAGGCCAGCATGTCACCAGAAAATGACAAATATGTTACTGATGAACCACTATTATGAAGAGATTTCCAGAATGTCTCCAAGAATGTCAATTAGATGCCACTCTTGGATCCAATAATGTATGGGTGATGCCTCTGATCCCTTCCGCCCCCCCCCAAAAGGGGGGAACAAATATACTACTTAATTCCAAAATAACAATGATTCGGGAGAGAGTATTCAAGGAGCATGTCAAATTTACTAACCTAACTCCAGCCTAGCAAACATTGGGAAAGTCTATAATTTGGTGGGTAAATGTTTAAATGATTTATTGGTCTAACTCCAATCTAACAACCATTTGTGGAAGCTGCATATATGTAGGGGTGATGTTGATTTACTTGTTTAATTCCAAAAACAATCATTGAGGAAAGTGCATACATTGGGGAGGATCACATTTGCTATTCTGCCTTTAGTCTACCAAACATTAGTGGAAAGTGTATACCTTGGTGGTTGGAGGGTCTGGTTTGCTATTTCAGGGGCTCATTAGGATGGCGGTGTTTGGCACACAGCGGAGCTGGCGTAAAACATCCTTTTCCGCACTCCTGCGGCGGTCCTCGCGTCCGCCATATTACAATGGGCAAAGATAGCCAATTTCCTGTCTGCTACGGAGTTTCGGGTTCCGCCAGAAATTTCCTTCCGCAACGATGGCAGAGGGAGCCGATAGAGAAAGACCACCATGCAGAATGACGTTACGACCGCCAAGCAAATCACGATGCCACAAACAGCCCATCAGAACGCAGCGGAGAAACCAGCCACTCGGAGATGGCGGAAGCACTACAGCGGAGATCGAAACTCGAATCCCAGGCACCACCACACGTTCCTGACCGCTATGGATCCAGCTCTTAAAGCCCTTCCGCTGCTGTACCTGATCCACTACCAGCATATAAGACGCGCCACAGTCAACACCGCAGGTAATTAAAGAACAGATCTCCGCATACAACCACAACACACAACTCTTGTGCTGAAATACGTTTTCTGTCCACATCAGACACTCTGGTGGAGACAGGAACATATCCCCCAATGTACTCACACATGTCCTGCTTGCCAGAAATCGACACCTCCGCATTGGGGTCACCCATCAACATTGAAATCATTGCAATGTCCCGGTTATGTCACCGCAGTGGTGAAGACGCGTGAAAACCTGTGCACAATGTAGTAGCAGGGCCGGCGCCAGGCATGGGCAGTGTGGGCAGCTGCCCAGGGCTCCACCTTCACCCTACCCACATGGTGGGCCGCATGAGTTGGCCACAGAAAGCTTCCCACATCCATTTCTGCACATGCTGTGTGCCCCTCTTGTGCCCACCCCCCTCAATGCACTATTTAGAAGCTAGGTGTGGCTCGACCTTGCACCTCACACTTTAAAGGGCAAGGTATATTGACTGGGAAGATGGGGGTAAAGATGAACAGCCTGCACAGAAGGTCAGGGGCTGGACAACCCTCCTCCTCACACCTGCCTTCCACTCATGTGAATCAAGCTGAGTAAAATAAGAAATGAAGAGTCACTCTGCATATTAACAACCATGGAACTGTTCACACTGCATGTCAAGTCCCTTAGACAGACCCCACACTGAAACTCTGCCACATACACATACCATAGGTCACCAGCAATGTATGACAATAAATGGACATGCAAGAGGAGGAACATATCACAATACCCTTAGGCCATCAAATCGCACTGCTAGCACAGTGATTGAAATTTAACTAAAGTAACATCTGTGCAATATCTCTGGGATACAGCAATGCAAGCTATGCATAGGCACAGGAATGATAGGAAGTGTCAG
The DNA here is from genome assembly GCF_964204655.1 of Triturus cristatus. Classification (NCBI taxonomy): domain Eukaryota; kingdom Metazoa; phylum Chordata; class Amphibia; order Caudata; family Salamandridae; genus Triturus; species Triturus cristatus. The sequence goes on from NC_140580.1 coordinate 1,002,129,212, forward strand.
AAGCCAGACAGTGACCAGCAATACATCTGTGTCAACTACCTTGACATGTATATGCCACCACTACAACACACATGGCTCATTGTCCCACTCCCTGACTGTCAAACCCAAGAAGGAGCTTCACACATACCCCTCATCTACCCATCTCACACCTGCACTACTCAACACCTGTGAGAAACACACATAAAGGTGCAATTAAGGTCCTGTGAGTTTCCTGACCACCAATGACACACCATGGTGTGGATCTACTTAATGTCAGAATCCCACTCAGGGATGTCTGAACCAATGCTGATCAAAAACCAATAGCCAAACACAAATCTCACAAACAACATCCAAATAGGTCCAACAAGCTCAGCCATGTGCAGGCAAACAGTGGATAGGCAATGTGACCCTAGACAGAACAGGAATACACAACCTTATCACTCAGGACAAATGCACAGACACCATATCCCAACCCAATAATAAATTGCATTATCAAATGCCAATCATGGAAAATAACTGTGATCAATAGGACAAATCAGCTAACACAGACATAGACATGACACCAGTTATCAAGTGAGCATGGTGTCAATGTGTAGCACAAGCATGCACATGCACACTCCTGACAAGTGACAGGTCAAATATAGGAGGACATAGCACACATGTGCACTCAAAAGAAGCTCATGAACAAGAATCCACATTGCTGCATGTGCCAGTCACAAAAGCAATGCACGCTACAAATTCAACACACATCTGATTGCATATCAATGCACAAACTACTCTCACACAATGTCATGCAAATAGAACATCACACACACATGCACCTGTCAGTAGAAAGAGCCAACACAGGCCAAACACTGCATCCATCAACAACAAAAACAGAACATGTGCCCATACCAATTCATCACATAGCCAACTCAGCTGGACAGCAGGGGAATGCACACCAGGCAAGTACAAGGCAACATACACTGACAGCAGTGCATGCACATTAAGCAGTGTGTGAACATCAACAAAACCAGTAGCTCACATATCTGAGTGCTCCACACCACACCACATATCACCAAAGCACACAGATCACATCACACTCAGGAAGGGTAGCAGTACCTCAGCAAACAGACATACAGCTTAGCCATCACCCACAACTGCACAACTCAAGAAAACCCAGATGCATACAACATGACTAGAGGACTGTGCTGCTCGAACATATGCACTGCACATGAGCAATCATTACTACAATCAAGTAGAAGCACATACCACATAACTAACTATGAAACACTCCTGAGTGGCACGTTGGTCCTGTACACAGATCATCCTCCCACAGTATAGTGTCATACTATGAAGTGGTGGGGAGGGTCACACACTGGCAAAGCATGGGGTGGAAGACACAAGACTGTAGTGGTGTGTACATCAGTATTGGACAGGTCAGGAGTGTACAGTGCAAAAACACATAGAGGAGTAACTCACAATGTGTAGGCATCAGAAGCATCCATAGATCGAATAAAGATTTTAAACGAAACAAAAAGATTCATCATACCACATACTTGTGCCAAAAATGTGTCAAGTGACAGCAATGTATGAGAAAAGTCACATATAATTTCAGTGTGGCTGTGCAGGTCAGCACAGTGAGCATAAACGTCAACAAGACCCATGGCTGATCACCAAAACACATCACAGACTTTGCAGTGACACACTCTGCATACTCACAACTTACAGCGACAACAAGTAGGTGCCCCCCAGGAGTGCAAGGACACACTGCCACACTGCACAGTGCTCAACCTACAACTCCTACATGTGCCCACAATCTGAAGCATATGTCTGATAATGTAAACAAACAGGCACTCATTACCTGGATCATACATGTGTGTAGGTGGCATGTGCAGGGGCACATACCCCCCAACACTACTGCCAATGACAGGCCAATCACACTATATGACTCTTCAAGTGCACACATTCAAATGTACCCATGTGACTATGAAGACAGGCCTACACAAGATGACTACACATCAACATTGCTGTACACACATCAAGAAAGATCCCACAGATATGACAGACCCTGGCCACCCCGCAAGTTATTCTGTGGATAGAATTCACCTCTGTTGTGGTACTGCAACCTATTATGACATGTGTACAATTTAGCAAACCTGACTATAGTATGATTAGAATAAGTGTAGATCATCATAAACAACCATCATTGCACTCTCAAGCCTCAGAGTCAAGAAGACCAAAAGTGCCTGTCATCTTTGGCAACCTCTGATAAAGAAAATCAATTAATTACCAATGTGAAAGTGGTATACAGAGCATGTGTCGCATGAACATACACACATACATTAAACTTGTCATTTAGAAAGGGCAGCGACAAAGCAGACACCATGAGTAACAGTCTTTATTACATGATATCCGGATAGGCATCCAAAGTGCAAAACATTGAGGCCATTGGCCAGTACATATTTCTAGTATGCACATGTGTGCATGACAAACTGCACAGGAAATGGGCATCAAAAGTGCAAAATATCGAGGCCATTGGCCAGTACATATTTCTAGTATGCACATGTGTGCATGAAAAACTGTACAGGAAATGGGCATCAAAAGTACCAAACATCAAGGCTATTGGCCAGTCCATATTTCTAGTCCGCACATGTGTGCATGAGAAACTGCACAGGAAATGAGCATCAAAAGTACCAAGCATCAAGGTCATTGGCCAGTACATATTTCTAGTCCGCACATGTGTGCATGAGAACTTGCACATCAAATGGTAACACTGCCATGGGAATCACCACAGCTCAGGGGCTACATATGGGCAGTCCAGGCACCGCTGGGGGAGAAATGGTGTGGGGCGGAGGAATTGCCTTAAAATTTGGATTTAAGCTGAACTGGGAGGGGGCTGATCGTTGGGGCCAGTTAGAGGACTGGACCTGGGAAAGAGAGACCCAGCTGAGGTAGAGGCATCTGTGGCTGTGGGAGCCTGAGGGCTGCTTGGACCGGGTGGAGTGGTGGTACGTGGAGGTGGAGACATGCCTCATGGAGGCAGAGTGGTTGAGGGTGAATGTTGAGGGCTGGGTCTCAACTGTTTGGGGATCCAATAGCCCACAAGTGTCTTGGCTGGAGTGGGAAGTGAGATGGGCACAACAGGCTCACTCCACCAAAGGTGTATCAGGTGCAGGTGGCTCTCCCTGTGGGAATTTGCTGGACCTAGTGGTACGCTTGGGGTGGCCTTGCCTCTTCCTCTTCATCCCCTGTTGTCGAGGTAAATCCCCCACTTAGCTCTCTTGTCCCTGCTTCACAGGGAGTGGGTGGGAGTTGACGTTTCGGGTGAATCTGCCTTTGAAGTGTGTTTGGGCTTAGTCGTTGCAGGCACAAGGTTCACAGCAGACAGGGCAAGTGTTTCTTGGTCTTTGGGAGCAGGTGTGGAAATGGGAGTGTCCTTAGATGGTGGTGTTTTTGATGAATGTGGTGTTTTTGATGAATGTGATGTTGATGCCTGCTTCTTGGCCTGATGCCCCCTGAGTGTCAAGTGATGGGTTTGCGCTCATGTGTGCCCGTTTTGTGTTGTGGTGATGGTGTCTGTGGTCTGGTACACTTAGAGTGCTGCTGTTGATGCCTGTGGGCTCTGGCATGTGGGCACTCTCATCAGGTGGTGCCACTGGCTTGGTGGTTGCTGAAGGGACAGGAGCTGGACTGGGTGCCTGTGCCTGCTGAATAGATGCAGTCACTGTGGAGGACAAAGACTGGACAGTTCGGTGTAGGCCACCCACGTCCAAATGAATCCCCGCCATGAATGCAACTACCTGTGCCAACTTCTTGTCATGATCCTGGAAGGCATTCAGGAGAGCAGTCTAATCCACACACAGCAGGTGCAAAATGTCTACTGCCTCCACACTGAGGGCAGCAGGTGAGACAGGGGCAGCGGTGCCTGGGGAGAAGGAGACTCTAACCTTCCTAGGGCTGCGCGCACGGACAGCACTTGGGGAAGCTTCCAGGAGGGTGGGCACTGGACGAGGTGTGGTGGAAGACTTGGCAGATCTGGAACTTCCTGTGCCCGCCAACAACGAGGAGTCACCACTGGAGTCTGAAGATGTGGAGGTTTGTGTTTCCGGTCATGAATCATCCAGGGCATTCCTGTCCCCGTCCGAGGCGCTGGTCCCCTCAGTGTCCGTGAACTCATGTGTAGCAGTCGTGCCAGTAGCTTCCCCACTGGTGTTGGTCCCCTGTCCTACCCTGCCCTCAATAGATGCTGTAGGAGACAGAGACATAGGTTCAGTATAGTACCATACTCACAAACATCATATGCAAGCAAAGCACAAAACTTTAAAATGATACTCCCATGTTATACTCCTCCATGTACATTCAGCATGTGCTACATTTAATCAATCATCAGATGATGCATGGAAACATGCATAGTTGATAGTAATGCTCATGTGACGTTGACACAGCCAAATAGCTGGCCCTGTACCTCCCTGTAACCACACATACTATTGTCTGTAAGCATACCTGCATGCCTGTAGGTGAGAATACTATACATAAAACCATGTTGTCTCTGAAACATATGGAGTCTCTTTAAGGGAACACCACAAATACAAACTCCAATATGTCCTTTTGCAATGGCTACAAGCTCCTGATATCCACCATGTTGTGCTTCGAAGCACAATTACAGTTGTACATTGTTGTCAGCCGTGTAGATGTCACAATGTTTCTGTTGTGCACAGCACACTAGCATGATGCTCAGTGATATTCACTGCAACAGCTCATCTGTCAATGACAAGGGTCAGGGTTTTAAACACATGAGAAACCACATGTTGTACAAATGCTGAACAGCTGCACTCAACAATGAAGCCACTTAGAAGCCATCACACTAGAGACATCACAGAGCTTCGCACTGGCTCACGGTTGGGATTCATACAGTCACTCACACCCAAAGTCACAATTCGCACAATACTCACCCCCAACTTGCTGCTGATGGGCCCTCAAGCGTCCATCCAGCTCTGGCTGTGTCACTGTCAAGATGCGGGAAATTAGTGGTGCCATGCTCCTGCACGCCAACCTGCCACTCCGAGGGAGCACCCCCAGCGTCATCTCTGCCACGTTTTTGCTCAGCCGGCAGATGTCATCCCACCTCTTGTGACAGTGTGTATGCCGTCGGTTGGAGACAGCCAGGACCCGCACCTTGCTTGCTATGGCCCTCCATATGGCCTTATGCTGATGTACCTTAAGCTGCAGGCATGGGAGACACGAAGAGAAAGTTTCAGTGACACTGTGTTGTGTACCACTGTGTGTCAGTACAGGAGCATGAAATAACATAGCACACTAATGCATACATTTCAGCAGAGGCCATTTAGCATGGCACATAGTACAAATAATCGTATAGAAATGTATACATGTATGATGATGGACACACTACATGGCCATCTCATACACATGCAGTGTGCCAGCACAAAAAACAATGTGATAATGGCCCTCATCTGCGATGCAGTATGTGAGTGAGCATGACATACAATACATTGGAAATTATGTGTTGTGGCAGACTCACTGTGTCCAACACTACACATCCCTCAATGTCCTTGACCAGTGCATGGCTCCATGTGTCATGGTGGTCACATTTAGGGCCATGATCTTACATTCCCACACTCTTCTCACAAGGTGTACTCCTGTCTTGTGCAATCCTCAGGCCTAAGATAGCTCATTGATAAATAGGGTGGTGGACAACACATATGTTTCACTCAGTCCATTTAGTGATGGGTCCTTGTAACATTGGGCAGTTTCTGTGCAGGCCAGAGGGACTCACACTGAGGTTAAACGTGGGCCATCAGAGAAATCACATGCACGTACAATATGAGAGGGTAAACTGTGCCTACACATGGGAGACTGAATACATCATGGAATCAATAGAAGGATGACATCTCCAACTCAGATTTATCTGATATGTCATGGATGAATTACCACCAAGAGTGTCACACTTAGGCATTGGACTCTTGTGCATAATGCACACTTCACCATACGGGCAATTTGAAAACTGTACACACATCATTCAGTACCCTCTGGCCAAAATACATTTGTAACGACACAAATGAGCATGAGAATACTTAATGGACTATGACATCACATAGCACAGGCAATGTTTGTTCAGACTTCGAGTGTCTCATACCAGCAGTGTAGCTGTATGGCTGCAAAACCACTGCATGTCACACCCATCCTTCAATGCAGACATGGATCTGTGGAAATAAGGTTACACACCCCATTGACATGAAGTCAGCATGCTAGGCAGTGTATCACACATTTACATTACTCAGTCTCACACCGTGTGCTTATTTTTGCTTAAGAAGAGCTGTAGAAGTGTCCATGTTGCCATCCTCCACACATACTCAAATGCAATTCTGTAATAGGCCATGTATGGAGCATGGTATAGGCAAAATATGGATGCATGCACATTGACTTGCACTCACAGGCACATACTACAGCACAGTTACATCATGTGAGCATTGTGAGCAATCTCAAACTTTTACTCAGACACTTACCAGTACATCTGGCGCACCATATAGCCTCCCATACTGGGCAACGACCTCTTCCACCAGGACCTCCAGCTCCTCTGTGGTGAAGGGATGGGCCCTAATGTTCTCAGTTCTCGCCATCACTGGGTCCAGAATACAGGAACAGCAGCAGTTGGTGGTGATGAATGGCAGGCAGCAGTGTCTGATTGCAAGTGAAATGTATGGCTCTCACATACATTTATAAGCCCCTGGGCTTGTTTCAGTGGTACTCTGCTGCTGCAATTGGTCTGTCTGGTTAGCATTTTTCAATTGTATCCAATAACTGGGACCGCGATGGTGGAGCACACCTACCACAGGTTTCAAATGTGTATAGCACTACCGCGATCGTGGTTTCCATTGGCTGCAATGGCATTGGCATTGGCAGTGTAACACCGCGGGGTCCAGGCGGTACCTACCGCAATTTGGCATCTTTCAATTGTGGCCAATGACCGGGCCTGCGGTGGCGGAGAACACCTACCGCAGCTTTGGACACATTGTGCTATTGCATTGGCACTAGCCAATTTTCATCATTGGACACTATACCTTTACAATGTATTCTGGCACCTGTTTGCAAAGGTAAATGAAAGTGTGACATATAATTCACTGATGCCCACACAGGCCATGTCAGTGCACTTCCTTACATGTCACATATGATATTGGTGTGCATGTACACAGATATAGTGTGTAATGAAGTCTCATATTTGTGAACAAGTCAATGTGTGAGATGGCTAATCAACCCACAGTAATGATGAACTGACCACATAATGTGCCTTTTTCACTGTGTACTTTGCTTTATTCATTTTGATAGTTGATCAGCTTACACACACTGTGCTCATTGTGTAGAAAAGTTGTGCTCTGTGCGACTTAAGCAAGAAGGTGTGGCAGGTACAGCAGCTACATAGAAGTCAGCAGTGTTGCTGTTTGCCACATGTGCTGTGTCAGCTACACCCAGGGCTGGTGACACAAGATTTAGGAGTGTACCATTTACCATTCACATACTAAGATTCTGTTTTGGAAGTAGTACTGACCACATGTACAACTACATGAGATCAAGGTGTCTCTGCATGTGACTTGTGCATTAAGCTGTTGTTACAGTCTAGTCCTTGTTGGTGCTGTGTCAGTCTATATGTCAGATGTTTGACATATCTCATCGGTGAATTTAATTTACATGTGTTCCCTTTGATATTATGTATGAGATGACCAAATGTGCATCGGTCGTTCCCAGTGCTGGGGAACATGGAGGATGCGGACATCATAAGAAAATTCCGTCTGGATCGTCTTACCATTCAAGACACGTGGTCAGTTGGAGCCCCATCTGAGGTCTCACAGAAACTATTCGACTGTTTTGACGCCAACAGTTAAGGTGATTATTAAGTAAGAACAGTGTCCACAAGGAACTTATTCACAAAGATCCATTGACAATTTTGGAGTAAAAGTTATACTCCCAGCTGATTTAATCAGCTGGGAGTATAACTTTTACTCCAAAATTGTCAATGGATCTTTGTGAATAAGTTCCTTGTGGACACTGTTCTTACTTAATAGTAATACCCAGTTCACAGGGACATATGGGTTGCTCTTGTTTGTTATAAACAGTTAAGGTGATGGCGGCCATGCATTTCTTTGCAACTGGTTCATTTCAGTACACAGCGGCCATCGCCGGTGGGATGTCTCAAGCTATGTTCAGCATGGTGCTAAGTGATGTCCTGTCCGCATTGTTGACCTACAAGGATCGCTACATCCACTTTCCAAGGAGACATGAATTGGCAGATGTGAAGGGTGATTTTTATGATCTTGGACACATAACTAATGTTGTTGGAGCCATTGACTGCACACACGTTGTCCAAGTTCCACCAGTGGCACGTGAGCACATATACCGGAACAGGAAGCATTTCCATTCCATTAATGTGCAAGTGATATGTCAAGCGGATCTGATTATCTCCCATGTGTGTGCCAAATTTCCCGGTTCTGCACATGACTCCTACATACTACGTAGCAGCATCATCCCACAATTGATAGAAAATCTGCATCCAGAGCGTGCCTGGCTTGTTGGTGAGTGCGCTGAGTCAAGTAGTGTGCTGTATGTGTGACATGCTGTTCTCAGCTACTGTTTATATGACAAAACTGCTCTGTGTATCTCACACCTAGGTGACCCTGCGTATCCCAACTGGCCTTTTTTGCTGAGCCCACTGAGGAATCCAAGGACCCGGGGTGAAGTCCGCTACAATGATGCACATGAGAGGACACGTCGTGTAGTGGAGCGTACTTTTGAGCTTCTGAAGTCTAGATTCCAGTGTATGGACAACAGCTGAGGTGCACTACTCCACTATCCCCAAAAGGTGTGTCAGATCATAATTGCATGCTGCATGCTCCACAACCTGGCCTTGCGCAAACAGGTCCCCCTGCTCCTGGACGATGATGAGCAGCAGATGCCCTCCCCTGCAAGTCTACACATGCCCAGTGACGACGATAGTGGAGAAGAGGAAGGTGTTGACCTGCGTCAACATCTCATCGACAACTACTTCCCTTGAATGTAAGTGACATTGTACAACAGTGACATTGTCTGTTGGCTTTGAGGTCCCGTTCTACCGCACTGCGGTTTGTAAGGGCTGCAGATTTTAATATTTTACTTGGGGCAGTTTCTAGCGCGTTTAGCGCGTTTTTGCGCGTTTTGCACTTGTCCTTGTTTTATTTATTGCGCACTGGCTGGGCTCTCCCCCCCCCTCACACCTGCATTTAAATTGTGGAATACTCACCACCGTTTTGGTGGGCCCGGGTTCTGTGGGTGGTTCGGGGATCGTCTTTCATCGGCGACCAGCGCCATCTTGGATTGGGTCCAGGCTTTTTGTGGCGGGCGCCATCTTGGAGCGTCCAGGCGCTCCTCCCTCCACTTCGGTGCCTATTTAAGGCACTTCTTATTGGTGATCGGCCTGAAAGGTCCCGTTCTACCGCGCTGCGGTTTGTAAGGGCTGCAGATTTTAATATTTTACTTGGGGCAGTTTCTAGCGCGTTTAGCGCGTTTTTGCGCGTTTTGCACTTGTCCTTGTTTTATTTATTGCGCACTGGCTGGGCTCTCCCCCCCCCTCACACCTGCATTTAAATTGTGGAATACTCACCACCGTTTTGGTGGGCCCGGGTTCTGTGGGTGGTTCGGGGATCGTCTTTCATCGGCGACCAGCGCCATCTTGGATTGGGTCCAGGCTTTTTGTGGCGGGCGCCATCTTGGAGCGTCCAGGCGCTCCTCCCTCCACTTCGGTGCCTATTTAAAGTCGCTCTTACCCGCGCAGCGGGACGCGCTGCTAGGACGCCGTCGCTTGCCGGAGTCTTGCCAGAGTCCTGCCCGTCTGCGCCCGTCAGCGTCCCGGAGGCGTTTCGGCGGCGGGCGGGGCTCTGCTCAACGAGGATGAGTAATCCGGGCCCTCATTTGGTGCGGTACTCTTCTAGGGAGCTGCGCTCCTTGAACCATAGGCAGAGCTGCTGTTGTACTGTCTTCCCGGGCCGCTACAGAGGTAAGTCGCGATGTCCGGGTTGTGGCTGGCATCCGACACGGCTTCTGTCATCAGCCCCTCCTACTGTCAGTGCTGGTGCAGAGTATGCCTGCATGCTGTTAAACACCAGATCTGCACGCAGCCATGCGCAACACATCTTTGAGCTCCTCGAGACAGAGAAGCCACTTTGCCTAATGCTGACGGAGACCTGGTGGGGTGAAGCCTCCAATCCTGATGTGGCTATGGCCATTCCGCCGGATTTTGATGTCTTCAGGAAGGATAGAGCTAAGGGCAGGGGTGGCGGGGTTGCACTGATGGTTAAGAAGGGCACGCCTTGCACTATCCTGCCCACTGAGGACATCCGCGGCTCGGAATCGCTGGCTTTTTCAATTGTGCTAGCGCCGCATCAATCAGTAAAGGGACTGTTAGTCTACCGCCCCCCTGGTCCGCTTGGGACGTTTTTTGCTGATCTTGATTCAGTGCTGGTGGGCCTAGCACTGAGAGCAGAACACTGCTTAGTGGCGGGGGACTTTAATATCCGGATGGATGATCCGTCGGACCCCGCCGCTATTAAGCTTTTGGAGGCTATGACTCCGCTGGGTCTTACCCCGCATTTGCAGGGCCCGACCCATGACAAGGGGCACACTCTAGACCAGGTCTTTTCGACCTCGCCTCTAGTGGTGAAAGAGATTCTCCCGGTCTTGTGGTCGGATCACTGGCTGACCAAAACCAAGGGGTGCAGTTCCTCTGGGGGGGGAAAAGAGGGGGGGGAAGAGCGGTTAGTCTCTATATAATGCCCTCACACACCTAGCAAGGTGTCATGCTTCATCATAGGGCTGTGCTCCTCGTCGGGCCGGCGCTGCAATGCCCGACGGGCTCCCGCGAAGGGGCTCTTTATCGGAGTTCTTTTTAAGAGACAGCCGTATGGGTGCGTGGGGGTCAGTGCAACAAGTGTAGTAAGTGGTGGTGTAGTGAGTTAAAATAGGTGTGGTATTACCAGGCAATGTGTCAATTTATTCTGATGGTATACCAGCCTAAGTAAAAATATAAGTGATCCCAAAGGGATTATGATGGTCCCTAGGGAACTCAAACGGTCAACATGTTTCTTGCTCTATGCCCAAAGGGTCGGTGGCAATTCATCAGGACCATTGTGAGAAAGTGCTCAAAGAAAATTGTGAAAACTCTACTACATAATTCGTGATGCAGAAATTATCAATACATCACCATGCAATCCAATGGGGTCCCTAAAGGAAGTGGACCCGTTGTTGCAGTACCTGGAAGAAAAAGGGAGAAGGGGGGGGAAGAGAAGGGGGAAGGACAACACAGATGCATGAAACATGATTCACAAAAATTCGGGGCTCCTGGAGGGAACCGTGCGTATGTTGTGGCCGCCAATGGAGGTGCTCACACAGTGACCCAACCAGAGTCATCTCTATATACAAGTGTTTAAATGAACAGTGGAAAGTGCAGCTGCCTGGCGAAATTGAGAGGTGGAACACGTTGTAAAGTGCTGGCACAAAGAGTTGCCAGGTGGTGGGCATGCCTGGCGAAATTGAGAGGTGGAACACGTTGTAAAGTGCTGGCACAAAGAGTTGCCAGGTGGTGGGCATGCTTTGCGCAACTGCAAACGTGTGCCTTCGTGCACACGGAAAACAAATTAGTGCCAAGAGCAACTGGTGCGGTACACATGCTCCTAAGTGGAGGAGTAGGGCGGGGTATTTTCGTCAGGTGGACCGCCTTACAAAATTGAACACTTGTACTCATGTTGGGAAGTTTACGAGGTGACTATAGGCTGTGCAGAAAGTGCGTCGCGAAATAGATGCTGGGGGCTGCACATGCTCCACCGCGAGGGGGTCAAGCGTGGAAATATGTGTCTAGGGGAATGCCCATCAAGGTGATATTAGCGCTGATGTGGGGGACAATAATCACGTCAAAAAAACTATTACGAAAGAAGATTGCCACTTGCTCGTGCGTCTATCAAACTTTACGAGAGGTACAGAATGGACTCACCCCTATTTGGGAGTTAACTTTCCGTACGGGTTCGCCTGGCGGCCAGGGAGCGCCTGCCCTTAAAAAATTATAAACAAGGAAAGTGAGTCGTACCTGGAGATTCGAAGATAGCTGTAGAAGGACCCAGGAATGGAGGCATACTTACAAAGTGTCGGCGCGTTCGCTGCCGGATACCTACTGCGGCTCAGGCTTCCGTGACGCACAGCCGTGCGTGTGTGGTTAATAACGGAAGTGAGCAGACGTGGCTGCAGTGCACAACTAGTCCGCGATTAACGGCCGCCATGTTGGGAGTGAAAAAGTAACTTTATTGTTCATAGTGGGGGGAAAATGGACAGCTGGCCCAGTACGGCCGCCATGTTGGGAGTGAAAAAGTAACTTTATTGTTCATAGTGGGGGGAATGGACAGCTGGCCCAGTAAGGAATTCAAGCGTGATAGGGAAAAGGTATATGGGGGAAATGAGTGATTATTGTATACAAGTGGTTAAGTATCCCCTGGGCAGACATCGAGATAGATTCTGTCGCTACAATGGTGGCAAAAAAGTAATTATTAAAGGGGATTTTTGTGTATTCTTTGCATAAGAAGCTGACAGGTCAAAAAAGGGAGGTTGGTTGGAACCGAATTACAGGCCGCCTGGCCCACCATACATGGTTTCAGAAAACCCAAAAATCGCTGTTGTTTGTCGCAATAATTAGCAAAACCCGAGTCACCGCCTTGAGTGGATATGTCCAATATAGAACTCTTGACACCAGAAGGTCATGTGTTGTTGAGAGTGGCCCACGGTATATCATCGTTGAGGCCGTTGGTATGGCTCGAGATTCTAAAAATCCACTGTTGTTCTTTGCGGAAGAGGGCTTCCTTGCTGATCGTTGGAAAGGCTTGAAGGACTGTCCATGAAAGGTCATTGGCAGTATGATTAGCTTCCAAGAAATGTGTGCACATTTTCGTGCTGATCTTTTTGCATCTGATGTTACTTCGATGTTCAGAGATCCTGATCTTTATTGGACGTGTTGTCATACCAATGTACATTAGCGCACAAGGGCACTGGATTAGATAAATGCAGTTGCGAGTGTTACAATTGGTGTGGGTTCTTTGTTGCCAATTCAGAGTTTCCGAGAGGGTTACAGATTTACTTGTTTTTGTTAGATTACATGCGGTGCATTGTCCGCATGGGTAGTGTCCTGTCACCGGCGGAAGTCCCCACAGTCTTGGCTCAGCTCGAGGCGCTGGTTTTGGTCTGGTGCTGATGAGCATTGTTTTCAAATTGTTAGTTTTTTTGAAAGCAAAACGTGGTTTTGGGGCTTGCCAGCCTCCTACCGATAGAAGTTTCCAATGCCTTTTGATTATTTTTTGGAAGGTGTTAGATTCTGGAGTGAAGGTGCTAACACAAGTGATTAAGTCATCTTTCGTTCTTTCTGTGGATGCCAACAAGGCCTCCCTGTTGGTATTGCGCGCCCTTTTGTAGGCCATTTGCGTTAAATTTGCCGGATATTCTCTGCGGGCTAGGTGGTCAGTGAGTTCATGTGCCTGCAATTTGAAATCCTCCAGTGCACTACAATTACGACGTAATCTGAGGTATTGCCCGTAAGGCAGGTTCTGTCGTAAAGCCTTGGGGTGAAAACTGCTAAAGAGTAGTGGACTATGGCTGTCAGTTGGCTTTTTATAAGTTTTGGTGGTCAACCCCGTAGTGCTTTTTTGAATAAGCAAATCCAAAAACGGCAGTTCAAGTATGGAGGAGCTAGCTGTGAAACGCAAGTAAGGGTTAAGGGAATTGACCCATGTTACAAAGGAAGGGATGGAGTTTGGATCCCCTTTCCAAAAAATCAGTATATCGTCAATATACCTCCGCCAAAGGGTGATGTTACCCTGGTAGATGTTATTCTCACAAAGGATGTGGTTGGCCTCAAAATGAGCCATGTGGAGGCATGCCAGGCTGGGAGCAAAGGTGCTCCCCATCGAAGTGCCCTGGACTTGATGGTACATCCGATCTTCGAATTGGAAATAGTTTTTGGTTAGGGCAATCTCTGCACACTCCATAATAAAGGAGACTGGGGTGGGTGAGTTCCATGTTTGTGCTCGTAGTACCTCTTCCACCACATCCAAGGTGGCCCTCTGCGGGATGTTGGTGTAGAGGGCCTCTACATCCAAAGTGACCAAAACATCCACTCTACTGCCCGTTTCGTTAGTTTGTTTGATGATATTGAGGACGTCCCTGGTATCTAGAAGAAAGGTTGGTGTTTTCTGTACCAGAGGGCGTAAAAAGTGGTCGCAGAACCGCGAGAGGGGTTCCAGTACCGAGTTGATGCCTGACACAATTGGCCTCCCGGGTGGGGGTAGGACACCTTTGTGGATTTTGGGTAATGTGTAAAAATAAGGTATCCTAGGATCCTTATTTGTCAGGAATTCTGACTCATTTTTTGAAATCCAGCCCTGTGCTAGGGCATTGGTCACTAATGTTCTGATAGTAATGACCAGTTTGTTAGTTGGATCTTCTTTGATTTGTTGGTAGTACCTTGTGTCACTTAGTTGTCTTAGGCATTCTGTTCTGTAATCAGGAGTGGACATAATCACTATGGCTCCCCCCTTGTCGGCCTCTTTTATGGTTATGGTGGTATCTTGGCTCAAATCAGTTATCGCCACATTTTCAAGGCGTGAGATGTTGTGGAAGGATTTTTTCTCAGTCATGTTGTTGATGTCATTGAGGACTGCTTTTTCAAAAGCCAAGATTTCCGGAGGAACCATTGCGGATGAAGGTGTGAAGGAGGATGGTTTTCGTAGGCCTGAGTCAGATGAGGGAGGAGAGTTTTGGCCTGTGAAGAAATTCCTCAGGCGGATTTTGCGAAAGAGGTCATGTACCTCACAATGCGTTCTAAATTCGTTGTATCGTGGTGTGGGCACAAAGCCCAGCCCCTTGGCGAGGATCTTGGTCTCCTGTTGATTTAGCTGTCGATTTGATAGATTTACTATCAGTTTTTCTTCCCTCTGTGGCTCCTGAGTTCCATCGGGCCTTGGTCTGTTTGGTCTTTCCAGTGGACCTGTTTTTGTTGATTGTAGCCGCCTCTTCTTCTTCCTCTGCCCCTGCCCCAGCCTCTGCCTAAAAAAGGTTGTGGTAGGTAGGGGTTGAATGGAACAGGTCCCTGTTGGAAACCGGGTGGTTGCCACATGTGCGGGCCTGGAAAAGGTGGCATGGGGTAGGTATATTGTGGATTCAGTGGTCCGTGTTGCTGGTAAGGTTGTTGGCCTCTCCAACTCTCAGAGCTAGAATTACTGCTGTTGGAATTCGTTCTGCGACGGGAGTTAGAACTTTCGTCTGACGAATAATCACTCTGTGCATTTTGGAAATCGTCTTTTAGGTAAGGGTAAATTTTTTCTTTATTGAAGCGATTGATATCTTTTTGGAGTTTGTTGATTTTTTGTCTCATTAAATAATCCTTATTTTCTGCGATTTCACTATTAATTTCTGACAGTTTGGCTTTGAAGGCCGCAATAGTAATGGTTGCTTTTAGTGCTCCTTCAGCAATGGTGATCTGGATGATTAGGTCATCAGCAAGGCGTTTGGCGGTCTTAATAATCAGTATCAGCCAGTCCCTAGTGCACTTCCATGCAACTAGGGACCATTCTTCCTTAAATTGTTTATCCTCAAGGAAGATTCGTGGCATATTTGACACAATAAGTCCATTGGGGGCTATATTTGCGCGCAGGTATTTGGTCATAATTGCCCCGTGCATTATGATTTTCATTAGTTGACGTTTCATGTTGGTAATGCTATTCCAATCACTGCCCATGCTCGTAGTGGCCATGGCTCCGTCTGCGTCCAGTAGAGATGGTGTTCTCAGAATTTCTGACACCAGATCGTCATCAAAGGATAAACCTTGGTGTTGTTCCATGGTCGGGGTTGTCCAAGGGAAGGGTAAAGAGAAGAGAGGATAGAGCGGTAATTATCCGCTAGCCACACGGGCTGAGGTTCCACGGCTGAGCCGCCGTACGTAATGCTTCTAAAAGGAGGAGGAACCAAGAGCTTTTTTAATGAGGTCCTGCACCATGCTCCGAGGAGTATAGACCAAAACCAAGGGGTGCAGTTCCTCTGGGGGGGGAAAAGAGGGGGGGGAAGAGCGGTTAGTCTCTATATAATGCCCTCACACACCTAGCAAGGTGTCATGCTTCATCATAGGGCTGTGCTCCTCGTCGGGCCGGCGCTGCAATGCCCGACGGGCTCCCGCGAAGGGGCTCTTTATCGGAGTTCTTTTTAAGAGACAGCCGTATGGGTGCGTGGGGGTCAGTGCAACAAGTGTAGTAAGTGGTGGTGTAGTGAGTTAAAATAGGTGTGGTATTACCAGGCAATGTGTCAATTTATTCTGATGGTATACCAGCCTAAGTAAAAATATAAGTGATCCCAAAGGGATTATGATGGTCCCTAGGGAACTCAAACGGTCAACATGTTTCTTGCTCTATGCCCAAAGGGTCGGTGGCAATTCATCAGGACCATTGTGAGAAAGTGCTCAAAGAAAATTGTGAAAACTCTACTACATAATTCGTGATGCAGAAATTATCAATACATCACCATGCAATCCAATGGGGTCCCTAAAGGAAGTGGACCCGTTGTTGCAGTACCTGGAAGAAAAAGGGAGAAGGGGGGGGAAGAGAAGGGGGAAGGACAACACAGATGCATGAAACATGATTCACAAAAATTCGGGGCTCCTGGAGGGAACCGTGCGTATGTTGTGGCCGCCAATGGAGGTGCTCACACAGTGACCCAACCAGAGTCATCTCTATATACAAGTGTTTAAATGAACAGTGGAAAGTGCAGCTGCCTGGCGAAATTGAGAGGTGGAACACGTTGTAAAGTGCTGGCACAAAGAGTTGCCAGGTGGTGGGCATGCCTGGCGAAATTGAGAGGTGGAACACGTTGTAAAGTGCTGGCACAAAGAGTTGCCAGGTGGTGGGCATGCTTTGCGCAACTGCAAACGTGTGCCTTCGTGCACACGGAAAACAAATTAGTGCCAAGAGCAACTGGTGCGGTACACATGCTCCTAAGTGGAGGAGTAGGGCGGGGTATTTTCGTCAGGTGGACCGCCTTACAAAATTGAACACTCGTACTCATGTTGGGAAGTTTACGAGGTGACTATAGGCTGTGCAGAAAGTGCGTCGCGAAATAGATGCTGGGGGCTGCACATGCTCCACCGCGAGGGGGTCAAGCGTGGAAATATGTGTCTAGGGGAATGCCCATCAAGGTGATATTAGCGCTGATGTGGGGGACAATAATCACGTCAAAAAAACTATTACGAAAGAAGATTGCCACTTGCTCGTGCGTCTATCAAACTTTACGAGAGGTACAGAATGGACTCACCCCTATTTGGGAGTTAACTTTCCGTACGGGTTCGCCTGGCGGCCAGGGAGCGCCTGCCCTTAAAAAATTATAAACAAGGAAAGTGAGTCGTACCTGGAGATTCGAAGATAGCTGTAGAAGGACCCAGGAATGGAGGCATACTTACAAAGTGTCGGCGCGTTCGCTGCCGGATACCTACTGCGGCTCAGGCTTCCGTGACGCACAGCCGTGCGTGTGTGGTTAATAACGGAAGTGAGCAGACGTGGCTGCAGTGCACAACTAGTCCGCGATTAACGGCCGCCATGTTGGGAGTGAAAAAGTAACTTTATTGTTCATAGTGGGGGGAAAATGGACAGCTGGCCCAGTACGGCCGCCATGTTGGGAGTGAAAAAGTAACTTTATTGTTCATAGTGGGGGGAATGGACAGCTGGCCCAGTAAGGAATTCAAGCGTGATAGGGAAAAGGTATATGGGGGAAATGAGTGATTATTGTATACAAGTGGTTAAGTATCCCACTGATCACTGGCTGGCCAAATTTGTAATCAGCGGCAACGCCAGGGCGCCTTACCCTGTCGCACAGCAGCGGGGACGAGCCTTTAGAGCATTCAGCAGGGTGACCCCTGAGATGCTGGCTCTGGCTGCTGTGAAGCACCCTTGTTCTCTGTCTGGCGAGTTAGAGAGAGATTTGGAGTCCCTGCAAGAATGGCTGACGGAGAGGCTGAATGACCTGGCCCCAGTCCCGCCCCCCCGCTCGACATCTAAGCGGGTCTCGGCCCCTTGGTTTACCCCTGCTCTGAAGGCTACGCGGCAGCAGTGCAAGGTAGCCGAAAGGGCCTGGCGGGCACATTATGACAGCAAGGACAGGGCTGCCTACATGGCGGTGGTGAAAGCTTACCACCGAGACATCCGCCTCGAAAAGAAAGCCTATCTTGCGGGGAGAATCGAAGCAGCTTCGAACTCCAGTAAGGAGATCTTTACCATCGTTCGAGAATTCATCTCCCCTCGGACTACTGCTTCGGAAGAGGGGCCCGCAGAATCTTGGGCGGCGGATCTTGCATGTTTTTTTACTGGCAAGATCAAAGTTATCCAGGACTCCTTTCTATCGAGTGAACTGGGTATATTGCCGCTACCCGAGGCGGCCTCGCCTCCTTCAGTTGCGCAGGGTGCCTTATTGGCTGAGTTTCCTTCTCTGCCAGCCTCAGCTTCTTTAGCGCTTATGGGCAACTTAAAATCTGGGTCTCCGCTTGACCCCTGCCCTGCTAAGCTCCTGGGTAAACTGGCGGAGGTGGTTAATCCGCTGGCGCACCCTCTTCTCAACCTGTCGTTGAGTCTGGGAGAGGTTCCGCCAGTATGGAAGCAGGCAATGGTCATCCCGCTGCTTAAAAAGCCGGGACTTGACCCGAAAGCCCCAGCCAATTATAGGCCAATCTCGTTGCTGCCGGCCCTTGTAAAAATTTTGGAGAAGCACGTTCAGTCGGTGCTCTCCAATTTTCTGGAGTCTCATGAGTTATTACATGACTCCCAGTCGGGCTTCCGTTCTCATCGTAGCACCGAGACCGCGCTCCTTGAGGTTTCTGAAACCATTAAAGGGGTGTTGGATTCCGGGGGCAAAGTCATGCTGGTGTTGTTGGACTTGTCGGCGGCTTTTGACACCGTCCCCCATGAGGGCCTGCTCGCAAGACTCTTTGAGATTGGTCTGCGGGGGACGGTGCTCAAATGGTTTTCTTCCTTTTTGGCCGGCCGCCGGCAAACGATCTGGACATCGTCTGACACCGCCGTAATGCCGCCTCTGGGAGTCGGGGTCCCTCAGGGCTCTATATTGAGCCCGACCCTTTTTAACATCTTTATGACCCCTTTGGCGGCGGTGGCGGAGTCATTTGGTGCCCGGATCGTGTCGTATGCCGACGACACCCAGCTCCTCTTCTCTTGCGAGAGAGGGGCCGATTTTGACGGGGAGAGTATCCAGAATTGCCTTGGGGCTGTGTTCGCATGGTTCCAACGGAACAGCCTCAAGTGCAATTCCGACAAATCGGAGGTACTCTTCTTTGGGTGCGAGACGGAGCCTAGCTGGCAGGCCTGGTGGCCCATCGACATGTTCCCTCCGTCCGGCTCTTCTCCCATGGCTAAAAACTTGGGGGTTAGGATGGACAAGGGGCTGACGATGAAAGCCCAGATCTTGGGGGTAACCGGCACTTGCTTTGGCCTGTTAAAAATGCTGCGGAGGTTTCTGCCTCTCTTATCCGAGGAGCACAGGAGGCTGACGGTGCAGGCTCTGATAGGCTCCAGGTTGGATTATGCCAACATTCTTTACCTGGGCCTGCCAGAGTATCTGCTACAAAGGCTTCAAGTTGTACAGAACGCGGCGGCCAGGGCCATTTTTGGCCTAAGTAGACG
The DNA here is from genome assembly GCF_964204655.1 of Triturus cristatus. Classification (NCBI taxonomy): domain Eukaryota; kingdom Metazoa; phylum Chordata; class Amphibia; order Caudata; family Salamandridae; genus Triturus; species Triturus cristatus. The sequence continues at coordinate 1,002,148,921 of NC_140580.1, forward strand.
GGTCAGCGCCTCTGGGTTGTTGGTGGCGTTGCACTGGCTACCCATCCGCAAACGTATCGCCTTTAAGGCTTTGACCCTGGCCTACAAGGCGCTCCATGCGGTGGGAGCTAAACATCTTCAAAAGAGACTGACCTTCTACCATCCGACTCGCTCGTTGCGGTCAGAATCTCTACTTTTGGCGGCTGTTCCGCGTGTGAAGAGGGCTCGCCTGGGGGGCCGCTCTTTCAGTCTGTTGGCCCCACAGATGTGGAACGCACTACCGCTCCCTTTGAGGGGGGCGTTTACTCTCCTTGATTTTAGAAGAGGTCTCAAAACCTGGCTGTTTTCTCAATAGGTCTCCCAGTTGTTTGTTTTCTTTTTGTTTATCTTTTAACCTGTTTTTAGCTGTGTTGTGTTATTCTGAAATCTGTTTCCCTTACCTAAAAAGCGCCGGGACACTCTTTTTGAGTAACCGTTGCGCTATACAAAAGAATAAATAACATAACATAACATAACATAGATTAGCTTTTTGACTGCTGGCCTTTGTTGGGTCTGTGCTAATGGCTGATATATGTGGCACAGGGTAGTGTTTTTAACATACCTCATGTCTATGTTGATGTTGTGGCTCATTGTTATGTGTAATGGTTTTTGTATGTTGATGACTAGTGATGTGTTTTAGCTGTAATGGCATCCCTGACAAGTAAAGGTCATTCTCTTGTGTCTTTCTAGGTTCCTTCACCCTCTCAATGCCTCGTCACAATCAGAGCTTGTGGTACATTGAAATCTAGGTTGACATTTAACGTACTGTGATAAACATGGTGCTGACACAAAGACATAGGTGTGTAAAGAGTGTTTATTTACAATAAGAATTTGTGACAGAGAAGTGAATATTTACAAAATTGTGCAAAGTGAATTTATGAGTTGTCCGTGATGGTAAATGAGACAAATAGAATAGTCACCACATTGATGTAGTCACACAGTCCAACAGACTCCCGCCATCAACATGGCAATGTTGGTAAGGATAGTTAACAAAGTCAATGTAATGGGGAACACAGGTGCCATCATGGCTGGCTCAGTGACTTGCGTTTGGATGGTGCATTGCCACGTGATCCTCCCCTGGTGTTTTTCGGACATCCCCTTGTGCGTTTGGCAGGGGTGGCCTCTGCTGCAGGCTCAGCGGTGTCTGAGGAGTCATTTTGTTGCAGCTCAGCCCTCTCTGTGGCCACAGCTGAGGTGGTGGGAGTATCAGCAGGCGGGCCACTGGAGGGGATGAGCCGTAATTTGGGCCGCATGTCTGTCCCTCAGAACACCCACTAGCTGGCCCATGAGGTCCACAAGTTGGCCCATACGTGTGTCCATGGACCTCAGCAGCAGGCGGAGCTCGCGCACTTCTTCCACAACCTGGCCCATCTGTCCCTGGTTCTGTTCATAAGCCCCAAGGACTCTTGTGATGGTAGCCAGGGCTTCGGTCTCAGTGTCCTCCTGTATATGTCCCCCAATTGCCCTCCCACCTGCCCTGCTGACATGGACCTGTGGCGTTGGGACTAGACGCCCCGCACAATCTCCCTGGCATCCTCTGATTGTGATGTGTTGTTGGTAACCACTGAGGTAAGGAGAGTGTTGCAGGCAGCAGTGGTGATGGTGGTGGTGGCTGGCGCACAGGTCGTTGTAGCAGGGGTCAGTACTGTTGTTGTCACTGTGGTGGTGGTGGGGACAATGAGGGCCTGAGACGTAGTGCACCCTGGCAGTCCTGAGGGGCCATGTTGTTGCTCCACATCCGAGAAACGTAGGGAGTCTGCATCCAAGAGTTCACATTCTGGGGTGGGGGGAGACTGGCTCTGCAGGTTGGTGGGGTTTTCTGCTGCAGTTGCTTGTGGATCTGCTGTTGAACAGAGGTTAAATGGTCATTGAAGTGCACTCCACAAGCTTGGTGTTAGACTTTTGGATGTTACATTTGATACGACAAACACTTTACCATGCAATCACTTGGTATCGATGAAAGATCATGAGCATCATGACATGATGTTGAGGTACATGCATTACTTGTCCATGGTGTGACATGTAAAATGAAACCATGTGCCAAGTGTAGATTGTGTGATTACAGAGACATGTCATCATCTACCAACTTGCGGCGCATCAACTTTTGATGACGCGTGGTTTTAGTTTACTCTTCATGGAATCCATTTCAGCAAAGCAAGAACTAGCCATTGTAATGTTATGCATACCTTTTTCATATTATGTACTTTACTTTGTTTGTCAGATTGACCATGCATGTTTGGTGTTCATATGGCCCTTCATGCTCTGACACCATGGCACTTACACATTGCATTCTGTGCTGTGCATGATTGGGCCCTGAATTTCTTCCACATGTGACTTGGTGAGTCAAAGATTTATTTCTGTGACAGTTACATGCGCTTAGCTTTCTGCACACTGGATGTGGCTTTTGGATCTATGCCAAGTTGGCTGACATGTGAGGGTTGGTGTGGTCATATGGCTCCATGCATTTTGAGAAGGATGGCAGGATGCATGCACTGACTACCTACCTGTTAGGTGACATAGTGATGGAAATGGCTGCCACATGGTTCTGGATGGGGGAGTGCTCCATCCTGCTCAGTTGTGGGACAAGGGGGCCTGGTGGGAATTGTAGTGCTGGCTTCCTAACCACAGCCCCCCCCGGTAAGATGGCTACCTACCTGTAAGTTTGATGCAATAGCTGCCACATGGTTCTGGGGTGGGGAGTGTTCCATCTTGCTCTGCTGTGGGACAAGGGGGCCTGGTGGGAGTTGTAGTGTTGGCTGCCTATCCACAAACTCCCCTCTCTGTTAAGATGGCTACCTCCCTGTGAAGTGGAGCAGAGGAAGGGAATAGGTTACACCTGACTCTTGGGTGGGGGAGTGTTCCATCCTGCTCAGCTGTGGGACAAGGGTGCCTGGTGGGAGTTGTAATGCTGGCTTCCTAAACACAAACACCCCTCCCTGTTAAGATGGCTACCTACCTGTTAGTTTGAGGAGTGCAATGGAACAGCTGCCACATGGTTATGGGTGGGGGGTGCTCCATCCTGCTCAGCTGTGGGACAAGGTTGCTTGGTGGGAGTTGTAGTGCTTGCTTCCTAACCACAAACACCCCTACCTGTTAAGATGGCTACATACTTGTTAGTTTGAGGAGTGCAATGAAATGGCTGCCAAATGGTATGGAACAGCTGCCACATGGTTATGGGTGGGGGGTGCTCCATCCTGCTCAGCTGTGGGACAAGGTTGCTTGGTGGTAGTTGTAGTGCTGGCTTCCTAACCACAAACACCCCTACCTGTTAAGATGGCTACGTACTTGTTAGTTTGAGGAGTGCAATGAAATGGCTGCCAAATGGTTATGGGGGGGGGGGGTGCTACATCCTGCTCAACTGTGGGACAAGGGGGCCTGGTGGGAGTTGTAGTGCTGGCTGCCTGTACACATGCCCCCATTGGAATATTGCTGGTTACCTTTTTAGAGTTTTTATCCATATATAAAAAGAATTTAGATTGTAACCTGTAATGGGAGGAAGGCAATATTTTCATCCAATGAACATGTGATAAATTGCGTATTTTATAAATGAATTTTAATACATTTTTTTAAAAAAATTCTATGAATAGAAGTGTAAGATCTTCATGTAGTACAGTTCACATATCTGTCCTCTTTTATGTTTAATTCATATATTGGTTTTTGAGTAAAATATTAGTTTTATCCACGACACCTATGGCAGAGTAGTGATATACTGAAATAGACACTTGGTTCAGGGTAAGTGGTTTACTCTTTTTTTTTTATTTTAAATATAAGAACTCCTGTGTTTCTGTTGTATACTTACCCCGTCCCTTTGTTCATACATTGGGGTAACTTGCTTTTTTACCAAACCAAAAATACCTTTGAGGTGATTCAGAGGTAGGAAAAGTTAGATAAGTGAGACATGTGTTGGGGAGAGTGTTTTGTACGTAAGTACATTTGTGTATAAGAAGTGTAGCTTTCTAGTTGTGCAAGACAGTACATAGCAGTGTGATGGGAGACATTTGTTGGTACTTACCAGCCTCTATTCCCCCGGGTATTCCTGTGAGACTCTCTGGATGCATTATAGCAGGCACCTTCTCCTTCCATTCGGTGAATGTTAGTGGTGGAATGGGAGGGATACCGCCAGTCCTCTGAGACAGCTCATGGTTCTTGTTGGCACGCTCTTTCACCCTGCTCTTGAGGTCATGCCACCTCCTCTTGATGTCATGCAGGGTGTGCGGGGTGGTCCGTACAGCATTGACTTTGTTTACTATCCTTTCCCACTTTTGAGTTTTTCTGGCTACTGGTGTCTGTTGGACCATGCTTCCTAACAAATGTGTTTCTACTCTGATTATCTCATCTACCATCACTGACAACTCATTGTCAGTGAATTTGGGCATCTTCTTCTGTGCCATGGTGTGTGATGTGCAAATGGGTGAAAAGTGCAGGTGTGAGGGTGGTGGTGGTGATGTGTGCGTGGTTGTGATGGTGTGATGTGTGCTGATTTGCCTCTCCTTTGTGCTGTGGGGTTGGACTCTTCAGTTCTGAAGTTGTGCAAAGGATTTTGGGCAGGGAAGGGGTTGGTTTTATACTCAGCTATGTGGGTGGGTCAAAAGTGAGTGTTCATGTCAGGTGTGGTCTGGGTTGACTTGGGATTTGTATTTTTTACTTGCCATGGGGATGTGTCATTGGGGTGTGTCAGTTGTTTTTTTTAGACTGAGCCAGATATACAGCCAAACTTGGTAGCCTCGTTGTGTGGTTGCTTTCGACCTCCATTCATCTTTCCGTGTGACTGCGGCGGTCTGAATGCAATAGTCCTTCTGCCGACTCTCCCATTCATCATTTTATGCGATCGCGGCAGTCGGAAACAACTGATTGGTCCGCTGGCACCGCCATCATATCATAATTTCACCTGCGGTCATTCTGCTGGTCGAACAGCGGTTTTTGGTCTTTCCACAGCAAATCCGACTGCCGCAGACGGATTTTCAGCTTTTCCGGACATTCCCGGCGGAGTTTTGTGGAATCCTTCCGCCGCGGTCGGATTTTTCTGGCAGTGCATCCTAATCTGACCGCCACATTTTCCGCGGTACATGCAGACGGTTATTTTCCACTACCACGGCAGTCGGAATGCATTTCCGACCGCCATCCTAATCGACCCCTTAGTTCCAATCTAAAAATTAATTAGGATAAGTGCATGAACTCTGGAGTGGGGTAAAACATTCTTAATGAAGGGCTGGGAGTAGGTCAGATTTTCTATTCAAACTCCAGTTCATCAAATATTGGAGGGGTCAGATCCAATAGACCAAATAACAGACCTACACATTTCAAGTAATTCAATAGTTTAAATAAAAGTTTTACAACGCTAAATTTTGAATAAAACATTTTTATTTCAAAAATATTTTCTTAAAAAATATATCAGAATTGTTAAAATAGATTTTCAGCGTATTGAAAAAACCCCATAAAAATAGCCCTCCAAGACCTGTAAAAAAGCAAACCTAAAAAACTGCAATCATAAAAAATCCATTTAAAAATCAAATAATTTGTTTGCAATTTTCAAGTTTTTATCTAATTAGAATTGTTTCTTTTAAAAAACACAACCCAGCCATTCCACCAAGGTACACCACAACTCGTAATAAAAATGTAATAAAAAGTTTTATAAAAGCTAATGATATACTGACAGACATCAAAAAGTTAAAAACATAAATAAATGTAGACGTTCATTTAAAATGAAACATTAATTATAGATGAATCAATAACATAATTTGTTAAATATTTTGAAAGACTTCCACATTAAACTATAATGGCTGTCATATTCCAAAAAATAAAAGAAAATGACTGTAAAGTTATAAAATAAGTACACAAATAAATAAGACATTGCAAATGTACATCACATTAAAGAATTAATAACAATGAATATGTGCTTTAAAAATAACAGTGCCTACTGAAACCCGGGTTTTGGGGAGCATGCACCCAGGGGGGCACAACATGTGCCCCCCTGCATGTACCCCATGGCGCAGAGGCACAAGTGGGTCCTGCAGGGCCCCCTTTGTTCCCTCACTGACACACTTTTCATGTCAGTGAGGAAACTCGTAATGTGCTTTGCGGGGCGCAGTGGTCCCAGGGAGGCCTGACTGCCCTGGTTGTAATAGGGCGGTTGGAAGACCGCCACTGCTGTGCCCCCATGAGTCAGGCAGTCCGTGGACCGCCAAACTCGTAATAAGGCCCTAAGTGAGAGAAGCTGTACCTGTCCTGTGTGTGAAAGGAAACATGCACTACAGCCACCTCTCCTATGTGCACCAAGGGCCTTTGTAACTGATGTTCATGCACGGCTGATGTTTACCTGTTCTGTGTGTGGAAGGAAACATGAACTTCTACCACCTTCTCTCCATGCACAAAGGACCTTTGTAATTGATGTTCAAGCACTGTTGATGTTTACCTGTTGTATGTGTAAAAGGAAACTTGCGCTACTGCCTCCTGCCCTCTGTGCATGACGAGTCTTTGTAACTGATGTTAATGCACTGCTGAAATTCACCTGTTCTATGTGTGAAGGAAACGTGCACTGTTGCCACATGCTCGGATTTGTTGTTTGTTTTAGGGCAGATGGCACTGCTATTGCCCAAGCTGTGTCTGTGTTGTGTGGCACTGAAACTTTGTAAAATCCTTTTACCAAGACAAGAACTAAAAGTATTGCTCTTATCAATGCACGTCTCATATATGTTAGACTTATGTATACACAGGACTGCTCCGATCTATACTATAGTAAAATCATTCAAAATAAGCATTGGCATAGCCAATAGGTCTCGCCTTTGGGACCTTATAAGTGTTTAGCCATGCAACACTTGATGTTGTTGCACCAAGGGTATTGTGCTGGATAACTAAGCACTTAAAAGGTCCCAAAGGCGAGACCTATTGGCTATGCCAATGCTTGTTTTGAACAAGTGTCCAAGGCCATAGCCTGAAAGGCATTCTATTAATAGAGGAGGACCATTGAGGCGAAATCTTCTTCGCTGCTGTACCAAGGCAGAATCCAGTTTTATTTTTTGCATTTTTGCATGGCACCTATCTCGGTCAAGAAAATAGGAGGGCTTCAGATCAGACACAGACTACGTTTGAAATTGTTTTTTTAGCTCGAGCTTTCAGGGGCTTTTCCTGTCCACCGAGATATGCCTCACAGATAACAGACATGCCCGCAGACCTGCCTGCCTCGTGCACTCTCTGAAACAAATGCAGCAGAGAGGAGGAGCACGAGAAGTCTGTCTCTCTGCTGCCTTCAAAGAATAACTGATACATGACTCTATGGCGCAGTGCAAGATTAATTTATCCCATGCTCAAGAGCGGCAGAGCCTCCCATTAACCTTCAATCCTGGCTGTATCACAGTGGGTCAGACGGAGTAGCACTATTGGGCCCAATTTGGCTTACTTTTTTTGATAGACTTTATTTCTATGGGGTCTTTGTAAATCTCGCAACATTCCTAGAAAGTAAAACGGGCAATGACTAAGGTGTCCAGTAGCCACAGGGCATGTATGGCGCCGTTAGCATGTTCCAACCTCCGGCCTGTAAACAACCGGGACTTATTTTGCATTCTGGGATATAACCCGTGGGCAGCACCCAGGCACTACTCTGGAAGAAGGTGGGAGAGCCCAGCTCGTGGCTCACCCTGAGGGGGGGCAAGGCCGGGCTAGAGCTACTGCTGAGTGAGTGGAAGGCCGCGGTGAGTCCCACTGTCGCTCCCGGGAACATACCTCGCCCATTACTCACCTCTGGTGATAATGCAGCGCGGTGAGGTCACCGCTGGCGCTGCCCTCCTGAGAGTCACTTAAGTGGTCCCAGCGGTGCCCTTGAAGAGTCTTGGCTTTTTTTTATAGTGCATGACTATAGAGACAAGCACAGACACCAGTCATCATAACCCCTGCACACACAAGCACAGCAACTGCTAGAGGCATCAGTGTGTCATTGTGACTGGTGACTGGTGCCCATGTAAAGCACTCCGATGCCTACGGGTCAAGTTCGCGCTATATAAATCTGCGAAACAAAACATGCACGTGCAGGCACAGCCAGCACAAAGACACAAACACACGGCCTCCATTAGACCCACAGATACGAGACATGAAGCCTCGGAGGCACCCGGACAAAGAGGGACCCATGCACGGACCATCATAGAAGTTCACTCACACACAGGTTCGCCAACTTTAATAAATAAATAAATAAAGTGAGTGCGGTGTCCCTAGCGGGCGCCGTGCTCACTAAAGTAATAATATCAAGCATGCGCGTGGTGCGCGCTGCGATAATTAAAAACACAAGCGCTGAAACACAACCGCGGCCCCGCAGAAGTGAAACAGTACTGGGCTAACAAGTGGGAGCGGTGGGGGGAGTGCAAAAGAACACACAGCGATTCCCTTGCGGGAGCGAGAAAACATATGTTGCCAAAGCTCGCTCCCGCAAGGGAATCACCAAACATGCACGCATTGCCATTGAAAGCAATGCAATTCGTGCAAGTTTTGCGCTGAAAAGCCAGAGCGATTTCTATAGGTCTTTTTCCTAAGCAGCGCATGCGCGCTGCATAGGCGAGACCTAAAAACAGATGTATGCACTTTGGTGACGTGCCAGGCCCTATCTCTTTCTCCACGAGTTCAACACGAGGACTGGTGTATTTTCTACGATGTCAGCGCACTCTCAAGGGCTGGGTGAACAGTTGCAGAAGGTGAAGCATCAACAATAAAAGGTCACTTCGATACCAGGAAGCACAGGAGATATTGTGACCCCTTTAAGGTCATAGAAGATTATTATGAATGGACAGCGGAAGAAAGTACATGTCCAGTGAAGCCTGGCTAGGTCTCCAGCATTGTGCAGCTGAGCTATTTCCTCATAATTGCCATGGAGAGAAGCACAAGAGGAACCTAGTTAGAAAATCATTGGGTCAAGAGGTCCTTTGGAAATGTTTGATATTTGTTGTTATGTCAAGAGCAGGATGTAACTGCCATAGAGGGGTAGAATATAACTTTGCATTCATGGGTTTGGATGCAATTTCAGGAATTTCTTTTGAAAGATTTACTTTTGGTGTTGAGAGAGTGCATGCAGCTGGAGCCCATGCTCAGTGGCATGAACTGAGCAATGACATGCCGATGATGATGTGGGCTCTAATGTGAGCACAGAAAGAGAGCCCATCGTTCGTTTGGTTTATATTAAAAGACAGGCATAGCTGGGGTGCAATGAGCTTCTCACATCCCTGGGTCCTTCTGCACTACCAATAGCTACTCTCCTGAAGCTGCCCCTGAGCTTGTGTGACGTGCAATCAGGGCATTCGTTTTCAGTTTCTCTTGTTAGGTCGAAGCCTAGCAGACAGTGTTATCTTTCGGTAAACACGCCTTTGAATTATGCTCTTATCTTGTCACATTTGCGGTGCATTCAAAGACAGAAGGCAAATGGCAGGCTCTGTCTTCTGAGGGAAGGACTTTGGTGTTTACTTTTCTTTCTCCCACTTCAGCAAGATGATTTATGTGACCATCTTGCTGGATACGGGGGGTGGGGAATAAAACGTTATTTTCTAACACACAGCAAAAAATGTAAATGTCCGTAATTAAACTGTGCAAATATTTCAGAATGTATCAGAATTGTGAAAGCACAAACGAGGAACTAAGACACTACTCCTCTCTATGCCTCTCCACTTTATGTTCCTCCACTCTATTCCCTTCCACTCTACGCCCCTCCACTCCACGACCCTACTTTCTATGATCCTCCACTCCACTCTACGACTCTCCACTCCACGTCACTCTGCACCACTTTATGCCCGTCCACTCTATGACCCTCCACTCTACGAACCTCCACTCTATGACACTCCACTCTACAACAATGTATCCACTCTATATCACTCTACGGCGCTCCGCTCCACTCTATGCTGACGCACTCTATGACACTCTATTCCACTTTAAGAGATCCCCTCTGTGCCTCTTTACTCCATTGTATGACACACCACACTTTACGACACTCCATACTATGACACTTCACTCCTCTCTACAACATTCTAGCCTACTCTATGTCACTGCACTCTGCAACACTCTACTTCACCCTAGCCCACTATTCTACTCTACACCATTCCACTGTATGCCACTCCACAACACTCTATGCCACTCCACTTTACACCACTCAACACCCCTCCACTGTGTTGCTCGAATATGATTTTACCTTGAAAAAACAAACGACAAGAGGCATCTGGCAAAGCAGGAACATTTGGTTTAATTCAACACTTTGGCTGGGAGCACTGTTATGGAAGCAGGCCTGAGGACTGTCTCAAAGTAAATTCAATTTGAACACATTTTTATCCACTTCTCTGGGTATCATAAAGTGCTTCCGATTATCCTTTTTGTAAAAGAATGCGGGCCTTGTGTGTGGGGTCTTAAATTAGGACCCTGATAACAAATGCAGGTGGGTCTCGACCTTGCATGGACATAATGGGGCATAAGGGGTTTGTGATCACTGTGTGTACTGTGTCCTGATTGGCTGTGTGCTCCTAACTTCATATGGCATCTGACTTTATGGTGTTTGGGAATGTGCGCACTCCTCCAGCCATGTGAGCTTTATTGGGGCCAATCTCCCTGGACCATTGTGTTGTGTTGTCACTGCACTTATTTGTGGGATTGACCCGAGATTCCTGTGCATGTGTTTATTTGCCGGTAACGTGCCAGCTCACATGTGACCTGCCAATAAGTAACTCCAGGCCTAGGTCTCAGAGCCTGCCTGACTACATACTTCTAAGTCGGAGTTGATGGAGAATTTATGTCAGACAAATTTGCTAATAGTGATGCGATATTGTTTGTGGATACGAGTGTATCATTGTGCATATTGACATAAATGTGATCAATATTAACATTTGTATACCCTTCCACTGCCCTTCACTCTACACCATTCCACTCTAAGGGCCCTATTATGACTTTGGCGGTGTGAGACCGGGGTTGCCACGCTGCCTCCACGCTCTCACAGTGCCAAAGCCAAAACAGACCACATGCCAGATTACAACTTTTTAAGTCGCTGGAGGGCAGGTCTTTGGCGTTCCCACGGTGGTGCTTTTAAAATAGGCACCGCAATGGGAACGACAAAGTATGTTTCTGCACGGACCAAAATGCACAATGTTGTGCATTTCGTTCCATGCACATGGGGGTGCATTCAAACAGAGGGGTACACCACATGCCCCTCTGCATGCACCACAAGGTGCAGAGGCACAAGAAGGCCCTGTAGGGCCTCCTTTATTTCCTCACCCCCACACTTTTCATTGCGGTCGCACTGCCATGAAAGTGCGGCAGTGAGGAAACTCCTAATATGCTTGGCAGTGCTGCTGCGGCACTGCCAGCACATTAGGGGCCTCAGATCGCTGCGCCACCGCCAGGAATCGTGGATCCCTGGTGGCAGCATAGGTCCCGTGGCGGTTCAACCGCTGTAGTCCTAATGCAGACAGCCTTGTTTTGTTCCTCTAGACATTTTTTTAAATGAGGTTAAGTTCCCATTCACTAATACATTCTCGCCGAGGGATCCTGATAGATTAGATTTATTTCTCTACAAAAGTTTTCCCCGACTTTATGTTGTTTTAAGATGGTAGCCAAGTAAGACCAATTTACCCCATCGAAGGCCTTTGCTGCATATAATGTTACCACTGCTAAAGTAATATTATAAGCAGCTGCAAAATCAATGGACCCAATAAGGCTATACGTTAGCTCATGTATATAACTTCCTCTGAGAAATCCCTTCTGATCACTGTGTGGCAGCCCTCCAGCTACTTTACTCAGTCTCTCTGCCAAAGCTTTTGCAAACATTTTGTAGTCCCTATTAAGAAGTGATATTGGCCTGTAAGATTCACAACATTCTGAGTTTTTCCCTGGCTTCAAAATAAGTGTCACTATTGCCTCATTCCAAGAGGATTTTGGCAGCTGCATACCCTGCTCTAAGATCTCCCCAAACATGGACGTCATATAAGAGACTAATGAATACCCAAGAATTTTATATAGCTCCACTGGTATACCATCTGGGCCAGTCACTTTACTCCCCTTGCTTGACTTAATTGCCTTTCTGATCTCATCTTGGGTAAAAACCTGATACAAAAGTGTGCGCTGGGTTTTGTAAACAATTTAGAAGGCCAAACATTAAGGAAATCATGTAATTTCGGTAGAGATACTCCACTCCAACGGGGACTAAATATTTAAACCGCCAAGCTAATGGTCTGCCCTTCCAATTTAAATGCTTGTGGAACATAGGTTTAATCATGCCAGAGACTATTCTGTCCCGCCAGTCTTTAATGGCCCTGTGGAGTAAGGGCTGTCGGAGGCAGACCTGTAATTCCACCTACCTGATTTCGACTGGTGGAAATAGAGGTCAGTTTTCACTGCCCATCACCGCCAGGAAAATCTTGGTGGTAAGGGGCAGTGAAAACTGCTAAAAGCTCCCATAGCCTTTAGGAGAGGACTCCCATGGCAAGGGGGCATTTTCGTTTTTATTTTGGAAAAGAATATTCCATAGGGATTTTCTTTAAAAAAAAACACAAAAAAACAGTTTGGTACAGGGCTCTGTCCTGTTGGTGGAGCCCTGCACTACACTACAGGAAACACCATGACAGCGGTTCCTGCCAATGCCGTATAAATTACAGACAGCTTGGCAGTCATTTATAAATTCAGCGGGCAGAATCTCCTTCCGGTCGATGGAGTAATTTACTCTGTCGCCCTAGTGAAGAGACAGGCCACCTGCTGAAATCTAGATCGGGACCATAGTCTCTGAAATTGATGTCGATATCCTCCTGAGGGGCAATGTTGCTGGCTCTATATGTGAAGTCCGCTTGAATCCAGATAGCCACTGAACAAGCCTCTTTGAAGCTGTTGGTTTTGTTGGGAAAAGCTCTGAGCAGGAGAAATTAAAACTTTGTAGCAGCAAAGTTGTTGCTTTGACCCTTTCATCAGGTCAAGATTTCTACCTTCAGACTGAGGACCTGATTTAGAATTTTGCAGACAGAGATATAAAGTTGTCCACCTGCCCTTCACACAACTCTGTACATCAGCCTTGACGTCCAGCCATCAAACTTTTCAAAGGTTTTTTGTTTTTTTAAATCAAATTCCAAAACTTGAGTTTGTTTTTTAACCATAAAAAAAACATGACCCCTACACCCTGGGAGATTTTCTATACTCCATTGATAGAGCCTATGGGGGCACTGTAAATGGAATACTTGCAGTCCACCAGACTCTTAATTAGGCAGGGGGCACTCAGTTTGGCAAACAAGGCATGCCGTTGTATTTGCAACAGAGTGCCCTGTCTGCTAAATTCAATTCAAGCCTAAGGGCCTTCTTATGAGTTTGATGGTGCTCCTGTTTGTCCACCACAGCCCCGCCAACAGGAGGACCATCAAGCCGGTCGAGCGTCTGCCTGCTGGATCACAGCTGCAATCCATGGCGGACGGGCGGTGCTGTGGCAGTCCCATGGCAGCGGCTGCATAAGGCTTATAGGTGAGCCTTAACGGCAGACGCTGCTGTGACAGCCCCTGCAACACGTTCCTGCACGGTGTGGCAAGCATGCCACACTGTGCAGGAACTGGGGTGCAGTTCCAGGAGGGCACAACATGTGCCCCCCTGCATGCACCCCCAGGAACAGGAGCGAAAGGGGGCCCTTTTAGGGCCCCTCTAGTTGCCTCTCCGCCACTCTTTTCATGGTGGACTCACCGCCATGAAAGGGGCTGTGTACAGGCAACTCATAATGTGCACAATGGTGCTGCAGCGGCACTACCAGCATATAGCTGCCCCCTTCCACTGCGTGTCCATTCCAGAATGCTGGATCCCTGGCAGACGCGGCGGTCCTGTGGCGGTCCAACCGCCAAACTCTGCATACTGTGTGTGGACCCTCAGTGGTGGCATTGGTCAGACCGCCACCGCAAGTATGGCTGTCCCATGGACCGCCGTGCTCATAATAAGGCTCTTAGTCTTTTTATGGAGCTCAAAATACTCCAGTGGGGTAAGCCTGAAGCGGTATCCTATGAAGGTGCTTCAAAATAGTTCACCTTTCTGCCGAGGTCTTGCTGACACTCCGGAAGTCTTGGAAATCCAAAACCTTTTTTAGCCCAAACTTTTCAGAATTTCTGGAGCAGCTTCTCCTGATCACTTCTAAGGCTCCCCAATCCTCAGACACAGCACTTAGAGGCCCGGACTGACTACAGCAGAAGCCACCCGCAGGGTCAATTTCAGTTCCAGTTGCTGCTAGACAGCAGCGAACTTCAGAAAAAAGCTTCTTGTGACTTGTTCTGTCCCTGAAGCCACATAGGAGGCCAGTCAAATGTCCCTTGGAGTCCAAATATTAATACTGGGTACAAGTGAGAGCAAGTCCGTCCAGCCCTTCTGATCTCCACACAGGTCTCAAACCACATGTCCGCTTCTCATCTGTACTTCTCCAGGTACAGAGAGTGAAACTTTTCCAGGGGCAGCCCTTCCCACTTTTACTGCACATTCTATTTTCCTTACTGTAAACATTTACACTGTGCACTATTCTGAGGCAAAGCCAACATGCCATAATGTTTCTGCACCTAAAGGGAGTTTGTGTGCAAGCCAGGGGTGTGTTTAAGGAAATGAGCTGTCACCGCTACATCAAACCTGTTCTGGGACCAGCTCCCCCTCCCAGTGGGCTGGTTCCACTAGCTGCATAGGCTCTCTTCCCCAGGTTTCACTTTATATTTAACTATCAATGGGAAGGCCAAACCCTGGTCCCCTTCAGGGCAATGAAGTCCCTGGACTCTCACTAGCTATCTTTCCTCAGCTGATATAGTTCACATACCTCACAATCACATCTTCCTGTAAAATGTCTAAATCCTTTATTCCTGCTCAAGAAGCAGTTTTCGCATTTCATTAAAGGGAAGCGCCGGTGAGAACTTTTACACTTCATCAGCTGGCAAGGTGCCTCAGCTACTTAAACACTCCCGACTAGCAATTCAGAAGCTGGAATCACTGCAAAGCCCGCTCAGCCTTTCATCTGTCTGAGATCAGAAAATTGAGCACCATTAATTTTGATGATATTAACTCCAGGTATTATTGCCATTCATGCGTTGTGTTTTATAAAGGACATCTTATTTCATATTTCCAATATTTAAGCAGCATGTTTTTTACGTACCTGTAGGTGGGTGTTTTTTTATATTCCAGTTAAAGGCCTTGCAATTAGATTAATGGCTTTATGTGGGGCCACTGACTCTGCCCTTTGTCAATATAGTAGGTACAGTAGCACTGTCTTCATTGTGACTGAAAACACTTTCAGTGACTGCAGAGACTGGTTTGATTTGAGTTGACTGATAATTTGCTGCTTCTCTATATAAACAATATTTTATTTTGTCTAAGATTCTTATGGAAAGGAAAATGTTTATTTTCCCTGATTTTGGTTTCCCCATAGCCAATAGCTGCCTTGCCTGTATGATAGTTTGGTCTTATCGTTTCCTCTCTAACCCATGATGCAGGTGCAAGAAACTGCAAGGAACTGATGCAGAGTGGGACCATTCTCAGTGGCTGGTACCCCATCTACCGCAAGGAACGGAGACCCCTGACTGTGCTCTGCGACATGGACACCGATGGAGGAGGATGGATTGTAAGTTATCAGCAAGCTGGTGGTATAATATGGTCATCCCCGAGGCATGCCTTCGATAGCAGATGTTATTTAATAATGAAGTACTCATTCAATCTTCCTACCACTTTTCAAAGCTGCGATTGCACACCATAGGAACAGTTACCCTACAGGATTTATGCATTTAATAAAACCCCAATATTTTTCTAAAACATCTTTTGCATGTTTGAAACTAACCAAAATTGTACCCGCACTGGTATATGAAAAGATAGTGATCCGTTTTTCCATCATAAACTGTAATAGAGCGTAAATAAATATATTCTCCGTAGCACAGCTGAACTGTTCCAAATATTACGAGCCTTACAACAAAAAGTGTTACTAGTTATGGTGCGACTGAGTTGTGATAATCAAAATAAAAACTCACCGAGAGGGGATATTGCTATGTGTCTATTCTCAGGTTGGACAGTAGAGTGTCTGTCTAGAGCAGTGGTCTTCAAACTTTTTGATGCCAAGTCTCCCCATCAAAATGTTTTAGGCGTAAGGACCCCCTCCCGACAAAAATTTCTAGACCCTGGTACTTCTTATCATTGACAACCATAAATGATCTCTAGAGAAACGGTCAATCTGTGGTTGCTCCTCATAAGTACTAGTTTAACACCCAAATATTGCAATAAGCAACAAAAAGGTGACCAGTACAGCTTCACAAAAGGCCTTCTACAGAGCAGCAACACCTGTTGCTCCTTTTAGTAACATTTGAATCTTTTGAGTAAATAATTTTGTTTTGTTAAAATCAGCAGAATATGCGGCAGATGATGGATTATGTGGCAAATGCGGCAAATCTATAATTATGCCAAAATCGCTGCGGCTGCACAATCACATAATTCCAGTGGCCCTTGGTATAACAGTTGTAATGCATGGGCTCAAACGTTATTGCATGGCATTAGATGAGAACCATACTATATTTCATGGGATGCTGACAGTTGGCATTTACAACTGCATGTAACCGGAGGTAGCTGAACATCATTCATCATAATTAAAACATACATATGTTTTTAGGTCTTTCACCATCAGGTAGCTAAATATAAAATAACGGGCAGCTTCAATGAATAATAAATACGTTTTAAAAAGTTGTTACTCAGTGTTAAATGTACTATAATAATTTATGAAACCTCTATTAGTTAATGCACTGTAGAAGTCTGTGTGAAACCAGAGCGCCACAGAATTAAATAGTGGTTGGTGCAGTGGAGAATAGTGTGACCTGTGTATTTTTAGTGCAATGAGGTCACAGCCCGGGACAGAAAGCACTGTTAATATGTAAGTCTTTAGTTTATTCTTGCATTACGCACAATACAAGATAGTCCGCTACAAGTCACTTTGCGTGGCTTTTCATGGCCTCCTAGATATATACGGCAACGCAGCACAAGTCGATGCGTTGCCTTACACTGCATGGGGGGGCATTCCATGGGCATTGTGGGGAGTTTTCCTTTGGATTTTGACACATTCCCAGATTTACAAGGATCTGTAAACTTAAGGATGCGTCAAAACTGTAAGCTGCCCCAGGGGATGCGTAACAAGGAGATATATCTTTATTTCACCTCAATTGTTTCCTCTTTCTTTGTGTAGCAAGAGGAAAAAGCCTCCATGGGTTGTTTTTGCGCAGGAAGGCGTGCCTTCTTGCACAAAAACAATTCTGCCAACAATGCAGACGCCCTTGTACCATGGTGCAAAGGTCCCTGCGTTGGCGCTAGGCACCAAATTGTGTGCCGGCAGAAAGGACAGGAGTGCACTGTATCTTATAAATACAGTCCATCCCTGCTCTTTTGAATTGGCATAGGGAAGCACAGCATTAATACCTGTGGAGCTGCCCCACACCATTTCATTGTAAATAACGCCCATCAATTTTAGTAATATACAGACCCTATGTAATGCATTTTATTTTTTACATAACTGTCCCTTCAACACATTCTCAGGTATAGTAAGCACTATGTAAATACTAAGACAACTAAACACAAGCACTTCACAGCTCTACCACTCAAAAAGCTTCAAGTGATTTGATCAATTAACTGCAACAGCGTTCTACAGCCCTGAGAAATCAAGCCAGGCAGACAGCTAAACGCACCTTTCTGCCAGTGTGCTGCTGGCCTGAAAGAAATGCAAATGTGCACAACGAGTTAATCTGCAAATTCTTTACATTTACAGATTAACTCATTGTGCACATTTGCATTTCTTTCAGGCCAGCAACACACTGGTAGAAATGCATGATTAGCGGTCTGCCTGGCCTCGATTTCCCAGCACAGGAAAGCATTTTAATTGCGTGACCCCCTTTCCATGCCTTCCCGGCCCCCCTGGGGGTCGCACCCCACAGATTGAAGACCTCCAGTCTAGAGGGTGAAAAACAATGGATTGCTACAGAGAAGGACTTCCACTGGTTAGACTACTTGCCAGGAAATCTTCCAACACCTCTTGTGTGTTTTCTACGAGGATATGCAGAGACATGCATCCCTTGCTTTCTGTGCCACAGGATCAGCTATAAGTCACTGACAAGGCTAATATGGATGAAATTTGACTGGAGTTGCTATTGTTCTCTTCTGGAGGGGGCCTCGACTGGCGACTTGGAATGGACTATTCCTATGAGGAGTTGGCTCAGCATTGATTTGCATAAGTTGGGTCTCTGTCTAGAGTTGCACATTCAGTCAAATGTTACCCTGAGTGCCATTGCTTAGATGATCTATTCTAACACCTCTCGGAGTTCAAATACCCAAAAGCAGAAGCAGACTCATTTGCTTAGACCCCAGCTAGAAGTCAGGGCAGTGAGTGTAATTACAGGAAAACAATAGTGGAGTCCACGCTCAAGTTGAAGTTAGAAAAAGGACTAGAATTTCATTGGGGCAAGAACAAGTGAACATTAAATAAAAGAGTGAATATGTGCTAGCCCAGGACAAAACCCCATTTACAGGCCTTCAGACAAAAAAGTCATCCAAACACAAGCAGCTACCCAGAAATGTTTACTCTCTCATGCTTGTTTGGGGAGCAGTGGATGGGTTTTTCCATTGCTACCCAGTAAGTAATGCAAACCTTGTTCTACATTGTTGTACGTGCTCTCCCAAAACAGGAAATGCCAGGGTGGCATCTCACTAATTAATAAACCACACATGTGGGCTCCCAACAGATTGCCTAACATGGTCTCTAAGAATTGCCACAGGCATAACATCTGATATACTACCTAACAATAGATGACTCCCGAAAAGGACATTAAAATAGAAAGTGTTTGGATGTGTATACTATCAAAGCGCAATTCATAACTTGGTTCCACGATTATTCTTTGATAGTGAAGGTTTATTCAGCTGAATGACATCTCAAGCCAAGCAGCTGCAGCATGAGTGATGTAACATCTCTAGGCACAGCAAAGGAAAATTACCCAGCAGTTTGGGTCTCAGGCAAGAAACACTGAAGAACCAGGCTGAATTAGGCCTGGCGGCGCAGGGTACGCCTTAAATCTTCTGAGTTCGCCTTCTAAATGTACAGAGACACGGAACACTCTGTTGGCATAGGAACTTCAATTTATTAGCTGCAGCTAGGTACAGTTGTCCTAGAAGTACATCAGCGGTAGGTTCTCAGGAGACTGCCACTTCAATCCGTGGCTCACAGTCTTTTATAGCGCTTGAATCCCCTAAAGCAACAACCCCCTCAATGTGCAATAAAAACAAACAAATCATCCACTAGCAAACATTCTTTGTACAAGATACAGGATAATAGGTAATAGAAATTCCTTCCCTAGGGTCGTGTTCTCTACCTGACCCTATAGGCCAGGTGGCATGAGCATTCCTAAGTTAAATTAATTTACAACAGGATGTGTTTGCGTGTTGCAGGTGGTGATTCGTAAAACAATTGGAGAGGCAGAGAAGGATCACCAAGGGTCAATAGATGGTTATCACGGGAATTAGTTGCTTCGAGCCGGGTCTCAGAATGTACTTTGCTCAGAGAGACAGGAAAAGGTCGTTTAACATGTTACAGTACAGAGTATGAAAGAAACGCTACGAAGGTCATCGGTGCCTGAGTGAGGGCAACATCACAATGGTGTCAATACGCAAGATCGAGCCGTAATAAAATTTCCTCAGACCCTCCTTTTGCAAAAACACAGAGGCTGTTGTTAATCAGAATCGACTTCAATAACCATGAAATCTACAAGCTGCAGCATTATCTTCGTGTTCTCTGCTTTCTGGGATACAGGATTTGGAACACACAGGGTGGCGCAGAGCACACATATAGCGGGACCACATTGTAGGCAAAGGCAACATGAGAAGAGAATAGCCAAAGTCGCTCCGACAAAGGTAAGAATCTTCCATCCCCATGTAGACAGTAGTCCCCCAAACCATCCCATCAGAGACCAATTCCCTTCATCCTGGTGAACGGACTCAGCGATCTTATGTAGTTTAGAGATGGCTTGGTATACTGTAGGGGCGTTGTCTGGAATATAAATGCAACAGCTAGATCCGATCAATTTGCATACGCCCCCACGGTCAGCAAGAATAATATCTAATACCATCCTGTTCTGAAGCGTGACAAGGCGGTCAGCAACGAGTTCTGCAGTGAGATTACTCAAAGCTCCAGCTGTTTCATTGACAGTGGCTTCTACAACTCAAATTAGTTGTCTTATGTCTCTACTGTTGACTATTGGACCCCAGAATGGAAGAAGTCCTTTCAAGACATCCCCGACTTCTTGTCCTGACGTATCCTGGTCTGACGCCACCCTTCTTTTCTGTAAATGATGCTTGGCATCTGCTATATATGTAGGGGGCAACAACCAAGCTATATAACAAGTGCCTCTCCAATTACCAGGTAGAGAAGTGTAAGCCTTATTTCCACACACGAAGTATGTATTACGTGAGGAAACCATGCGAGGCCAATCTGTCCCATTCAAGGTCACAATATGTTGGCATTTGCTTGTACCTTTATATTCTAACCCTCCTTTCCTAATACAGAATGGTGCTTGTCCAGGTACCACTAGAAAAGTTTGTCCTTTTCGAGAGGTTTTATTAGAGGGCAGGAAATACAAATCCGTAGATCTGGTTTGGCGATCAGCATATTCTGACTTCTCACTATTCGTCCCATATATCTTTTTTCTGTCCTGCCAACATAAATGGTATAGATGTACTCCCAAGCTCCTTACGTCTCGGGAATCACCATCTCCAGAAAATACCCAACTGGCACTCAATTCCCACCATGCACTACACGAACCATTAAATAAAAAAGGAAGGGTAATGTATGGTATTCCAGTATCCACTGAACTTGGCAGAAGACCACAAACCCAACAGTTTGTCGCATTAGTAGGCAATTGATGTTGGTGTAGCATAGAAACAAATGTGTTGTTACGGAATTCACTCGTTCTCGACTCAACATGAGGGGGTAGAGCGACATGTGTATGCATTTCAACGGTAACTTTGGGAATAGGCTGCGTAAAAATTACATGTAGTCCCCATCCTATGCAAGACAATATAATACACATTAAAATCAATATTATTAAAGCCACTACAAAACGATTATGCAATAATTTACAATGCTTCGTGCTCATTGTTTGTATTTTGTCCATTCCCTTTTGAACAGTCATTTCCATCTCTAAATGTTGCCCGTGACGGGAGGTTGCTTCACTCAGCTGTGATTGTCCGTAGTTCTTTTTATTTTCCTACAAGTCCCACAGGCCTAGAGCCACACCTTGGGTCACAATTCTGAGACTACGATCACGGCCCTGCAACATGTGGAAATCGGGATAAAGACAAAGTCAATGAGGCACTATTGAGGTATTTTTGTTCAGTCTGGGCCTCAAATCTTACCTCTGGGAACCAGGTACATTTTGTTCTTGGAAAAGAAGATGTGGTTTAGTAGTGTCCAATTTCAATGCCGGTGGTATAGCTGCTTGGAGGACCTCGTCGTCGTCTTTCTCTGATCTGGCAAAGTCTAGGTGTGCATCGCTAAACAGTCCAAATCTTGGTATTCTTTCGCTTTCAGAATCACCAATTGGGTTACGAACCCACTGATCATAAGGCAAAGGTAGGGGCACTTTCTTGCAATGTACCCCATGTACCCAGTTCTTTTTGCCGACCACCTTCACTGCAGTACGCGTCGTTAGAAGTACTTGACGAGGTTCTCTCCAGCGAGGTTCCAAGTTCTTCGACCTCTAGAAGTTTTTAATGCAGACCCAATCTCCGGGCCGTATGGTATGACCAGGATCCGTTGAAGCCTGAGGCAAAGTATCTTGTACCTGTTGGTGAAGGACACGTAACTTAGTGGTGAGATCATGCAAATAGTCAATTAACAATGGATGCTCTATCTCGGAGTATTTCTTTGGCCTTGGGACTCCCCAAACATTTGCAGGGCATCCAAACACAACCTCATAAGGACTAAGCCCCATACAGGAACGGGTGATTATTCTGGTGGATAAGAGAGCCAAGGGCAAGGCATCAGGCCAAGCAAGACCCGTGGTGGCTTGTATTTTCGCGAGTTTAAGCTTAAGAGTGCCATTATAGCATTCCACCAAACCTGCTGACTGAGGATGGTTTGCTGCGTGGAACTTTTGTTTAATGCCAAGGCCTGTACATACTTTCTGCATGATCTGACCCACAAATTCACTTCCGTTGTCACTCCAAATAATTCTGGGTAACCCAAATCTCGGCAGAAACTCCTTCAAAAGGACTTTTGCCGTGGATAGAGCAGTATTATCTTTCAGGGGATAGGCCTTTATCCATCGGGAGAAGGCACATACCACAACAAGAACATGCTTCAGATTGTTACATCGTTCCATGTGAATGTTATCTATTTGCAAAACCTCAAAAGGGTACGTTGGGGGAGCAAAGTGGCCTGCCGGTGTTGGTGTTCCCTTCCCCGGGTTATGCATCAAGAATATAATACAATGCTTAACCAGATTGTCTGCACATTTAGGGAGCCCCACATTCTGCCATACCGGAGCCAGAAGTTTGCATATACCTTTAGCGCTAATGTGGGCTGGACCATGTGCCATGGTAACTACTGGGAGTACATAAGCATCTGGTAACAACCAGCGTTGATGTTCCGACAAGTCTGTCCAGCACCCTGTCACATCCAACCTTCCTATACTCTCTTTCCACGTACTCCGGTGGATCCCAAACTGTGCGCCGCGGCACCCCAGTGCACCGCCAAAACCAGCCCAGGGCGCCGCGGTCGCAGTTGCTGAGCACAAAGTCCATTATGAATTACACCGGCATCTGGAGTGCAGGCCGGGTGCGCAGTACCTGGTGATGCACTTGCTTCCTCGTAGTGTACTGTAATAATTCATTGTAAGTGAAGAAGCACACGATGCCAAGACATTGCACTCATTGAAAGTGTTTTCACTCTGCTGAATAATCCCCACGCAATGACAGCAGGACAGGAAGGATTCGGTATTTGGGTGTTTTTTATGGTCATCACCTCCCCAGAGCACACGCCACTGGAATTGGCATCTCATTGCAGAGGACGCTCCCAAGGTGATGGCACAAGGAGGACATTAAGAGTCACTGTATTTCCCAAAAAGTATTGTTGTCTACAGTGTCCAGTGTCCACGGTGATGGCTATTCTAATTTATTTATTTATGTACGTTTTCTCCACTGTTTATGAAGGACAAAAGATTGGGGCTTCGTAGCCCCCACGTTACCTCATGATAACTTCTCTGTTTGACTTTACCACTGAATACGATCTTGTGTAATTCCAACCTGGTCACTCCTCCATGACAACAGAACAAGCGTCTTCATTTCCTTGCAGCACTGCCGTGTTTTTGCCCATCATTGATAACTCTGAGGAACAAACCAGATGGTGGCCTTTTTCATTAAAGGGGGGGAAGGAAGGTTTTGGCTAAAATATATCTTATTACATCAACATAAACCCGGAAGTGGCTGGGATACTGCCTTGAAACAAGATGTCCAGTACTTTTGAAGAATTACAGTTTTCAGCAGTATGCTTGTCCGTATTTGCTGTTGGCTTTTTCTGATGCTGGAGCCATATTCAGGGCTTTGTCTACACTATTCGTCGTGGCTCTGTGATCTGCCTTTAAATTGAGGTATATTTAGTACTTTTATGGGTGTTCCAATGTTTTCACTGTAGCCTACTCCCATTGCAAATGTACTGACTTTTAGTAATTTATTTGATGTATGTGTCAGTGCAGAAGTGAAGCATAGAAATAACTGACCTGGTACAACGGGATACTGTGGTTCAGTTATAGGCATTGTGGAAGGTTTTTCCCCATTTCCATACTGTAGCTATTGCTGCTGTTTTGTTGCTAATTACAGTGCTTTGTATAGGTAGACAGTATTTAACTGCACTAACTTTCTTAATTGGAGGCATAGCACCAGCAGTACGCTGAATGACTTGGCATTCTTTTAGTTGGTTTTATTACATGAATCCATGGCTAAAAAAATAGGCGATGTCTTTATTGACACTAGAGCTTCCTTTACTGGAACTGAAGTGGACACATGGATGCCGTCTGAGTGGACTTTTGTGTCCAAATGAACCTCAGTGGTATGCTACTGACCTGTCATTATGTGAAAGGAAAATCGCAAAGCGAACAAGCCATTGCAATTCCTCATTGTATTCTATGTTCGTCACTAATTAGCAGATGTTAGGAACTATACCAGTGGTTTCCAAACCGTGTGCCACAGCACCCAGGTGCCCAGACAGGTTTCGGTTGGATGTGTCCATCTCCAGTCTCAGCACGCACGAACAGCAAACAGATACAATCACTGCATGGCCCGAGGGCGCACAAATATTGTGAAAAGAGAAAGTAGGCACTTCCTTGCATTGCAAGCACCATTCTCCATACCTTCATCCCAATTATTTTCAGGGATTAAAATGAAAGCACTACCTAGGCCGGGCTTACACACACAACCTGCCTAAAAAAAGTAATGTAATGGGGAGCCGCAGCCAACTGCCACTTGGTCAAGGGAGCCGCAGGTCAAAAAAGTTTGGGAAACACTGACGTACTCAATTCTTTCTCTGTGGCTTCTGCCTGGACCATTTTCACACTGTCCACAGTATTCTCACACATCCCTCCTTGTGCAACCCATCTAGCAGAGCCCGCAACATACATGCGGCTTGTAGTGTCTCTAGCTGTCTCTTTCGCTATCTGGTCTGCGAAAGCATTTCCTTGACCTACATCATCAGTGATCTTCTTATGTGCACTACACTTCACAATTGCTATCTGAGTGATTCAAGAAGGTCATTTACCAATTGGCCATGCTGAATCTTAGTGCCATGGGATGTGAGAAACCCTTTTTCCTTCCACAGGCGGCCAAAACTATGGGCCACTCCAAACGCATACTGACTATCATTCACCCTTTTTCCTTCAGCCAACACACAAGCTCTAGTCAGTGCTATCAATTCAGCTGCCTGGGCTGAATTATGTATAATACGCACTGTTTCCACAACAGTGTACAAGGTAGTGACTGCATAGGCTGAGGTCGTTTCACCATTGGGAAGCTTAAAACAAGAACCGTCCACCCATAGGATCCCATCCGGGTCCGGGAGTGGAGTATCCTTTAAATCAACTCTGCCTCTTGTCTCTTCTTCCGTGCGGAGGAAGCAATCATGCTGCTCCTGAGTACCATTTTCTACTGGAATTGGCAGCAATGTTGCCGGGTTCAGGGCATTACATCGCTTAATGTGTATGTGGCTAGCCAAGAGCGTCAATTCGTACCCCGAAAGGCGGGCACTCATGAGGTGTTGAGTCTTTGTTCTATTTAGGAGGGTGTCTACTGCATGCGGCACCATGACAATGAGGGTATTATCTAATACCAATCCAGCAGACTGGCGAATGGAAACTGCCGCTGCTGCTGTAGCCCTCAAACAGTTAGGTAATGCCTTGGCCACTGGATCTAACGTGGCCGAAAAATAGGCACAGGGACGTTGCTTGTCCCCAAATCATTGCGTTAAAACTGATAGTGCGCAACCTTCTTTCTCATGAACATAGAGTGTGAAAGGCTTACTGTAATCAGGAGTTCCTAACACAGGAGCAGAGCACAAGGCAGTACGTAAAGCAGTGAAACTTTTCTGACATTCCGCAGTCCATGGGAGAGGGTGCGGTGTATCTTTAAGAGTAAGTGCCAACAAGGGTTTCGCCAGAAGGGAAACATTGGGGATCCATTGTCTACAATAAGAGGTAATACCTAAAAAGGCACGCACCTCTTTTTGCGTACATGGAATAGGCATTTGGGCAATTGCTTGGATACGTTCTGGGGTCAATCGCCGTCCCTACTTTGACAAGAGATGACCTAGATAGGTGACCTCTTGGCAGCAATATTGCAATTTAGATGGTGAAACCTTGTGGTGGTGGTCAGATAAGTGGCGTAACAGTGAAATGGTAGCCTTTTTACAAGTGTCCTCAGAATCTGCTGCAACCAACAGGTCATCCACATATTGAATGAGAGTGGCCCCTGGTGGTAAAGACATGGTATTGAACTGTGATTTTAATGCTTGACTATAAATGGAGGGGCTCTCGCAATAACCTTGAGGAGCACGCTTGAACCGGAAGCTTCGGCCTGCTAAGGAGAAGCCAAAAACATACCTACTTTCCTCAGCAATGGGAATGCTGAAGAAAGCATTTTTGAGGTCAATGACAGAAAACCAGGAAGCTGAGGCGGGTATCATTGTCAACAGGGCATTAATAACAGGCAGAACAGGGCTATTGCATACATTTCCCCTAGTCTCTTCAATCACACCATTTTGTACCAAATCATGAACTATAGTCAAAAGAGCTTTTTCGCCGTCACTGGAAATTTTATACTGTGGTATGCGAGGAAATTTAATATTAGGCTTGAGGGTTACAATGTAGGGCGGAATCCGCAGGAGGCCCACATCATTGGGGCCGGTGGCCCAGAGGGTGGCGGGAAGAGATTGTAATTCAGGGGGGAGCTGGTCTTTAGACAAGTACATCGGTGAGGTCAATTTCTTACCTAAGGTAAGACGTACACCAGAAGGGGAACAGTGTAATGTCGCATACAATCTCTTCAATAAATCCAAGCCCAACAAATTTACACCACAACCAGTTGTTAAAAGGAGCGGGGCCTCCAATTTGTAAGGACCTATTGAAATGGGCAAAGGGCGTGAAACTGGGTTTTGAACTGGGGCGCCAGAAAAGCCTACAGAAACATTCGTACAGCCAGACAAAGGTGCCCCAGGGAGTTTAGAGTGAATCATAGAGCTCTTCGTCGCACCAGTGTCTAATAGGAATGGCTCTGTAACACCTAGTGCTACCACATCAACATAAGGCCCGCTTTGGTCCACTGGAACTGATACTACTCCCTTACTTTGTCCATGGCTTTCCTAGCTAGATTGGGAATTCTGGCTCTCATCCTCGGTATAATAATCATCATTGTAATAGTTGGTAGACTGAACATTTTGCTGATCAAAATAATTCATGGAGTTTCCAGGGGGCATGGAACGTTGGTTATTAGGCGGCGTACCCCGTCCTCTGGGTGCTGACTGATAACCACCCGGCTTCGTGACCCGGGAATGCCGCTCGTACGCTGTAACAAAACCGGGCAATTATACTTTAAATGGCCTTCTTCTTTACAGTAGGCGCATTTGATTCTGGCCCAGTGGGGGTCGGGGAACAAAATGCCAAGGCCTCTGCAACTGAAATTGTGGAGGCGGCTGATATTCACGTTGGGCAGGGCGAGGAGGATAAGCTTGTTGCAAAAGAACTTTTGTTTTCAGCTCTTTAGTCTTTTTATCAAGTTTCTCTTTTTCCTCTTTATCCCTATTTTCATAATACTGAGCAGTAGCCAATATCTGGGCCGAAGAGGAGACCGTCCACGCACTTTCGGAATTCTTCAATTTATTAGATATTTCCGGAACCAAATTTGACACAAATTTAGCTACAAACAGTCGTTGGCCACCTTCCGTGCTCATATCCTGACCACTATGATCGATAAACGTCTCCTCAAAACGAGTGAAGAAATCAGAGACGTTTTCATCCGCTTTCTGCTTACAAGCTGCTAACTTATCCCAATTAACTCGCAGAGGGGGCATCATAGTTTTCAGTAAGGCAATGATCCTAGCTGGGAGTTCTGTAATTAAAGCCTCAGGTTTGGCACCACCCACTTGGAGTCTGTCCGCGGCAAGTATGGCAGCCCAATCACCCCCCAATTCCCCGGGATGGTCCTCCTTTTGAATCCTAGCCCATAATGGTTGTGGGACCACATTACCCATTAGCATGTCTATATCGGCCAAATTCATAATACATGCATCGACAGTTTGGGACAACTCTTTGTAGTACCCAGCAGGATTTTTACGGGGGTCCGGTAAGGACTGTTTAAGGGCCAATACCTCAGATCGTTTCCAAGGAACGTGTACCCACGCACGTTGAAAGTGAGCAGGTATAAGAGGATTACCACCCTGAGCTGCAACCTCCTCTCTCCACACTGGGGGAACCTCTCTCATAGGATAGTGTTTTAATTTTCGTCTAACAGAGGAATCGCGTTGTGGCAAAGACCGGCAGGCAAACATCATTCTAAATGTGACAAGCGTCCTTACCGCATCCTCAACCTCTGCGCCCACAATCAGCCCTTTATCAAACTCGGCCTGAACATCTAGCAGGCCCTGAGGGGCTGGTCCCAATCCCATATCCTCCCACTCTTGACCTAAAATGTTACACATAGTATCAAAAACATATCTCTGCGTTGGTGCCTCCCACTGTTGAAAGGTGACCATAATGTCTTGCACACTATACTGGGGGCCATTCGTGGTCCACCTTCGGGCAAGGAGATCTAGCCCTTCCCGTTCATCTGGACCTGGCAGCTGACTACGAGTTTGTCTACGAGGAGGAACAGGGGTCATTTGAAGTGTCCCAAAGAGAGGGGACAAAAAGGCCAGAAACGGTATCAACCATTCGCCTCCGAGCGGAGGGAGAATAGTCATTAGGACAGGAGACAGAATATTAGGCGGGGCAGAAGAGGGAGTAATAGGTACAAAGGGAGACGAAGGTAGGGGAGAGCTCGGTAATACCGGAAGAGGCTGTGATGGGGGTGCAGGAACCGATTGAGGAGCGACAGGTGGAACAACAGGTGGAACAGGTGGGGCAGGTGCTAATAATAAAGGTGCATTTGCTCCCGGGGCAGGCGGTAGTGCAAAAGGTACATTAGCCCCCTGCGCATAGGGCGGAGGTAATCTCAACAGATGGGACATTAAAGGATCCTTCTCAGGGTCCACATTTTTCTCTGTAGGGGAAGTTGGCAACACTGGATAACATTTATCTACCGCCATACGATGTTGCCTATCTGAAACCTCAATCGCATGATCGGTCTCATTATTTTTAAACTGTTGGGCAGCTTGTAAAATAGACATATCCCTCCTATCTCTTTTAGCTTGTTTTATTTCTTTCTGTTTGGCCTCCTTACGCCATACGCGAAAAGAGTCAAACATAGCCGGCCGGGCTTTTCGTTTAAACAAAGTGTCCTCCAAATTATCTAAGATATTGAGCTCAAAACTGCCATTCTGCGGCCACCGTAAAACACCATCTTTCCTAGTATAGGGAACCCACGCCTCATTAAAGGCTATGGGGCCTATACCATGTTTAGAATATACTTCATAAGTGGGAGTCCCGGCCGGAGGAATTGGACAAGAGTCCTCCAGTCGGGAATCCCTATCGCAACAACAACAAAACCATCTTCCAAACTTACTGAAACCAGGCATCGCTATCACACTAGTTTCTTTACAAACTTCAAGGGGATAATTAGTCACTTTATAGTACAAAAACTGCACTCACCCCTCGGTTTCGGCTTTTGCAAAAGTCGAACAAAGACAAAACAAAGACAAAGGAGTGGCCACTATACTTAACCAGATGTTTTCTTACGCCAACAGCAGTCCATCTAATGTCTCACAATACCAATCACCAAGGGAGCCAAAGCG
The DNA here is from genome assembly GCF_964204655.1 of Triturus cristatus. NCBI lineage: Eukaryota > Metazoa > Chordata > Amphibia > Caudata > Salamandridae > Triturus > Triturus cristatus. Next base: position 1,002,178,391 of record NC_140580.1, read on the forward strand.
TGGCGGCAGTCAGGGCAGCAGGTCTTCGCAGCCGTTGGAAGGGAGAAGCCACACTGTAAAAACCTTCGGTCCACTTACCACATGCAGGGGTCGATCACGTGGTGCGCGTCCTCCGGAATTTCCTTGCGGGGCTCCTCACGATCCCCGGGCTGGACCTATGACCTCTGAAGCCGCCTCACAGAGCGCACCATTTGAAGAACCAGGCTGAATTAGGCCTTGCGGCGCAGGGTACGCCTGAAATCTTCTGAGTTCGCCTTCTAAATGTACAGAGACACGGAACACTCTGTTGGCATAGGAACTTCAATTTATTAGCTGCAGCTAGGTACAGTTGTCCTAGAAGTACATCAGCGGTAGGTTCTCAGGAGACTGCCACTTCAATCGTGGCTCACAGTCTTTTATAGCGCTTGAATCCCCTAAAGCAACAACCCCCTCAATGTGCAATAAAAACAAACAAATCATCCATTAGCAAACATTCTTTGTACAAGATACAGGATAACAGGTAATAGAAATTCCTTCCCTAGGGTCGTGTTCTCTACCTGACCCTATAGGGAAGGTGTCATGAGCATTCCTAAGTTAAATTAATTTACAACAGGACGTGTTTGCGTGTTGCAGGTGGTGATTCGTATAACAATTGGAGAGGCAGAGAAGGATCACCAAGGGTCAATAGATGGTTATCACGGGAATTAGTTGCTTCGAGCCGGGTCTCAGAATGTACTTTGCTCAGAGAGACCTGAAAAGGTTGTTTAACATGCTACAGTACAGAGTATGAAAGAAGCGCTACGAAGGTCGTCGTGCCTGAGTGAGGGCAACATCACAATGGTGTCAATACGCAAGATGGAGCCGTAATCAAATTTCCTCAACACAGTGTGCATTAATTAAAGTATCTGCTCCTCCTGGTACAACAAATGATATTTGTAAAGCAATGCTTCCTTCTCACCATGGATCAAACCCTGAGATGCAGTTGGCAAGACTGAGACAGGACCCTTTTTTTTTTTTTTTTTTTTAAAAAAACCTTTATTTGACACAGCAGTTATGTACAGTCACGGTCCTACAACCTCCGAGGCCGGCCGCTAGTGTGCAAAAAGGAAAATCAATATAGTGAGCAAATGAGCAACCTGCACGGGGGGCGGCTAATCGGCCCACAACTAGACTCCATACAACAAGAAGGTTTTGAATTAACATTTTATGAGAAAAAAACAACAATACAAAACTAAAACCAGGCATGAAAACTATATAAGCAGGGACTTGCTCTCCCATGTGGGGGGGGGGGGGGGGGGGCAGCCGCCTCTCAGCGGCACTATAAGCAAAAGCTAATATTAGGCGAGGCGGGAGGGGGGGCAGGGAAGTACACATGTACCGATTCCAGGAAGGAACAGGAATATCCGAGCTAAGGGGACAAGGCTGACAGGACCCTTTTGATACACTCCCCTACCACCCCACACCACCAGAAGGTGAGCTCTGCCTAATACAATCTATAATTTCTAGCTGTTGAATCTTAAACCATGGGCGTGTCATGTAGCAGGATTCCAAACAAGATGGAGTTAGTCTGACTTCATGACTTTGGCCTACGGGCTCACAGTACCTTTCTCATCTGGAAAGACAGTTGATGGCTAAGTTCTATGGGTAAATGAGGATTTATATGCGGCTAGCAATACAAAGGCCCCCAAAAGCTTGCAAAGGGAGAGGAAAACCATAGTCCTAGGTCAGGATCCAGGTTAGAGCAGTAGAGTGGCTGAGCCATGTAATGTACACTATGTCCTTCCATTTGCAACAGCATAGCGTGCTATCCCCTATGTTCCAGGGCCCAGCAAAGTGGTGTGACAAAGGCCAAATCACTTGAGATTCCACTTTAAATATTTATATTTTGTCCGTTAGTGGGGACCCCTTAACTTTATTACCCCTTAAGTGTATGATATGAAAGCTTATTCATTGTATATCAGTAAGAGTTGCATGTGTACATAAAATGCTACTTATATAGGTGAGATACAAAGCAACAGTAGCGTCCTCCGAAGCCCGGGTACTCACCAATGGCTATTACACACATGGAGCTTAGGAAAACACGTCTTAATTCTTTTGCGTGTAACAGCAAACTCAACATTCTAAATCAGCCTTCATTGCTGTCCGCTCTAACAATTACGTCACAGCTCTTCAGAGTCTATCAGGAGCCAAAAGGGTTCCATTGTTGCTAACTTGCAAGACATTACATCAAGCACAAATGCTAAAATGAATTGGAAGGATATAAACCCTTACTTTATGCCTGTTATCTGGGCGAGGTTGGGCTCTTACATGTGTGCGTTATACTTGAAGAAGTGAAGCTTACATTATTTAAGATGCCCTATCTCCCTGCTCCCCTCTTCCCATCACTCTCAGTTCCTTCCTTCTCAAGCCCCTTTTTGCTGCATTCCCCACCAATGGCAGATGGCCCACTCAAAGTGGTTTTGTGACCAGCCCAAGATGGGCGTCTGCATTTGCGCTGATGCACACATGCATGTCAGGCATCTCCAAATGGATTTGTTTTATTTTCACAAATCCATTTCAAACAAGGCAACCAAGGATGTGCACTACCAAGATGGCCAACTCTGGATGTTTTTTTAATTTTTTTTAAATGCGTTCAAATATTTCTAGTATAAGAGCTTGTAGCCTGGCACTTGATCCTCCAATACCAGTCCCTCCTGGTATATTGATAACATATGTACAATGCCAGGAGGTTTGCGTGGGTTTCCTATTCGTTAACACAGTACAGATTAGTGGACAATAATTAGCTAACTTCAATCCATGGTCATAAATCCACAGTGATCCAGGCGTAATAGCAAAACTCCTCTTTTGGCAATTCTTAAACTTGATATGGTAATGCTCCGAGAAATGTAATCTCTCTGCTCCTAGAGCCGATATGTTTTTAGGTGAAGCCCTTTTATCAAGGCTTGGAATACTTTAAAAGGGGAAACAACCTTTACAACGCAGTCATTACATCGCACTACATTTACAACGCAGTCATTACATCGCAACATCATTTACAATGCATGTGACTAGAAAGCAGCCATTACATTGCATGTCACTACAACGCATGACACTACAACGCATGTCATTACAACGCATACCATTAGAACGGATGTATGACGTTACAACGCACACTTTTACAACGCATGCACTTACAACGCATTTTTTACAACGCATAATCCATTACAACGCATGACATTACAACGCATGACACTACAACGCATTTTTAAAAAATACCTTTACAACGCATTGCCATTACAACGCATACTACCTTTACAACGCATACCATTACAACGCATTATATTAAATTACATTTAAGGTAAGTATTAGATAGTATAGGGGTAAAAATTACTATTCTAACTCCAGGGGGTGCAACAGTAGGGTAAGTGTTGGATAGTATAGGGGTAAAAATTACTATTCTAACTCCAGGGGGTGCAACAGTAGGGTAAGTGTTGGATAGTATAGGGGTAAAAATTACTATTCTAACTCCAGGGGGTGCATCAGTAGGGTAAGTGTTGGATAGTATAGGAGTAAAAATTACTATTCTAACTCCAGGGGGTGCATCAGTAGGGTAAGTGTTGGATAGTATAGGGGTAAAAATTACTATTCTAACTCCAGGGGGTGCAACAGTAGGGTAAGTGTTGGATAGTATAGGGGTAAAAATTACTATTCTAACTCCAGGGGGTGCAACAGTAGGGTAAGTGTTGGATAGTATAGGGGTAAAAATTACTATTCTAACTCCAGGGGGTGCATCAGTAGGGTAAGTGTTGGATAGTATAGGGGTAAAAATTACTATTCTAACTCCAGGGGGTGCAACAGTAGGGTAAGTGTTGGATAGTATAGGGGTAAAAATTACTATTCTAACTCCAGGGGGTGCATCAGTAGGGTAAGTGTTGTATAGTATAGGGGTAAAAATTACTATTCTAACTCCAGGGGGTGCAACAGTAGGGTAAGTGTTGGATAGTATAGGGGTAAAAATTACTATTCTAACTCCAGGGGGTGCATCAGTAGGGTAAGTGTTGTATAGTATAGGGGTAAAAATTACTATTCTAACTCCAGGGGGTGCATCAGTAGAGTAAGTGTTGGATAGTATAGGGGTAAAAATTACTATTCTAACTCCAGGGGGTGCATCAGTAGGGTAAGTGTTGGATAGTATAGGGGTAAAAATTACTATTCTAACTCCAGGGGGTGCATCAGTAGGGTAAGTGTTGGATAGTATAGGGGTAAAAATTACTATTCTAACTCCAGGGGGTGCAACAGTAGGGTAAGTGTTGGATAGTGTAGTGTAATATTATGCGTTGTAATGGTATGCGTTGTAATGGTAGTATGTGTTGTAATGGAATGCGTTGTAAAGGTAGTTTTTAAAAATGCGTTGTAGTGTCATGCGTTGTAATGTCATGCGTTGTAATGGATTATGCGTTGAAAAAAATGCGTTGTAAAGGTAGTGCGTTGTAAAAGTTGCGTTGTAAAGGTTGTTCCCCCATTAGAACGCATAGTACCCCTACACTATCCAACACTTACCTTACTGTTGCACCCCCTGGAGTTAAAATAGTAATTTTTACCCCTACACTATCCAACACTTACCCTACTGTTGCAGCCCCTGGAGTTAGAATAGTAATTTTTAACCCTACACTATCCAAAACTTACCTTGAATGCAATGTAATGGTATGCGTTGTAAAAGTATAATGCGATGTAATGGAATGCATTGTAAATGTAGTTTTAGAAAACTCATTGTAAGGGCATGCGATGTAAATGTATGCGTTGTAAAGGATGTTGTGATGTAAAACTGTAAATGTATGCATTGTAACGTCATACATTCGTTTAAATGTGCACAATATCTGCAATACAAAATGTAATCATTGAATATTTTATCCTTCTTTGAAGTTGCTTGTAGTATATATACTGTTGATAATTTGTTAATTATAACAGTTGTCCCCCTCAAGGTATACGCAACCTTACAGGATAGTAGCATACCTCCCACGATGACCGAATAATGAAACATTCGCTGTAGGAGCGGAGACATTACATTTCAGAAAGCTGTCCTGTAGGAAACCCGCCTTTCTTGCTGAACCCTATATGGCTGGCAGTAGAAGTCTGTGCACTTTACCCCAGTTAATCTATAGCAAATTTAACTTACCTCAAAGTCCCTAGTATATGGTACAAGGTGATTTCTGACAGTTTCTCTGACATAGAATGAAAGTAGAAAGAGTTGACTCCCTGGCATTGTGACCCAGTGGTACCCAGCCAGACCCAGCCACATCATTAAATGGACAGTTAGGTAAATAGGAGGAGCAATAAGGAACATCAAGCAAACCAGCAGGGAGCTGTCTTTTATCATAGAATGGAAGTACCTAAAAGATGATGAATAAAATAATTAACCATATAAACTAACTAGACCTAAAATCGGAAGCGCCAAAAACAAAAGAAGGAGACGGAGCACAAATCTCAGGAAACAAAAAAACAAGCAGTCATTGAAAATACAGGTAAATCAAGACACCTTCCAGTCATGAAGGAACATACAAAAATTGCAGTTCAAACCACAAGTTAATTAAATCTTTCTAAAATAAGCTTGAATAAGTAAACTTAGTGGACGTGCAGGAGTGAGGATCTAGCCAAGGAATATTTAGTTATTGCCTGTGTTCTTCTCAATGTTTCCAGGTGTTCCAGAGACGCTGGGATGGCTCCGTAGATTTCTATCGGGACTGGAAAACATACAAGAATGGCTTTGGCAGCCAGATGACAGAGTTCTGGTTAGGGAACGACAATCTTCACTATTTAACAGCAAATGGTAATGTATTAATCACTTGTTTTGTGTTTGAATAAACTTTGCTCAGTCTTATTATTCACACTCCATTAGTAATTTTACTGGGGGGGGGGGGAGAGTGGATGATAACAAGGCATCACAAGAGGATAGAAACTTCGGATACACAGGAAACTAATACTTAGTGATTACAAGAAACATTAAGTAGCTCAGATGTGTATACATCAAGAAAGCCAGAAAGAAAAGGTGAACATTGATCATAAAAGCTTCAGGCCAAAATATTACAGATTCAGTCATTCAGAGCCCTCAGAAGATCTGCTAAGAGAAACGTGCTAAGTTCTGCACCAACTCCAGAGTCTCTGCACTAGTAAACTAACTATTAACTCATAGCTTCTGAATACAAAAAAAAGTAAACTTACACAAAATTGTAAGTGTACCTTTGTGAATGTGGTCCACTATCAGCAATGAAAAAAATCCATTCTTAGATGTCCTAATCTATGTGGAAAATGACAAACTGAAAACTACTCTCTTCCCTAAGGAGACATCAACAAACAGCATCTTACATGGGAAAGGTTTTCACCAAAAACTCTTTTGAATAATATTCTTTATGGAGAATTTTCCAGACCTAAAAGGGACTGTTAAGTGAAAAAGATTTAAATGAAAAAGCTGTGATATGAAAAAAGTTTTTTTTCCAAAGGGGGTATCAGCGCACTATAATCAAATAAGGATGGAAAGAGCTCAAGAAAAGAAAAGAATGACGTTGGACGCAGGAACAAAATAAACACATCTGATGCAGATCAATAAATAAGAATCATCATGATATTTAATAAGGAACAACCCAAGATAAGGAAAATACTCCAGAAACAATAGTACTTGGTATGTGACGGACCAGACATTGGAGCCTAAGTAAGCAACCACGCCTTGATTACCTTTAGGAGAACTCCAGCACAAAACGTTGGTTAAAAGCCACTTTGACGTCAAGACTCGGAATCAAAATTGATTTTTTTTTAACGACTCCGGCTTCAAAGGTTGTGGTAAAAATATTGCATGTAAGATTGCTTATTAGACAAACGCATATCAAGACAGGCAAGGAGAAATTACCCTGATCAATAGCAGCATCACATACAACAAAACATTTGTGGTATACATTTGGGAAAGCACCTGTGGGCTCAAATACGTTAAGAGCACTATGTGTCCCCTGTTTAAAAGAATATTTGAACATCTGAGAGCGGTGCACAATAAAGAGACAACCTATATAATGAGAAATGTTATATCAAACAACAGAAGATGACTAGTGTAGCATAAAATCCTATGGCATTGATACAGTACAGACAAAAGAATTTGGTGGGAATCGGATTCTTGAACTCGAATCCAAGTAAATCATCAAACTTCAAACGTGTGTACTGCATGGTTTAAATAATAAGGAACTCCATGTGCATCTATGTGTAATGAATTAGAGTACTGAGACACTTGAACTAACGGGAAGCAGACTTTACAATGCAACTATTACAACACATGCCATTACATCGCATGCCGTTGCAATGAAAAAGGGCTGTGCAGCAGTGGGTAGAAAGGTGTTGGATTTAACTCCAACACCTTTCCTACTGTTGCACACACTGAAGTTGGAATAGAAAATTAATCTATTCCAACTTTCAGCGCTCCCCCGACAGAAACTCGGGGTAAAGTTTGGCTTTGCAACGGCATGCGATGTAATGGCATGCGTTGTAACGTCACATATTCGAACTCACACAAAGGTAAAATAGCACAGGTGACTAGGCATCATGGACATTGTTAGCGCCGAAAAGTCCTCTGTTTGGTATGAGACCTGTTTCCCCGCCATGAGTTCTCAATTACACTGTTGTCTGGATCCCTAATGTTGATCTTTTGTCATAGGCGACCTTGGATCATGTGTGTGCACCATGACATAGTCCTATCTCATGGATTGCGGTCTTGTTGGACTGGCAGGGGCGCCCACAGCGCTACCCTCATAGTGGTGGAAGGCTACCACCTTCACCAGGAGTTAAGCAGCACGAGCACAGTGGCAGCAGTATACAGTGCAGTGATCAGTAGTCGTAAAAGGGACCTTTTTTAACCTGTATCACTGGACTGAGACCTTTAGGCTCACTCACCTTTTTTGAAAGGTTCAACTTCTGTTTGCTAAACTCACCCTTGGCCTACATCATGTAGATGTGGAGTGCTGCATAGCGCAGGAGTAGTGGCTCTGCGTTTGTTGTATGTGTGCCTGCAAAGGGTACAGTACAAGTATGGAGCAGTACTGTGCAGTGCATGTGTGGCTAGAACATGTACTGGTTGTATGTATGCCTGAGAAGAATAAGTTACATGAGAGATGTGGGGCTGCGCCGGGTGTGCGTGTTAAAAGCCTGTGCTTGATGCATGTGTGCTGTGTGGAGTACAATACATGATGGGTGAAGTGTTGTGCAGTGCACATAGTAAGTGTGTGCACTGGCAGTGTGTGTGTGTTTGTAAATAGCACACCATAGTTAAACATGCGTACTTGTAAGGGTGCAATTTATAGAGTTAACAGTGCTGGGCCCAAAGTGATCTGAAAAAGTACACTGAGGAAGTGTGCCTGCAATGATACATTGTAAGGAGGACTCTTCTATTTTGTTAAAGACATGAGGAGGAGAGGAATTCCCAGACAGATTTGTGTATCGTTGCTACATCCCTGTAAGCTGGGTGGAGACACACTGGAGAGAAAAGGAATAGACTCTTTGATTCAGTGACAGATCACAAGGAAGAGGCCTGGACATATCTCAGGAAGGGAGATTGGGGCTACTAAGGGAAATGTAATGAATAGGGGTCGGGGTCTGGGTTTAACCTTTTGATGTACATATCACTGTGGATGGCATCCAGGTGTGAACTGTGGTCACTCCCATGAATTGTGTTGTGGACAATCAGGTTTGGAGTCATGCCTGCTGTAGACCTCGTAATGAAGGAAGAACAAAAGGAGAAGTGCCCACTTCAAAAGAAGCAGAACCCCAACATAAAACTTCAAAGGCCCAGACCCTCAATTACATTTGGTTCTGGAAAAGGGCTATAAGAAAGAAAGGTTGAGTCTCCAAAAATGTGTCATCTGCAAAACTGCCAGATGGGTTGTGTGAGAAGAGGAAGCTCTGTAAGACTTCAGCTTGTGAGCTGAACTGGGGGCCAAGGCCTATCAGTCTCCCCGCTGGGTGAGGGGACATTACCCAGGGAGCCCAAGACCACCTGCCCTGGGAGCCTGGAGCATCAGTGCCTGCCTGCCTGCTTGCCAAGACCAGTGGTCCCTGTGAGGAAGAGAAGAGTGTTGGAGGGAGCAAGGTCCAATGGGGAGTTCTACTGTGAGACTCCCTGTGCGAGGTGTGGGGATTTGGCTGAGCACTGATCGGGCCATTACCTGTGTGCAAGATTGTTTTCAGCAACCCAGGTATGCTAGTAGAAGGCCGCTGTACACTGAGCCTTGTGTTGAGCACTGTGCAGGTCTTGCTACACCCGTACTGCCATGCTGCAGTAACCCAGTATGCCAGAGGGGCCACCGATAAAGTACCATCTCAAGGAGTGCCAAGACTTGTGACTGTCCGGGCCAGGGTGCTGAGGCTGAAAGAGCCTGCGCCCATGTCACCACGTACCACGGCAACCTCATATGCCAGAAGGGGCTGCCAGTATCAATGCTACCATGGATTTGAGCTAATGCCAAAAGTAAAGACTGAGGCTATGACTCGTGGGTTGGACCCGTGCTGCCAGGCAACTAGCCCAACTCACCGCAGAGGACTGCAGGAGCCACTGTGTATAAAAGGCATTAGCGCTGGTGCTGGTCAGGAGCTGATGAAAAGGATTCCCCACCCTCTCTGAACAAAGTCAACTTACTGCTTCTTTGCAAGCAGAGAGCTGCTTTGACATCTGAGAGACCTCCAGCAGTGGCATTCCAGAGAGAGAGCCTGCACCGCAGAGAGCAGCTGCGTGAGCCGCAATCAGCCCCCCTCTCCGCAACAGAGCAGGACTTAGTGGTGCACGTTTGAAGGTGCCTGCTGCATTGTTGAACTATTCAGTGCTGCAAGAGTGGGCAAGGCAAGACCTGGACCAGTCGGGCCCCAGGGGAACTCACTGCTATCTGTGCTGAAGCACCATAGACACTTTTGGCTAAGTTTCTAAAGGGTCAAAAGGGAGACCTCTTGGGCATAGCCTAATAGTTTGCATTCCCTGATACAACCACCAGTGAATGGAGAATAACCCAGGACACATTACACAATGGGGGGTGAGTCAGGGATTCATCTGACAACTACTAGAGTCCCGACCTCAAGGGGGATTGTGTTGTTGCATTTGGATGTTGCATTTTTTGCCTGTGTAGAGTTAGAAATAAATACCACTTTTTCTAATAAAACCAAGCATTTGGCTGGACATTGATTTATTCTTTGTACTGTTTGCAGTTTAAGAAATTAGTTGTGTTCACTGACCTGTATCTACATCCCCTAAGGGAGCTTTGACTGCTCAACCACAGCTACCACTGACAGTCAAGTGCAGAAGGGGTACTTGGATCAGTTGATCAGGAACCATAGTAGGACGGGTCCAGGGACATCAGTAGTAAAAGGCCTCAACCAGTACGGTTGGGCTCAGTAACCCCTGCTTCCCCTGTTGCCCTATAAAAATTTTCTGGCAGACATTATTGTATATAAGAAAATAATAGACACTAAGGAGTCGATTACGATGTCGAATCTTCTGAATCCGATTCGGAACACGCCTTTCCGACCAACTCGGACACTTTTCCCAATGACCAATTACAATGACTGGAAAGTGTTTAGACCGACTTCGTTCCGAAAGGCATTGGGAGTAACCGAGTTGGTCGGAACCTAATCATAGCGGTCTATGGAGCGTGTTTCCAGACAAGTGATTAGGATGTCACATTCGGACAGCCTTTCCAACTCGGTTGTTCTGACACGGATCAGCTGTCATAATCTGACTTTGGGGGTCCATAGAAGGCCCCCCTTCACCCAAGGCCCTCCAAATCAGGCCCATGGGGGTACCCATGGGTCCCCCTTCCCATGCATGCACAGTGTGGCAGGCGCCACAGGTGCAAGGTTTTCCCCAATCACTCCTTTTGTCATTGGGAGCCAGTGTTCTCGTTCGGAACACTGGCTCCCATTGAAGTCAATAGGAGTCCAAATGAATGATGTCCGGAAGTCTCCTAATCGTTCGGTCAGACTCGCAGAGCCCCATTCGGTTGGAAGAGCTTCCGGACAATATCGTAATTGGCCCCTAAATCTGTGCCTCTCTGAATCAATAAACTCAGTTACCTGAAAGTACTGTGTAAGCTTTGGCAGACCCCATTGTGTAGGTATAGTCAAGAGAAGGTTCCATAGGAAATAGATTGTTTTGGTTTGCTAATTACTTTGGCACTGTTTGTTGAATCTTCACAAAACGTTTCACAAGACAAGAAAAGATAAGCTAACTGAGCTCATTGTGAAACATTTTGGGGTGGTCTGTGAAGTAGGAGTGGAGAAAAAGGGGGATTCCCAAAACACATTTTCCCTGTAAAATTTCCCATAGTAAAAGTGAACAGTGCTACAACCAAACAGAAAGGATTTACACCATATTTGGCAGAAAGCTAGATCTTTACCCAGAACACATGCTTTTGGTGATCTAATGTTAATCTGTTCAGTAGTTTTGAGGAATTAGGGATTATAATTTATGGATAACATACAATCAGATTTACTGGCTGCAATATTGTAGGGATTATATTTTAGAGATGGTGGTTTGTACCTTTGTTTTTACTAACATGAGAATATGCTACTCACACATTTATTTTTAGTAGACGTTGTTTTATGGTCTCTCCAGTTAGTTCCAGGTACACACATATCAGAACATGATGTCCTTGTTATTATGTGTTTGTAGGAGATTACTTTATCCCTTCAGACTAAGTAACATTGTTATTCTGCATCTCTAGCAGAATGTGATAAGACCGGTGTTTTATTATTTGCCAGTGTTTAAGTCAGAGAGAGGCACTTCACACCTCAGTTATCATGAATGTTTGAGAGAGCTGTGAATGAGATTCAGCCCTGCAGACCCCAACATTCATCCTAAGAAGGAAGATAACTGTGCTAGTAGAGATGTGCGCTGGCTTGCACAGACAGACAGCATGCTTTAGTTAACGCACTTCATGAGACATTACACCAAGGTATGGGGTTAGATCATTCCAACTAGGTCTGGCAGAAGGATACCTCCATTATGCTCATGTTTAGAAGTACTACTGATAGATAGGAGTAACCTTAGGAACAATTAATATGGTTAAATTGTTTGTTGTTTGTGTTTTTTAACATAATACTTATAACAATGATATGTTTCATCTGTCTACTAATCGCAGTTTAAATTTTATTTACAAGGAATAGAGCTTTTCAATAAATAATTGAAAATGCAATATTGTTTCTTTTGTTTCTAACACTTTAGGCATGCAAATGTGACAAACGAAAAGGGTTAGATCTGTTTCCAAAATTTCCTTGGGAATCAGAGTGGTCATGTTTATGGTTATTGACAACATCTATAACTCTGGAAGGTTAGGAGTTTAGATGTGTTACTGTGAGCTAGCCAAATCAACCTTTACTGATAAAATGAGTGGATCAAGTCTCTATATTATGAGGTTTTGTTGACCTAATACACGTTCCTACTAAATTCGTAGGAACCGTATCATATGGAGCCACAAACGTTCTAGAGATGGTACCTAGTTAATGGGTCTCAGTTTTCCTTTTTTGCCTTTATACGGAGATGTTTGTGGTGATAAAGGTTATCCTCTTCAGATTAATAGGAAGGTTGATCAAGCTTGGTCTTTGAAAAAGATACTCCCCCATAGTTTTTCCCTTTTTTAAAATTTCATTCATTAATATGGCAGTACAAGCTGTGGTCATTGCTATTAATTGCAGACAAGCAGTAACTAATATTTTAACTAGAAATGGGTCGCCAAAGGCGGTGGAGATGTTACCTTTGTGGTTGAGGCACATGAAGCAAATAAATGCAATTTTTTATTTATGGTTTGCTTTTCCTGCAGTAGATGCTAATTCACAAACATTTCACACATATGATGAAGCAACTGTACCAGTAGCATATAGACCCTATACGTATTTAGAAAAAAACATTTACTTACCAGGAACATCACAATTGGTCCCAAGGTGCCCTCCCACATATACTTCAAAATATATGACTGGGCTCTCTCAGGAATGAAGGGGCAACAGGGCCAGTTTTAGCAGGTTATACACCAATTCCGAATGCAAATTGCTTAACACAGCGAGAGACGCTTGCTCTCTTGAACCATTTGGTCATGCTGTATTGATGACTAATGCAGTACATTATGCATACATTGACTACTGCCCAAGCATGGGCTCCTCAGGCTGGACAGGCACAATTAGCTGTGCCTGCAATTAGTCCAATTACTATTAATGCCATTATGGATAAACGTGATGATATTGCATTGGGCAGCACAAAAAACAGATTAGCGTAAGGCAGTGTTTCCTCATACAGGACCCCAGGATAAATGTAGAATTCTCACTATATGTCTTCCACTTGGTATGGTTCCCTCAGCTGAGGAGTGTAATACGTTGGGGACTCTACTTGCTTCCCACTATACCATTACTCATGGTACTCCTTCAATTGCTGTTTTGCTAGAAGTGCTTAGACAGAATCAAACTGAACATAAAGCAGCCCCCCCGTGTCCTCAATTATTTTAGGTAATATATCAAAGGGGAGGCAGCTTCTCTGGCAATACGCCAATGGCTTCCTTCAGTTCCCACCCTGGTTCAGGAATGCGAGCTACCTAAAATAAACACTGACAAATATATTTTTATAGGCCATGATAGTTTGAGAACCAGGCCTAAAAAGCCACAACTTAAAGGTAAATCAGAAGTCGATAATCCAACCAGAAACCTGAGTTTTCCCCAAAAAACACTGGGGTAAAAATAAAGACAGGACTAGAACAAAAACACGGGCTGGATCTCCCCAACCAGCATCTGGAAACCGTTATAATTTACATGACCGTGATAAAATTAAACAGCATGATAGGTATCAGTATTTTGATACACGTGCCTCTCATTCCTTGCAGGGCTCTACAGACAAAATATCAGAAAGAGGGGGTCGAGGTGGTTGCAGACAGGAGTAGGGGTGGGCGGAGCACGTGGAGTTACACTACATGGAATTCCACGGAGTTGCGTGAAAACTCTGTGGAATTCCACTGAGTTCCGTGAGTGGGCAGAGTTGCGTCACTCGCCCACCCCTATTCCTAAAGAATGGTATAGGAGGGTGCACTTGATGAAGGAGTTCTATGGGGAGGGCGGGCTTCCCAGCACACTGTTTGACAGCCACACTCAGACTGGCAGCCCCTGGGTGCTCACACTGCATGAGCTTTCCAAAGAGGCCCGGAGTGCGCCATGCCTGAGGGCCATGATGAACCCCTCTGAAGCCAGGTCCTACACCCCTGATCCCCCGCTAAGCCATAGGAAGCCCTTCCAGGACCCACACACTGTTTCCGGTTCCACACAAGGCATTTAGGAGTCCTAAAGTTAGGACTCCTAACTTCTGTGAATACCGAAATGAGTAAGTGCCTTCTGTGAATACCAAAATGAGTAAGTGCCTTCTGTGAATACCAAAATGGTAGTAAGTTTAGGATTTTGTCTTAAGTTAGTTCTGTGAATCGGGCCCCAGGTCTTTAAGCAATGCTAAAGAGCTAAAGTATTAGGTTCAGGTCGCAGTTGGATCCACCACCTATATGGTGTCCAGAGATGTTAAATAATCTGCCTAGATCTTTGTTGGGACGTCGGACTCCATATGAAGTCCTTTATGGGTTTTCTGTGTTTTTTCTGGATCTTGATAACTCTAGCACATTGAGAGAGGATGAGCCCGTTGACATCAATGAACATTTCATTGTCTTACAGGAATTACAGGACTCCCGAGATGAACACTCAAATTTAAGTTCTAAACTGTCTGCCACTGATGAAGTGAAGGTGCAACCAGTGGTTTCTGGCTGGATTCCTTAAGTTGGAGATCTAGTCCGAGAGAAGATTGCAGATAAAAAATAGTTTGGCACACCATATCGTGCACTGTTGTTTGTCCTTGCCATCCAAGGTATTCGAACTGTGATTTTGTTATCATTTGCTGGTTGTGAACAAAAACACGTTTCAATTGATTTGATCAAGCTACACCATGTAGCTAGTCCTCTATAGTAGGCCACAAGGGTTTCTGGGTAGTTCCTTGTCATCTCTCCCTACACTTCAAGAAATCCCTTTACAAGACATAAGTACTACTAATCTTGCTACTCCCCGGCTGAACTTTTGATTCTTCCAATTGATGATGGAAACAAAGGGTGCATTCTGCCATGAGTTTGCCATTTTCTACTGCTGCTCCTTGCACTGAAGCTATTATCACCCGCCTTTGGAGGTGTTCGTCTTGTCTGCATCATACGCTGAAATCCATGTTTTTCTCAGTTTGCATTAGTTGTTCGTGGGGTCGGCTGACGTAGCCCACGCATGTAGCCGTTAGAGCTCCAGCTTTTCCTCCTCCTTCCGCCCGCTTCCTCTTCTGCTGAGATGCCGAGACAACGAGACGCGATGCGCACAGCCACGGCTGAAGAGTGACTGGTGAGGCAAAAAGTAACGAAAATTTGTCGGCTTTGTGCAGCTGCGGTATCGAGGAAAAGCTGAAGCCCAAGAAGGGAAAGTAACGGTCTCTACGGCCTCCACTGTCTTTGCGGTCAGCCACAGTTTTAGCAAAGCACCGCTTTTCGCGGCCCCCAGCTCCCTGCTATTCACTGTTGACTGGGAAGGAGGCCGACAGCGAGACAGTGGGCAAGACCTCCGTGGTGCTGGAACCATATGGAATTTACAGCGCCAGAGAGCCAGTGGAAGATATTATTGCCATGAATTGGAGGTGAGTGCTGCCACAACAGAGAGTCAAGCAGGGGGGTAGGCACTCTAACGAAGCAGCTGGGGAGGGACTCGTGTGACCTTCAAATCTTCAAGCCTTCAAGATTAATGGAGCTCGTGGAGCCCCTCTGAAGCTGCTCCAGGGGCAGACAGCACTTCATTTACTCAACATTCCGGGCTAGACCGGTTGGAGTGGGCGAGACTGTAGAATGTGCTCAAAACAGTCAAGAACAACAAGAAAAAATAAAAATGAAATGCCAGCTCAGTCTACTCCATCACCAGTTCCTAGAACAAAAGGCAAGGGACAGAGAAATGCACAACACAAAATGGAGCTCTACGCCAATGCACTATTTGAAACAGAAAGAGAAGCAGATTTGGAGGATACCTCAGACACTGAAAAAATGTTGGAGGCAGACAACATGGGAGAGGCTCCCAACCCACAGCTTGACCTACAGCTCAACCCACAGTTGGATACAACTTGCATTGTAGAATGTGAGACTAGGAGAATAGAAGCACAGAAGGCAAATTCCATTTAGAGCAGTAGCTCTACCCCCTAAACAGTATACACTTTTTCAAAAACAATAGAAGCAACAGAAGCCGGTCTCATCCTCACTAGACGTCACACACGTTAGAAAACACACTTCTGTGTGGTACGGAGAAGCACACAGATCGGTGTGTCTTTCAATCACTCTGGCGTGAGAGGGGACTGACTTATCAGGGTTTGGCCCAGACCGGCAATAGTGGTTTATTTTGCTCTGCCGCCAGAGGTACGTTGTTCACAACATTACGTGGGGCACTACTGGCCAAAGTTGGGGGCTCCTGAGTTTTGGTACATCAGCTACAACAATTAACAGCACTATTAGGACTACATTACGGATATAGAGGTGGACTTGCCAGCTATTCAAGGAATTATACTACCAGTAGTGTATACTTGGACACTACTAACAAGGAGGACCCGTTGCGTTGTGGAACCCTGGCTTACGTTTCATCCATTCTGCCTTGAAAAAGTCTGAATACTGATGTGTACAGACGAAACACATGTTGGCTTCAATAACTGCTGGGAATTTTTCTTACATGAATAAATGAGTTTTTTCAATGGATGTGATTCGTGGATGGTCCTTGAAAACCTATACATGATCTGAATAAGATATGCTCGCCTGTGGACTAAAGAACTTCAATACATTTTGTCAGGACATATATACATTTGATATATGCTTTTGTTGAAATCTTTGTGACTAGTAAGTGTGTGCTACAACTGTGTTTTTAGAGATGTTAATGTGCATGTTCTTGCAACTTGCCGATAGCACCGTTTGATAGTAGGTGCTCCCAGTTATTTTAGCACCCCGATATTTTACAGTGTGGAACAATACTCAGGCTTATATTAGTTACCAATTATACTGCTGTTTTCTCCTTGATGTGCGGTTTTTCCCTTTAGGAATTGCTACTACCAATTGTCTATTTGTGAATTCACGTTAGAGAACAGGTTAGCCCTCAGCCCTTAGCCCAACCGCAAATAACTACTCAGCTTGAGTCGTCATTAAGCTCCCCTAATGGTACATCATCACTCCAGGATATTCAATTACCAACCAGAACCCATAGGGAGACAATCAGCAGAAGCACAGAAAGCGATGCAACACTAAGTGGAATACATATGAAGAAAGGCCACCCGAAACAGCCACTAAGCAGAAGATCAGAAGAGGGGGAGAGGGGAGAGTCTTCAATCCAAAACATGTTGATCACCATACTGGGTGAAATTAGAGGTCTAAAGATTTCTCAGGCCCTTGTGATCACTTTACTACATGAGAGGCTGCCTAAGTTGGAAGAAAATATGTCCAACACCCCAAAAACCACATCTCAGAATTGGAGGAAAAACTGACCGACATTCAGCAAGAACTATCAGAAATGTGGAAAAACAAGAGTCAGATGGAGCTTAAGCAATAATTACAATAGCGAAGACGCCCAAGTATCCAAATGGGCCGGAACAATGCTAAAGAAAGTCATGTGGGAGTTGGAAGGGGAATTAACGATTACAAAGGCTCACAGAGTTCCTGCACAGAGACACCCGAATGCAAGATTCCCCCAAACAATACTACTCAATTTTGCAGACTATTGAGTCAAGAAACGAATACTAAGTACTGCAATCGCTAAGAGGACCTTCTCCACAAGGAAATTACGCAATTCAAAATATTGTCAGATATGTCAGCGGGAACAGCACAGCGAACAAAAGAGCTTGTTAAAATGATTGACTGCTTAAGGGGTAGGGGGGCCAGGCCTCGATAGTACACAATCCAAGCTTAAAGTACTAGCTAAAGGGCAATTTTATGCATTTACGGATATTCAGGAAGCTCAATTGATGTTAACGAACTTGTCTAACTGGATTAAGTGAGGGATTGAGGTCAGCTAATGGGGGAGCAATTCATTCAGCTAGTCTCATAGTAAAAGCCCTTTAGGGCAGGCGAGAGGGCGCCCAAAACTCAAGTTTTTGATCGGGGGAGAAGGAGCGAGAAAAGGATGCAACAGAATGGCATCCAGAGGTCGATGGGGGAAGAAGGAATAGTGGGCAAATCAGTCTTCCAGAGAGGGCACAAGGAGTTTTAGGTGGTGGGGGTAGCGGAGGTGAGGCAAAATATAAAAGGAGAGTTTAAACCCAAGTGCTTAAATATCCTCTGGGATGAAACAAGTTAGGACACATAGGATGAATTATGTGATGGCATACAGAACTGAGAATATAAAGTCTAAAATGTTTCTAAAACTGCATTTGCCACTTTCTCTTAAACTGCAGCACTTGACGCACTTTAATCATTTTTATATTTTCTGCACTTGCCACCTTCTTTAAAGCTGCAGCATTCGATACGCTTTAAAGTATTAGGCAGAAGCTATGTTATTAATTCAGCCGCATTTGGAGTTATTCCATGGAAAAATGATTGAGTCACTTTCTGAGCACTTGATGTACCTTAGATCTTAATGGGTCACATTCTAGTAGCTATTATATTTGATTAGATGGAACAAAGTTATACTGTGAAGCAATGCACGCAACTCTTTTTCCAGGGAGGGGGACATTACTATTCTGTTTACAATAGCACTAGTCACTATAATGCAGCTCTTAACAAATAATGTCAGGTAAAGAGGTTCTGAAAGTAATCCCTTTTAACACTATTGGGCTGAACAACAAAAGTAAGGCCCAGGCAATAGAAAGTTGGTTGAGAGGTCACAGCCCAGATATTATACTTTTGCAGGAAACCCACTTTAAGAACATAAGCAGCGCAATTAGGATATTTCAACAATGGGTCGTATTTTGTTGTCTATTCAACTCTGCTCCCTCTGCTACAGCTTAAACAGGCCCTAAATAATATCATTGGCTAGGTCATTCTAGGTGTAGATTTCAACTTTCTTCCAGATCCACTAATTGATTCCTCTACCAAAACTTGAAAACAAAATAAGCCACAGGTGGCCATTGCCCTAGCCAATTGTAAAAGGGATCTGGATCTGGTAGACACATGGCGCTCGCAGTATCCTAGGAAACAAGTTTTTTCATGTTTTTCGCCAAAATACAATACCGCTTCCAGAATAGACTATTTTTAGATCATTTACGAATACATTCAAAATGTTTTTTCCGATCATGCGTGGTTAAAATGGAAGTAGCGGGGGTGGAGCTTGAAAGAATACCCAGAAGATGGCATTTTAACAAAATCAATTTAGAGAGTGAAGATTAGTGTATAGAGGTAACTGGTGAGATTAATAGCCTTTTCTTGAATAACACAGATACTGCCCGGGCACATATTGTCTGGGATGCCGTTAAGGCCATACTCCGGGGCTTTATTACATCTAAAGAAAATCCAACAACAGAGAGGAAAACGTTCAAAAAGATGCAAGCTAGAAATCAGAGTGGAGCAAGCTAGTAGAACTCTCAAATGAGGAACTTAGCTGCAGAACAGGAGTTCTCACTGGCAAAATCAGATATGCAGGAATATTATTATACACAGGGCAATATTGCCAACACTGCATACCTCCAGAGGGTAAATGAGGAGAGTGAATACACGGTGAGACTACTAGTGTGGCAGGCCAAGGATAGACAGGTTCAAAATAGGATTTTATCATTGACAGAAGCTAGTAGAACTCTCAAATGAGGAACTTAGTAGCAGAACAGGAGTTTTCACTGGCAAAATCAGATATGCAGGAATATTATTATGCACAGGGCAATATTGCCAACAGTTTAAAAATGCAGCATCCACAGGGAGGCAGCTGGATAATCTCAGACTAGAGGAAGAGTTAACAAACAACTCCAAAACAGGTTTGAGCTACAGATAGCTCACAATCAACCTGTTGAAGACTCCTGCTCTAACCTGATGCATTCATCCCATGCTGTTTTTTAGACTCAGCCTTTGTCTTGAGCGATTCCCTTCACAGCAAGGTCATCTCCAGGCTGGAGCACCCACAACAAAGCCACAAAGAATTGTGAGCAGTCTGCACCTAACTATCAACAGTTACACCTGATAGTGATCAGGAAGAGAAATTGATGCTCCCTTCCTTCTAAAGGACACATTCACACTATGACAACAGAAAATGCAGTAACACCCTTGTCTCCAACCATAGACAAAATGGCAGTCTTCAGGAAGCCCGCTGTGTCAAAAGAACCTAAACACATTTCTGAGGGGAGGCATGTCTCCTCTTTCACCACTTCAGTACCCTCCCTCCAGTCAGAGGAATATCAGCAATACACTTCCACCTTGTGCACATGAACAGGATTCAGCTTCCAAAAACTGAACCACCAGGCCAGTGCCACTCTGACTCACTCAGACAATTATTCAGACTGTACCAATCTTACCACATACAACATGCTCATATCCATACATCTTTTTATTTAAAGGTAGCAGCAGACATTCGTTGGCCTTCACTCTTCTGGGAACCGTAAAACCTCCAGGGTGCTAGGACCGACTGGATTTTCAGAAGCCTTATATAAAGCATTCAGTACTCCGCTGCCGTCAATCCTTTTCAGTGTCTTCCAGAAGCATTACTGGGATGCCATTGTCTCCATGACAATACCAAGGACCAAGATTTTGCTCAATCTGAAGCCAGATATGCCTCCCACACATCCCTTTCCTCATTCAATGTTTAGACCAAAGTATTGATGCAGATCCTTGCTACACAACTGCAAGCAGTGACACCCTTACAAGTGTTCTCCAACCAAGAAAGCTTCATTATTGGAAGACAAACGTGACAACATGAACAAAGCATTACACTTCATTGTTAGAGAGTGCTGCACTAACTGGAAATTGGTGTTACTATTATTTGACAGTGAGAAAGTATTCAATAGAGTTGAGTTCAACTGCATAAGGGGCTCTGGCTAATTGCAGTGGGATTTTAGAGGTCATTCTTCGGCTGGGTATTGGGTGACTGTGATCTCCCAAGGTTTGCTCATACCTGAGAGTACCAGACAAGGCAAGGGAAGTAGGCAAGGACGTCTCTTCCCTCCTTCTCTTTGCCTTGATGCTACACATATTGCTGCGCAGGAGTCTCCATAGGTCGATCACGAGCTATCTGTAGCTCACAGCCTGTTTTGGAGTTGTTCCCTGCCTTTTCCTCGAGTCTGGCAGTATACAGCTGCCTCCCTGTGGATGCTGTACTTTTAAACTCTGTACACTTGTCCTGTGAAGCAGGGAAAGATGAGAGGAGCAGCAGGCACCCCACCCTCTCCTTAAACAAACAATGCTGCTATCTGGGAAAGAAGCCTGGCAGTAAATGATCGCAGCACACTGCTTGAAAACTTGACTACTAGAAAATGTGCTTTTATAAACTTTTATTTCTGAATTTCATTAAACTCTTTTATCAAATATTTGATATATTATTGCACTACATCCTAAACACGTTTTTCTGAATTGCACTACATTTATGTTTTCTTTCTCCTAATCTTTTTCTCTCCCTTTTCCTTTTCATCTTTCTTTCTCTTCATTTGTCTTTCTCTCTCTTCATCTTTTTTCTCCATCATCTGTCTTTCTTCTTATACTTTCTTTTTCCTTTTTGTTTCTTTCTTTCTCGTCATCTTTCTTTCATTTCCTCATCCTCCTTTTCTATATTTTCTTTCCTCTTTACTTGCACTTTTCTTGCCTTCTTTTCTGCCTCTTTGTTGCCTTTTATTTCTTTGCTTCTCACCTTCATATTTTCTCTCCTTTGTTCCTGTCTTGTTTTCTTGTTTTCTTTTACTTCTCTCCTACACTCAGTGTTTCCTTTCTTTTTCTCCTCCCCCTCTCTTGCGTTATCTCTGTCTCACACTCAGTCTTTCTTTCCTTTCCTATTCCTCTGGATGGTTCCTCCTTTCCTTTCCTTTCGTTTCATATTTCCTTTTCCTCTCACCGTCAGTCTTTCTGTCTTTTCCATCTTTTCTTTGTCATTTTTATTCCTTCTCTCCTTCCCCTTCTTCCCGTTTTCTACCTCCTTCTTTTATTCCTCTTTCTTCCTTTCTCTGAGCAATATTTCCTCTCTTTCCGTTCTTCCTGCCTGCCCCTATTTCCCTTTTTCCTTGCTATCCTTCTTTCCCTTCCTTACTTTTTTCTTTCCCACATTCTCATTTTATTTTTGGGGATTGTTGGATAGTAACCAATGGACTTGAGGCCAATAAGCAAGGGAATTAGTTAAATAAGAGCTCAGGATCAGATATTGTGTTGGCCATTGCAGAGGGTTATACTACTTCACACTTGGATCGTGGCAATGATCCGGGGGTGGAAGTGCCATAATTGACCACGCTAAATTTCAATGCTCCATAAACAAACCAGAGGGTCTGATGTTGGCTTGGGTTTTGTTTTTCCAATTTAAAATTCGGACAATTTTTCTATATCAGGAGCTTTGGTTCATCGACCACCAGAACATTTCCCAAATGTTACCAATAGTGATGACCTTAATTGCAAGGCTGCAGCGCAATTAGCGGAGACTATGTTTAAGTTTTTAATTATTACAAAAAGGTTGAGGGCCTCACACACAAAGATAGCCATACACTTGATCGATTTTTACTAATTGTCGTTAATTAGTTACAGAAAAACCTTTCTTGTTAATTTGGACAGACCGCCTTCCATAGACATCTGATATTTAGCGTGATGTAACTAGGCAAATCCGTTTTACTCGTTCTTGGCATTGCATATCAGATACAAATTAGGAACAAATCTGCTAACACATTTGTATTAATCTTTCTGATGGAATTGAGGAAGCAGTTGATTCCTTTAATTCAGCCCTTGCTCAAGGTCTCAATAAACTGGCACCTCCTAAAACAAGCATTGGCATAGCCAATAGGTCTCGCCTTTGGGCCCGTATAAGTGTTTAACCATGCAACGGTTGATGTCGTTGCACCAAGGCTACTGTGCTGCATAACTAAATACTTATAAGGTCCCAAAAGCGAGACCTATTGGCTATACCAATGCTTGTTTTTAGTGCTTTGAAGTCGGGATTGCTTTGTAAACATAGTGTAAGTACTGTGTGAAGGCACCAGCGGTGGTCAGTGCCCTGAACGTAGAGGCCCTTCACACGAGGATTCACCTGTGCCTGAGTTGGACCATAACTTTTCCACACAGCTCTGACACAGAGGGGATCATTTATGAGAAAGTGACGCAGCACAACGAACGAACGCAGGGCATTCTGTGTGGAGAAAAGTAAGACCAAGAAAAGTAAGGGAGAATCGAGAAGCAGGGAGAGACGACCAGTAGAAAGAAAATAGGAGCGAACCAGGCGGGTATCAGCCGCGTGTGCGTATATATGTGTACATTAAATAATAACCACTCTGGTAGGCAGTTTTTAGCTATCATGCAACAAGACCGACAAATTGAGGAAGGGAGTGTGCGGGATAATGACACATTCAGTAAAGGCAAGCAACACATCCTAGGAAAAACGCATGTATTGTTTTTTTAGTGGGTAGTCTTGAAAACAAACGCATCCCTGCCAACTAAAAAAGAACAAACCGTTGAATTATGATTTAGAAAAAAGGCTTGGGGGCTAAATGCTGATTTGTTTGTTTCTATGTAATGGCAAGATCCATCTTTTCATGAAAGCACAGCACAGTCCTTTTACTAAAACGTAACCAGACAATTTAATTTCTTGGCGTCACAAACATCCCATGTAGCATGCATAGATGTGCTCAGATGCCACAAATGAGTCGTTGTACCAGGCAGTGTGTGCCAAGTCTTCTCTCTGCTCGCTGTGAGTGACGCAGCGGCCTGTGGCCAAGGTGCCCCGTGAATAGAGTGGCTGACCCGAGAGAACTGTTTCTGGAACCGGATACCAGGCTCTACCTGTAAGGAAAAACAACTAAACAGCGACACAAAGTGGGCCGCCAGGTGCCACTGACCATATCACGGTCGGGAGAGCATCTTCTCGCAGTCACGATCAGCCAGAGAAGGGGCACAAAGGAGGCGGTAGCGGCCCGTTAGCTTCCACAAGGTGGCGTGTCAGAAAAGCATATTTTTGGAATTCGTGCACGGACGCCAAATGGATACCCGCAGCAGCATGTTATCACGGGCCACTCCTGAAATAAACAGTCACGCAATTAATGTCTGGGAGTAAAGGCCTCAGATGTATTTTTATTATATTTTATTCATTTAATGCGTTTTTATATAGCGCGGACTTTACCCGAAGGTGTCAGAGCGCTTCACAATAGGAACAGTAATGATACATGAGGAGAAAAATTACAAGTGAGCATGTTACAAAATCAAACATTACGTTATATGAGGCAATAGTGACAATTGTGCAAGTGTCAAGAGCAAGCAAAATACAAGAGGTAGGAAACGATACGTTACAAAAGGAACAAGCATTGGCCGCGCAGCAGTAAAAGTAACGTCGCGCGGCCCTAAAAGCGAAAGTGATCGCGATTGCTCTGAAAGCGAAAGTGATCGCGATGACGCGCTAAAGCACAGTTTTCAAAGTGCTGCTGGCGGCCGGCTGCGCGCGTGCACGATCCCGTGAACGCAAGCGCTAGGCCAGCCAGCAGCACTTTGAAAATCCCACATACAAAATGTCTCTCTGAGCCAGCGCATGCGCTGGGCTCAGCGAGACCTAAAAAGGAGTGCGAAAAAGAAATTCCCCTACAACAGCTTGGTTTTCATCGACTCTGCGGCCTGTAATACTGAGATGCAAACAATTGGAAAGAGTTTGGAGACGTGAATACAGATGTGAAAACAAGGTAATCTATAGAACAAATCTAAAAAAAATCCCCAAAAGTATTAAGAGGGCAAAAGGCAAATCTATTTATTAAACAAATTGCAAAAGCAGATAATTCCTTCAAATTGCAAAGCTTATTTAAACCCAAAACCCGCTAAAAAAGAGATCCCTGCATCTCAGTCTCTTGTGGCTAACCTCACTTTATTTTTCCATGAAAAGGTGGAAAACATTTATTCATGTCTTGAAGAGATAAGTGACAACAACCAAACAGCATCAATTTATGATCCCACCACAGATTACACTAGATCTCAGCTCAAATCCTTTGAACAAATATCTCTGTCAGATTCAGAACAGAGTTTACTAAAACTTAAATCAGGTTTCCCTAGTGATGTGTGTCTTCATTATATTTTAAATCAGGTAGCATCATCGGTTAATGTTTTGGTCAATTCGCTATTCAATTTGTCAAATAAACTTTCCAACTGTTTGGAAAAAGGCTTTTGTTCGACTGCTTCTGAAAAAAAACTAATGCAGATCTGTCATTTTTGAGTAATTATAGACCCATTTCTTTACTTCCTACTATCGGGAAAATGTTGGAAACTCTGGTGAATGCTCAGATTAACAGTCATATTGAAAAGAACGGCATCCCTCACATGTCTCAATCTGGTTTCCGAGCAGAGTTTAGACTGAATCAGCACTTCTTAAGGTTACAGATTTATTAGAAGTAACCTTGATTTAGATAAAAAAATCTGTGGTTCTTTTCTTTGATGTTGCTTTTGATATGCTATGATATTATATTGCAAAGTTTGAAGAAGGTGGGCATCGTGGAAAAAGCTTGGCAATGGATAGACTGTTTTGTAACAAGTTTACAACAAGAAGTATTCTTGTTTTGAAGAAATAAGAAGTGGTGTCCCACAGGGATCGGCTCCGAGTCCTACCCTGTTTAATGTATATATTGCTCCATTGGCACTGGTTCAGCTGTGGGGTTACAAAATAGTATCTAATGCAGATGACTCTCAGTTGATGGTAGCTTTTCAACAACTGGATGAAACTACGATTCCTAATGTTAAGGGATGTCTCCCGACTGTAGCAAATTAGATGCATACCAGCTGCCTCCAGCTGAATTCAGATAAACCTGAAATGTTAGTCTTTGGTAATGTTTCTCCATAGGACATACAGATATTATGGCTAGCTAAGAGGGGAGACTTGCTGATTTCAATGTCCGTGACCAGGAATTTGAGTTGCAAGTGGACACTAAACTATCATTTCAAATCACAGATACAGAGGAACGGAGAAAAGTAATTATTATTTTCCTCCGTTCTGTCGTATGTCAGAGTTTACTACCCCCCCACCCTGACCCTCCCCCGCCCCACCCCACCACCTCGCAGCATGCCCTATGCGAGCCGCCACTGCTGAACCAGCTTTGCCTTTCATCCTTCCAAGTTTGAAATGGGCACTGTGATTTCGGAGTTATATGTACCCACAGATGACCTAGTACTGTATGTTCCTCCCCTGAGAATGAGCAACAATGTGAAACAATACCTTGGCGCTCACCTAAATCCTTCTAGACAGCACTCCCCATTCAAACCAACATCATTCAAAAGGGGCTTTTTAATTTAAAATAAACACAAGATTTACTGTACCACTGTCCCCTACAGGTATAAACAAACATACATAAATATAGATAAAAACCAATAACGTTTGACTTTATACAAATGTATGCAATTGATAACACATATTAAAAACATTGATTTGTGTTACACAGGCACTTTCAATCCAGAAGTCCATCTACTCGGTGCTTTTCATTAGCATGCTGCACCTATCACTTTACACCCAACAATCCCTTCACAACCAATGGCAGGTCGGAACACTGAATGTGGACATGCGGGGAAGACATACGTTATGGGCAGTCATGTTCATTTATTGCATGGCCTATGTGCTGGAAGCATGCATAGTGGGCGTGTCTTGTTAAGTGCTTGCTGTGAATGGGTGGCGGACAGAGTCTGTCTGCAGGACAGCCAGAGAGTTCCCACTGCAGTAATGCTCATTTTCTTTTATATGGTGCGGATGTAGCCAGAGTTGAAGTCAGAGCCCTTTAATAAAAGGCACACTAGACACTGTACATTATGTACCTTCAGAGCCTAAACAACTAAATCACAATGCCTCATCAGAAGTAGTAAGTGCTATATAAATAAATTGCCATGGCATTCACATGTGTTCTCATTACAGAAGTGCTCTCTCAATGAACGGGAGTTGTGAGTGAAGAATTTGAAGACCCGCAGGACGAGGGAGCGTCATGGCCAGAAGAGGCGCAAGATTTAAAACAAGCATTTGCAATGCAATAGGTCTTGCATTTGCTAGAGTTTGAGCAATTGGCATAGTAAATGACAATGCCTTTTATTTATGCATTGTTTTTAAAACATAAAAAATTTACAATGCCAATAGCTTAAACTAATTAGCAGTCGGGTCATTCGGGCAACTGTGGAGCATTCTTTGAAGTGCGTGCTAATTATATTTACTTCTACATTCAATGTTTCAAATTTGGAGGTGATTTTACTAATGTTTTTTACCGGGAATAATGAAAGTGGAACGAGATTGTGGCTGGTATGGGGCTGTGGACCAAGGTCAGTTGTGAGATAAGATGCACTGGAAAGGGGTGGTAGAAAAGTGGATAATCAAGCCTGTAAGGGAGTACGCTGCAGAGTCATGGGTCAGGTTTAGGTAGTAATGAAGAGGGATTCTCCCTGAAGGCTCGCACAGAGGGAACCCGAGTAGTGTCCCTGGCCTGATACTCCCACCTCAGAAACCTCCTCTTCCCATCAAAGGGACATTACATGGAAAAAAACACTTTTTGAGAGTGATAACATTTAGAAAGAGATTTGGAAAAGAGCGCATTTTACTGAGCTTTGTAAGACTAAGAAGAGATAAAGGACGGCCCAGAAGCAGGCCTGGCTAGACATACAAGTGACAAATCAGGCCCGCAGTGGCCCACCCAAATGCATCCTTGGCCCACCCAAATAAAAATTCCTGGAGCCGGGCCTGTTGCAAAGAGTGCAGACTACGGTGGCAAGACTGGTCCTAAATATTCCCAAAAGGCAGTATGTGCAAAAAGGTTTGGTGCTACTGCCCTGGTTACCAGTCAAGCAAAGAATTGTGTTTAAGGCACTAATGATTACCCATAGGACCATAAATAAAAACGGTCCACTTTATATCCAAAAGAAAGGAAGAAAATGTGTACCTCATAGGGCACTTCGCTCAGCAAACCAAAATCTTCTTTGTGTGCCTAGGATTCATAAGGCTAGAGCAGGCTGGAGGTCTTTAGCTATTCAGGCTGCCACTCTCTTGAATTCTCTGCCTGATATCTTTGATGCATAGTTTTAGGACATGTTTTCAAAGTTTCTAAAAAAAAAAACTTTTGTTTAGAGAAAGGTAAAGAATTTGGGTAGAAGTGCAAATGTCCCCATTTTCAATTTCTTTCTGCATAGCACCAAGATGCCTTCTTTGGAAGCAGCTGTTTGCGCTTTAGAAATCTTCTTCATTCATTCATTTGTTAATTCATTCATTCATAATGGAAGTGATTCAGGCCCTATCCAACATAATGAACATAGTGTCATCCTGCCTATTTGTTCAATGGGCAGAATTTACTCCGCTTGGCCTTTGTGTACAGTTATATAATAACAAGCCATTAGTTCCACATAGGTTTAACTAATCAGAAGTAGCTCTCACTATTGAACTGGTTGGAGACCCCTGGACTAGAGTAACCTCAATTATAAGGGCAGTAAAGTGGAAGTGATAAGTTTAAACTAACAATGTTCACAGAGAGCGTTCTGCTATCAATCACCGATCCAACTGCCTTGCTCCCAATATTGGTAGAGGAGTGTTAGCTTTACCAGCGAACCTTGAGATTACAAGAGAGCCTGAGCTCAAGCTCAGTGTTCTTGAGGGACCCTGTCTCTCACTAATCCAAAGAACATGACAATCCATGGCTCACTTCACCCTTGTTCAATGGCCAGCCACTTCTCTTTGACACTTGGGTCTGAATCTCCCTGTTTCCCCATTAAAAACTAAAGACATTAACTACTTGGCTTGACTAAAGATGGTTCCAGCTGACTTGGCTAATTGTAAGCTTGCTTCCTTTGTCAGGGTGGGACAAATTGCAGCACTCTAAACGGCCAAGATGTTTTACTTTCTGCAGGCCGCACCTCTTTAAGCAGTGCTTAATTTGTAAATAAATAAGTTGGAGAACCCAAAGTATTGCTCATGAGGCCACTGCAGCATGCACTACAAAAAAGGACCTC
The DNA here is from genome assembly GCF_964204655.1 of Triturus cristatus. Lineage (NCBI taxonomy): Eukaryota > Metazoa > Chordata > Amphibia > Caudata > Salamandridae > Triturus > Triturus cristatus. The sequence goes on from NC_140580.1 coordinate 1,002,207,481, forward strand.
CCATCGCTTTCCCGTGCCAGAATAAATGCTCCCTATTAAGCATCACACTCCTGGAGACCTGGCAGTTTGGACAATTCTATGCTACCCAAAATGTTAACTGTGGTCCAGACATGCTTGGAATATTTTTAAATGTGTATTTTAATTGTTACGCTTACGGTTTCTGCTAAAATATAGATAGTGTCACCGTGTGGTGGACTGTCATAAGTACTGGTTTTAAAATTTTTATGATGGTGCCAAGCACCAGCAAACACCATTACAAATGAATTTCTGCCTTTAAGTGAAACAGGAGCACTTAACCAAACTTCCAGTGATTCAGACAATTTTTCTTTGGCAGGGGAATAATGCTTGCTTATGAAGGAAGCAATGTACACTACAGCCAAGGGGCAGAGGACCTGGTGCCCCTAAATTGACGAATTACTGACAAGCTGTATTTCAGAGCTAAAAATGGAAGGCAGAGAAGGCATGATGCATGATTGATCATGCAGTAAATGGGAACTGCTATGGAAAATGTTGCTGCCGCTATGGCCTCATAGACACCCTATGCGCCACACCTCGCTGATCAGAATGATGACAGTGAGTTTTGACTTACACAGAACAGCTTTGCAGAGTGACACCATTTCTATCCCATTTCACCCTGCCGTAGGTAATACAGTTTTTACCCTGGGTCAGGGATGTGAAACCTTGGCAATTTGGAGAGGGGGCAGCTTTTTGATTGGGATAATTTTAGCAAGTCAGACATTATATCCTTCAATGAGGAATTGGACTGCTAGAGGACGAAAGATACAGATATTTTCAATTTACACATTGGACCTTGTGGTCAAGTGTGTGAAAGATGGACCCGTGAGAACACACTTTTTCCAGAAACGTATTGGTCATCATGCTGACAGATATATGCTGCATATACTGGATCCTTAATTGTTCTATAACAGTGAAGGAGTACACTTATGAGAAGGTCTAGGAAAAGATGATGTCTGGAGTCAGATTAGTGAGAGGATATGTTGAGAAGAGCAAATATCTTTGCAGGATATACTTGGGGAGGGAAACCTTCTATAGGATTTTGTCAGTATCATGACATGCCTGCAAAGCTTCATTACATGAATGAATCATTGAACTGTCACATGCTGTGTGGTTATTGGAAAATAACACGTATTTTGCTTGTGCCCCAACCTGTCCCATTTTGACAAGGGTTCTGGGGTGATCGAGGAGGGTACAGGCTCTTGGCTAGCAGATTGCCCAGAAGTCACACTGCTGGACTGCCATTAGAAAATCATTTATCCACTTACACCCAGAAAGGGAAGATCATCTCACACACACTACTGGTGGCAAACCATGCAATCCTGATACACTGGAGACCTCCAGTGGTGCTCACAGCGGATCTTTGATTTCAGAGTATGTGGTGTGTGCTGGAAGGATTGGTAAAATAACACAGGAGAGAGATTTTAGGAAACAAGTAGGTATCCTGATATTGTACATAGGTAGGGAGTCTACAAAACTGCAATGTCTCAAATGGCTGATCATCTTAAACATCTTGGAGGAATCCTGTCTCTTTAACTATAGTTTTAAAGGACGGCATACTAACTTGCTTTAGATGACTTTGGGAGATGGCAGATGCAGTAAAGGCAGTTGATATAAGTGAGGGTTGATATGCTTTAGGTACTAAGCAAGCTGAAGGTGAAGTGGGTCAGGGCCTGGGAAAGGTTGGATCTCTGAAGTCGGGAAGTTGGGATAAAAGCAGGGTTTGCTATTGTTTGATATGGCAATATCCATAATATGTTGTATAGTGAGTGTGGTGAAAATTAATTAAAAAATTATTAAAACGTGAATAGAGGGCGGCTTGCATGCACAATGCTGTCTCAAAAAATGAATTAGAAAACAAATAAGGGTGACTACACAATGTGAGGCACTTGTGAAAGGAATAGACTGTTAATTGTTTTCCCAATAGTGTTGGTTACAAACTCCAACAGCCAAGTGTCAATTTATATTGCTTTACAGAATGTCAACTACATTACTAACAATTCACATCTGCAATTCCTTGCATTAATGAACTGATCCAAAGGCGTAGGATACATTGAAGGTCTGATTCTCAAAGGTAACTTACATTTTTGATTAACTAACCCTTTTCAGTATGTTTACTAGTTTTTGGCTATTCCCAAAATCCAAGTGTAAATTTACTTTACAACTGTAATGTACATGTATCCACCATATTGAAAGGTCTCTGGACTATTCACAAACTACATTTTGTAGAACATGTTGTAGTGCTAGCCACAAAGGTAACTTGCACTTTTGAGTGAATAACATGTGTAATGTACTTTTACACTTTTGAGTAGATGTATTATTTTTGGCTATTCACAAACTCTAAGTATAAAGTTACTCAAAAGTTTAAGGGTCAATTACATGTGTAAATTACTCAAAAGCGCACTTTCCCTTTGTGAATAGTCCCTGAAGTTTGTGAATAGTCCTCAGGCCATTCAGTTTGGTGGAGAGATGTAAGTATGACTTTGGAGCAAATGTACACTCATATTTTGTGAATAGCCAAAAAATCTTAAAGTTGATTAAGAGTGTAAAATACCTAAAAGTTTAAGTTACCTTTATGGATCAGGCCCACAATGTGCTGCATTTCAATGAGCAAATATCTTGAGTTATGCCATTAAGCAATACTTTTGTTTAATATAATCAAAGTGTTATACTATTGCACTGTGATGCCACTGACAAATGTCCTTAGTTTGTGATTCTTCCCCTAGCAAGGCATCATGCACATTTTAGTGTTATGTCTATGACAAAAATCATAATAACACTAGATGGGATTAAAGTTATTTGCCTCAATTTGTGATTAAATTAAGGGAATCTGTCATTGATATTCAGAAACCTAACTTCTGAAATTTATTTTCATAAAATGATAAGGTACAGTAAAACTCAAAGGTAACAAAAACAAGAGAGATTGCCCAAACCCAAGATCAAGAAAGTAAGCATGTGTCTGCTTTGGCTGGATTGATTAACTGCAGGTTTATGCCACAGTTATTTGTGCATAACATCAGATCAGACACTGAACATATTGCTTTATATCTTACAATAGAGCATTCTTTTATTTTGAGTGATGAACGAGGTTAACGAGGTTGACGTGTGACTTTGTTGGGTATTATTTACTGAATATTCTTCTCATGTTTTGACAGGGAATTATGAGCTTCGCATTGATCTTCAAGATTTTGAAAAAAAACACCATTTTGCTACATACAGTTCCTTCAAAATCGGCAGTGAATCTGAAAAGTATCAACTAACATATGGGGCTTTTACAGCTGGCAATGCAGGTGAGCAGTTCTGTAGTCAATAGGTGAAAAATTCAATAAAAAAACAACTCTAAAAGGAGCACAAAAACATGGTTTTCTAATTCAATTATTGTTGGGTATAGAGGTGCATAGAAGACAATCTTCGCACCCAGACACCTTTGAGCATTAGCACGCTTTACAAAAAGTTAATTCATTAATTAATTTATTAATTTATTCATTCAAAACCACCTCTTTCTCTCAGCCAATTTCTTACAACCACTTTTACATTAAGGGAAGAGATGTGGTCTAGTTGTTAAACTGCCAAACTTTGAACCTAGGTGCCTGACTTCTAATTCTGGTTTTACAATTGCCTGGGCAACCCACTTATGGGGTCATTTAGAGTTTAGTGAATGCAGACTATCCATCAAAAACAGTGAATGCCCTGCCAATTAAACTTACAGGTCCTCCACCCCAAGATATGTATCTTCAGGATACGTAGACGTTGATGTGGAGTTAGGAATAGTAAATCTCTACTACTAATAGGTGATGCTATTTCTAAGATATGTCAACTGAGTGGCTGTGTCACTGTCTGTTTCAGCATGAGTGGGTGTCGTAGTGGCTGTATGGATGTGTGACTGGGTATGTGAGTGGCTGTATGGATGTGTAAATGAATTTGTGAGTGGCTGTATGGATCTGTCAATGGGTTTGTGAGTGGCTGTATAGGTTTGTCAGTGGGTGGGTGAGTAGCTGTATAGGACTGTCAGTGGGTGTATGAGTGGCTGTATATGTCTGTGAATGGATGGCTGTGTGGGATTTTGGATGTATGAGTGGCTGTGTCAGTGGTTGTATGGCTTTATGAGTGGATATGTAAGTGGTTGTATGGATGTGTGAAATGGTATATGAGTTGTACATTAGTGTGGGGGGTGGGTATGTAAGTAGTTGTATCAGTGTGTAACTTGGTGTTTGAGTAACTTTGGGTGTGTGACTGAGTGTGTAAGTGGTTGTATCAGTGTGAGTGGGTGTCTCCTTGGTTATATGGGTGTGTAAGTGGGTGTGTGAGTGATTGTATGAGTATGTGAGTAGGTCTGTGAGTGGCTGTATGGGTGTGTGAGTGGTTGTATGGATCTATAAGTGGGTGTGGTAGGTGTGTGAGTGGTTGTGTGGGTGTGTGTGAGTAGGTGTGTGAGTGGTTGTGTGGGTGTATGAGTGCATGTATAAGCAGTTGTATGTGTCTGTGAGTGAGTGAGTGTGTGGTTATGTGAGTGGATATGTGTGAGTAGTTGTATGGATATGTGAGTGGGTGTGTGAGTGATTGTGTGGTTGTGTGAGTGTATGTGTGAGTGGTTCTGTGGATAATCCCATCAGTGATGTCATTTGAGATGTCATCAGTGATTCCACTGACCATGTCAAGAGTGATGTAACATGTGAAGCCATGAGCAGTGCATTGCGGGGGTGTAAGTTATAGTTAGCTCAAGTAACTACAACTACTGCATTTCTATGCTTTTGTGCGTGTGCATTCTAAGTCTAACTATAACGTCCTTGTAATTTTGTTTTTTTCAGTGCATTTCTAAGGTTTTTTTAATTCTATTACCAAACTATAACATCCCTGTAACCTTCGTTTTTTTCTGTGAATTTCTATCTTTTGTTAAATGTTATTTCCTAACTATAACGTCCTTGTGACTTTTGGATTTTTTAGTGAATTTCGCAGGTTTTTTACATTTTATTTCCTAACTGTAACCTGTAACCTTTGAGAGTGGGTGTGTGAGTAGCTGTATAGGTCGGTGAGTGGGCGTGTGAGCGGGTGTATGGGTCTGTGAGTGGGGGTGAGTGGTGTTGTGGGGGTGTGAGTAGGTGTGTGAGTAACTGTATGGGTCAGTGAATGGGTGTATTTATGGTTTTAAGGGTCAGTGAGTGGGTGTGTGGATGGTGGTACGAGTCTGTGAGTGGGTGTGTGAGTGTCTGTACAGGTGTAATTGTGAGGGTGTGTGAGAGGGTATGTGAGTGGATTTTTGAGTTTGTGAGTGGGTGTGTGAATGGCTGTATGGGTCTGTGAGTGGGATTGTGAGTAGCTGTGCTGGTGTGGGAATGGGTTTGTGAGTCACTGTGTGGGTCTGTGAGTGGGTGTGTGTGTGGCTGTATGGGTATCTGAATAGGTGTGTGAATGGCTGTATGGATCTGTAAGTGAGTGTGTGAGTGGCTGTATGGCTGTGTGAGTGGTTTTGTGGGTATGTGAGTGGGTGTGTGATTGGCTATGTGGGTCTATGAGTTGGTGTATAAGTGACTGTATGGGTCTGTGAGTGGGTGTGTGAGTGGTTTTGTGCATGTGTGAGGGGGGTGTGAGTGACTGTATGGGTGTGTGAGTGTGTGTGGGTCTGTGAGTGGATATAAGAGTGGGTGAATGGTTGTGTGAGTGAGAGTGGGTGTGTCAGTTGCTGTATGAATGATTGTGCCAGAACAAAACCTCCCATACCCCTTTGCCCAACAGGAGTCCACAGTTTTGCCCAAAATGTTTGCCCAACTGGAGTACTTTCTACTGGTTTATTAGTAAGTGCCAACTCATTGGGTAAATGTCTAGTGCATATTCTACACTACAGCTGCATAATGGGCCACAAGGAAATGACTCCAGTGACCTTCTGTGCATTTAATTTCGGCAATGTGATTGTTCCTCATGCGTCTTCTTTCAGAAATCTGTGATAACATGAATTCTCCTATAAAGAAGATGACGAGATTACAAAGAGGTGAATCTCCACCAAACAAGGTTACTTACGCTTATCTTTAAAACATAGTAGTGCTTCTTTATTTGGTGGAGATGTCCTCATATTCATTGTATCAAGAAGGTGTCACCAAAATTGGTGGGAAGTGCACTGGGGGACCTTTTGGTAAGCTGTCCATCATCCTGGCAAAAGGCGGGAAGACCTTTGCATACTACTAAGGTGGACAAGGTGGGGCCAAAAGGGCAAGGCTTCCAGGTGATTTTTCACCTTTGCATACTCGTAGTAATATAAAGGGAGAACCATTGACTCTGCTTTCACCAGGAGAGGACAAGAAGGAACCCACTCATCGCAGTCACTACCGATTGTGCTCCGATAGATCAACTATGCATTCACGTCCATGAAGGATTTCAGATCAGTCTTTTTTTTTTTTTTTTTTTTTTTTTTTTAAAAACCTTTATTTGTGCATAGTAAAAGAACAAATACGGGCCTACAACCATCAGGCCGGCCACACTACGGTTGAGCACAGAGACAAACAATACATCCCCTGTGCGTCAAGGTCAAGATTAGCAACGATTCAGGATTCATACACTGGAGGGATCCTTGACACCGGGGGAAGGAGAAGTGAAGGTTAATTTTAAGGTTTTCAAAAAATATTTTTATCGGGAAAAAAGTCAGTAAAGGATAGAAACAAGGAGATTCGAGTCCGCAAGTCGGCTTCATACACTGGAGAGCAGCAGCATCATTAAAACAGCCATAGAAAATCTCATACAGTAAGGCGATGCAATTAGATAACAGGATCATCACAGTAGTAAATACGCACCCCCTAAAAGCCGCCCCCACTCAATCCACCCCACACCCGGACCCCGAATCGAAACAAGTATAGCGCAGAGACATGAAAGAAAGAGGCCCATAGAACTAAAAAGAAACAGTAAATTACCCCCCCACCCTACACCAATGCGGAGGCTATGGCCTACCCCCCCCCAGCATAGTGCCTGTCGCCCAATGAACCCGAAATATAGACGAGAGAGAAAGTAGGAATAGAGTAAAGAAACTAAGAGAAGAAAGAAGAAAGGAGGCGGGGAGGAGCCCACGTATCCTCAGGAGCGCCCGACACCGCCGGCCAACCAAGCCTCCACACACTGAAACCCCACTACACCCAAAGGCGGTCGTGGGAAGATAGCATGTAACACCACGGAAATGAAGGCAGACAGATCGCGACGAGTGCGCACAACATAAGTAGACAATTCCAGTCCCAGTCCAGCCCGGCCGTGAAGCCATGATGATAGAAAGTAATCTAGCCCTGGCCCGATCGCGGGCGTACGTTTAGACCCGCCCCCTCGTGAATGCCCCGCATCCCGAACAGACAAAGACAATATGGCCACTTGGGAGAAGATGGAGAAGTAGAGTCACAAAATGGCCGCCGATCATCTATTGAGGTCCCCTTGCACACCATATAAAATCCAGACCTGGCTTGTAAAGTACATGAGTTCCACATAAAAGGAGTCGTAGGCCACCGTGAACAGTTCCTCGAGGTCGCCAGGTGTAGTTCAGCTGGAAACTCCTGCGGGCACGGTGAGGCAGGCAACAACAAAGCAGGCAGCAATGACCGGGGAAACAAAGTATCTGCCATTGAGCAGGAGAGCGATTGATCCTGAGCGCCGGGAAAGCCAAATGCAGACACCAGTGTAGCACCGTTATACCCAGTCGTTGCTTCCCCGCAGGAGGACCACAGCACTGGCAGACTCACGTCTTGTTGATCACAAACGGGGCGCTCACGGCCCGCAGCAGACAGTGTAGAGTCGAACCGCTCACTCAGCGTTTGCAAGCCGACACACAATTGCAGACGAAAGTCCCGCAGGGCAGCCAGAACGGAGCCGTATGTAAGCGGAAGCTGCGTCCCCCCAACGGCAGCAATCCGGGACGGCACTGGGGAGCTGGAGTCTGGTAGAGGGAGGGCGAAGCGGGCAGCGGGCGAGACCGGAGCATCACCCCCCAGCAGCGAGCAGGCAATCAGCGCCATGTTTTACCGTTGAACGGTACCGTGGCCAGGGGGGGGATCGTGACAAGGAGGCAATTCCCAACAGGTCTGCGCCGCAACAGGTGAAAGCCAGCAGTCTCTTCCCCTCCCTCAGGCTCTCTTTGCAGCCGACTAGACCATAGAAGAAGGGGGTCTGCAGCCTTCTACAGCGTGGTCCACAGAGCGGGGTAGGAGACCCGCCACACCGGGGCTTACCCTCTGGCTCCAGCCCATCAGATGCAGGGTACAGGAGGTGTCCGGGCGTCTCTCTCCCGGCTCTTCTGGCGACCGTGCGTGGCGTGAGGCGGGATCGGGACCTCGGGCTCAGATTTGCACCAGCGGGTCCGGTGACTGCAACGATTCCAGGGGGCCGGCCGAGGCCACAGTAGAGCAAGGGTCCAGGGCGGGGAACAAAGGCACCAAAAACTCCGGCATCCGGGCGGGCTAAGACTTCGGGAAAGCGGCGGCGCAGTCAGCGCGTCGTCGCACGCGTTGCACCTCGAAAATCGGCAAGGATAGGAATCAGGATGATAGTCCGAGGCCAAGGGCTGACGGAGCCGGGCGCTCAAGCGACTGCTCCGGTCGCCATCTTGGCTCCTCCCCCTCAGATCAGTCTTTAATGTGGAATTGCAGAGAAAACAAACTTGCTTTGCCTTTGCCAATCCCAAGACATTTCTATACAGAAGGGGAGGGTGGGACTATGCAACCAATTTTGGCCCCAGCGACTCCATCCCCAGGGACTGGCCACTTGATTCTGGGTGCCTTTGAGCCCACCCAGGGCACCCAATGTACACTGTTGGGGACCGCGGGAGTAGCTCCAATGCCCCCGCAGTCCCTGCCAGCTCCCTGCCTGAATCTGGAGCCGGCATTGCTCTTGCATGCACGGAGCAATGCTGCTCCCTGCATGTAGGATAATTGTTTTCATCTGTTTTTCCTCCCCACTGTCAAGAAAACAGATGAAAAGTCCGCTGGGAACAGACTATGGGCCTGATTATGAACTTGATAGATGGGATACTCTGTTACAAACATGACCGATATCCCGTCCTCTGTATTACAAGTGCCATAGGAGATAACTGAATCTTTTCTTTTTGAAGGCCCTGCCCCTGTTAGGTGGTGGTCCCCAGAAAACTGCCCGGGATGGGGGCCTCATGGCCTCTCTCCCCATTAACAGTACGGTCATGCCTCGGGGAATGGTCGTCCCCGGGGCCGAAAATTGCTAGTGGTCATTCCTGACTCTTTGTCCCTATTTTTCTCTTTCGTTCCTCTTAGGAAGCAGGGACTAAGTACTGTGTCTTTGCAATTTGGTTGTTTGGGGGACTATTTTTTCTATTTGTTTCCTGCTTGTGTTACTGTTTGCCTGTGTTCAGCATTCATCCCTCCCACCTCCTCCTGCTCGTGTTTGGCAAAGCCTGTGTTTTCACTTGCTACAGCACCCTTGTAAACAGGGCTGTAAAACATGTTCTTATCTCCTCACATTTGCGGAGCATTCAAAGACCGAGATCAAATGTCAAACGCTTGTTCTAAAATTGCCGAACATATCAGTGTAGAGGCGAGCAGCCCGCTCGCTGTCACGTTCCTTCAGCTGTTGCTTCTCCTCCAATTAATTTTTTTTTTTCTATGCACAGGAAGGTTGTGATTTGCCCAGAGTCACAGGATGTTGAGCCGACGTTGATTGTAGAAGGTTCACTAGCTAAACATAAGAAATCTCGCTGTGTTCATGCCACATATTCTGTTTGCCTGACTCTGGTATGGCTATCATCACTCTCGCAAGCGTTATAGCACCCATTTATTTCAAAGTCAAAATTGCTCCCAGAAACTGGGGGCAGTGGCGAGGACCAGACGTTTGCGTCTTATACTACTCACCTTTAAGTCTTTTGACCCTAAAGCACCTGGTGCTCGCTTCCTTTTGGTAGAAGAAGCAGATGGCGGTTGCGGTGCAAGCTTTGCAGGAGCAGCTGAAAAGGCTGAAGAAAGTGTCAAAAACGTGGATGAGATCTGAAAGCTAACTGGGTGAGATCCTAATGATCTAAGGCACGCCTCTATTCTTTGGTGGAGGATGCTGCGCCATTTCTTGTTGGCCTTGTTTGCGAAAAATGGCTCAAGAACTTGGATGCTCTAAACTGTTCTCTCTCTTTATCTAACACTGCAAAGACCTTTGGTATCACCTTGGAAAAAATATGTCAAGGAAAGAGCACATCAACAAATCAGCCAAAGGAGCACTCTTCACGCTAAAACATCTCCAGAAAATCAAATCATTCATTTCGCTGATGATGGTAAAATAGTAGTTCAATCAGTAGTCTTATTCAAACTTGACTACCGTAATATCAACGTCACAGGAACTCCAAAAAGTCAAATTTCCCCCCCAAGAGCAGTTCTCAATGTAGCTGTCAGACTTGTCACAGGGACTAAATGGTTTTGATCACATCACACCAGCCCTCTTGAGTCTCAACTGGCTTCCCATTGAATGGAAGATGCATTTCAAATATAGTTTGTATCACACACAAAGCCATTCATACAAGAAAATCCTAAATGCCTTGAAACCAAACTTTTGAGAGCAGGAATCAGCTGGACTCTAAGCCGCTCCAACTCTCTTATTCTTATACCCCCAAAGCCTCAGAAAAATCCTCTCTGGCACGCTCTTTATCAGGTAATGCTCCTAAGATTTGGAACTCAGTCTACAAAGATATACGCTGCAGCCCCTCCTTCCCCTGTTTCAAGCGGGACCTCAGATCTCTACTACACAGCAAGTACTTAAGTACAAACATAAACTGCTCTCTGAATCTTAAAGACACTACCTTCATTGACTAAATCCTCTGGGACAGTCATCTGACCCGCTTCAGTCTCTCATCTCTCCTATCACCATTACCTTAATGTTTTACTGTTATATTTGAGTGGCGTTCATTTTCTAATATATGATTGGTGTTATTTTTTTAAATCTTGAATAATGTATGGTTTCTTCACTTTTTATGTCTTTGTATCCCTCATGAATCCCCACATGTTATTCACTGTTAAACGTATTCTCATAATATTTAAAGCGCTCTGATACCCTCGAGTCTTGTAAGTGCTATATAAAACTCAAAAAAAAATCGATCTAACTGGACAACCACATTCCGAGGCTGGGACCAGCATTGGAAGGCTGTTGTGTTACTTACAACACTGACAAAATGTGCAGATAAATATTGTGTCACAAACAGTTAACAACAGCTCTGTGTGCTCTTCTTCCTCTCTCAGAGGCATAATATCAGTTCATTTTGTTACATTCTGCTGCTTGGAAAGCAAAGAAAATGAATTTCGCTTTCGCTTTGTCTACAGTTTGTTTGCATTGAACAGACTTTGTCCTTCACTGCGGAAGCTCTGTGGAAGCCGATTTTTTTTAAATTCTCTAACATAACTGGGCTGCCTGCTTTTTGATACTAAATGACTACTAAAGGCCTGTTGAATGTGCACAGTAATGACTTAGATAAAACATTTAGATAAAACATTCTGCAGTTGCTGAAATTACGTAGCTATGGCCTTGCATAGCGGGAAACACACAACCAGTTCGATTATCTCAATGGTGTCATATGCCATGAGACTTTATAACTTACAAACCTCTAAATTAATATTTATCTCTAAAACATTTATGGTGTGCCTCAGCGTTGTCAAAAAACATGGGTTTCCTTTTTCATTCCAGTAGGAACTTTAGACATGGCTACAGCCCATACTGATGAACCTAGTTACATAACATTTTGCAGGAAGGTAGATATTGGTCCAGGGAAGTGTCTTTTTGTGATTTGGTGTAAATCTGTTGAGTAGGTTTGTAAATAATAAGTAAAATCCCAATTTATATATATAGGGACGGAGATCCTCTTAGGATCCGACAGTCCCAATGCAGAAATCTGATTGACTGCCAACACTTCAAACCAGGAAGGGTTGGCAGCCATCTTGTGGCACAGGGTAGAAATACCTTGATCCCCTAGGCCTTGACCAGAAGTACCCCGCCAGGGCAAAAAAACTTTTTTTTAATGTCGTTAGGAGCCCTGCCCGCCAAAAATGTAAAAAAAGAGAAGCGCGGGCTCCCGCTCTTATCTATTATTAAGCCCCAGGTGGTCCAGGTCCCAGGGGCATGCGGACAAAAATATTCTAAATAAATGGGGGGGGGTCTCACGGACTCCCCCATGCCCCAGGGACCGTCCCCTCCACGAGGCTATTCTATTAGAAATCAGGGGCGCCTTCCGAACCACCACCTTCCCAGTGCTATTTAATTTTGTAATGGGGGTCCTCACAGGACCCCCTGGTCTTCAAGCAACACTACGTCTGCGGGGCCATGTACTATTTTTAAAATGGGAGGGGGACTGCACGGCCCCCCTCCTAGGCCGTTCTTGGCCCTGGGGACTGCCACCTCCCCGGCGCAGGCCCTACTAAAACAACGGAGGGTGGCTACGCAGCCTCCCTCCTGGAGCCATAGGTGCTCCTGGGGACCTGCTGCCCCAAGGACCGACTCCAGCTATGGCCCAGCAAATTCTCCACTTCCAGCAAGCGAGAGCTGACAAAATGCTCTAACTTGCTAGAAGCGGAGCATTCATCTGTTTCTCTATCCGCTGTCAAGTAAGCATTGAAACAGATGAATTGCTTTTAGACACAGGGAGCTGCATGTTTAGCAGCTCCCTGTGTCTGAAAGCAATCCAGGCTCCGGTAGGAGGCGGGGAGCCGGCAGGGACCACAACGGCCTTGAGGCTCCCCGGCAGTCCCAGTGCAGACTGGGGGCACCCAGGCAACCATGGCGGGCCACGAGGGATGGGGCCCCCAGTGCTGAAATCAGCCCGGGAAGGGGGACCGCACACCCCCGTCCCCTATAAAAAGAAATAAAATTAAAGGCCAGGCCCCAGGGGATGGGGATTAGTTCCCAAGAACCACTGTAAACCATGCAACTAATTCACCTAATTTCATAAAGTAATACGCACATCACAAAATTGTATAAATATTTACATATACAACATGTCAACTCCTATAAACATTTCCTTGGCAATCACCATGATGCAGCCATGTGCTGGTATAATGGTGATTCAATTTCAGTTTCATACTTCTCTAGTCTGCCATCCATTTCTTTGCGTAATTTCACAATATCTTCTTTATTAGTTTGTTGTTTAATGAGATCCTCAATTTCCTCTATTTTATTTGTGATCTCCACTACATCCGTTTTCGCATGTTTTATCAATATACGCATCATATTTAATGAACGTTGTAAATTGTTTTCTACCCACTCTTCCAATAGTTCTGCTTTTGTGTCTGGGTGTGTGGGCATTGTAAAAATACGTAGACCTCTTGGTATTCTTTTTACTTCTATATAGTTTTCCAGGGCAATAATTTCCCAACTTTTGTTTATTTCTTTTTTATATAATTTTTCTGCTTCATTAAACAATTGTTTCAAGGTGTTTGGTGTTTTATTTTTCTCACTGGTGGTAACCGTTTCAGTTTGTATTCCTTCTGGGTTTTTAGGTCTCGCGTGCCAAAGGCTCGAAGAGACATTTTATATGTGGGATTTTCAAAGTGCTACCCACAGTTTTGGCTGGCCTAAACCTTGAGTGCACGATCACATGCATGTGCACAGCTGCTCCCACTCCCCCCTCCCTTCTCTATAGCTTTGGCTCCTTTGAAGCACTTCAAAGGGTCCGCTCCCCCGCCCCCAAGCGCTCGCGCCCACGCTCCGCCGGGCTTGTCTTGTTCTTTCTTTCATTCCTGTCATCAATCTCTTGCAGGCAGTCGATAAAAATAGAAGCTGTCAGCCATACCTTCGCATTTGCCTTCTTGACTGCAGGCAACGCATTTTTAGCTCGGGACTGCTTCAGCGTCGGGGCACTCGTATTTAACTTCTTTTCAGATGAACAGAAGCCTCGTTTTATTTTTATTAATGAGTTTCTGTTACTGTAGACAGCATATGGGCGCCGCTTTCACTTTAACCCAGGCTCCCAGCATTCTCTCAATCCCCACCCACTGCGTCACTGTTTAATCTCGCTTTGTCGCTCTCGTTTGTTTCTGTCCCCCCCCACCAAGCAGACCAAAAGCCCCGCCTCCTCCACGAGCCCGCTGTGTTGCTGTTATCCTTGCTTGTTTTGCTTACTGGTGATGTCTCTCGTTTAGTTGTTGGATTTCCCAGTTGGCTCTTTTTTTTGCTACCGTTAAATATTTGTGAGACATTCGTGATTGGTCGCCTTTTGGTACTTCTTCATTGTTCTCTTAAAGCCTCGGCCTCTTTTTTTGTGGTTATCATAGGACTAGCGTTATGATTCCTTGTCTGATAATCAATCGGGCCTAAATGTTATTGAACTTCTGTGAATTTCGTGTTACGAAATAACAAGTTTTGATTCAAATAATGGGGGGTCGCACATTCCCTTGCTGCTCCAAAAAAACAAGACAATGTTAAGGTGTAGCTTTGTCAGTCATCCAAATGATTTTTTCAGCTTTAGTTGTGCATTTCAGTTTCACACTTATTGTTATTTGCAAATTAACAAATATATATCGGTGTAACCTTAGCCTAATAGCTATCCTACAATGCCATTTTCAACTAAAGTGTTATTATTGTCGGGAGGTGCAGTCCGTCGAGAAATATTATAATTTTTTACTTAAAACGTTCTACATGTATTGTTCCATAAATCCGGTGTACGTGAACTTTACTAGACAAATCATGGCAAGATCTGCATTCCTATTTCTGAACGTGAATAATTCTTATGATTCGAGCTGCATTTGCATGAATGGCAGGTTTATGGACCAATCTTCCCATGCAAGCCTTTACAATTTGTCCATTCTAATTAGCCTCAAACTAAACTGTCGTCAGACCGTTTATTAAGCACTGTCGGCACCAGTTAGAGTTTGTATATAATTAAATAGGCTTATATTTGAGTTCAAGAAAATGTAAATGCTCACGTTAAATCGTCTATGAATTTAAAGGGAGCACTAAAGGCAACTCATTTCACTGGCACCTGCAGAACCCCCATGTCACCGTGATGCACCAGGGGAAACTGCTTCCTGGATGTGAGAGTATTTCAACATATGCTTGTCTATGTGTAAAGACCAATATGGTTTGAATATTCATTAGAAATGCAGAAAGTGGTAACTCGAAATGCACTGAAGATGTGCTCTACATCCTCAAAACATGGCCTCTCGATGACAAGAGTGCACGAGATTTCCAGAACAAATCACAGACAACAGATGCCATCAATATATTCATGCTCAGCCCCACGTGTTGTATATTAGAACAAGCATTTGCAATGCAATAGGTCTCGCATTTACGCGAGTTTAAGCTATTGGCATTGTAAATGACGATGCCTTTTATTTATGTTTGAAAAACGAAAACACAAATAAAAGTCATTGTTATTTGCAATGTGAATAGCTCAAACTCGCGTAAATGCGAGACCTATTGCATTGTAAATGCTTGTTAAACATGATTTCAGCTTTACTTGCACGTTTAGCTGCTCGCGCCTCCATTTTACAATGCCCCAGATGGTATTATTTGCCTTTTTCACTTCTGAGTGCTTTCGAAATACACAGTTCAAAATTGCCGAGCTTACTGAGTTCCTGCTCGCTGTCGTACTGTTTACGGAGCGGTTGTATTATTAGATGACACGCGAGCCGCTGCACCTCGCTACTATGTATGCAATCAGTTAACCACTCACCTTCCGGGAGACTTCCGATTTGGCGGCGTCCTCCGACCCCGTCTATTGACGCTCAACCTCCGGTGATCTGCTTTCGCGGGCGAATTCTTCTCGTAGCGAAATGGGCACCGCCGGATCACCATTTCATTTTCCACAAAGTGATCCAAAAGATCATGCGCGCTCTATCGCGGGTGCTCTGCATAGGGGTCGGATCCAGACCCAATTACATTAATTTTCCACCAAGTAACGCGGCACTCAGGAACATCAGTTTATAGCTTATTTATTTTGAAAGCAGCACTCAGACCAACGCGTTTCAGCCTTACCTGGCTTTGTTCACGGTCAGTGAACCCCTTCTGTTTCTACTTTTTATCCCATATTTGCCATCATGCGGCATTATGGGATTTGTAGTATTTAGTAACTAACATATTTACAAGAGGATATTTTCAGGCAGAATGTTGTTACATTCATAACAGTCATTGACATTGTTCTTAGCGCTTTGGATTTTGCGCAGCATTCATGAATACGTATTCCTCGAAACCTGAAACTTTGATGAATTATTCAAATTGTAAATCTTTAACAAGCCATGATTGTAGACCTGCCGTTGCCAATTTTTTATGGAAGAAAATGCCCAATTTGGCATGAAAGTTTCTCTGTTATAATTATCCTTTCAACAGATTTAGTGCATTAAGCTTGTTTTGGAATGAATTTTATCTTTGCTTTGAATTAAATTCCAGTTTAGAATCTTGCTATCGCTGGATGTTTCTGCTTTGCATCATAATGTTGTATCTGTTTCATGTAGCCCTTGGAGTCGCAATCATCCGGCTTCAGAAAGGTATTTTTTTTAACATATGGTAATATTACCCAAAATAGGACACTCGTTATTGGCCTCAAAAGGATGAATGGTCTAATCGAACGACTCAAATGTCTAATCTCCGGGTTATACAGGTGTGAGAAGATGGCCTGGCATATGCTGGTCACTAGTTATAGTGGCCACCTTGCACCAGTCCAATTCGACTCTTATGGTAGATAGGTTTAAGACAACCTTTTAAAGAAAGCTATCCTAGTGGTAGCTGTGGAGAGCAGCCTTCAGGCTAAGTCTCTGAGGAATGTAAAGCAGCTTTTTTTACCTTATAATCTCTTGAATTACCAAATGAAAAGGACACCACACAGGTATATATATCAAATATATAAGAATTTATTTCTAGATACACTCTACTAATCTCTTTATGAGATTAGAACCCAGATACACATTGAAATGTCAACAGTTCTCAATAAATTAAGCACAAATATGGCTGGAGCCCTAGGGGCGTACCAGACCATATACTAAGAAAATGGTTTAACAAAGTCGACTTGCAAAATGACAAAGCCTAGGGCCTTGGGAATCGCTGGGGCTTCACTACTGCAGTGTTAGAAGGTAAGTAACAAGTCCACGGAAGACGCGTGCAGTGTCTAAACACAGCAGCGGGTTTCCTATAGGTTACAATGGAGCAAGTCGCGGTTTGTATTTTAAAGTTTTAGGGCACTTCGAAGAAGTCAACAAGCAAGCCACTTACAGGGTAAGTATTTCGAGGGCCAACACACACTTGGGCACCAGAGTGCACGAATTACCTCACCCAGGGAAGCCGGGTGCATAGGTGTCTTTTGGTGTCGGGTCGCGATGCTGTTTTCAAGGGAGACCAATGAAGACTTGCTGCTTGAGACGACTGAAGAGGTGTCTGCTGGAATCCGAAGGTGGATTGAAGATGAAGAGGACCTGAAAATTGAGGGGACAGTGTTTCAAGTCACTTGCCAGTGACCGGTGGCCAGCAAGATGGATGACCACGGATGTTGCGACGCTTCAGGTCATCGATGGTGTTTTGTCTCTTCGATCACGAGATCCAGGAGGGATCGACGATGACCAGCAGCTCGATTCGGAGGGTTCCATAATGTCTGCAGCTGATGATGGTGTTGGCAACCGGATTGGAGCCAACAAGCCTTGGCAACTGCAAGTCTTGTGTGAAATGAAGATAGTCGGTGATGCAGACCAGCAAGGTCTGATGGACTTACCCAGCAAGAGTAAGTGAGGGCAGGCCTGGAGCAATCAGGAGAGCCCTTGAAGTTGGTTAGAAAGTCTTTGGGAGAGTCACTAGCCAACAGGCAAGTAACCGCAAAGACGCCTTCACAGGAAAAGTTTCACAGGAGCCCACGGTCACTCAGGATGGGGTAGGCTGCTGATGTTTGGAACAAGACCTGCTGGGGACTTGGGCCACAAATGGTCCAAAGCACAAGTTCGTAGAACGTTGTTTAGGGTTTGCACTCGAAATCCGTGCACAGTTCCCAGGTATTGCTGTTCCTCGTCACTCGTGGGGTCCAGATGCCACAGCTTCACTGGGGATTCAAAATGGCCGTCGAGAGGTCAGGAAATCTGCTTCTGGGGCCGCAGGAACTTCGGACTCCGGCGGGAGCGGTGAAGTTTGTAACCATTGCTTGAGGTTATAGGTGCCTGCCAAGCAGGGGAGTCACTCCTTGACTCCAAGGGAGATTCTTCAGTCTTCCAGAGATAGTGGAACATCGAAGGGCCAGGATTCTTCTTTGTAGAGCGTCGTCCGGGGTAATCTGAATTGCATTGGCAATGCTTGCTATCTTATCGTGAAGATATGGGAGGGACTAGCTCTATGACCACTCCTCTAGGAGGGTCAGGGTAGTGGGTGGTTGCACCCACTTCCCTTTGTCCAGTTTCACGCCAGAGCAGGGGCAGGTAGCCCCTGAGCCGGTTTGAGCTGACATATGCGCAGAGGAGCCTACTGCTCCCCCAGTGCAGGACTTCAAAGAACTCTAAGAGTGCACCCACCCAGCTCCAATACACTAAATCCTGTCTGGGAGGTGGTGACACCTCCCTGTGACAGAATACCTTTTGTTGGGCTTCCTCCACTGCGAGTTTCGGTCAGCAGCAGGAGGGCAGCCCAGTGTCTGTGCTGGTGGCATCCATTTTGTGATGCCGGGGCTCTAGGAGATTTCTACCGTTTAGTACAGTGGGTACATGTCATCCCCTCTAGAAGGGTGGGATCATACTCCCACACCAGTTACTGGTGTGGGGGTATGATTCCAAGTTGTTTGACACCAAACACGACATGTTTTGATGCCGTCATTCCAAAGTTAGCATTTACCGCGAGGTTATAATGCACTTAAGAGTATATGGTTTAACCGCATTCACAAACAGTAGCAGAGAATAGACTCTGCCAGCTGCAGAGGGGTCCTACTCATGCAGAAGCACCCCCTCACATAGTAAACCAAGCACCTTGCCCTCAGGATTGTTAGGGCCTGCAAGAGGGGTGGCTGATAGGTTTATATGTGTGTGTATGGTGAGATATAGGAACCTATACCTCAGTGAGGAGTGCTAACACTACCTAACACAGGCTGCAGTAGCAGGCCTGTGGTGTCAGATTGAGAATGCTTCCCAGGGGTGGCATAATACATGCTGCAGCCCCTGGTAGGCCTGTGAAGTACCAATGCCCTAGGTACCTAAGGTACCATATACTAAGGGCTCATAAGGTACCGCAGTATCCAATCACTAGTGCATCTAATATGCACACCAATCATTTAAGGGAGTAAGCAGATAGTCTGGGGTCCTGGATAGCAGGATCCCAGCCAGGCTAGTCAAAAACCATTCAAACACCAGGAAAAAAGTGGGGGCAACCATATAGTCAGATTCCACCTTCCTACATAACCCCCCCCCCCCCCCCCCCCAAACGAAAGGAGATAAGGCTAACCTTGCCCAGTTAAGCCTTTATGTCCTGAGTGGCCATATAAGGAAGAACCTGCACTAGCATGGTTGCTCCCTGTCTCATGGTCCACTTGGGAAATCCTACCCCAAGGGGTTTTGGAGTTTCTCCAAAGTCTAGGGAAATTACCTGTATTGTTTTCTGGTACAGAAGTAGGCTGGTGGGGTGTCTGAGTCTGGAAGTGAGGCCCTATTTGGGGTGGTCTCAACCTCTTCCGGACACTGGTCACCATGGAAGCTTTTCTGTCCATGACTGTGTCATATCTGGCCCTAAGGGTCAACCTCTGGCTGCCTACAGCTGGGGGTTGGGTCCCTCTGGTTGGAATAGTGGAGGGCATTGGAATGTTTGGGACAACTATGCCCCATGTTTCCCTGTGCCCCACAAAGTTCATCTGGGGGGTACCTATACCTAGGGGTAAGGGGGATCCCTCAGTTTGTAGAGGAATATTCACCTGGCTAGAACTACTCTGCTAGGTGTCCCTAATCTGTTGATGAGGGGTTTCTCTGGACAGGGACCCACTAGGGGTCCACTGACCTCCCTGACCTCTGCAGCCCTGGGCTGACTGAGGCAGGGTAGAGAGGGGCAGGATACCTGCTCCAGACTGGGTGCCACCTTGGAAGGATCCTCTGCCATCAGAGTTGTGGCCAGGACAGGCCTGACCACTTCTGGGGCAGTTACTTCATAAGGGGCAGGGTCAGTTCCCTTAGAAAGACTGTTCCTCACCCCCTATGCTCTCTGTCTGTATGGAGTGATCCATAGTTTCAGGCTTCACTCCCCTTAATTTCTCCTGGGGTGCAGCTGAGGCCCTCAGGGTCTCATCCACTCTCTCAGGGATGCCTAACTTTCTTAAATGGGCATTGTGGTCTACCTCACCCCAGCCTGAGATTTCCAGATCATTCCCCAGTAGACAATCTACAGGCAGGGTTGGGGACACTGCCACTCTCTTTGGGCCAGTGACCCCTCCCCAGCTGAGATTTACCATTGCCATGGGATGGTCTGTCCTAATTCCATCAATATTGGTCACCTGGTAGCTAAACTCAGGTAAAAGCTGTTAGGGGCACTAGTCTCTTTGTCACCATGGTGACACTAGCCCCTGTATCCCTGTAGGCCACAGCCTTCTGACCATTGATCATGGGCTCTTGTCTGTACCTGCCCAAGATATTGGGACTCATGGTAAAGTTGGCAAACCCCATGCCACCATCACAGACTAGAGTTGCTTGTGTAGGGGACCTGGTTAGGCCAGAGTCCACCTGAGTTCCCCAAGAAAGCCCAACTAAGTTTTTGGGTGCACTCCCACCACCTGGGGGATTACTACTGGTAGTAACAGGAGGTGTTGGAGCTGCAGTGGGAGGGACATTTTCTTTATTGCCATTCTTTGGACAGCTGGAGTCAGTTTTCCAGTGGCCAGGTTGCTTGCACACATGGCAATATGGTTTCTTATTGGAAGAGGAAGGATTTTGGGACCCACCCCCAGAACTGGGTTTTTGGGGCCCTTCAGAGGACTTTTCTGTTTCATTATCCCCACCTTTCTCTTTGGGCTTAGTGGAATCTTTCTTCTGGTCACCACCTTGGTTCTTGGGCCTAACCCTGGTTCTGACCCATTTGTCTGCCTTCTTTCCCAATTCTTGGGGAGAGGTCAGATCAGAGTCCACCAGGTACTGGTGTAAGAGTTGGTTTTGAGAATTATTGAGGATCTGCTCTCTCATAATCAAATTATACAATCCCTTAAAGTCAGTGACTCTACTGCCAACTATCCAACCCTCCAGAGCCTTGGTAGCACAATCTACAAAGTCCACCCAATCCTGAGTCTGTGCTTTCTGGGTGTCTCTGAACTTCAACCTGTACTGTTCAGTGGTTAAGCCAAACCCATCTATTAATGCACTCTTCAGGGATTCATAGTCATTAGCATCCTCCTCTCTAACAGTGAGGAGCTTGTCTCTACCTTTATCTGAAAAGGAGAACCACAAGATTGCTGCCCACTGTGTCTGGGGGACCTGTTGAACTTTACAGGCCCTCTCCATAGCAGTTATCCATTTGTGGATATCATCCCCACTCTGGTAGGGAGGAACAACCTTGGACAGGTTCCTATGGTCTGGAATGTAATCTCTGCCTCTAGTGACACTGTTGCTGCCACCAGGGGTATCTAACCCCTCCTTCTTAGAAGCTCTTTGGAGCTCGAAGGTTTCCCTATCCAAGGCCAATTGCCTGGTTCTGAGGGCAAGCCTAGCTTCCTCATACTGGAGCATCTTGAACCTTCTGTCAGAGGAGGTCTCTCTGGGATAGTTTGAGTTCCTCTGTGGAACAGATTCTCTTCCAGAGTGATATGAATGGTCAGAGTCCCTTGAGGGGGACCTAGGCCTTTCTCCCACTCTGTCAGTTCTCTTAGGGAGAATTCCTCTGTTCTGTTCAGACCTTTCTGGGTCTGGCCCTTCAATCACAGACTCCAGGTCCTCTTGATGTTCATCGTCAGACCCAGAGACTATGGTTGATCCACTCCCTGATGCAGACCCACTAGCTCCTAGAGCCAGTTTCAGATCATCTGCTACTAACAGATCTATCAGGTGTTGTGAGGAGGGACTCCTGCCCACCCTCAGTTGTCTTTCAAAGCATAAGGCCTTCAGGTCAGTGTAGGCTATGTCTTTGTACTGAGATGGGGTGGACCCACTGGCTCCACCTTGGTGAGACATACTAGTGTTGTGCAGTGTTGTACTACCTACACTAGTTGAGGCCTACTGAACCTAGCTTGAGCTGTAGCAAGGGTGTGCTTCTCCCTTCACAAACAGCTCTAAGTTCAGTAAAACTTATTGATACTAGCTTGACTTTATATGTACCTTGAGTACCTTTAGTGGTTTTCAGTTAGTAATTCAAATAGAGATTTTCTGGAAAAAAAAATAGCAAGCTGCAATCCCACACGCTGCCCACCAATGTGAGAAGTTGGCCTGGCATATGCTGGTCACTAGTTATAGTGGCCACCTTGCACCAGTCCAATTCGACTCTTATGGTAGATAGGTTTAAGACAACCTTTTAAAGAAAGCTATCCTAGTGGTAGCTGTGGAGAGCAGCCTTCAGGCTAAGTCTCTAAGGAATGTAAAGCAGCTTGTTTCACCTTATAATCTCTTGAATTACCAAATGAAAAGGACACCACACAGGTATATATATCAAATATATATGTATTCATTTCTAGATACACTCTACTAATCTCTTTATGAGATTAGAACCCAGATACACATTCAAATGTTCTCAATAAATTAAGCACAAATATGGCTGGAGCCCTAGGGGTGTACCAGACCATATACTAAGAAAATGGTTTAACAAAGTCGACTTGCAAAATGACAAAGCCTAGGGCCTTGGGAATCGTTGGGGCTTCACTACTGCAGTGTTAGCAGGTAAGTAACAAGCCCACGGGAGACGCGTGCAGTGTCTAAACACAGCCGCGGGTTTCCTATAGGTTACAATGGAGCGAGTCGCGGTTTGTATTTTAAAGTTTTAGGACACTTCGAAGAAGTCAACAAGCAAGCCACTTACAGGGTAAGTATTTCGAGGGCCAACACACACTTGGGCACCGGAGTGCACGAGTTACCTCACCCAGAGAAGCCGGGTGCATAGGTATCTTTTGGTGTCGGGTCGCGATGCTGTTTTCAATGGAGACCAAGGAAGACTTGCTGCTTGAGACGACTGAAGAGATGTCCGCTGGAATCCGAAGGTGGATTAAAGATGGAGAGGACCTTAAAATTGAGGGGACAGTGTTCCAAGTCACTTGCCAGTGACCGGTGGCCAGCAAGATGGATGACCACGGATGTCGCGTCGCTTCAGGTCATCGATGGTGTTTTGTCTCTTTGCTCACGAGGTCCAGGAGGGATCGACGATGACCAGCAGCTGGATTCAGAGGGTGCCACAACGTCTGCAGCTGATGACGGTGTCAGCAACCGGATTGGAGCCAACAAGCCTTGGCAACTGCAATTCTCATGTGAACTGAAGATAGTCGGTGCTGCAGATCAGCAAGGTCTGATGGACTTACCCAGCAAGGGTAAGTGAGGGCAGGCCCAGAAAAACCAGGAGAGCCCTTGAAGTTGGTTAGAAAGTCTTTGGGAGAGTCACTAGCCAACGGGCAAGTAACTGCGAAGACGCCTTTACAGGAAAAGTTTCACAGGAGCCCACGGTCACTCGGGACAGGGTAGGCCGCTGATTTTTGGAACAAGACCTGCTGGGGAATTGGGCCACAAATGATCCAAAGCACAAGTTCATAGAACGTTGTTTAGGGTTTGCACTCGAAATTAGTGCACGGTTCCCAGGTATTGCTGTTCCTCATCACCCGTGGGGTCCAGATGCCACAGCTTTGCTGGGGACTCAAAATGGCCGTCGAGAGGTCAGGAAATCCACTTCTGGGGCCGCAGAAACTTCGGACTCCGGCGGGAGTGGTGAAGTTTGCCACCATTGATTGGGGTTATAGGTGCCTGCCAAGCAGGGGAGTCACTCCTTGGCTCCAAGGGAGATTCTTCAGTCTTCCAGAGATAGTGGAACGTCGAAGGGCCAGGATTCTTCTTTGTAGAGCGTCGTCGGGGTAATCTGAATTGCATTGGCAATGCTTGCTATCTTATAGTGAAGATAGGGGAGGGACTAGCTCTATGACCACTCCTCTAGGAGGGTCAGGGTAGTGGGTGGTTACACCCACTTCCCTTTTTCCAGTTTCATGCCAGAGCAGGGGCAGGTAGCCCCTGAACCGGATTGAGCTGGCATATGCACAGAGGAGCCTACTGCTCCCCCAGTGCAGGACTTCAAAAAAGCACTCTAAGAGTGCACCCACCCAGCTCCAATACACTAAATTCTGTCTGGGAGGTGGTGACACCTCCCTGTGACAGGATACCTTTTGTTGGGCTTCCTCCACTGCGAGTTTCGGTCAGCAGCAGGAGCGCAGCCCAGTGTCTGTGCTGGTGGCATCCATTTTGTGATGCCAGGGCTCTAGGAGATTTCTACCGTTTAGTACAGTGGGTACATGTCATCCCCTCTAGAAGGGTGTTGATCATACTCCCACACCAGTTACTGGTGTGGGGGTATGATTCCAAGTTGTTTGACACCAAACACAACATGTTTTGATGCAGTCATTCCAAAGTTAGCATTTACCGCGAGGTTATATTGCACTTAAGAGTATATGGTTTAACCGCATCCACAAACAGTAGCAGAGAATAGACTCTGCCAGCTGCAGAGGGGTCCTGCTCATGCAGAAGCACCCCCTCACATAGTAAACCAAGCACCCTGCCCTCAGGATTGTTAGGGCCTGCAAGAGGGGTGGCTGATAGGTTTATATGTGTGTGTATGGTGAGATATAGGAACCTATACCTCAGTGAGGAGTGCTAACACTACCTCACACAGGCTGCAGTAGCAGCCTGTGGTGTCAGATTGAGAATGCTTCCCAGGGGTGGCATAATACATGCTGCAGCCCCTGGTAGGCCTGTGAAGTACCAATGCCCTAGGTACCTAAGGTACCATATACTAGGGGCTCATAAGGTACCACAGTATCCAATCACTAGTGCATCTAATATGCACACCAATCATTTAAGGGAGTAAGCAGATAGGCTGGGGTCCTGGATAGCAGGATCCAAGCCAGGCTAGTCAAAAAACATTCAAACACCAGGAAAAAAGTGGGGGCAACCATATAGTCAGATTCAACCTTCCTACAACAGGTATTTCTGTATCAAGAGTATTTAGCAGGGATGCTGGAGGCATTTTAAAATGGGGGATCTTTAGATTTTAACAGCAAACTTGCACACCTGCCAAAACATGACACGTGTACTGTAAGAGTGGGAGTGTTCTAGCAGCTTCTGCACCCTAGTCCCAGCTCCATGGTTATGATCCAAAGAGGAAGCTTAAAATAAACGTTGAAGGGAGGAATGAGATTTAAGAAATGCACAGCAGATGTCTGAAGCATGTTAGCTTGCAAAGGTGCCTGGAGTAGGGCAAACGGGGGTAGCAGGTACAACCTCTAATTGATCTCCAAGCTAGTTACTAGAGTGCATCAGCTCCTTAGAAAGTCACTATGCGATTGTCAAAAATGAGGCACCAAGGTGAGGTGGTCAGTTTCTGAATCAGAGGGATGAAGACAGTCAGTCTGAGATGACGGAGGCAAATAGCGGATACAGGGAAGGGGCAGAAATAGTCGCAGAACATGAAAGACATAAGGGAGAGTGCAGGGAGCAAGATGATGATAATCTATTTAGGGAGGAAACTTACAGAAAAGGGAGGTCGTGGAGCACAGTAATGATAAAGCAAGCATTGACAAAGGCCAGGCACGTGCCGACATATTGGCTCTGCCAATGATTTTAATTTTACTGTTCACGACAAAATAAAAAATACAATAAAAATACTCAGCCTCGGTGGGCCTCTTCCCCTGGTCCAACTAACGCAACACCTACAATGGCCTCATGATAATGAACTATTTCTCTGTCGGCTCGTGAGGTCGTAGAGTTTTTTTCTTGCCCTATCTCCTCTATTAGCACTTTGAAGTAGCTTCAGGACTGCATAAAGCACTTTACCATCAACAAACGTAACAATCGCCTTCTACCAGTGTCAGACACAAAAGTCCCTGTTAAACGTTTTAAATCACAAGTCATCGGTGCAGGTGTTACATGCAAGTTTGTGATTCAAGTATCAGGTCACAGTCTGTCCATTCACAATCTCTTGACACCACTTTCAAGTTACAAGCTCTTGGTGTCAAGGTGTCAGATAACACACCCGTGGTGGCAATGTCAGCTCTCAAGCCGCTGATAACAGAACAGAAACCATTTCCATGGAGTTAGTGTCTTATACAGAAAAGTAATCTCACTCGGCCAATCAAATAAATCACAGTGTGAAATGAAACTAGGATAACCGCTGAATTAATTAATTTTATTATTTAATCTCTTCAAAATGCGTTGCTCATGAGATAGAAAAATAGCATCATCAATTTAATTTAAAAACCCGACATACTGCAATCAGTTTATTCAAACCTCATTCACTCACATGGTTAATGCAGACTATATTTCCAAGGACACATATCTATTATTACATTCATTGAAATGCAAATATACAAAACGACTCGCCACGGACAGAGATGCAACTCCTGAGTATGTTCTTTCTGTGGGTGGTATGAAACAAATGTGAGTATGATCAAAACCTTCCTGTTGATGTTATAAAACAAGAAGTAAGTTTGACGCCCATTTCAGTGCTAGGAATGGAATGATGTGCACATTCTTCAGGACCACAGGTTATTCAGACAAGACTGCAACACGCGTTTCAAGCAGGGCAATATCTACTTCGGTCTCCCAGTTATTACAAATGGATATTAATTGTAGTCCATTTGGGGAGTCTGTCTCTGACAATATTCTCTAAGTTAGGCACCAGTGACGGCCTCATCTTCCTGGTTAAGGAAAGGAATATTCCAGAATATACATCCAGGGTGGTAATGTCTTTCAAACTGAAATAGATGTCCTCTGCATTTTGTATTAATTCTACTTTGATAATGACAGACTGGGCCTGGTTACTTCTGTTGCCTCCCCATCTGCATCACCATGTTCAAAAACCCTTGTCATATAGAAATAGCAAGGCAGTTTTGCTTGGAGTTACCCTGCAACTTTCATTGGAGTCAATGCCTCATATGCCACCCTTTCTAATTGTACCAGAATGCAACGTCCTATTCCATATATTAGGGTGCAAAACACTGGTGCAAAGGCAGGATCCCAAGACCTTGATGCAGGTGTCATTGCAAACTCCTGGGGCAAGTGCCAGATTACAGATTACAAACCCCTGGTGCAAGTGTCAGATCACTTGCTCTCAGAGTAAATGTCACATGATGCAGGTTTCTGATCACACCTTCTGGCACCAATATCAGGTCTCTAGATCGCAATAAAAGCATCAGATCAAAGTCCCTGCAACAGACAATATGTTCTGTGTGATAAAAGATTGTGAACTATTTACAACTTTAGTTAATTTTGCCTTGTGGTCGTCTGTCGAATTCAAACCCTGGCCTCACGGTTCCTACCGGCACGGGCCGCTTCTGCCTATGCACTTGTGAAATGCACCAGTTTTGGACTGATTTCTGGAGCTGAACCCCTAACTATGCGGCGATCAATTGATTGTGTTGGCAGAAGAATCATTGTATGGTGTGCACTATGCTTAGTTTGAGAAATTGCTTGAAGGAGGCGCCCACTAGCACTCATTTTTGAGGACCAGCACTTATTTTTTCTCAACAGACTTTGATTCACAGCAAGAGAGAACAAGCATTGGCATAGCCAATAGGTCTCGCTTTTGGGACCTTATAAGTATTTAGTTATGCAGCACAATATCCTTGGTGCAATAAGTGTTGCGTGGCTAAATACTTATAAGGTCCCAAAGACGAGATGTAAAAGATGACATGATCTTCTATTCTATTCTATTTTATTCTATCCTTCTAGCCAAAAGCTATTAGAACATCCCACCCATGAGGGCAAATGTCCTAATAAATGAAAAGCGACACCCTGGAGCAATAGGGGTTTTGAAACCACCCTGTGCCTCCAAAGCATCATTTCCTTTCATAGCTTCTACGGTGTGTGCCTGACAGTTGCTACCGCATGAACACAGCAAGAACTGTGAAAGGAGGCTAAAGTTAGGCCCTGGTTGTCCCTTGGTTCCAACCTAGGTACCTACTGGAGTTGATGCTGGTATCCTCTTTACCTGTAAATTCCACTACCACAGAACTCAATTGTACTATATTGACCAACATCCACAGATGTATTGCTTAGACTTTTAGATTTATACTGAAAAAGTAAAAATAAATGTTAAAAAGTGTGCTACAATCACCATCGTCAGTAATTTGAAGTCAAGGAATGTTTTCTGTTTTGAAAAAAAAATCACTAGCGTTTAGCACATGATCTATAAATGCTGCAATGTTATGATTATCCATACAGAATACACTTAGCTAAAAAGAAGAAATGCCTAACACCGTGATGTAGCACGTTTCTCTCAGCGTAAAACAATCTTCCTAAATATGAACTGTATTGGAAATGTAGGAGTTAAGAAGGAGGCCGGGGAGGTAAAGTGAATGTGTATTTATCTATGACCATACTAACAATAACAATTTTATTCAGAGTAAAAATATTTATGCAGAGAAACACAGAAGAAACATAATGCATGTATTTGTAAAGAGCATGTTCATCATGTGTTTCTTCGCGCTAAATAACATGTTCACTGTTAACCGTCTCAGGGCTCTTATTTTATCGTTTTCGAGAGGAGTTTAATAAACCCACAGGAATTAGAACTGGTGACCAGAAAGCAAAAGAGAGTCCCAGGATGTGGACGTGGTAGCCACTTGAGTCATCACACCTGGCAGATGAAAATGTGAATTTCGCACATATACATTTAAGGGCGGTACTTCTTATCAACAGCATACACATTTGCGATATATTTAGTACTGTTAAGTGTTAGAGTTCTGTGTAGAATTACTCTGAAATAGAATTTCCATTTTGATCATATGAGGGGTAACGTGCACGTTGCCTGAAGTGCATCTTTGCACATTTTAACACATAACACACACTTAAAAAATGTGTCACTTTAGAATTCCCTGAAGTGTGCTCATTTCGGTTCCACTCAAAGAAAGTAAAATGAATTCATAATAACAGCAACTTTCTCAATAACATTTTGATTTAAATCAGTGCTCTTTACAGGAAAGCGCAGCGCCTCAAATCATCTCAGGATGAAAACTAGAGGTTTTCAAATTAACTCCGATGTTACTTTCAATGAACTTGTGTGATTTTCGATGCAGGATTCGCGTAAAAGAAAAACTGACACTTGTACAAAGCATCGTCGCTGAAAAGAAACCTAACTTGCTTGAGAGAACGCTGAGATCAAAAGCGATAACTAACCTGTCTGCTGGATGTCAGAACATGCTGTACCACAGAATTTGTGCCCGGAAGCCCAGAGTATGTCTCGCTCGTCACTGCTTACCAGTTTGGGCACTCCCATCCCACTGCCCGCAAAGAAGCTCAGAGTGAAACTCTGCAATAAAAGTCTGGCTGAAAATTGCGACGTCAGAGCTGGCGGTGACAGCAGGCAAAATAGTTTGCATTTGTTTACAAATCTAGCTAAAGGGAAAAAAGTACTTTATATTATGTGAATCATGGTTGAGCGGAAAAAAACGGAGGAGGGGCCCGGTGAGGTTGAACAGTTCAGAGTGACCTTCTTTCTTCAAATAAACTATCACTTTTCCTGTATTGCGTAACACACTTTTAGTAACACACGGAGAGCAAAACCCCACTTCCCCCAGGCTGTAATGCACGTTTGTCTTCATCCGGTTCCCATAGATACGACGCTGCGGCGTACAGCCTCGTTCATTTGCATTGCAAACAATCAACAAGAATTGACCGCACGCGTGAAACTCTGCAATAAAAGTCTGTCAGTTTCACTTGCGAGAGCGAGCAGCGCCAGGAGCAATAATTGCTACCATATGGCGCCGCGCGCTCCCGCAAGTGAATCTCCACACGTGCCATTGAAGGCAATGGAACGCGTGCACGTTTTTGACTGAAAAGCCAAAGCGACGGCTAAAGGTGTTTTTGCCTAAGCAGCGCATGCGCGCTGCTAGGCGAGACCTAAAAACAGGAGAATTGAGCAATGGTTCCAGCTTCTCTTTTCTGTTGACATGTTTTAGCATTTTAATATTTACCCTATGGGATCAGACACATTTCTCAGGACTATATGTTTTGGTATCTCACATCAAATATTGTGAAATATTCCCTGATTCATAAGGCATGTTACGCAAGGGCATTCAATATATCGGTTGTGTTTTCATAACAAGGGGCAATAGTGGAAACAGATCTTATTCATAGAACAGGTACACCTTGGGCAGAAACAGTGCAAGCTTCCCTCCTTTGGAGGATAGGGAGAACTTGGGCAGTAGCAGCAAAAGTCATCAGAGAACACGTTTACCTCAAGCAGTAGCAGTCAGGGCCAGACTGGCTGTAGCGTGCACCAGACGTTTCCCCAGTGGGCCAAGAGGGTGGGGACCGGTTTTCCCACCAGCACCCCCACCCCCTGGGGCCGGTTGTCGTAAATTAGCAGGTCTGGTTTGCGGTCCCAGTTCGGCCCTGGTAGCAGTGCAAACTTTGCTTCCTTACAAACAGGTAGAGCAAGGTGGTAGCAAAGCAAGCTTGCCTCTCTACTAGAAGACGTAAGTATAATCTTCCATTACCCACACAACAGATTTTTCCGGGGAGACTAGAATAAACTTTCATCATTCACAGAACATGTACAATTAATGCATGAGTTAGATGTAGGTTAAAGACAGATCTCTGGAGTGGATGCTGCTTAACTCATTGGGAGGAATGTATGGGTGGATGAGCAGCTGTGGCTCCTCCGTAATGGGGGAGGAGCATCTTCTCCACCTGCTGCGAGTTCAGCATGCACACACATTAATAAAATGGTAATAAATACCATTTTATTAATGTGTTACAGGCTCACGCTGTTACAGCACGAGGGCAGGGTACGGAACTGATTAGAGCAATTGCACTGTTAATGCAGCACCCTGCCAGTGCACATGTCAGATTGGCTGGGTGCCTACATGCCCCATCATGCTGAGGCCTAGTTTCATTAGTTGCAAATGTAGACCACTGTAGACATATCAATTCCTTAGTGCTGGGCTTCCTTCATGTTCACGTGGCGTGTGGACACCAGACAGCTGTGGGTATTCAAGCAACAACTCTACCCACCTGTGTGAACAGCAATTCGAAGATTCAGTTCCCAGCATGACTAGTTTGTAAGTAATTATTTATTTAATTTTCCATCGTCCGTCGAAATCCCCCCACCCGGCCCCACCGCTCTTACCTGCACAGGCCGTGGCTGGGTGGTGGGTAATAAAGCAAGTTGAAAACCATACAATGATAAAGGTTGTGTTGGCTGCGACTTTACAACACTGGTAAGTTTGCAAATGTTGCACCACTAATGCTCCTAGATCTGGCATTGGGTTTGTACTAGAACAGAACACTTCCAGTACACAATACTATTCTTCAACATAGTATAAAGCTTTCCATGATTGTAAATGTGCTGTAGAGCATTCTAACACAAATGCACAGTTGAAAAAGCGAAAGGAGAAAACTTTTTCTCAATGTTATGCCTGCCTCAAGGAGGTGTAATTATTTATGTAAATCCCCACCCCATCTAACCAATAAGGATTCTCTTTAAAATCCGATGTGATTGCATGCGATGATCCCCCCCCCGACTCAAAGTAGCACAAAAAAGCACAAAGCAGCATTGCTTTGGGGGCGTGCTTTCCACCTTTGGATGGAAAGCATACACCAATAACACACTTTGGGGCATATTTACAAGCTGGCGATAAAAAATTAACTCCGCTTTTGCGGCCGTTTTCGGCCGAAAAGCGGCGATAATTTTATTGCCTAATTAGCAAGGCCACGCTAACGCGTGAAACCTTGCTTTAGCGTTGGGATTCCTAACGCCCAGGTTTGCATCTCTAATGAGATGCAAAGTGGGCGTTCCTGACCTAACATGACAGGAGAAATGTCGCTAAGCGACATTTCTCCTATCATCAAGCCCCACGCTATGAAGCATAGCGGCAAGAAAAGTAGCGATAACCCCTGTTATCGCTACTTTCCTTACGCCTGCTTCAGGACTGACTTAGCCATGATATCCTATGGAAGGTGGATACCATGGCTAAGTTTGTGAGTCCCTATCTGCAAGCTAACGCCACACTACGTGAGATTATCGCTGGGATTCCAGCGATAATCTCACGTTAGGCAGTTAGCGTGAGGATTTTTATCGCTGAGGAGATAAGCGTTGCTAATAGCACGCTATCTCAGCGATAAAAATCCACGTTACCCGCGATAATTATCCTCACGCTAAGAGCGCTGAGCGATAATTATCGCCGGGTGTTGCTGATATGCCCCTTTGTGCCGGATTGCATCTCTTTTGTAACGGAAACCCTAAGCAAAATGCTAGCCTATTTAATATTTCTAGAGCCAATGCATTCATTCCAAAAACCATCTGGGCACTGGGTTTTTCCCACGTTAAACCGTTTACACAGAGGGGAGGGAAACTGAAATCTAAAAGATAGTAGAAATGATAGATTTTCTGGGGTTTCCCGAATAAAGACAGGTTTCCAACATTACACGGTTGTATGGACAGGTTGTTGCAAAGTTTAGGGCCTAGATGGTGCTTAATTTGAGCTGGTGGTTGTGGGTGGTGCCCACCTGCACTCATTTGAGCAGACTGGCACTTGTTTATCTTCATTGGACTTTCACGCAGAGATATGGAGAAACACCACAAAATGGAGAGAGAAACAGGAAGAGAAGCACAGAAAAACAGGGACAAAGAGAAAGAAGGACAAAAAAAAAAACTTGAAAGAGTGAGATAAAGAGGCAGTCTCATGGCGGATGAAAGAGGCATGAGTGGATTCAATACTTATTACACCCCACTCCCAATATTCACAGCGCAGGCCCTGCCGCTTATTGTTTTAGAAACGAAGCACTTGGCCTTGATACAGTAGGGACCGTCCTACTGTTCGTATAGTTTTATGCGGGTGTGATAGAGCAGGAAATGGGAGTCAGAGCCAATGGTTCTTCTAGAGGGGAGTTTGTCAAGCGTTTCTATGAGGGACATTTTCCATGTTGTAAAAGGCTTTGTCCCTCTAGCACACAGTCTTAAAGAAAAGTCGCTTCTTTACAAAGACTCAAAGAAGTTTTTGTATGACTTTTTGTCATGTGGTCAAATTTGCACGATTTTACTGCTTCACTTTTGTAAAAAAAAATTGACTCGAGTAGCTTCCGTAATTGCCTCCATGCTGTGCCTGCGACATACTCCGTTTTGGAGCTGGTGGCCTTAAAATAAGATTATGGCTTTCATACATTGTGTGCCCATGCAATAAAATGTATTTTTGGATTTTCATTCTTTCTCCGTGTAGCAGATTAGGATTACACACGCTTTCTCGTGTGGGTGGAACCGGGTCAGAGGGAAATTGGTAACTGGTAAAACGATGCTGCATCCACCAACCCGCTCAATATTAGTACTGTGGGGAGCATATGGGGACAGACATCCTTGATCTGTCTTCCTTAGAAGGGAGCTATTCTTTCCAATAACCGAACTACAAGTTCCTGGGTCACGCCCACCCAAAAATCACCATCCCAGAGTTAACATGTGACTCCATGTTGGAGGACACTGCCTTTATAGCGCTGAGATTTCCTTTTGGCAATCGGTACTTACAGGTGGTTAATTAAGTCCAGATGGTTCAGTTGAATTGAACCAAGATGGGAGCTCCCAGAATGCACAGATTTATTACAAGAAAACCAGGTTTGGAAAGATGATATTATGAAATACTCCTCCATAATCGCTAGCCAGTGCCTCATCAGTCACCCAAATACAACCTTTTAATCCCAAGAACACACAACAGTGGCAATCAGCAGACCAGGCCTCATTGCTATTCGCTGAACCACACCCTAAAATTGAGACGAGGGCACACGGCGCCCCATCGCAAGAGCACTTCCATAACTGATAAACCAGCGCTCCCACATTGTTAGATCAGCCCCTGCAGCCACACATACACACTAACTTCTAGACCGCGACACTAATAAGTAAATAAAACAAAATCCGATCAGGTGCGAGATAAAAAAAAGAAATAAAAAAAACATCATGTGGGTTCCCGTTGTGACACAAGCGCATGATAGGGATGTAGTAAGGAGGCGGCGCTGCATGGAGATAGCTAGATACAAGATATAACCCATTAGGCAGAGACTGCGAAGCCCAAATGATAAGGGAAACTGCATGAAATAAGATCTCGATCACGATCAAACATCAAAGCGGCCGTGCGGTTGCGACAGTGAAAGTACTTG
The DNA here is from genome assembly GCF_964204655.1 of Triturus cristatus. Classification (NCBI taxonomy): domain Eukaryota; kingdom Metazoa; phylum Chordata; class Amphibia; order Caudata; family Salamandridae; genus Triturus; species Triturus cristatus. Next base: position 1,002,241,707 of record NC_140580.1, read on the forward strand.
CGGTCAAGCGCAGCGCGCGCGCCCGCGCACATGCACTGTAGCTCTAGGCTGGCCTGGTAGCACTTTTTGGAGCCCTCTCAATAAGTCTCGCCAGACCAGCACATGCGCTGGGTCAGGCGAGACCTAAAACAAGCATTGGCATAGCCAATAGGTCTCGCCTCTGGGACCTTATAAGTGTTTAGTTATGCAGCACAATATCCTTGGTGCAACAACATCAACTGTTGCATGGCTCAACACTTATGGGGTCCCAAAGGCGAGACCTATTGGCTATGCCAATGCTTGTTTTCATTAATTATGGACACAGTCCGCTTGCTTCCCGCCAGGGGATGGAGTGAAAAGTGCATCTGACCGCTGAGTTTACAGGAAGGACAAACACATGCACGCTGAAGTCGTCTGACCGGCTGAGTCTTGCAACCAGGTGAGTAACACATTTTAATATTTAAAGCCAAATATATCTAGGACAGCTCATGCATTTGTTGTTGTCTAGGAGGAGCAATGCTTCGGCTCAAATGCCAATATACTGTTTGATGCAACTGTGTGCTCCTGGGTAGAGCGTGCAGGCACTGTACCGCGAAAGTGAAGACGAATGTGGCCCATTTTAACTTGTTAGTTGAAAAAAGTCTCCTAACGATTGCACATTTGGTACCAGAGTGCAAAGGAGAAATTTTATGTTGCCAGAATCCCGTTTCGCTTCCTTTAGAATTCACTGCTTACTGTCTTGCAGATTTCACGTTACAATCACTTTACAGAAGGAAGAATGGGCCTCTAACCATAAGGCTTTTTAATGAGTTTTTATCCACCTACGTGGCTTAACCCCACGTCTATTTAAATATATTTTCTGCGCATGAAAGCAGAACATGGCAGGAGCCATTCACACTGATCCGCAGAGCGTAATGGCAAATTCTAGGTCAGTATAGCGCCCTGAGCGCTTTTATTATTTATTGATCTATTATTCAGACTTGTGTAGCGTTCCTGCATCACTAAGTATTAGGGCCACTTACATGCAATTCATATTCATAACGCTGCATTAAATGTATAGCAAAACATCAAACTACATGAACGAGTCTAGAATAGAGCGCAGGATTCAATGAGCTTCAGAGGAGCCTCGCAGAATGGCGAGACTTATTGAAAGGGCTCCAAAAAGTGCTGCCAGGCCAGCCTAGAGCTACAGTGCATGTGCGCGGGCGCGCGCGCCGCGCTTTACCGCGATTACTTTCACTTTCGCGGCCGCTTTGTTGTTTGATCGCGATTGCGGCCGCTTTGCATAGCCAATAGGTCTCGCTTTTGGAACCTTATAAGTATTTAGTTATGCAACTGTTGCATAGCTAAACACTTATAAGGTCCCAAAGGCGAGACCTATTGGCTATGCCAATGCTTGTTTTTGTATGTTCTGTGGAGTAGGTTTCATGTGTAAGTTTTGCTAAATAAGTGCTACATGTTGATGGAATAATATGGCAGTCAATAGATATATGAGAGTAATACATCTATTGAGGATACTAGGCAGAATTAAAAAAGAATGTGTTTGAAAAGGTTTTAAATAAAATATCTTTTCTACAAAGCATGTATATTGTGTAGCGCTTCTCCGGATCAGAACACATATTTAGACACAATCGAAAAATTCAGGTCAGGTGGTATTTTTGTCTTGCTTAATTGTTTTTACCCCTTAGTCCAGACCTAGAATTAAGATTTATAGGGGGTACCGTCTGTGTTTGGGTGGATATGGTTCAATATTGCCATCTCCTCGTGTTTTAAAAGCATCCCTTCAAGAAGCCGTTTCTATGTAAGCATGAGATGGTTTTGAAAACCTGTTTGATAAGGCTGTCCTAGCTTGTTGAGCTCTGGTGTTAAAAGTCGAAAGAAACAACGGCATAACGGTCCGGTCAAAAAGCAGAAGGTGTTTTTTCACACCAAGTGCCCTACGATCAGAGGTTTTCTGCTTTGCTGCTGGGACGGATGTACTTCTCGTGTACAGTACTGAATAGCCATTTGTAGGATCGGAGGTATGCTGCTTTATTAAATATGGATGAAACGTCATTCTGTTTGCGAATCCAATTGAGGCGGCTGTGAATAAGGGAATCGAGGCGTGTAAGGGACTGAAGACTTTCATCACTACATTCGTATTACGCCAGAATGCCTACTTTGATTCCAGACCATCTCCCTTACAGGGGCGGGGCTTATGCACTGGTAAACAGGCGAGATAAACGAGGCAGGCGGGTGTAGTCGGGTGCCAATGCGGACAAGATCGACGGCCTGCGGTAATTTTGCATATAAAATCTGTCACCACGCGCACTGCATGGACCGTCGGGCACACGCATCCAGGAGCTAGTGCAGCCACTCTAGGACCTGCCTCAAGTCAGAGCAGCGTGGAAGATGTCAACATGAAAGGGCGAGGAAACAAGCGCTAGTAATGTTGCCAGTTGTGGGTGTGCCGGCAGTGGAGGCTGGGTCTGCGCGAAATGGAAAGTGATCGCGATCGCGATCAAAGCGGCCGCGAAAGTGAAAGTAAGCGCGGCGCGCGCGCCCGCGCACATGCACTGTAGCTTTAGGCCACGGCAGCACTTTCAAAGCCCAGATATAAAATGTCTCTTCGAGCCTTTGGCTCGCGAGACCTAAACACAAAAGGGGGGAAAAAGTAATGATAGAAAAACAGTGAGAATGAGAGAAAGCAAGGAAGAAAAAGAACCTGCAGGAGTGAAAGAGGCACGGACTGACTGCTGGTGGATTTAAGAAGCATGAAGGCGAATCAAGACTATGCTGTCTTGGCATTTGCTACCCTGGCCTTTGATAGTGCCAGCTGTGGGCTTCGGAGCAAACCTTTGGGCTCTGGCATTTATTCTTCTACAAATTAAGCACTGTTGGCCAAATTGAAAAGCCTAGGCGCTATTCACAAACATTGCGCCTGATTCACAAAAGCAACTTACGCTTTTGAGTAATTTACACTCCGGGTTTGTGAAGAGCCAAGAGTGGTAATGTTACTCAAAAGTGCAAGAGTAAATTACACGGGTGGATTTACTCACAACTGTAAATTACCTTTGTGAATAGCCCTGGCAGTTGAGTAGCTCCCAGACCCTTCAATTGGGTAGAGACATATAAGTTACACCTTTATAGTAAATTAACACTCAGATTTTTTGAATAGCCAAAAAGTTGTAAACTTACTCAGAAATGAAAATTACTCACAATTGTAAGTTACCTCTGTGAATCAGGCCACAAATATTTATCTCCTTGGTGCACAATCACTGGCTGTGCTTTGGTTTCTGCTGTAGGCTCATCTTATGTGAAAATGTCAGTGGTCTCTCAATTTACTGAAAAGAAACTAAATGGTGGTACATGTACTTTGTATGGATTAACATGTTGTGTATAGGTCACTGCTTCAGGCACTTGTGCTCTGTGCAGAGGTATGCCAAATGGTAGTCTGTATGCATTCATGTGCAGGTTCTTTGGGTGGTTTAAAGATCCTTTGACTACGCTACATGCAGGCCCCTTGCAATGAAGTATACAAATCCTTGTTAATAATAAATTGTGCTTGTACTGTATTGTTTTATGTTATTTGTATAATGCTTGCTACCTTTATGTGGTGTGCGGAAGTGATTATACACAAAAGTAGCATGATATACTCTGTGTGTGTATGTAGTTGTGTCTCTGGAAGGGGGTTGCCTTTGATCAGAGCTTATGTGAGAAAAACTGCCGTGTGTGATGACCTCCGAGGTGTGACTATCATGTTGTGGCATGCAGAACTAAGCGGTGGGATCGATGACAAAGTGTGAAAGATAGTTGTGCAGATTGATAATTTATGTACTGCTGGCAGCTTTGAGTAGCTATGAAGGTCCATTTACTGTATTGGTACTTTATTAGATCTTGCCTACTAGAAAATGTAATATGGGCGATTATAGAAGGTTAATTGAGGGCTTACCAAGAACTTACAGTACTCTTACAGCCCGCCATTGCTTACCATTGGTTGGTTTTGTTGTCACTCTCATTTGCTTGCTCTACATTGGCTGACTTTCTTGTCACTCACATTTCCTTGCTTCTTATTCGTTAGCTTGCCTACCTTTTTTCGAACCCCTGGCACAAAGCTTTCTACCATCCTTTTAATCGCCTCACTTGTATTTTTCCACTGCTTGTTTTTAGGCGACTGCTAATTTCTTCTTGATAAGCACTCCATTAGAGCGCATGCGTTTCAGGCTCTCATCTTCCTGTGACTCTCCTCTGTGCTCCCTTTTACTCTCTCCCTCGTGTGCTACTCTCTTTCATGTGCTTCTCCCCTGTCAAAATCCCCTCACTCTGTGTTGCTGTCTCCCTCATGTTCTGCTTTTCACCTACTTCCCTACCGAACTTTATTTTTATTTGATTGCTCCCCACCCACTCCTCCTTGGCCCTCCACAGCTCCACAGTCCTTTATATATATATTTTTTTGGGGGAAGACCTGGCAGCATAATACTGCCAGGTGCTTCACACTGCTCCATTTTCCATTTCTAATAAAATTACCGTCCATTTTGGATCAGGAATATCTTTTTAAAATGTCACCCATGCCATTTCATAGGCATGTTATTGTCTGATGATGCATGAGTGAGCTTGTGTGGTGACACATGTAAGAGATACATGACTCAAGAGTGCACATATGTCATCACGCATGCATACACCCACAAGATGACACTTCTTTTGACTACTGGTGAATGCATCATCACCCCTTTTTTTTCTTTTGGTCGATGCTGCAGCACATAGGCAAAAAAAATGTTTTAGGATAATGCTGTTCAGCATTGACTTAAGACATTGGTAAAGCGGATAGTTCCCACAGTCGAAATCTATTAGTTTTGGCAATGCTTGTCATTTATGTTCTCAATCCCATTACCTATGTTGCCTGTTTCAGGAAGTCATCCACTCATGTTTTATTTATCATGTAGATGTAACAGGTGTAGATGAGTGTAGGTTTCTGGCATTATAGAGCTCTAAAAGAGAGGTAAGATAACCTTGCTACTATGAGTTATTTCCTATGATTCGGTAAGCCAACAATAAACACTTTTGGCTAGTCCTTGAATTAATAACAAATGATGACATATTGAAACAGATGCAAAACAAGAAAAGAAGGGTTTGCTACAAAAATACACTTCTTTCAAACATACAGATTGCCAGACCTGGCATCCTTAGAGTGGTCTTTCCCCAGACTTTTTGCCTTTCACCTCCTCTTTTTGCAGATTTTTTTGTTGGCCTTAGGACTCTGAGCACTTTACCACTGCTTGTCAGTGCTAAAGTGCATGTGCCTTTCCCCTAAGCATGGTAACATGATTGGCATATTTAGTTTACTTGTAAGTCCCTTGTAAAGTGGTATACCATATACCCAGGGCCAGTAAACTAACTGCTGCTAGTGGGTTGCAGCACTGATTATGCCACCCACATATGTACCTTTTCAGACCTGTCTCAGGCCGACCATTGCAGGGCATGGACTCTGTTTGCAGTTTACTGCCACTTTGACTTGGCATTTGAAACTATGAGCCAAGCCTTAAACTCCCCTTTTATTACAGACAATTCACCCCTAACATAGGCTCTAGGTAGGTCTTCATGGGCAGGAAGGAAGGGAGGAGCTAACACACTTCAATAAGTAGCATCCTGATTTAGTCCTCACTGCTAGTCTAGAGACAGGACTGGGTTGAAAAGATACTTGTGCACTTCAAATACCACCCTTTGAAGTCACCCCCAGTTCAAAGGCACATTTAAGTAAGGGTACTGGGTCTCTGACCCCTCAAATAGAAACTTCTGGAACTACATCAGCACTCTGTTGGAAGGAATGCTGTGCTGCTCAAAGGACTCATATTAGGTCTGCTGACCTGGAAGGGCTGCTTTTCTCTTGTGTTGCCCTGTTGCCTGCTGCCTGCTGCCACTGGCTCTGCTGAAGGAGAGCTGGACTCTGCCTTATCCCCAAGTGTGCTCAGAGGGTTTGTTGGCTTGCCTCCTGGTATTGAGACTTAGGAAAATCAAAGTCTTCACCCCTGTTCCTGTGCTTTGTTCACTGGAAGTGGACACAGATACTCGAATCAGTGAAATCAATGCATCTCCTGTTTGTGGGAAGCGGAATTGGCACATTGACCCTGTTGTGGGAACAGAAACCAGGGCATAGCATTTGGGGACCGAGCTGCATCGCCCGTACTGCCGCATTGACCAACACATCAGCGCCACCACAGAAGGACGATCAACACACCCTTTCGACAAGCATGGAGCAACTCATACTTCAGCTTTGGGACCAATGCATCGAGGCTCCGACATTCATCTTTGGACACCAACATATCGCCATCAAAGCGTGAGTGAAATCAATGCATCCCCTCCACTGTGGGAGTGACATCGTCTCATCGACACCTGCATTTCGTGTTTGCAACCAGGATCAAGGTACTCTGTTCCCCGGGTCAGCGTGGCTCTTGTACCCGTGCCATACTCCATAGTGGTCGCCTTGAACTGTTGACTTTGCCCCGGTCTTGCGCAACCTCAAGTAACTCTTAAAGCGCTATTTGCTTCTAAGCGCTATTTTTCGCTTATTCTTTTAAAAATCCTATCTCAACTTATACTTATTGGATGTTTTTTGTTTTGGTCTTGTTTTATTCAGAATAAAATAATCTGTTTTTCCAAACCTGTGTGGAATCTTTTTGTGGTGTTTTCATTGTGTTACTGTGTGTGCTGCACAAATACTTCACACATTGCCTCTTTAGATAAGCCTGGATCCTCTGTGCCAAACTACCAGAGGGTGAGCACAGGTTATCTTTGAGTGTGTATGACTAGGACTGTAGTTCCTGCTTGAGACAGGGAGCATACTCTGACAACCAAAAACCCTATTGATGATGTCAGAATACTCTGCCTGTTCGCACCACTTGAGCTTTAAGTACGCAAGAAACGTACAATCTACTTCAAACAAGGTTATACATAATTTATGCTTTGGTCTCTGGGTATCATAATCAACAACAAAAATAATCTACCAACAAACAGCCAAAGTGCATGAGAGCATGTGCTTACATGCACAGGAAATTCCGACAAACCCATAATTATGCGGAAAATGCTGCAGCTGCAAAATTGCATAATTCCAGTGGTCCTGTGTGTAAGATAAATGCAAAAAGAACTACTGTTGGACAGAATGTAGAACAAAGTCATACATTCACCCCAGTACAGAGATCTGGGCCTAAATCCATCGTTTTTTGCTCACCATGCCACTGGAATCAAGCTAGCCTGGCTGAAGAAGGGTGACATGCCCTGAAACCGGTCCCAGGATGCTTGTTTCCGGTCCAGGGAGGAACTGGCCTGGCAGTTCGGTCTGGACTGTTCCCATGGGCCACAGGGTCAAGACTGATTTGCATATGGCTGGGTCCAAACTGGGGTGGCGTAGTGGACAAAAGAATGATGGATTTAACCAAGATCTTTTGACTGGGGAAGAATGTTTGCATTGGCTGCATTACATCCATCATTTGTTTGCTGTAACACTGTGTGTAAGGTAGGCTGCCACAAAACTGATTTAATGCTTTAAAAGAATACCTTATAGTAGTAGGTAAATAAGTAAGTAAAAGTGTGCTTCAGAAAATTCATTCCATAAAACCTACACACAATAAAACAGTGATTTAAATGCAATGTTACAAAATTTTTAAGACCCATTGAGATCACCTTAAGACCTAACAGCATAACTCTCTTTAAAAACAATAAAATCACAAGATGGCTCTCTTTAAAAGAAATAGAAAGTGGAGCAGGCCCAGTAATCCCACCTTAAAAACAGAGCCAGCACAAAGGAGGAGATCTGTATAAGCAGCCCATTTTTGCCTGAACTACAGTTTAAGACCTTTAGCTTTCCTTATTAATTAAGGGTGGGCGGAGTTGGCGGAGCTGCACAACGCAGAATTCCACGGAGTTGCCTAAAAACCCTGTGGAATTCCCCTCCTCTCCACCGTAGGCCAGACCTCAACTTATCTCTGCTGGAGTTGTTTCTTCGACTCTGAGTCCTTCCTGACTCCGGGCTGCCTCCTCCGTGCATGATTCTTCTTCCAGTCCTGGCGACTGTAAAATGGAAATTACCTTCCTGCAGAATTCGCAAGGACTGGGAATGCGCACAAATGGAAAGTGGAGATGCATGTGAGCGTGTGCGCAGTCCTTGCAGTCCTGCAGGAAAGGGTCTCACTTTCACAGCCCAGGAGTCAAGACTGGAGGTGAACAAGAATCCTCCTGCGCCGAGGAGGCAGCCCGGGCACGGACAACGCCTTGCCAAAATCCAGGTAAGGAGGAAAACCCTTATTATTAATCCAGCCATAAATAAAAGCTTGCTTAGAGCAAAGACAATGTAAATAGTTGGGAAACAACCTTTACAAAGCAGTCATTACAATGCAACATCCTTTACATCACATGTCATTACAACGCAGCCATTACAATGCATGTCACTACACCGCATGTCGTTACAAGGCATGTCACTGCAACGCATGCAATTACAACGCATTATAAGGTAAGTAATGGGGAATAGTAATTTTTAACCCTACACTATCCAACACTTACCCTACTTTGCACTCACTGGAGTGGGAATAGTTATTTTTACCCCTACGCTATCCAACACTTACCCTACTGTTGCACTCACTGGAGTGGGAATAATAATTTTTACCCCTACACTATCCAACACTTACTCCACTGTTGCCCTAAAAGTAATATGCGTTGTAATGGTATGCTGTGTAATGGTATGCGTTGTAATGGAATGTGTTGTAAATGTAGTTTCTAAAACTGCATTGTGATGGCATGCGTTGTGAAATCATACGTTGTAATGGATATTGCGATGTAAAAACTGCGTTGTAAAGGCATGCATTGTAAATGTTTGCGTTGTGACGTCATACATTCTAAATAGTTGTGCTGCCCTCAAAGATTGTTATTGCCTCCTGGAATCTCCGGAAGCCATAATACAAACAGAGTGGGCGTATGCATTTCCCTCTAGACTTTGAGTATGCGGGGCAAAAAAATAATTCACGGTGTATGGATTCATTTGCAGCTAGGGAGTACATACTGAATATGGATGAGTGAACAACGCTCCTGTTTGAATCTCATAAAGCAGTAAATGTATTTGTTTGAAAAGTTTTATATAGCGCTGGCTAGACCCGGAGGTATCAGAGCGCTTGACATGAGTTTCAGACCATAGTTACAAGTTACATAGTTACAAAGTTACACAGTGTCAGAGCATATTTACGTAGTTACATGTGATTAAAAAAACATATACTTAAGGGAAAAAGCTGGCAAGGGGAGAGATTCAGGTGAGAGGGAATAGGAGCAGGGGAGGTAGACAAATAATGAAAGAGGGAAAGAGGTGGGGGAAGGTGAAAGAAAAAAACTACCAGGAGCCGAGGAAGAACAATGACCAACGTCCCAGTGGAAATGGCGTCAATCCCACACCTCCGTTGAGTGTGGCTCCCTTTACGCGGTGGACTCTCTCAGAGGGATATCTGAGACTCCAGGGCATACATACTGGATCCTTACCCAAGAAGGGGAGAGGGAGTGCTTGGCAAGGGGCACCATACCCACACCTCCGCTAAGTGTGGCTCCCATGACGCTGTGTACTCTCTCAGAGGGGTCTCTGAGACTCCAGGGTATAAATGCTGGATCCCTCCCCAACAAGGGGAGAAGGAGTGCTTTGTTAAAGGGCACAAGGTTACAGTAGTTACAGTTGCAAAGCCCAATAAAGAAGAAACAAGTCCCTAGGAGAAGAAGGAGGGAAGGGGGGGCGGGAGTTACAAGTTACATCAGTTACAGGGTTACATAGTAAACCAGTAGTCGACCAGTCCTCTGGTGCGTAGGGAGTAGGGGGGAATAGAAAGGGGGTAGGGAAGCAGATTTAGGTCTGGCCGACCAGCCATGGAGGGTAGTACGTCAGGGGAAAACACCACAGACTCAGAGTAGGCGGGTCTCCAAGCCGGGAAGGGTCCTGAAGATCCACAACATCCAGGGACGGACTCCCTCACTGCGTTGGGTCGCATTGGAAAAGGAACAAGACCGAACGAGGGGGCGAAAATGCCTCACAGTGATGATACCTGAAAAGAGGGGTGGAGGAGATTCCAAGAGAGGATCGAATAAGGCGATGGACAGAATGGAGAGTACAAGGCCCTGTAGCGATAGGAGACGATCAGGGAGTCTGTGGAGACCGCAGATGGAGGATCCAGGACATGGACCTCGATAAATTACACATGATGCAGGTTGAGTGTCTTCCGCTGGGCGGACGCCATTCCACATGCCGGTATAGCTGAGTATGAGGTCTGGACCGTTGCTGTCGTCAACATGCCCCGGGGATTAGTACCCCACTGATATGACGCTATTTGAATGCGAGCGCCACCTGAGCGGTGGCCATCTTAGGGCCAGGCAGAGCCGAGAACCGGAGCATGCCTCCAAACTTATAGGGACCGAAATTAATCAGCACCCTGTGTGGTGGTTGCCTTGTTGAGACTTGTGTTGCACTCTGTCCGCAATCCATGCACGAGGAGGGAAACCGGAGCTCCGCTATGCAGCAAGCGCCGCCGATGGGCACGCCGCCATCTTGCGCCCAATGAGAGCGCATCTGACTCAGTGAACTAAGGGCTGCTTCACTCGATCACTGCTTTGCCCAACTGAAGCTCAACGGATCCTGAAGATGCTTCACAGCATAGGGACACCAAAGCCAATCTCAGGTCCCTTCAAATTCACTGAAGTGCAGCGACGGCTGCACTGTTGTCTCCGTATCGGACGGGGAGACGCAGCCAGGCAGCCTCAGGCACCGTCGATTCTCGGCATCCTCAGGACGATCGGCAAGCCCGGCGATCGGGGTCACCAATCAGCAGGACTGGGAGCTTGGGAATCCACAGGACACAATCTCTGGGCAAGGTGAGTCTCAGATGGGCAGTATCCAGGGGCAAAAGCCAAAAGGCAAAACCCCAGCCCAGGAGCTCCCGGTTGGAGCTCCTCACCTGGCGGCAATATATGCCTACATTTGCCTAGTAAATGACCTCAGCTCCAGTGATCCTGGCGAAATTGTAGATATAAGGTTTTTGCTAGTTGCTGGAGTGGCAGGTAGTGTTTTTTAGCAGCAACTTAGAAGAAGCCTCCTCGAGGTGGAATCTGACCAAGGTCCAATTTTTTAAACCATTGGTGAACGTGTTTGAACCCGAGAAAAGTCAGGCCTTTGTCGAGGACCAACAATTACTCGACAGCCTTCTGATACGGCCTCAACATTTCCATGCTCCAGAACCTCACCCAATACAAAAGGGGACTTATTCTGGCTACTCCCCCCACTATTTATATGTTGACATCATAGAACATCCGTATTAACAGGCTGCTCGATGAGAGATGGAGTACTTAGCGGACAAACTTGTTTTCGCTTATGGTGAGAACATTTAGATTAGGTTTTCCCCAGAGTTCTGCTCGGTACAACGTTGCTGATTGGGCCTTTAGTTTGTAGAGTTCAAGAACTGGGAGTAGGGCTCTCAATGTTGTTCCCTGAAACCTCCTGTATATTGCTGAGGCCTGGTGTTGAGCCACAACCCTTCTTTTCTCTATGTGTGCAGACCACAACAATTTACTAGCAATAGGTAATCACACTACACCTTGTGCAAATCTTTATATAAGTCTGTTGAAAGAACACTTTGGAAAGCTCAACACCATTTGATCACCTCTCAAAAAGAATATATCTATTGGTGTCACCATGAAACTTCAAGCGACTCCATAAATTAAAGCCTGTACTTGCTTTAAAGCTGCCTTTAGATTTGGTGACTAGCATTTTACATACATTTACATTTCTTTCAGGTAACACATACTCCAATGAGAAGGCCTGTTTCTTCTTTAACTCTCTGTCCATGGATAGAATCCATGTCCCAGAGGAGAAGGTGTTATGTGAGAGCTATTTTTTTCCGTTTACAAATAGACAGGCACAACATCCTCAGGCCTATGCCTTGAGCAAGGTGAAAAGTGATGTGGGCTCTTTCGAACATCACTACCATTGGTGAAGCCGGTGCATCGGCACTGGGGCAATGCTATGAGGAACCACTGCACCCCAATTATAGCTGTGTTACTAGCAAAAAGGTAGAAAACCCCTTTTCCTTGTTAGCATAAGGCCCCAGGTCCCCCTTGCCTTGAAGGGAACAGGTCCCAAGTAACACGGGGTGAGATATGACTTTTTTCTTTGTTTCTACACAAATGGGCAGACAGCCTGATTTGGGCCTCATGGCTAGGAGTGATGCTGCAGTGGAGTGGATTAGTGGAGGGGAGTAGGTGTCACCTGTGCCACAGGGGCTGTGGCATGGGTCCCAGAGTTGTGGGGCGCCAACTAAACTCCAATTGTGTTGTTTTATTACTCTTCCCTCCTTAGTTAGGCCCCAGCACACCATTGGTATGCCAGTTTTACTTTGGAACTGAAGCAGAGGAGGCACCTTAACTTAGGCCTCAGAGAGGAAGCAGAGCATAGGGCACGATGGAGGCCTATGTTTTTAACAAGCCCCAAAGGATACTGTCCACTCCTCTTGGCAGTCACTCTCATCAGTGAAGCAGGTCCAGTGGCACTGGGACCCAGGAGTGTGAGGGATGGACTGCTTCACAATTATGATTTCCTTACTTTATAAAAGAGTCACAGCGGCTCATTTTCTTTGTTAGCATTAGGCACCCTTGCTACAAAGTCATGGGCAACACGTGAGACTTTATTTTATTCTGAAAGGGACACAGAATCGGTTTCAAGATTGGAGTGACGGCCAGGCATGATGGGGAAGGGGTGAAAGAGACTGCGGACACAGCCTGCTATGCAGGGCCATACGTATCATTAGTGCAGCTGGTGCAGTTGCATCGGGTCCCTAGACAGTGAGGGGGTCACAACACTCCAATTAAGGGTAGTAGTGTTTTTGGGTCAATCAGTTTCTGTTTTTGCGTTACATATTTGCTTTTTTATAAGTCTCACAATTAGTGTGACCTAAATCAAATGCCTAAACCTTAATGATCCACACTAGCTAATGCCTACAGGGAGCTGTCCATGAGCCTATATATATATAAGCATATATATATATATATATATATATATATATATATATATATATATATATATATTACCTACTGGCAGTCGCCAGTAGGTAGTTATAGTTAGGACCTATTTTCCATAGGAAATCTGCAACATTCTATTTGGAATAACGTTGGCGCCGATTGATGAATCTTCGCGATATTTTCCAAACTTTTGGCCAGCTCTGGTCCGCTCCTATCCTGAACATTTCACGTGATTCGTCAAGCGGGGGCCGAGAAAAAATGGGGGTCCCAAAACGCGTTTTCCCCATGCATTTTCCCATAGGACCTGTTGACGCAGCTATAGCCCGAACTGATGAGCGGAATTACACCAAATTTGGCAAAGAGGTAGTCCTCAGTTCAGACTTGTGAGAGACATCTCATTTGAAAGATTTTTAACATATCTTTAATTCTTTTGTCTCCAATTTTGGTAGCAAATTTAAACACCCCATGAGAGCTTTTAGCCACCTTGGCCCGGACACAGTTAATCTCTCTGGTCCAACTGCCCGTTTTAGAAAAGGTGATGCCGAGGTAATTAAAAGACTCCACTGTTAGCACTTTTTGTCCTTCAATAAAAAAGGCATGGGGTTTTTTACATCCCACACCACATTCCATAACAAAGGTTTTAGATTTATTAATCAGCAGCATCCTGTCCTTAATGAACAGTGAAAACCTGTCCATCAAGCGCTGTAGACCAATAGGGGTCCTAGACAAGATTACAGCGTCGTCCGCATAAAGAAGTACGGGGATGCTGAAATCGCTGATTTTTGGTGCATCAGCCGCAACCTCCTTTAAGACTGATTCTACTTCATTAATAAAAAGAATAAAAAGTAGGGGGGCAAGCACACACCCTTGTCTAATGCCCCGCCTGACCCTAAATTTGGGGGTGCACTCCCCTGCCTGGCCATAACGGACACTAGAGTTTAATTTAACATAGAGTCTCGCTAAAAAATAAACAATAGACTCCGGTGCTCCCATTTCCAGTAATTTGGCCCATAAAATATTGTGGTCTACCATATCAAAGGCACTGCTCAAGTCGGCAAAGCAAAGGTAGAGGGATCCTTTTTTTGCCTTTGTGTACTTCCCGATTATTAGGTCAAGGTTGAGGCATTGCTCTAATGTTCCTCTGCCCTTCCTGAAACCATATTGGGAATCGGCCAGGATATTCTGAGACTCCGCCCATTCTTCCAGCCTAACCATAAGTACCCGACTCATAATTTTGACCGAAGAGTCCAGGAGGGAAATTGGGCGGTAATTCTTCGCATCCCCCTTGTCTCCTTTCTTGTAAATTGGTACAATTATGGATTCCTCCCATGTATGGGGGACCCCGTTGCATACGGCAGCATTAAATACCTTTGTAAGCAACGGGCCCCAGATCTCGGGGACTTTTTTGTATACGTCGATGGGTACCCCATCAGGTCCCTGGGCCTTCCCACCCCTACTAGATTTAATACTGTCCCATACTTCGGCAGTCGTAATGTCCAAGGGGATGACAGGCCATCTATCATCATAAACTCCCCTGGTTCTGGCCGAGTCAAAAATCAGAGAGAAGTGGGTGACCCAGCTCTCCACACTGACGTTAGCCGATAGTTCAGGCATCTTGTCATCTTTTAAAAAAGGGCTATTAACAGTTGCCCAAAAAAGGGAGGAATCAGCGGTATAGGCTGCCTGATCTAAATTATCCCATGCCTCTTGTCTTAATTCTGCTTTACTGGACTTAATTACGGTCTGATAGATACCTCGCAATTCCCTGATCATTCCAATATCTCTCCTCTCTGCTGCCAATGCTATTTTAAGCCTCTTAAGAGCAGCAGAACATGCATGGTCAAACCATCCCCTACACTGAAATTTCCTACCTTTAGGGAGTATAGTGAAGTTGCTGTCTATAATTAGGTTAATATTAATAAAATTATGCACAATATCATTAGTTCCTTCCTCACTTTCTAAAATTGTAACAAGTGACTTCTCAAATCCTCTTCAATTTCATTAAAAAATTCTGACATGCAGACTGAAACATGCACTTTCAATACCAGCAGCAGACTTCCCCGGTGAGCAGTAGCTTTACTACAGTGATCTAATAAGCAACTAGAGTGCTAACATTCTGAATTTATAGCAAATGTGTGACACATCTGAATGCCTTCTTGATGGAACCAAAGTAAAAAACTGAAAGTATTTCCTACTGAGGAGACTGCAGTAAATGAGGAAATTAGGAAACTTCATAACAAATAAATCTCCCAAGATGGCCACCAGAGACAAAATAGCCCAAATGTAGCACAAATATCACCCAGATGTAGCCCACATGTAGCCCAATGACAGAAGTGGGCAAAACACTTATTTTTTGTGTATTTGCAGTTTTATATAGTGCAGACTTGTCAGGTATTGGAGTGCTTTACATGAGCATTGGTTACATCACACAAGATCAAATTCATTTTGGTTGTAGACATGGGGAGATTAAGTGATTTGACCAGAATCACAGAATTTTGAGCTGAAGCAGAAACTCCAACCTGGTTCCCCAGTTGCAAAGTCTGCAGCTCTGGAAGTAACACCACATCCTCTCCCCTAGGTGCAACATTTAATCAAGTGGTCAACTGGATAAAAAAACATAAAGATTACAAATAATTTAAAAGTTCTTTGTCGCTATTTGAAAACTCAGAAAATATGTCCTCATTTTAGTTTTTTAGAGCACTAACCATAATTTTGATGCAAATAAGACCCTCTCATGTATGTAATTTCTAAAGGAAATGCTCTAGGTATTACAGTTTACGTTACATCAAGATGACGTCGGGCGTTCCACACTTTTGCAATAAATATAGAATGTTAGCAATCTAGTTGTTCATTGGGATACTGTTGAGAGGCAGAGGCCAGGGGCACGGACTCTGAAAGTTTAAGGCAGGTAGGAGAGTGCAGAGGCAACAATTTGACCACACTGGGCAGGCAGGAAGGGCAGTGGCAGCACAACAGATTATGGAGGGCAGTGGAAAGGGGGGCAGGGGCAACAAGCCAACAATACAGGACTGGCAAGAGAGGCTGTGGCAATATAATAGACCATTGTGGGTAGAAGGAAGAGGCAGTGGTAGTACAACCATACATGCCAACAGACCCGTTTCAGCCAGGAAACGTCCAATGTTTTTAAGCTCAAATGGGCTTTATTTGATCTGTCTTCTGTCTACAATCTCCTCTTTTTCAATGTAACTCAAAGGGAAAAATCAATACCCTAGTTTTTTTTCAAAATCTCCCTCTTACCAAGTTCAAAATGTTCGCAAGTATGGTACATTGGATCATGGTAGGCAGGAGGAATTGGGGTAGGGACATGGACTAGGATAACAGAGGACAGGAGGGACATGGAGAGGTGCACCAAACTGACCCTACAGGGCAGGCATCAGGGTTTGCAGCAGCACAATACACCACACAGGGCATGCAGGACGGGGGTGCAGCACAACAATCCATAGAAAGCAATAGGGAGGGGACAGGACCATGCACATGGACAACAGACAACAGAGGGGAAAGAGGCAATGGTAGCTAGCTGACCATAATGGACAGACAGGAGAGAAAGCTGCAGCATAACAGACCATAAAGGGCAGGAGGGACGGATCAGGGGCATTATAATGGAACAGACAAGCCAGGAGGGAGGGAATAGGGGTTTGCACATGGAAACAGAGGGCTGGGGGCAAGGGGGCAGGGCAGGAGCAGCAAGATGACCATGGAGGTCAGGCAGGATGGGCACTAGAAACACGACACACCATGGAGAGCAACAGTGAGACTATGACGGCATACACACAGACCATGGAGGGAAGGTGGGAGGGGGTCAGGGGCAGCTAGCTGACCACACAGGGAAGGTGGGAGGGGCCATGGCAGCACAGAAGACCATGCATGGCAAGCGGGAGGGTTAGTGGCAGCACAATGGCTATGATGGGCAAGAAGGAGGGTGCAGGGGCATGTACAAAGGACCATGGAGGATAGAAGGGAGGGTCAGGACCTGGGCACAGACAAGAGAGTTCAGGGGAAGGGGCCTCACAACAGACCACGCAGGGCAGGCAGGAGGAGCAGTTGCAGCACAACAGACCAGGGAGGGCAGAAGGGTGTGGCAGTAAAATGGACCATGGAGGACAGGAGGAAGGGGATGGGTCATGGCATGTGGACAGGCAGGGTGGAGGTGGCAGGGACAGGTTACAGTCATCTGACAATGCTAAGCAGGTGGTAGGAGAGTGGCAGCTCAACAGAACACTCAGAGTAGATGGGAGTGGCAGGTCCATGGAACATGGTGGGCAAAAAGGATGGAGCAGGGGTATGTACAAAGACATCGAAGGGCAGGGGGGAGGAGAATAGGGGCAGCAAGCTAAGCACAGGGGCTAAGCAGGAGGTCAATGATGGGCCATATAATTGTGCAATGGAGGGCAGGAGGAGTGGACTGGTACATCATGCTAAATGGAGGGCAGTGGCAGCACATCAGACCATGCATGGCAGGAGGGAGGAGGCTAGTCCATGGATTCAGACAATAGAGGATAGGGAGGAGGTGGATGGGGCAGCAAGCTAACTGTTCAGAGAAGGTGCGTATTAGGAACTTTATTGTTTTTAAAATGTGTGTCTGTGCGAACTACTTAAAATATGAACAAGTATGCAGAATAATCTCACTTTTATTTAGGATGAAGAAGACGTTTGTGACTGTGACTCCGGGCTCACTTGGCAGAAACACCCCCTGACCCTCCACCTCCCATCGCAAAATGTAATGCCCGTGAAAAGGGTAGGTGGACGCAGTGTTATATAGAATATATAGTCCTGAGAGCACGATTGAAAATGAAAACTAGATATAGTATATGGTATAAACTATGCGATGAACCGGGGCGTGAAATATAATATGCAATACATTGTGTGCAATGACAGATTCATTGGAGAGCGCGAGATAGCACAGGCACTAGCGTGTGCTATGCGATATGCGCCTTGGAGTGTAATATGCACAGGGCAGTGTTGTGTAACCTAACTAGTCTCTAAAGTTGTAATATAAAATATGTGCTGGGGAGTGTAACGTTGCATATGCACTGTGACAAAGATATGGATCCCAAATTGTAATAAGTATGGCGTAGCCCTGTGCGTTATAACATAGGCATCGAGGAAGGCATGTTAGA
The DNA here is from genome assembly GCF_964204655.1 of Triturus cristatus. Taxonomy (NCBI): domain Eukaryota; kingdom Metazoa; phylum Chordata; class Amphibia; order Caudata; family Salamandridae; genus Triturus; species Triturus cristatus. Next base: position 1,002,259,832 of record NC_140580.1, read on the forward strand.
TGGAGCAATATAACCCGTGCGAAGGCAAGTGTGGCATGACATATTCACGGGGTGGTGTTACAGTGCACATGGACTAGAGAGTGTCATAGCATACGCACTAGCTGGTGGAATACAACACAGAGGTGTGTGGCACTCGGCGGGCACTGGTGGGTGTAACAAAGCATTGGGCTCAGCCAGGACCACGCTGTGACTCTCAAGTGAGGTTTGTCTCCTTTCCAGAGAGTAAAATAAAAAGTATTACCCATCCGGCGGTGGATGTGTGTTTTATTAACCGTGAGGGGGGTTTCTTGCATAGTTTGGACGAATTTTTGTCGAATCCCCTTTGAATGGCTTGGTGTGCGTGTGTATTAAATGTGCCCGTCAATAGCTACCCATGTTTGTATAAATAAACAACAAGGGTGTCTACTTGGAGAGTACCCACCGGCGGGGGCGCCGGGATTAGGCACGGTAGGGCGTCAGACACGTCAGAGCTTCACTAGCGGTTTACATACATTCCACGTGGATTAATTGTATGCATGGGCGCCTTTTAATGAATATCACGCAAATCGTCATGGTGATAGGTACATACGGTTTGTCTACCATGTCCTAGGTGTTTCTATAAATATATTTAAAGAAAAAAAAATAAAAAACAAAGGCCGGCACCGGGGGATGGGGTCCCCGGGGCCATAAGTGGCTGAGGAGGGGAGCAACACAGCCCCCTCCTAAAGAATAAAAAAAAAAAGGCCATGACCCGGGGGTTGGGGTCCCCGGGGCCGATTAAGGCCTTGGGAGGGCCACATTTATTTTTTTCAGCATAAATTAGAAAAAGAAGGGGGGCCACACAGCCCTCCTTCTGAAAAAAATAAAATAAATAAAAGACCGGCATCATGCCGGAGGCCACGCCCCCTCCTTGCAGCACTCTGCAAACGCGCCCCCTGGCCAGTTGTAAGTTGGGGAATTAATTCCCCTTCAATACTGAGGGTCCCTGAGTGCCAACTAGCCCAACAGGTATCTCCAGTATGCCCCAGGGAGCTGCTTTGCAGACAGGTGTTCTGAGGCCACGTCCCTTTTTACACCTCTATGCAACGCAGCTCTGTGGCGCTTACTGGAGGTACCTAGTGGGCTAGTTTGACCCTAGGGACCCTTAGGATTCAAGGGGACTTAATCTCTCAACTTAGAAAGGCAACAGGGCGCGTTTACACAGTGGTGAAGGGAGGGGACGGGGCCTGAGTTAAAGTGTGCAAACATGCCCTGTGGCACGTTTTAAGTTGGGGAAATAATTCCCCTTCAATCCTGAGGGACCCTGGGGGCCAACTAGCTTCCAGTAAGCGCCACTGCGCTGCGTTGCAGAGAGGTGGTCTAGGCCGTGCCACTTTTTACATCTCTCTGAAACGCAGCTCTGTGGCGCTTTCTGGAGGTACCTAGTGGTCTAGTTGGACCATAGGGACCCTCAGGATTCAAGGGGACTTAATCTCCCAACTTAAAATGGCCACAGGGCGTGTTTACACAGTGGGGAAGGGAGGGGATGGGGCCTGAGGTGACGTGTGCAAACACGCCCTGTGGCGAGTTTTTTTTAAGAGGTAGTTTTAACCCCCTGCCCTATTATATACTAGGGGCTTACAGAGGAGGTCATGCAAATCACAGGGGGACCCCAACGCATAGTGTTCCCTAGTGTATGTAGGTGTTTTCACTGTATTCTGAGTGTCTTTTAACATAGCACTGGCTCTAGGACTGGTTAGTCTCAGTTACCACCAGTATCCGTCTGAAAAAGTTGAGGGTACAGGATGATTTTGCAACAAGGCTTCTTTCTGCTCTTCTGTTTGTTCTTTCTGCACGTTATCCTTCTTCCTGCACTTTTCTTCGTCTTTGAGGACTTCTGTTGCTTCTTTCTGCATTTCTTTTTTTCTTTCTGTGCGTTTCTTCTTCTTTCTTCACATGTCCTATCTCTGTAGGTATAGCTAGAAATTAGCATTTAAAAAACCTTTGAAATTCCCAGAAATAACCATAGGTTTCAGGCACGTTATAGTTAGGAATTAGCATTTAAAAAACCTTAGAAATTCACTGAAAAAAACATAGGTTTCAGGGGCGTAATAGTCAGCTGGACTTTTCACTCGTACAAAACTATTGAAATTCACCCGTTATAGTTAGTTCAGCTAACTATAACTCGCGCGCCTGCAATGCACTGCTGATGACATCACATATTACATCACTCATGACATGGTCAGTGACATCACTCATGACATCACTGATGACATCTCAAATGACATCACTGATGACTTCACTGATGACATCACCCTTGTGGTAGAGTGGCAGACCTCCTCTCCCCTAATAAAACCTTTGATACACACATTCAAAAATAGAAACTAAAATTTTCAAAACAATGGACATACCAATACCAGTTACAACAACCTATTCAGTAATTCTAAGATCCACATCCACTCATTCACCAACAGTCCTATAAAGTCACTCATACATGTTCTCACTCATCATATGTACTCATACACCTATACATCCTATTACACAACGCCACTCATCCATAGTTACCCACATACATAGTCACTTATGCTAATAAAGAATCAAACATCCATTTACTTGCATATACAGTTATACACACACCACCACACTTACTTCTACAGAAACTTACACATACTTAGTATTTTAAACAATCACTTATAGAAACATATACTTATTCATACAGGAAATCTTTCAATCTCTCACTCTCACATATACTCACTTATATACACCAATAGTCACATATACTAGTTTAAAACATATGTAGTTACTCATAAAGACACTATTGAGACAGTCATTCACTCACTGACACACCCATGCACACACTCATCCACCCATACAGTCCTGCACACATGCTGTCTTCAACACATACAGTGAGTCACTCATTCATGCACCTATGCCCTACGTACTACCCCCCACCGAACCATACAGACACTCAGACACTCATACTGATACTCAAAAAAACAACTAATAACCTATATAGACACTCATGTAGCTACTCACCAACCCATGCAGCCACTTATACACAAAGTGAGAGACTGATACAGATATTTACATATTTAAACATTACTCACTAAGCCATGTATTCACTAAGATACACTTAATCAGTCAGTTATACAATCAATTTTTCAAAAACAAATCATCCATTTAGACACTTATATACCCATTTATTCTTCCATCGACCTTGAGATATACATATATAAAACATATGTAATTTTCAGAAAAACACACATTCACTGGATTATGTCATCAGTGATGTCATCAGTGATGTCATTTGAGATGTCATCAGTGATGTCATGAGTGATGTCACTGGCCATGTCATGAGTGATGTAATATGTGACGTCATCAGCAGTGCATAGCGGGCGCGCGAGTTATAGTTAGCTGAACTAACTATAACGGGGGAATTTCTATGGTTTTGTACAAGTGAAAAGTCCAGCTAACTATAACGCCCCTGAAACCTATGTTTTTTTCAGTGAATATATATATATATATATATACATTGTTAGACCTGTCAGCCCTAGGGTGGTCTTTCCCCGTATTTTTTGCCCTTGTCGCCTCATTTTTGCCACCATCTTTTTGTTGGCCCTAGGTCTCTGGGCGCCTTACCACTGCCAAACAGTGCTGAGGTGCAGGTGTTCTCTCCTTAAAACATGGCTGCCACAGGCCCCTACTTCTGCGGAGTGGCCATTGCATACACGCACTAGTGGTTAGGAGCAGGCTGGGACATCTTGATACAGTATCTTTACCATGCCGCCTTTTTGTCCCATAGACAGATATGTGGAAGCTCCTGGAACCTTCCAGCCCTGGGAGGGATTATGCTTTGCCGCCTTTACTGGAGGGTCACCTGACCTAGGGGTATAAGCGGAAAGGAGGGAAACTGGACTAGTCAGTTGGGGCACCACTGGACCTGGGGGAACCTCTGCCGGAGCGTAGGCGGTTGAGCCTAGGGGAGGAACCTACACTACTGGGACTGACTGAGTCTAGGCCCTGCTGTACCCAAGTTAGATAAGGGACTCTGCCTGCCTGCTGATCTTGTCTGGTGAGGAGGCAACCCAGGGGACCATCTCCAGTGTGCTGCAGGGACCCACCCTGCCTCTGATGCCTGCCAACTCAAACCTCTTCTCCCCTTCATAAGCCTGCCAGGGAGACCTGCCATCTTCCTTCCCCCCCTAAGATAAGTGCTGCCCTGGAAACATGGACCTGCAGGTAAAGCACTGTGTCCACCTAGCGCTGTGCTGCCAGAACTGTGCCCCTGGGAAATAAGTTGCCTGCTGTTGAGTGCTGTGTCAGCTCTCAGCGCAACTTCTCTGCCCCATCGCTGAATTGCTGCTGTGCCTCCCCCCGCCTGCACGTTGTGCCTCCCAAGCGCTGTGTCTTCTAAGCGCTGTAAGCTCCCAAATCACCGCCGCTGCCCAGGTACCTGCAACCTAGCGCTGTGCTGGTGTGAGCGCTTCTCGCTGGAGTTCACCGCCACGGCCCCCGGCGCTGCGATCCCTGAACCGCTGTGGGGCCCGATTCACCGCCGCAGCCCGGCACCACTGGAGGTCCCCGCCATGGCCCCTGAGGCCTGGGAGGGCCGCCGCGGTAGAGGGGAAGGCCGCGCTAGGCCTTGGAGCTCTCCCTCATGGCAGACATCATCGGCCGCGTTGGGTGGCAGGCGCGGCCCCATTGGCTCCTGCGGCCGCACCCCCCCTGTAAGGCGCCCTTCAATTGGCCGTGCGTCCGGCCCCCAGAACGCTGCAATCCTGTTGGCTCCCGGGCCGAGGTGAGACCCGGAAGGCCGGGAGCCAGCAGAGAACACCGACATGGGGGCTCCAAGGAGAGCGGGAGCCCCCGGCCTTTCCCCCCCGAGCCAAGACAGGACCAAGAGGGCCTACCGAGGCCCAGGGCATACAGGTAACCCCCCGGGGAAGGCGAAAGGAGGGCGACGATCATCAGGGATAGTCGGGCTGCTGCGGAGAGGTCCGCACAAGTAGTGGCAGCCCCGCGTCCGCCCCTCACTTCCAGGGAACTGCAACCGGGCCTCGGGGGCCCCATTTACGCTGTACAATCCCGCTGATGGGATAACGTGAATATCAGGCTGCCCAAGAGAGTGACGTGAGAGTTATTCACACTATGGTGAATCGAATAAGTAAACTGTACCCTGAAGTTGCCTGCACAGGTTACCTGCGTGAATTATTTGTTGGCATGAGATTACCCCCTCTATTTACCTGTTTGACCGTGTTGTTGCACTACGATTCAATGACTTATTTTTCGGAATGAATTAATTGTTGCCCTGAAATGCACTGCTTCATTTACAGGAATGAATTAATGGTTGCCCTAAAATGCACTGTTTAATTTAACTGAATGGTCTAGTTGTTGCCCTGCGAGTATCTGTTTAGCTACTTGAATGAATTGACTGCTATTTTGAATTACCTTCATTATCCCTGAAATGAATTGATGCGCCATGTCTTGCCTTAGATAAAAGATCTTGTTTTAAAAACCACTTGGTGTAGTGTCCTTCATTGTGTGCGCATGGCTGAGTCCGTGTGAGTGAGTGCTGCACAACGGCTTTACACATTGCCTTCGGGTGCCGTCCTACCTTGCGCCAAGCTACCACGTCGGAATTGGTGACCCCAATTCTAACATTGGTGTTCAGCGGTGGGATTGGGACTTATGCTTGTGCAGCACCCTACAGGGATTCAGTGTGTGCCGCAATTGGACACTAGTTGTGTCGCAAACCTAGCGAATTGCCCTTCACTGTCTGTTTGATTGTATAGGCTCCTGTTTTGAACCTGTTTCCTACGTCCTAGTATTTTTCCCTTGAATTGCCTGGGGCCCCACCTGTCAGGATGGAGTTCGAGCTGGCCAAACTAGAAATGTACACAGTGGTGCAGCTGAAGGAGTTCTGTCAGGGGATGGGGGTGTCCGTCAAGTGAGGCGCCAAGAGAGAGGAGCTTCAGAAAGCCTTGAGGGCATGGGTATTGGCCCACCCGGGGGGAGAGGGGATGAAGGACAGGGGGAGCCAGGCGCTTCGGGGGAGCCAGGCGCTCGAGGGGAACCGGGAACTTCAGGAGAGTTGGACCTACTGCAGGTAGCCATTAGTGACAATGTGTTGCCAGGGAGGCATTCCAGGGCAGGTAGTAGTGTGTCAGCAGGGAGTGGGTCGGTGGAGGAGTACGAGGACAGGAGGGAGGAGAGGCAATTGAGATTGGAGCTTGCTAGGATGGTGAAGGAGAAAGAGTAGAAGAGGCTAGACATGGAGGAAAGGAAGCTTGCGCATGAGCTCAGCCTAAAGGAGTTGGAGTTGCGAGCATTGCAACCAGGGGCGCAAGGCAACAGGAATGGTTGCAGCGTACCCACTGAGGCTCCACGAGATCCTAAGTTCTATCTACAGAAGGAGGTGGTGGTAAGGGATACCCTCCTGACTTTAGAAATGGAAGATCGAACCAATTACCCTATCATGAAGGAGGCACTGCTTAGGAAGTTTGGTCTCACCCCAGAGAAGTATCGCCAGAGGTTCAGCAACAGCCATAAGCTTCCCACACAGAACTGGGTGGATTCTTTTGACTATGCACGTGAGGCCTTAGAGGGTTGGGTGCGTGGTAGCGAAGTGAGCGACTACGAGGGGCTGTACAACTTGTTTTTAAGGGAGCACCTCCTCGATAAATGTTTTCCAGAGCTGCGTCAACACCTGGTGGACCGCAAGCTGACCAACCCTCGGAAGCTTGCGTTAGAAGCAGATACCTGGGTTAGCACCTGGGTGTCCCACAAGGGACCCGAGGGAGACACGCCGAAAGGCAGACAGGGCATACCCCAGAAGAGAGAGGGGGGAGATAAAAAGAAGGAGTTCTTTAAAGGCCCCCAAAATAGACCACAAGGGAAGTGGGTAGGTTCCCTACCCCAATCGGGATCCCAGAAACCCACTTAACCTGACAAGAGTCAGCAGCCCAGAACTCTCCGGTGTTACAAATGTGGGGAGGTTGGACACTACAAGGGGGATCCCCAGTGTCGCAAACGGACCCCAGCCCCCACAGGAGATAAGAGCCCCGGGGTGGCTAGTTTAGCGCTGGGGGGAGTTGTCCCTAGATGAGGGGGGTGAGTGGACAGGCTTGACCCTGGTTTCACTGGGGGATAGAGGGATGGTCCCAGTGACGCAGTTGCCCTCGATCACTGCCAAGTACTGGCAGAGGGTACGGCTTAACGGGGAGGAGGTGGAGTCTCTGAGGGACACGGGTGCCAGCATGACGATGGTAAGACGTCAGCTGGTGTCCCCAGAGCAGGTGATTCCTGAAGTATTCCACCCGGTGGTAATGGCTGATAACAGCCAGAGTCATTACCCCGTGGCCCAAGTTCCCTTTGAGTGGGGAGGAGTCTCAGGCCAGTTGAGAGTTGCAGTAAGCCCTGCCATGCCGGTGGACTGTTTGCTCGGAAACGACTTGGAACATACCGCCTGGAAGGAAGTGGAGTTCAACGCCCATGCTGAGATGCTGGGGTTACCAGGGTGGACCTGCGTGGTCACGAGGTCCATGGCTGCCCGGCAAGGAACTCAACCCGGGTTGGAGCTTGAAACAATGGCCCAGCCCAATGCTGGTCAATAGGACACTGTGGAGGACGCACCCTGCGAGATGGATGGGGAGCCCGCGGAGGTGACCCCGGAGTCCTTGGAGGTGGATGTTGTTCCCGTGGGGGACTTTCCGACCCCTGCAGAGTGGCAGGTGGAAGGAGGGCCTACCCAGGAGAAATTTTGTCGGGCACAGAGAGAGTGCCCCACGCTTGAAGGTATGCCGCGGCAGGCCGAAGCCCAAGTGACGAACCAAGAGACCGGCAATTACCATATTTACTGGGAGGATGGCCTCCTCTACAGTGAGACTAAGGCTCCGGTGGATGGGTCATCAAGGACCTTAGTGATTCCCCAATGCTACCGAGCCTTTCTGTTGGAATTGGCACACGAGATACCACTAGCAGGACACCTGGGCCAGGACAAAACCTTTGCTCGGTTGGTCCCACATTTTTACTGGCCCAGAATGCGAGTCGCCTCTCACACCTTTTGCAAGACCTGTAAGACTTGCCAGGTGAGTGGCAAGACTGGGACTAAGTTGAAGGTCCCCCTGGAGCCGCTCCCGGTTGTCAGTACCCCTTTTGAGCGGGTCGGCATTGACATTGTCGGGCCGATGGACCCGCCTACTTCTTCGGGACACAGGTTCATCTTGGTGTTGGTGGACCACACCACCCGGTACCCGGAGGCGATCCCTCTGAGGACCATCACTGCACCTGCGGTGGCGCGGGCCTTGATGGGGATTTTTACCCGTGTGGGATTCCCCAAGGTCGTGGTGTCAGATAGGGGCACGAATTTCATGTCGGCCTACATGCAGGCCATGTGGAAGGAGTGCGGAGTGACCTACCGGTTCTCCACTCCTTACCATCCCCAGACTAACGGGCTCGTAGAGCGCTTCAATAAGACTCTGAAGGTTATGACCCGGAGTCTGTCCGAGGACTTGAGACGGAAGTGGGACGTCCTCTTACCCTGTCTGCTGTTCTCCTACCGAGAGGTGCCGCAGAAGGGGGTCGGGTTCAGCCCCTTTGAGCTGCTCTAGGCCACCCCGTTAGGGGGCCCCCCAGCCATGTGAAGGAGGGGTGGGAGAAGACTTCTACGAAGCTTCCCCGTGACGTGGTCAGCTACATGCTGGCATTCCGCAGCAAGATGGCCAAGCTGTGGAAGGAAGCCTCAGACAACCTGGAGGCTAGTCAAGCCGTCATGAAGGAGTGGTATGACCGCAACGCTCGGTCGGTGGAGTTGGATGTTGGACAGAAGGTGTGGGTCATGGAGCCCGAAGAGCTTAGCGCCCTCCAGGACCGGTGGACTGGACCGTACAACATTTTGGAGAAAAGTGGCCAGATCACTTACCTTGTCGACCTCAAGACCCCCCGACAACTCAATCGGGTGTTCCACATCAACTGCCTGAAGCCGCACCATGAGCGATCAGAGCTTGCTCTCCTTATGGTGATGGATGGGAGCGAAGAGGAAGAGAGCGAGCCTCTTCCGGACCTTCTGGCGACCCAAGAGAAGGATGGATCGGTGGAGGGAGTGGTCCTCTCCCCATCCTTGACCTCTGAGCATCAGAGGGACTGCCGCCATGTCTTGGAGCAGTATGCCTCGTTGTTCTCCCTCACTCCTGGGATCACACATCTGTGTACCCATGACGTGGACACAGGGGACAGCCCGCCCATGAAAACCAAGTCTTACCTGCTGTCCGACAAGATCAAGATCAGCATCCAGAGTGAGGTGGCCAAGATGTTGGAGCTGGGGGTGATCGAACCTTCCAGCAGCCCCTGGGCTAGTCCGGTGGTGTTGGTGAAGAAAGCGGCCCCACCGGGCACCACACCGGAACTTCGGTTTTGTGTGGATTACCGTGGCTTGAACTCCGCGACCAAGACGAATGCTCACCCGATCCCTAGGGCGGATGAGCTTATCGACCGACTGGGAGAAGCTCAGTATCTGAGTACCATCGACCTGACTTCAGGATATTGGCAGATTGCCATGGCAGACGGAGCCAAGGAGAAGACTGCGTTCTCCACCCCCGAGGGCCGCTTTCAATTCAGTGTGATGCCCTTCGGGCTAAAGAATGCTCCGTCCACTTTCCAGCGGTTGGTCAACCAGGTGATTTCTGGCCTAGAGGCCTTCTCAGCTGCCTACCTGGAATACATAGCTGTCTTCAGCAGCAGTTGGGAGGACCATCTGGAGCATCTCCAGGAGGTGCTCCAAGCTCTACAGCGGTCTGGCCTAACCATCAAGGCTAGCAAGTGCCAGAATAGACAGGGATCTGTCGTCTACCTGGGATACCTGGTGGGCGGGGGTAAGGTGCAACCACTCCAAGCCAAAATTGAGACCATCTTGGCCTGGGAGCCCCCCAAAACCCAAATGGATGTCCGGGCTTTCCTCGGCCTCACGGGTTACTACCGCCGGTTTGTCAAGGGGTATGGAACCATCGTGGCCCCCCTGACTGAATTGACCTCTAAAAAGCACCGCTCCAGTGCTTAGAACTCCAGATTTCAACAAGGAATTATTCGTGCAGACAGACACCTCTGAGCATGGCATAGGAGCTGTGCTCTCTCATGAATGAGGAAGGCCGAGACCAGCCAGTGGCCTTTATCTCCCGAAGGCTACTCCCCAGGGAACATCGGTGGAGTACGATAGAACGCGAAGCATTCGCCGTGGTTTGGGCCCTAAAGAAGCTGAGGTCATATCTTTTTGGTTCTCACTTCCTCATTCAGACTGACCACCGACCCCTTCGCTGGCTCATGCAAATGAGAGACAAAAAACCCAAATTGTTGAGGTGGTCCATTTCCCTCCAGGGGATGGACTTTAGAGTGGACCATCAACCCGGAGTAGACCTCTCTCGGTTCTTCCACCTTAGTGATGAGAACTCATTAGAGGTTGGGTAGCTCTCCCCACTTTCGGCTGGGGGGGACGCATGTTAGACCTTTCAGTCCTAGGGTGGTCTTACCCCGGTTTTTTTGCCCTTGTCGCCTCATTTTTGCCACCATCTTTTTGTTGGCCCTAGGTCTCTAGGCGCCTTACCACTGCCAAACAGTGCTGAGGTGCAGGTGCTCTCTCCTAATAACATGGCTGCCACAGGCCCCTGCTACTGCGGAGTGGCCATTGCATACACGCACTAGTGGTTAGGAGCAGGCTGGGACATCTTGATACAGTATCTTTACCATCCCACCTTTTTGTCCCATAGACAGATATGTGGAAGGAAGCTCCTGGAACCTTCCAGCCCTGGGAGGGATTATGCTTTGCCGCCTTTACTGGAGGGTCACCTGACCTAGGGGTATAAGAGGAAAGGAGGGAAACTGGACTAGTCAGTTGGGGCACCACTGGACCTGGGGGAACCTCTGCCGGAGCGTAGGCGGTTGCCCCTAGGGGAGGAACCTACACTACTGGGACTGACTGAGTCTAGGCCCTGCTGTACCCAAGTTAGATGAGGGACACTGCCTGCCTGCTGATCTTGCCTGGTGAGGGGCAACCCAGGGGACCATCTCCAGTGTGCTGCAGGGATCCACCCTGCCTCTGATGCCTGCCAACTCAACCCCCTTCTCCCCCTCATAAGCCTGCCAGGGAGACCTGCCATCTTCCTTCCCCCCCTAAGATAAGTGCTGCCCTGGAAACATGGACTGTCGTTGTGAACCCTACAGGACCTGCAGGTAAAGCGCTGTGTCCACCTAGTGCTGTGCTGCCAGAACTGTGATTCTGGGAAATAAGTTGCCTGCTGTTGAGCGCTGTTTCACCTCTCAGCGCTACTTCTCTGCCTCATCACTGAATTGCTGCTGTGCCTCCCCCCGCCTGCACATTGTGCCTCCCAAGCGCTGTGTCTTCTAAGTGCTGTAAGCTCCCAAATCACCGCCGCTGCCCAGATACCTGCAACCTAGCGCTGTGCTGGTGCGAGCGCTTCTCGCTGGAGTTCACCGCCGTGGCCCTCGGCACCGCGATCCCTGAACCGCTGTGAGGCCCGATTCACCGCCGCAGCCCAGCGCCGCTGGAGGTCCCCGCCGTGGCCCCCGAGGCCTGGGGGGGACGCCGTGGTAGAGGGGAAGGCCGCGCAAGGCCCTGGAGCTCTCCCTCGTGGCGGATGGCATCGGCCACGTTGGGTGGCAGGCGCGGCCCCATTGGCTCCTGCGGACGCGCCCCCCCCTGTAAGGCGCCCTTCAATTGGACGCGCGCCCGGCCCCCAGAACGTCGCAATCCCTTTGGCTCCCGGGCAGAGGTGAGACCCGGAAGGCCGGTAGCCAGCGGAGAACACCGACGCAGGGGCTGCAAGGAGAGCGGGAGCTCCCGACCTTTCCCCCCGAGCCAAGGCAGGATCAAGAGGGCCTACCGAGGCCCAGGGAACACAGGTAACCCCCCGGGGAAGGCGGAAGGAGGGCGACGATCATCAGGGATAGCGGGGCTGCAGCGGAGAGGCCCGCACAAGTAGTGGCAGCCCTGCGTTCGCCCCTCACCTCCAGGGAACTGCAACCGGGCCTTGGGGGCCCCATTTACGCCGTACAATCCCGCTGATGGGCTAAAGTGAATATCAGGCTGTCCAAGAGAGTGACGTGAGAGTTATTCACGCTATGGTGAATCGAATAAGTAAACTGTACCCTGAAGTTGTCTGCAGAGGTTACCTGCCTGAATTATTTGTTGGCATGAGATTACCCCCTCTATTTACCTGGTTGACCGTGTTGTTGCGCTGTGATTCAATGACCTATTTTTAGGAATTAATTAATTGTTGCCCTGAAATAAATGCACTGTTTCATTTAACTGAATGAACTAGTTGTTGCCCTGCGAGTATCTGTTTAGCTACTTGAATGAATTGACTGCTATTTTGAATTACCTTCATTATCCCTGAAATGAATTGATGCGCCATGTCTTGCCTTAGATAAAAGATCTTGTATTAAAAACCACTTGGTGTCCTTCATTGTGTGCGCATGGCTGAGTCCGTGTGAGTGAGGGCTGCACAACCGCTTTACACATTGCCTTCGGGTGCCTTCCTACCTCGCGCCAAGCTACCATGTCGGAATTGGTGGCCCCAGTTCTAACATACATATACATATATATATTTGTATATGTATATGTGTGTGTGCATATGTGCTTTTCCGTATATTATATATCCGTATGTAGAAAACTGTGTGTGGTGTGTGACGACATGAGACCTCGCCAGATATCAGTCATCTATAATATGTCTTGGAAATTAATGAAGTAATGAACCCAATTTATGGAAAATGCAGGCCAAGTATAGAAAACAAAATCTATGTATACTGATCAGTCTAGTGAAATAACTTCTATGATGTTTTCATTTTTAACTCGTCGGAGAGCAGAAACTCCTCACGATTGAAACCAAGTGGCTTGGGGGAGGCGGGCTTTGTGTGTGTTTGTGTGTGCGTGTGTGTGTGTGTGTGTAAATAATTATTAGAATGTTAGTACTAGTTAAGCAATAACCTGTCCTCCTCGTTTTTACAGGAAATTCCCTTGATATTCACCTGAACAAGCCATTCTCTACCAAAGACCAGGACAATGATTCTAATACAGGTAGCTGTGCTCAACTCTATAAGGGAGGCTGGTGGTACAACGACTGTCACCATGCCAATCTCAATGGACTATACCTTGCTGGCACACACACCTCCTATGCAAATGGTATTAACTGGAGCTCGGGAAATGGATACTCTTATTCCTATAAATCATGTGAAATGAAGTTCCGGCCTGTGTAGACCTTTCACAACATTTAGTTACACTGATTAAACCCAATACAATTCAGACGTTATTATCTGTGATTGTAGCTATGTGTTTTTAGCAAAATAACTTTCTTTAAACGAGTCTTGTTAAGTTCTGCTCCAATTTTTCTAAAACTTAAATTACTTTTCCTGTAGTACAAATTAAGTGATCTGTAAATATTCCAAATTGTACTGCAATATTGAATGATTTTTCTGGACTTCTCTGTAACCCTGAGTGAATTGCCTGAAAACGGAATGACTTCTCTGCACCTTTAAATCACATCCCTCTAACCATGAACAACTTAAATTTAACACGAGGTGGCATCCCTGAACCAGTGTGCAGGTTTCTGGTAACACTGTGCCTCTATCTGTTAACACCATGTAAGTTCTCTGTAACAATGAGTTATTAACTTGTATCACGGTGTGACATTGTGTACAGTATATCTGAGTGATGTTAATACTGACAAACCTTTCATACGTCCCCCACCATTAAGAAACCAGCCTGTAACACTGAGCCTGTAATACCATAACATACTGTGTGAGACTGACAAGTATAACACAAGATTTCTTTCCTATAGCTTTTTTTTAAATGAATTTCCGTACTATAACAAGAATCTTCCAAATAACATTGTGAGACTCACCAATTGTACAAAGTGGATACCATGCAGCAGTGAGAGTCGCTCCAACAACAACAACACTTCCAATACTGAGATGATTAAAAGGCCAGCCTTGGACCCACCCTGCAAATCTAGCCAATTTCCTGTCCCACATCTTAGATTGCTGTATCGCTCATGTTCCCAGGACAATATGTAAACATACCTCTCCAAAAGTGTTGAGACATACCATCTCCTCGAGCCATACCAGGGCAGGTTTAATCTGTGCAGAGCCGGCTGGGGTTACCTCAGAGGGTGACAACCTGAGGATGAATATGTATGGTGTCTTTCAACCATTGCAGGTTTTGGACTTGTAAGCACCAATATAGATTAATTTACCACCCTGGGCGTTATGGATACGACACATGATTGGATCCAGTTTTCTTTAGCAGGCATTAAACTGTCATATGCCAATAGTCCCTATAGCTCAGTCTTTAACTTTGTACTTGTAATCTGTTTAAAAAAACCAGTGTCCCTACATTTTCCTGTTACCATTTTATGACCATAGCTGTTGGTTTTGCTGACCCACGTCCTTCCGCTTCACGTCTGTATGTATGCTGATGGCTCCCCAATCCTCCTACAGTACATGGGATATACTTTCATTTCAGCCAGGCAGATCCCGCCTCGCTATTCGGATTCCGGTCCACTTTCTGAAACCTCTCCAACACGTTTGTGATTCCTTCTATATTCCCTGGAACTCAAATGTCTTCCCTTTCCCAACCTACACAGGAACATATCATGCTCCAGTTCTCTAAGCATTCTTCTCAACAATAATCAGTCTTTTCAACTCTGGATTCGCTCTGTCATTAGCACTAGATTCATTCATTTTAAAATCTCTTGTTGTTCCTTTTCTCTGTTTTCCATCACAGTATCACTTGGCAAATGCGTTTATATCCTCTTGCTTGTGTTATGGCAACCGTATTTACTTGAGCACCCCCAAAAGCTAAAGCTAAGTGGTAAGGTCCTTGGGTGACATTCAGCACTTCCTCCTCTGTAAGGAATTTACTGCCTCATTGAGGGCTCCTCCTGTTCCTCAATCTGCTGCTCCTTTTCACATGTTTAATGTTGGGTAGAATACACAAACAAGGTGCCCGTGACAGAACTAATTTGAGTACTGTAACACTTTGGTCAACTTAAGCTAGTCCTCTTTGTTTAATCACATATAAACCCTCGGGGACTCGGACTAGCTAACTAGTCCTCTCTCTCCCTCTTGTTACACGCATAATGTTGGGTAGAACCACCTTCAACAATATGAATATCCATGAAGATAAGATCCTTTTTAGGTCTCGCCTGAGCCAGCGCTTTAGCGCTGCTCTGGCGAGAGCTATTGAAAACGGGGATGTGGAAGTGCAAACAGTGCTTTCCAGGCCCCCAACTACAGTGCATGTGTGCCAGGCACGCGCACCATTTGGCAGCCTGCATTTACATTTCGCGGGCGCTTTGATGTTCTCAGTGAGCCGCGCGGCCACTGAGAACATCAAAGCACCCGCGAAAGTGCACACCTTTTGCCACCCCCTCCCTTATCCCACTTCCTTACCAGGCCTTGTCTTCATGCAGTTGCTAATTCCATATTCTCGCACTATCTTCATTCACTTCTCGCCTCTCTTTCTCTCCTTGCTTAGCTTCTCTGCCATTTCCTGGCTTTTGTTGTCTGTTACTGTCTGACTTTGCCGTAACTTTCTATCTCCCCTTCTGTCTTACTTTTACTTTCAAACCTTACTTCTCTAAGTCCCTTTCTTTTCTTTCACCTCTCTGGTCTTGTCGTTTCTTTCGCTCCTTAGCCTTGCCTTCCTAAACTCCATCGCCTGGCTCTCTTTCCTTTTCTTTAAATCTGCCTTGCGTTGTTTTTCTCTTTTACTCACTTTCTCTTGCTCGCTGCATCTTTTACGCATTTCCTACACTCGTACAGCCATCACTCTCCCATGCTCCCTGTAGCTGACGTACCTCGGTGTATGCATTGGATAACAGGATGTTTAGATGCAGTGACCACATAACGCACAGGTGCCAATAAGGAAGGAGTGACCCTGGGCGCTGCTGCCTGCCGTGTCCAGGCCACGCGTTGTGGTTGGGGGGGTGGGGGCTGGACAACAGGCAATGCACAATGTGCTGCCCTGTCTTCCAAAAGGTGGGAGGGGATCTTCAGTATTTGTGTGGTCTTTGTGAGAAGTTTATCTTGTTACAGGCACTTACACGGTCTTTGTCATACGTGCAATGTGAGTGAGGAATAATTTAAGGATATGTTCTGATTAATTAGCACCTGTAAATCGCCCACACTGCTATTAGTAAAGCATTGCGGCGCCATTATATAGTGCACAGTATGACTTCCAAGCGTTTACCATAATCACAGTGTGATTTGGCTTTGTTTTCTTGTGGCCAGCTGAACACAAACGCAGCAGGAGACAGTCCTTTGGTGGTCTCACCATGCTCCGCATAGGCCTAAGGACTTTGCTCCCCGTCGCATTGTAAGCCTGGAAGTTTGCTCCAAACTCTCCCATCTATTTGCCTCCCTGCTCAGCAGCTACTCGGCAGCAGTGGACATCCCAAACCAAGGCGCGCAACGCCCATTGGGCTCAAAGGGCTTTAGCCAGCCCCCCCCCCCCCCAATTCACCCCTGGAATTAATTGCTGTGAAGGGTTTTATAACGGGGAGTCGTGAGTATTCGCGAACCTCTGATCTGGGCTAGCAGTTCGAAGCTGCATGCAGCCACATGCAGCACTGTAGCATCAAGAAAACATGTGCATGTTATACTTGGTTTCCTTCAGAAATCTTCGAGTAATAGTGGACATTTGTATGGTTGCCTGCCAATATAAGAGGGATTGCCGAAGATCGTTTTGATGCCGTGGGACGGAATAAATAAAAGGCTCTATAGCTCATTGGGTTGAGCGTTCACTGATCAGATGTTTATGAAATCTGCAAAGTAGCGCGTGAAAGACGATCTCAAATCTTGGTTGCAATGCGTCAGAAACGATGTCTTTGGGTTTAGTTGTAATAACAATTACTTCTTCACAAATAGTCAATCTTTCGTGTTTTTGGCACTACGTAATCAGTCAGTGCAACACTGGCCCACCCCCTCCACCCAAGGGGATGTGCTTTTCTTTCCTTTTTACTGCTCATTGGTTAGAATGTTCTCTTTTCGGAGATTCTATTGTAGCGCCTGAGAGCCCATCCGCTCCACGGAAAGGACGGGGCCGAAGGAGTGGTGAAATGTAAAACAAGCATTTGCAATGCAATAGGTCTCGCATTTACTCGAGTTTAAGCTATTGGCATTATAAATGACAATGTGTTTTATTTATGTTCCAAAATCAAAACATAAATAAAAGGCATTGTCATTTACAATGCCAACAACTCAAACTCACGTAAATGCGAGACCTATTGCATTGCAAATGCTTGTTTATCCATGGGTATTGTTCTATGGACCACATACTGGTTTCACTTACTGTGATGATAGCGACTATATCTTTTTCATTCTTATTTTTCATTCTTTTTTCTCCTTCTTAGAGATTTCCTGATTTGTGGGGAGGCATTAACGGGAGGGAGTGAGGAGGTGGATTCTGCGAGGCAAAACTGAAACGAAGTACTTCATAATTTTTTATGTGTTACATAATTGTATTCCTTTTGCTGGATAGAGGCTTGTGTATTCTAATGACTGCTTATGAGTATTATGTCTGACCTGATTACTGTATCACTGGCACTTTCTTTCAATAAAAAGCTGTTTTAAAAAAATTGCTTCTCTAGAAGATTTTCTCACAATCCGCCGACCAATTGCACTGTTTGAAAATGGCTAACTGGGAAAAGATCAAATGACCCCATCTTGTTAATTTGGGGTATTATGGTATTCTCCACTTTATTATTTCTAGTAAATGTGACCCTTGCTGAGGCGCAGGCAGTCCCAACCCTTTAGTACCTGTGAGCTTCAGACACCCTGTAATGTTGAGAGTACAAGCGCACATGCGCAGTGAAATGGTTCAAGTGTTGCTCACACAGAGATAGGGCCACTTTGTCCTAAGTAACATCATTAAAATATTAAAAATGTTGACAAGGCTTTCTGCCTATAGACAACAACTGAAGTATGGTGTAATTTAATTTGAAGCGCCAAACTCAGATGCAACATTGATGACAAGGATAGACAAATGTTGCATTTGCTATGGTTATATATGACATTGGGTCTGATAATAGGACTTTGGGGGGCAACCAATGGTGGAGGTATGCTTCCTGGGAGGTTTTGGTTGGTTAGTACAGTTCAGAAGCCTGTCAGTGGTATGCGGACTGGGTTTTGGAAGGGAGGGGCAAGGCAGTAGGCACAGGTAGAGGGATTTTGAGCTACCAGCCACCATTTGTAGTAAGGCAAGGTTGGTATCCTAGGCAGGGCCAGGTCTTTTGGAAGAGTAGCTTTGGAAGGAGGATTATGGAGAATCGAAGATTCAAGGATCCTTAAATCACTATTCCTCCTGCAAAGGGTCAGGCACGAAGACTTACTGGTGTTTGTTGAGAGGAAAGGCAGCGCCAGTGGGGATGGATCTAGCCAGTGTGTAGAGCTTCAGAGGGCGTGGCCACAGAGGTTATTGCATGCTCGCAGCCGTGCCCTATAAAGGTCTACACCAGAAAGAGAGGAGTGAGAGGCACTACCCCTGTGGGACAGGGGGTGCAAAGCAAGGGGGCTGTGGTAGTACTGCGCAGGCAGAATGAGTGGGAGGTGCTGGGACGACAGCGTGAGCACCAGTTAAGGGAGGTCTGGGAGACCGATGGAGGCGGTGGGGACGAGGGCGATCCTCAAGTGGACAGTCTAGGTGACCCTTGGTGTCAGATACATGGGACAAGGTAGCTAGGAGGAAATGAGCCACAGCACATTGGGCCTAATCACCTGCAGTCCGGTTGCATGGTTAGACACCGAATCAGACTCAGGAGAGCCTGGTGTGGCTCAACTACCTGGAGGTGAAGACCAGCTGTGGTCCCTGACGACCAACCTAACAGCAATGAGGGACAGTAACAGGGCAGATTGGGAAGGTCTGTGGAGGCCTCTTCTGAGACGGAGAGGGGAAGATCCGGTGTGGCCTTCCCGAGAAGGCAACATGTGCCTTTCCGAGCAGACAACATGTGCATGGTTGGATGAAAGTACCTTCGATTATGAAATGGCAGGTCTGAGCGGACTACAGAAAGTGACGGGTGAGGCTATTGAGCAGTTGGTATTAGATTATGAGGAGGACAAGGTAGAGGATGGGGAGTTGATTGAGTAGAATACGGATGGAGCAGTGACTGAATGGCAATGGAGGTCATGCGGCAGTGGCATGGGGGAGAAAGGTGGTGATAAACTCCTCTTAGTATCTTGCAGGACAAAGTTCATTAGAAGAAGGTGGAGAAGGTGAATGGCGGCACAGTGAATGACAGAATGCCAGGTCAGCTGTCACAAGAGATTGGACAACCTGTAATGGTCTCAAAAGCGGTTGAGGTGGGGAGTGCCGGTACACTGTTTAAGTTGGCAAAAGAATGTGAACAACCTATGATGGTCTCTAAAGGAGTGCAAGTGGAGACGGATGGGGTGCCTCATGGAACAGAGGTATGATGACTGAAAGGGGCATATGGATATGTGCTGATAGCGGGTGGGGACAGAGGATTGGGTGGATAGAAATAGGTAGATAAAGAAGGAAATATTGCAGTAGTGGACAAGGACAAGGTAGGGGAATAACAGGGGAATGTGAGTTGAAGATTGGGGCAGACACAACAAAGGAAAATGGGAAAGATGACGATAAATAGAAAGATAAGGGCAGCAAAGAATTGACTGTCAAAATGTTACAATTAATGGGGTTCACCAAACCCTTGGGGGCTCATCTCAAGGGGTCCACGAAAGAAAAGATATGGAAGGACGAGTACATGGAGGTATTTAAGCTTCTACAAAGGGAATTTTTTGAAAAAGAAACATCTAAAGAGAGGAGTATGAGTTAGCAAAATGGCTCAGAGTCCCTGCTACAATTGAGAATTGGACACCGGTGTTTCAAATATAGGCCAGTGCCTACTGTAAGAAATTCGCAGAGCGGTTTGTTGACTTGTATAAATGCATGGACGTAATATGAAAGACCCCATTCACATTTGGGGGTTATGCCTGGGTAAGGTACGATTAGGAGCTTAGGATACAAATGGCCTTTGGATTTTATTTGATAGTGTTACCTATTTGGGTGGTTCCGAAGATGGAAAAAGGGCAGCTCAGGTGAATTCAGCATTTATTATGACTTTTAGGGCAGTGGGTGAATGACTATATTTCAGAGACTTTTCCACAGTTTCATACTCTTTGGTAGACATAGCTACTGACACACTCAACACAGTATGGGAAGGGGCATACATGTCAAAGAGTGATATTAAACAGCTGATAGTCTGAAAAATGCACTCTGCTAATCAGTTTTTTAACAACATTGAACACGTCCATGCTGTCTTGGCACGTCATCTGTCCCATGAACATGATATCAATACCAAAAAAAAGCTGATCGCACAAATATGCATATGTCCCTGGACCTATGGCGGGGGCGACCAACGCCTGCGACCTGGGGCTGCTGGGGGGCACCATGCTGGCTGCAGACTTGCCTGGGCACTGTAATTCTTGCTGTGGCCCCCCAGGGGAGAGCCTGACCACGGAGAATGAAGGCGGTGGCACAGGAGGTCAACAAATGTGTAGGCCCACCGACTGAGATCGGCTGAGGAGGACTGCCGGTGGCATTATGGTACGCAATCACGTAGTGTGGCCGCACTGCCTCTGAGGACGGTGCTGCGTGGGCAGGGTGGCGCTCCTTGATTGCACGTGGGAGCACAAAGGAGACGGGGCAGGTTAAAGCCCTCTGCATTGTACAGCTAGGCTGAGCAGCTGGTTTGCTGTTTATGGGCGGAGGACCACCAGCAATGCAGCAGGGTAGCGTTGTGAGCTGAGAGGCCTCGCGCAGTAAACAGACCACGCTGGTAACCTAAGCGTAAAAGGCCATTTATTAGGACCAGGCTGCACAACATGATCAATAACCAAAATAACAGCAACAACAATCCCAACAACCCCCCAACATCACTCTTCATCCATTCACTCTGTTTACCCTCTCCGAACTCACTTCTACCACTCTCATGCCCCGTTCCAGTCTTCATCCATTTCCACCGTTCTCGTTGCATCCCCCCGGTATCACCTGGCATTCCCCTCATGCCTTCCTCACCCCCGCCATTCACTCTTCCCCTCCCCCCGAGGGATGGGTACGCCCGCTATTGACTGCCCCACCCCTCCCAAGTATCGCCAACACAGCAGCCTGTTCTAAACTGGCACGCTACACCAACCCTACCTCCGAACCCTAGTAACTGCAGGGCGGGTGGGTGGTCTCTCAAACACAGCCCTCCCAATGGTGCTGAGAACGCAGGAAGAGGAAGTTCCCTTCCTCCCCTGCGTTCTTAAACCCACCCCCTGACCCGGCCAGGTCTTCCCCTGCGCGAACGACCCCGGGGGAAGACTAGTCTGCAACTGTGCTTCCCCCGGGGCCCACCATCGCGTAATGGACAGACCACGCTGGTAACTTAAGCGTAAAAGGCCATTTATTAGGACCAGGCTGCACAACATGATCAATAACCAAACTAACAGCAACAACAATCCCAACAACCCCCCAACATCACTCTTCATCCATTCACTCTGTTTACCCTCTCCGAACTCACTTCTACCACTCCATGCCCCGTTCCATTCTTCATCCATTTCCACCGTTCTCGTAGCATCCCCCTGGTATCACCTGGCATTTCCCTCATGCCTCCATCACCCCCCCGCCATTCACTCTTCCCCTCCACCCCGAGGGATGGGTACGGCCACTATTGAGTCCCCCACCCCTCCCAAGTATCGCCAACCAGGGAACCCCCTTCTAGGGCGGTTACCTGCCCCCCCCCGAGGTCTCACTGCACCTCCAACCGTCCCATCCATTCACACATTCCTGTGACACCAAATCTCCTCATTCCACAACTTTCTCACCACATCCCGCATCTCCATCATGTAATACGAGTTTCCCAATCGTGAGAGATGCACACCGTCACCAAGCCTATCACCCTCACTCCCCCAAGGCCCAGATGCCGTCTGGCAGCCCGGTCTTGCAGATCCGCTCCTGGCGCCAATCTCCGGAACCGCTGCCACTGCGAATGAGACAAAGCATCCGCTATGTCATTATTCGCCCCAGGGACATGCTTGGCTCTGGAAACCACATTCAACCTCAGGCATTTCAACATGAAACTCCTCAGCAGTCGCAGCACTCTCCGATCCCTCGCCCTCTGTCGGTTGACCAACTCGACCACTGTCATGTTGTCCACATGAAACAGCACTGACCTGCTCTGAAACTCGGATCCCCACACCTCCAGAGCCACCAACAATGGGAAACATTCCTGAAATGTAATGCTCCTCCTCTGCCGCACCCAGTGAGCTGGCCACTCCTCCACGCACCACCTTCCGTCCCAGAAAATCCCAAAACCTGCCACCCCGGCTGCATCTGAATAAATTTGTACTTGCCAAACCATCCTCTCGTCCTCAAAGTCCAGCGACACCCCATTGAAATCCGCCAAAAATGTCACCCATGTCCTCAAGTCTGCCCGGACCCCCGTGGAAATCCGAACTCTATGGTGCGGAAGAATTGCCCCCGACATGGCCATGTGGAGCAGACTGCAGAAAATCCGTTCAGCCCTCACCACCCGGCATGCAAAATTCAGAAAGCCCAGAAGCTGCTGCACTGTCCTCAACGCGATCCGCTTCTCACCGATCGCCCACAATAGGCACGCCCGCATTTCCGCCACTTTCGCCTCGGGAAGTCGAGCCACCCACTAAACCGAGTCCAGCTCCACTCCCAGGAACGTCAGGTAGCAGCTAGGCCCAGCCGTTTTTTCAGGCGCCAAAGGGACTCCGAACTGTTGCGCCATCTCCTGGATCGTGACAGGGCCCTGCCGCAATTCCCGGAAAGCGCCTTTCCCAAAAACAGGAAATCATCCAGCTAATGCGTGACGTCACGATGCCCGCTGATCTGTGTAAATGTCCACTGCAAGAATGAGCTAAACATCTCGAAAAGCGCGCAAGAAATCGCACACCCCATGGGCAAAACCTTGCCCACGGAAATGGCCCCTGCAAAC
Source organism: Triturus cristatus (assembly GCF_964204655.1). NCBI lineage: Eukaryota > Metazoa > Chordata > Amphibia > Caudata > Salamandridae > Triturus > Triturus cristatus. The sequence continues at coordinate 1,002,282,820 of NC_140580.1, forward strand.
TGCATCCCAAGCAGAGAGAAATCCGCAGGGTGTATTGGCAGAAGGCGGAAGGCAGATATTACATCACATTTAGCCAGTTCCGCCCCCGGCCCACACACCCTCACTAGGCGGATAGCGTCATCCACCGATGCATAGAGCACCCTCGAGTCTGCTTCAGCGATGAAATCATTCACAGACCGCACTTCGGGCCACGATAGGTGATGCATCATGCGAAACTCACCCTTCTCCTTCTTCGGCACAACTCCCAATGGGGAGATGATCAAATCATCAACCGGCCAGCTGACAAAAAGGCCCGCAATCCTCCCTTCCTCCACCTCTTTCTTCAACTTGGCCGCCACCACCCCCGGCAATTCTTTGGCCGATTTCAAATTGTCCGCCCATCTCCGCACCCTAGGTCCCTGATAGCCCACCCGAAAACCTTCTGTGAAACCCCACTGAATCTTCAAAGCCGCCTCCCTGTCTGGGTAACACGAAAGCCACGGGGCCATCTCCTCCACCTTAACTGGTGTAGGCGCCCTTCTGTCCAGACTGTCCCCTTCCCATCGCGTTTCGCCATTGCTCGGAGGGCGTGACCAAGGTAAAGCATTGGGTAAGGCCGTGCCACCCCCCCACAGATTTGGTGCACTCATGCTTGAACTTACACGGGTAGCGAGAACAGTAGCCCCTGTTGTAGCTCCAACATGCTCCGGTGTTGCCCCCGTCTGGCTTGGCGGGCTGACCTGTAGGCCCCGGCCCAGCATTATACCCCCCCACCCCACTTTGGGCGGGACGCTGTGGAAAAGACCGGTACGTGACCGGCAGGCCACTGGCTGTGTGTGTAGACGCCAACAAATGCGTGGATGCCATCCACTGCATCCGCAACTCTTGATCCACTTCCCCCCAGTGCTTGTCTGGATTCACGCTAACCCTGGCTCGGAACTCCTCATCATAGCTCAGACAAGCAAAGCCCCCAAATTGCATCTGGGCCTTTCTTTTGATATCCATGTACTTCAGCAGCGTTATGGCCCTATCTAAGTGTTTCTCGCAATAAATACTAGCATAAATGAGAAACGCCGATGTCCAATTTTCCATGTTCACGGGAACCCTGGGGCGTCTAGTCAGTTCCCATTCTTCCTGCTTAGACCCCTCCTTGACCTGTAACTCCCTGTGTAGTAACTTGAACACGTCCACATACTCGTGTTTCCAGATCCTATTGTTTATCTTTTCAGACAAATGGGACCCCAAGGGCATAGCCAGACCCATGTAGGGCAACTTTTTCTGGTACTTATCCTCTGTAGTCTCCCCTTTTCCATCCGCCCCTTCCACCTTATCTGTCTGCACACCCGCTGTGGTCACCTTCTTCGCCTTGTCCAATTTGTCACCCACTTTAAGCAGAGGTTTCGGTAAACCTACCACATCCCTCACTGACTCGTCCCCAACCCCAACTGACCGGCAAGCTTTCTTCCGTCCCCCGTTAGGCCCACCATCCTGTGGTAAATAATTTAATTACCGGGACTTAATTTGGTACAGAAACATAATAAAACAGCTCAGTAAATAAGAGGCAGAATCCGTGGTATTAGAGGTTCGGAATGGGCTTTATTCCAATGATCGATTATAATCGGTTGCTCCAAGTTCCGTCACCACGAAGGTTCAGGAAGTGAAGTACATACATTATTGACAAGAAATGACTTTTATAGAACATACATTACAATGAAGCGAATGCGGTAGGCGTAACAATTGATAAGGAAGATGACGATTCACCTGCGTAACCGAAAATGGGCGTAATGAGGAGTAAAAAGGAACATAATTGGTTATGATGTCATATATAGGTGGATCTATAAGATTATACTTGGTATAGATGCGTGCGCAGCAGCATGACGTGTGATTGACGTGCAACTAGGGGGTGAAGGGGACTTGACATTTAGCTCTACATGTGGAGACAAGAAGTCTGGGGGGTCAAGTCAACCTAATCCCAAATCATATCTAACATCCTATGTTTAAAGAACTATGTTATCCACAAAGGGAGGTCTCTTCGAGTAGAATCTTATTCTATACTGACTATACTGACCATTAGTGCGTGTACAAGCGTCTAAGTGTCTACACTAGATGCGAGGGCGGAAATCTTCCATAGCAATAGGGCTATGAATTACTTTCATAAAGACAGAGAAGCCGGGCCTTTGCTCGGTAGCTGGAAGAATGTTTACTTAAACTACTAGACAGGAATGCATCGGGCAGGGAACGGAGCAGATAATTTCGAAGGTGAAATACAGTTTTTGGCAGGCAGCAGGCTGATGTCAGGCTTCGTGAGCCGCGCAGAGAATGAGGCAAAGTTCATGGTCACAGTTGCAGGCTCAGACTGGAGCTTTCAGAGGCAGAAGGCAAGAAGAGTTTGATGACAGAATCAGGGCCTACTTGCCTGGACTGTAGAATGGCATAAGTGAACCATATAAAGCCGGTGGCCTTTCATACTTAGGAATGGAATATCCAGCCTATTCATGGCGGATCTGACAGAGGACAGGTTGACGGTGGACGCACATGTATTTGCGTCTTCATAACTGGAACTGGAGGGAACATACATGTACTTGTGATTCATACATGGAACAGTTGGGGTCCAAGATAGGGGACATAACTGATCAGAAAAATCCATATTTCCACATTCCCTCCTTGTCCCCTACTTGCCCGTTAAGAGATATCAATCTTCATCAATCCATTGATCTGTTCATATAACATCATTTGTTCTTCTTTCTTCTTCCGTGACGAATGAAATCTTGGTGGTGGAATACACGATGTGGCACACAGACCACAGATCGCTGGTCCACATTGTAGACATAGACAGCAACTGAATAGTATGAGAAGGCCAATACCTAGGAAAGATAGGACCTTCCATCCAAAGGTAGATAATACACTCCAAAACCAACCGGACCAAGTCCAGGTGCCTGGGTTCTGGTGTATCTGGCTTACAATCTTATGAAGGCGAGTTATGGCCTTATATACAGATGGCGAATTTTCTGGTATGAAAATGCAACAGCTTGATCCGATGACCCTACAAGCTCCGCCCCTATCAGCCAGGATGACGTCAAGGACAAGACGATTTTGAAGCACAACAATCCGCATAGCAGACTGCTCTTCTGTTAAATTGCCTAAAGCGGAAATAGTTTCATTCACTACTGCTTCAAGGGTTCTAGTTAATCTACGTATCAGCTTACTATTAGTAACAGTACCTATATAGGGAAAAAGACCTTTATTGAAATCTGTGTATTTTTCCCATGCTGTTTCAGTGTAATCGACTATCGGGAGATCTCTCCTTACTCTACTATTTACTAAATGAATATTTCTGTGATAATCAGGAGGAGCTAAAAAAACAGGTGGCAAAAGGAATCCAATATAGCAAGTACCATCCCAGTCTAGAGGCAAACGTACATATGCCGTCTGACCACATATGAAATAGGAATGGCGGGAAGCTCTAAATGTGGACTTGCCTTGATCACTAAACTCTACTACAGTCGTGCATTTACTATGGCCCATATGTATGGAACCATTTTTCCTTACACATAGTTCACCCTTTACTGGAAATATTGACATAGCGGGCAAAATTGGAGTAGCTTCGGATTCGACATTTAGGATCATAAGATTAAGCGTGAAATTACCTAATCCATACACTTCATTTTCTAGATCAGTTCCTGTTCTCTGGGGAAGTCCCTCCTTGTTAGGGTAGCAGACCTTAAGCAAAACTAAGTTCAAATTTCCCCATACCCAGTTATCTTGATAAACTGCAGAATTCGAATCTAGAGAATTAATTAAACTAAACCATGCTCCACAGGAGCCGTTGTGTGTGAACGGGTATGGAAAGAGAGGTAAAATTCCTTTATAATTCTGATAGGGAGGGAGTCGGCCACATATCCAACAATTTGTAGCATTGCTAACCTGATGGGAATGATGTAACATACTAATAAAAGTGTTATTGCGCAGCGCAAATCTATAAGACAACTCAAGCGGAGATAATTCACTAAAAGAATGTTCAGCAGTAACATTGTAAACATTTCTGGCAATAGGGTAATATATGTGCAACAATATACTTGCAGTAATTATTAAAAGACTTAAGAAAAACAAGATTAATAATGTCACTATGCAATGACTACGCAGTGATTTACAGTACGCCTGTCGTTTCAACATTTTTCGCGATTTTCCATGATTCAGGTCTAAGGGATACATGTCGGAGACAGATTCAACCGCTTCACCTTGGAGAGGACTTAAACAATCAAATCGTCCGACGGTCTAGGCCTGAGTTTTATTTTATAAAGTTCCTGACTGTTGGCCTCAGCCAAAGGTAGTTTTGAGTCAATGGGTGAAGACACACGAGGTGGGCTATTTACATCTGAAGGAAGTCCATGAAATTTCTTGATATGACTTGAATGCACCCATCCTTTTCTGCCTTCAATCTTCACGGCTGTCCTTGTGGTGAGCAGGACCAATTCGGGTGATCTCCACCTGGGCTCCAGCTGAGTCTTTCGGTCAAAATTCCTCACAAGAACGAGGTCTCCCGGAACTACGTCATGGGGTTTCACCTCAGTGTTGTCGGGAAAGGCTGCAGCTACCTGTGAACGACAAGATTGTAGTGCAGACATCAAGGAAGCCAAGTAATCTGTCAGCATATTACAGTCAATATCAGTTATTTTGCGTGGTATAGGCGTCCCCCACATATTTGGTGGTCTGCCGAAGATCACCTCATACGGGGATAGCCCTGTTCGAGAGTGTGCTACCATTCTCGTGTAAAAGAGTGCAACTGGTAGTGCTACTACCCAGTCGACACCTTTCTCCCTGCATATTTTGGACAATCTAATTTTCAGGGTCTGATTATGTCTTTCTACGAGACCTGCTGCCTCAGGGTGTCGGACACAGTGGAATTTCCACTGATAACCTAACAAAAGTGAAACATGTTTCATTAACTCGGATGAGAACGGCTGGCCATTATCTGAGTGAACAACACGTGGTAAACCGTATCGTGGGAAGAATTCTCGAACCAACTGTTTGGCAGTAGTCGGGGCAGTGTAATCTGAAACCGGGTATGCCTCCGTCCAACGGGAAAGAGCACAAACAACTACAAGAACATATTTGAATCCTCGACATCGTTCCATCTGGATATAATCCATCTGGAGGACTTCAAAAGGGTGATCAGGAGGATGAAATCCACCCTGTTCTACGGGAACGCTTTTTCCTGGGTTGAACTGGCAGCAGATCATACAGGTACGGACCTTTTGTTTCGCTGCTGCTCGTAAATGTTTATTGAACCAAATGTGTTGAATGCTATCTAGCATAGCTTTTTCTCCTAGATGTGCTGGACTATGTATAGTGTTAATTATAACTTGGACCATTGAATCAGGAAGGAACCACACAGACTTTTCCTTCATCATCCATCCTTGATCCGTTTGGATCCCTCCTAATTCGGTCCATTTCTTTATTTCATCTGGTGTAGCATGTGTCTGGATGTCAATTACGTCAAAAGTAGGATCTTTAACTGTCATACAATGTGTCGGCATCGGGACTATTGTCTTTGTCATGTCGGATGTTTGTGTTTGAGCAGTCTGTTTAGCTGTTCTGTCGGCTAGATCATTGCCTTGAGAAATGATATCAGTGACTTTCGTATGAGCTTTACATTTCATAATTGATATTGCATTCGGTAGATGTATCGCATCTAATAAGGCATGAATGAGGGGTCCGTGCTGAATGTGGGCACCGTGGGAAGTTAAATAACCTCTCTCTCGCCACAGCACGCCGAAGTCATGTACAACTCCGAATGCATAACGTGAATCAGTGTATATGTTGACTTTTTTATTTGTGGCTTGAATACAGGCTTGTGTCAGAGCGATGAGCTCTGCGGCTTGAGCTGACAAAGTATTTATACGATTTGTTTCAATGACTTCAGTATCTGTTGTGACTGCGTAAGCAGCCACTAACTCTCCTGTATTTGTTCTCATGCATGAACCATCTACATACAAGGTCAGGTCTGGATCTGACAATGGGACATCGGTTAAGTCTTGTCTGGGTTTCGTCGTTATAGTAATAACTTCAATACAGTCATGGGCTAGTGGGTCTGTTCCGATTACTGGCAAAAGTGTGGCAGGATTCAATGTGTTACAGCGTCTGATTTCTATATGTGGCTGGAACAATGTAAGTTCGTACCCTGTAAGTCGCGCTATAGTCAAGTGTTGTGTTTGCGTTCTATTTACAAGAACCTCTACTGCATGTGGTACTTGAACTGTCAATGGATGTCCTAACACTATGGCATCGCTTTGTCTTATTGCTAAAGCTGTCGCTGCCACTGATTTTAGGCATGCAGGCAAAGCCTGAGCTACTGGATCTAATGTACTAGAAAAATAAGCACATGGTTTGTGTGATCCTGCTTGTTCCTGTGTGAGTACTGACAAGGCAGTACCTTCGCGTTCTGTAACAAAGAGTGTAAACTGTTTATTGTAACATGGCGTTGCTAAAACAGGTGCTTGACATAAAGCTTTCTTTAGGCTTTCAAAAGCTTGTGTATGTTCTTGAGTCCAAGGGAGGACAGTCGATGTGGCTGCCTCCTGTGTTGTCAACTGAATGAGCGATTTTGCTAGAAATGCATACTGAGGGATCCACTGCCTACAGTATGAAGTGAGGCCTATGAAAGCCCGTACTTCCTTTTGTGTCTTGGGTATTGGCATGTTAGCTATTAACTGAATGCGGTCGGGTGTAAGCTGCCTTCCCTCCTTGGACAGCGAGTGTCCAAGATAAACGACTCGCTGGACACAGAATTGCAGCTTAGAAGGGGACACCTTGTGTCCCTTTTCAGCTAGGAATTGTAAAACTGTCAGTGATGCTTTCTCACATTCGGGTTCGCTTCTAGCGGTGATCAACAGATCATCGACATATTGAAGCAAGGCAGTGTTAACTGGCATGTGGATACTGTCGAGTTCTCGTTTCAGTGCTTGGCTATAGATGCTGGGGCTTTCTGTAAATCCTTGAGGTGCGCGTGAGAATTTAAAGCTACGTCCATTTAAACTAAATCCAAACAAATATTGGCTTTCCGGATCTATTGGGACGCTGAAAAAGGCATTCTTGAGATCAATTACAGTAAAGAATGTTGCTTCGGAATCAATAGCTGTCAGTAATGACGAGATATCTGGGACCACAGGAAATTGTGGCACAATGCATTTGTTTAATTCGCGCAGATCAATAACCAATCGATATACTGGCGGGGCTTTCGGATCAGTTCGTTTAAGAATCGGAATTATCGGGGAATTGCATACATTGGAGTCTGTTTCCACAACTACTCCTTGGGCAATGAGCTCGTCAATGATTTGTAGTAAAGCCACTACAGCATCTGGTGGTAACTTGTATTGTCGCATTCGTGGTAGTACCACTCCTGCCTTTAGTGTGACTCGATATGGTGTAATATTCATGCAACCAACATCAGTAGGGCCTTGTGCCCATAGATGTGCAGGTAAAGTCTGCAGTCGGGGATCCATGTCTCTAGACACATAGTGACCTTTAAAATCACGTAAAAACAATCTTACTCCTTCCGGAGAACAACATATTATAGCTCCTAGAGCTTTCAGTGTTTTTATTCCTAACAAGTTTTCTGGACATGATTTAGTAAGCAATAAATCTGTAGTTCGAGTCAAAGGTCCTATCGTAAGTGGAAGAGGCTGTGACACTTCATTAACAATAGGTTTTCCTGAAAAACCAAGGGAAATATTCTGTGAGCCTGAGAGGGGTGCCCCTGGAACTTCACTACGTTTTATGGTTGTTCGACTTGCCCCTGTATCGAGTAAAAATTTTCTGTCTTGGCCTAATAATTCACTATGTACATAAGGTCCTTCTTGATCTACAGGGATCTCGATAAGGGGTAAGTCAACTTCCCTCTCTAGGCTGGTTCATGCGTATCGTTGGTAATCAGGATAGTCGTACTGTGCGGTCTGGTACAGTTGTCGTGTCGTGGTTTGTGTGGCAGCAACGGGCAGCGCTGGTGCAGCTGGCACAAACTGTATAGACTGTGGTGGAGCTGGCATGGACTGTGCATGCTGCGGGGCTCCTTGTTCATTCTGATCCTGTCTAGGTGGCCGTGGTCTTTCTTTTGTATTACCTATGGCGATATTATGTTTCAAAACTGGACAATCGTGTACGTAATGACCTGGCTTTTTACAATAGTTGCATGTCCCTTTTACCGGTCCTGTTGAATCACTGGAATGTGTCGTACCCTTTTTATGTCCTTCAGCTGGAACTGTCTGGGAAACTAGCATTTTCATTTTCGTGTCTTTCATGCGTCTGTGTTCATGTTCTTGTTCCTCTCTAATTCTATTGTGATGGTACTGTAACATTTGTAACATTTGTGATGGAGTGTTACCTTGCCAGGTACTCTCGAATTTTAATACTCTATTCTTTACTTGGGGCAGGGCATTTTCTACTAATTTTGTTACAAACAGATGCGGGTATGATTCGCTACTTGCTTTTATGCCACTATTTATACCAAAACATTTTTCAAATCGGGCATAGTAATCACTAGTGTCTTCATCTTGCTTCTGCTTACAGGCTGAAATTGTACCCCAATCTTCCTTTTTCGTAGTTAATAAACGTGGCAGTACCTGTACTAATAAACCTGGTAGCGCTTTAGTTTTATCCCCAAGTCCTGCTCCTGTAGTTCGGGCCTTTTCTTCTGCTTCTAATGCTGACCATTCTATCTTTTGGTCTCCTACCTCCCACTCTTTTTCCCTGAGATTCTCATAAATGCCAGCAGGCATCAATACCTTTAATATTGTCATAATGTCGGGATAGGTATACTCTCCCATGAGTAACATGTCTTTAATTTCTCGGTGAAAACCCGCTGGATCTTTGTCATGACTGGGTACCACTTTCTTCATTTCTAACAATTCTATTTTCGATATGGGCGTATATACAAATACGCGTTTAAACTCATTGTCCTCGCCTTTTATTGGGTGCACTTCTCGTAAGGGATTCTGTCTATCCATGTAATACGTGGTTCTTTCCTTGATGGGCAATGAGACATGTTCTGAACATACAAAAAGAATATACTGCTTTCTTGATTCTAGAATTTCTTTAATTAATTTAGTACCTGAACCTCTCCATCTATTCATGAGCAATTCAGTCAATATGTCAGGTAAGGGACCAGGGTCCGAATGCTGACTCTGATATAGTATAAGGAGTTGTTGAATCATATAAATCCCAGCTAAACGCTGTTCATCTGGGGTGAGATTCAAAAATGTGCGTGCTACTGTATCATCACTATATTTTCCGGGACTGTCCACCCAATGGACAGCTGACCTAGCTAAATCTTGTTCATCCATAGAATCGAGAAAATGATAACCCCTTCGTTCTCGGAGTAATTTGTCGGCGGCTTGGAACGAATGCTCGTTAGACCTTATATTAATTATAGGTATTTGGAAATTCCTGTTATTATCTGGACATATCGGACGTATCGGGTCAATAAGACATCTATTACTATTACAAGATCTTCCTCTACCTACATAGGCTATGGTGTCTGACTGTCCTGCGGGCAGTCCTGATCCTTCCTCCTCGCTTTGTTCGAACTGGTCTACCGCTAATCTTTCTTCGTGTAGGCGTTCTATTTCTTTACGGATCTTTCGACACATGGCTATTATACAATTCTGCTTATCATGTCTTCCTTCTGATATATTCTGACTCCATCTGGTAAGAATTTGCATTGCTTCCGGGTCTACCCCCGGTCGGTCTTGATTTCTGATCACACAATTTATGAGGAAACGTAACAGTTCCCCCTGTATCTCCACTTTCTGATATTCCATAGCTCTGTTAATACTTTCAGAATCTCGCCCTGTTTGAACAAAATGATATATATTATCTAGATGCGCAGTCATTCCTGGTAACTTCACTAAATATACTGCGGCTCGCCTGATACGCAATGATGCCATGATCATTTCGTCCTCTTTGCCGGGCACAGGGTCATATCTACAATCTACAAGAAGTTCCTTAAGCGTACGGGCATTTATGAGTTTGGGTGTACGTGAATGTGCTGACTCTTGAAAAGTAAGTTTATTTATTCTGGGTGGCGTAGAAAAAATATTGGTAGCACCTCCGGTAGCCCCGTCTGGGGTATCGGGTGTGAAAGGATTCGTTGAACGTGATACAGCAACTATAGGTGTGGACACAGCTATAGAAGTAGCTGTAGGAACAGATGTAGAAACAGATGTGCTTGCCGGAACTTGTTGCTGTAGGGATACGGGTACTGGATCTTGGCGTTGAACCTCCCTGGCAGGCGGTCTATGTGGGGCGGAATTAGCATACTCGGGAGCTGCGTCATCTAAATATGAGGAAAGAAAAACATCTTCTGCGGTTCTAGGATGCCCCTTAGGATGTACCTTTATTGGAAACAATGGGGTTGGCAAGTCTTTTGGTATCTCTGGAGTAGCCTTAGGTAATCCTTCGGCCAGAAGGGGATACATACCATTCATAAGGGCATTTCTTTGTCTGTCTACTTGTTCTGATTTCACTCGGATACCTTCTTCAATGAATAGATTTTCTCGAACTTTATTTGAACTCTCTTTATTCTTCTCTTCCTGTCGGAGTGCTTTTTCTGTACGTCTATGAGATTCTTTACGCCATAACTCAACGGCATCTTTCTGTGACTGTCTGACTTTCCTTTTCCATAACTCTTCCTCGATTTTCATGATGCACTCTGCATCCCAGGTCCCCGCTGCGGGCCACCTCTGACTTTCTGGTAATTCCTTGGTGTAGTCTACCCATAAATCAAGAAATAATATAGCGTCTAAGCCATGTTTATGATACATGAAGTACCCTGGAGTGTCCCTAGGAGGAATAGGAACGGCTTCTTCGAGAACCCCTTTTCTTGTTGTGATCTGTCTTAATTTTGAAAAGAGCGGCATATTGAGAACTGATCTGATACTTGATTTAAAACAAACTTAATACAGTAAACACGATAATGAACAGTCATTCACACCACAATATGCAGAACGTACTTAAAACATTTAACATTTAACATTTACCTGAACAATCAATAATGATGACGATCTAAGGAAAACTTAAATCACTAAACATAATACTCGACATTAACTGAATCATTCTGAATTATATACTGGATATACTGCTAAACAGTACAGATACACTGCTGAAACAGTGCAGACCGGATTTGTGTACCCAAACCCGTCTTGACCGGCACAAACTATGTGCACGTCAGAAAAGCCTCCCCAGTAATGGTACTCACCGGGTAGCTCGGAAACGGAAGGCCTCGGAAACTGAACTGAACTTGAACCGGACTGGACTCGACTCGAACACTGCGGAGACTGGACTCGACTTGGGACTTCGGAAACTGGTGGGCCTCTGTATACCTCGGATCTTGCTCTCTCAGCTAGGCTCTGGTCGGGATACTTCGCACTTCTCACCGCCTCGTCTGGGTGTTGATCGCAGCCTCAGTCGCCCCCGCTTGACCGGAGGGAGATACAGGAAATCCTGCTGGTACGCGTTATTGTCCGTCCAGCTGTGGCAGGAGACCGGGCCTGCAACTCACCGCCGGCGCGTGAGATGAGAAAGTGTCCCTGTTCGGGCGCCATTCATGTGGTAAATAATTTAATTACCGGGACTTAATTTGGTACAGAAACATAATAAAACAGCTCAGTAAATAAGAGGCAGAATCCGTGGTATTAGAGGTTCGGAATGGGCTTTATTCCAATGATCGATTATAATCGGTTGCTCCAAGTTCCGTCACCACGAAGGTTCAGGAAGTGAAGTACATACATTATTGACAAGAAATGACTTTTATAGAACATACATTACAATGAAGCGAATGCGGTAGGCGTAACAATTGATAAGGAAGATGACGATTCACCTGCGTAACCGAAAATGGGCGTAATGAGGAGTAAAAAGGAACATAATTGGTTATGATGTCATATATAGGTGGATCTATAAGATTATACTTGGTATAGATGCGTGCGCAGCAGCATGACGTGTGATTGACGTGCAACTAGGGGGTGAAGGGGACTTGACATTTAGCTCTACATGTGGAGACAAGAAGTCTGGGGGGTCAAGTCAACCTAATCCCAAATCATATCTAACATCCTATGTTTAAAGAACTATGTTATCCACAAAGGGAGGTCTCTTCGAGTAGAATCTTATTCTATACTGACTATACTGACCATTAGTGCGTGTACAAGCGTCTAAGTGTCTACACTAGATGCGAGGGCGGAAATCTTCCATAGCAATAGGGCTATGAATTACTTTCATAAAGACAGAGAAGCCGGGCCTTTGCTCGGTAGCTGGAAGAATGTTTACTTAAACTACTAGACAGGAATGCATCGGGCAGGGAACGGAGCAGATAATTTCGAAGGTGAAATACAGTTTTTGGCAGGCAGCAGGCTGATGTCAGGCTTCGTGAGCCGCGCAGAGAATGAGGCAAAGTTCATGGTCACAGTTGCAGGCTCAGACTGGAGCTTTCAGAGGCAGAAGGCAAGAAGAGTTTGATGACAGAATCAGGGCCTACTTGCCTGGACTGTAGAATGGCATAAGTGAACCATATAAAGCCGGTGGCCTTTCATACTTAGGAATGGAATATCCAGCCTATTCATGGCGGATCTGACAGAGGACAGGTTGACGGTGGACGCACATGTATTTGCGTCTTCATAACTGGAACTGGAGGGAACATACATGTACTTGTGATTCATACATGGAACAGTTGGGGTCCAAGATAGGGGACATAACTGATCAGAAAAATCCATATTTCCACAATCCCACACTGCCCACCATGCACCCTCACCTGCCAATGATGTGCGCGCCTCTCCTGGCCATCCTCTGGTGCCGGTAGTCTTAGCCGTCGCAGCCTTTGCCTTGCTCTTCGTAGAATTGAGGTCCTGCAAAACACCAATGCCACTGTTGCACCGCATCCCCCCCGTCCTGTCCTCGTCATCCCTCACCTCCCCGTCTTCCAACTCATCACTCTCCTCATCATAGTCCAACTCCTCCTCATGTCCCACATCCGCAGGTGCCCACAACACCTCTTTCACCGCTCTCTTCACACCCATCTTCTGTCTGTCACTCACAACACCCCCACTCTGCACATACGATGCCGGTGCCCGATCCCGCGTGGGAGGGATGGCTGCTGCGGACCCCCCTGCTGCTTCAGGCTGGTGTCCCAAGGCCGCTTTGCACCCAGCCAGGCCACCCACACTCCGCCGACCTCCACCGGCTTGGATCCCCCCCACCCCCCCAGGTCGCTCCAACCTGGGCGGGCCCCAGCACCATCCGGCCTCAAAGCCGCCTTAGCTGTCCCTGCTTTGGGCTGCAGCCACTTACTGCCACCCCCTAACTTGCCTCTCTCTGCCATGTCAAACTCTTCATGCTCCGCCTACATTTCCTCCTCCGAGGTAGGCATGAGTGGCCCCTCCGCCACCTCGTCCCAGATTGCCCCAGCCCTGGGTGACTCCATCTCCGCACGGCGCGCTTCTGCATGCTGGACCAATAGCCGCTGTTCCCGGATCCTGTCCTCCCAGGCTAAAGCCTCCCAACGGGTGAGGGGGGCCATAACTCCTGACCCCCCTCATAGGTGATAACATACCCGCCACCGGTGCCCCCCGATACTTGTGGCCCCCAGCTCACACCTGACCTGAATGTCCGCCCCTCTGGCCTCCCCCACTCGCCCTGTAGGCACAGGTGTGCCCCTTCTAGACCCCTTAGATAAGTCAATGGGAGCATCCTCCCAATCACCCATGACCTTCAATGCCCCTGAGGTGTTCCTCCCCAAAGGAAAAGCCTCCTCGACGGGCCCTGGAGCTCCATCATCCCCCCCACCCCACCCAACCCCCTTGCCTCTTCAGCCACTAACCATCCTGTCTGCAGCCCCCCGGGCACACCCCCTCCCAGCCCTCCCTGCTCGCACCCAACCGAAGAAATCAGCAGCTCCCCTGTAGCAGCCGTCACCATGGAAGGCCCCCCCCGCCCCCTGTGCGCGGAATTCCAGTTGGGGAAACTCAGGCCTTGGAGGCAGGCTCCTATGGTGGCCTGCGCGTGTAGACTCTTTCCTCCCCGAGCCCCACCCCGCCCCAGCGCGCCTCTCTCCAACTGCGGCGGCTCATCCAAGCAAGCCGCCACTGCCGCCGCAAAACCAGCGGAAGCCGCCCACAGGGCCCGTGCCATACCCAACCACACCTCCCCCAGCACCCCAGGCCGCAAGAGATCCGCCCGACCCACCCGTCCCAGCAAGAGCAACGCCTCCCTCACCTGCTCCGCGGTTATGTCCGCCATCGACGCTGCAGCGATCGCACGCCGATACGCCCGACACCACTGGCCAGTGGCTCCACGATCCCCGCTCAGCAACCAGGTGCAACTAACGGCTTAACCTAACTTGACTTCCCTCTTTCAAAAACTGCCCTCCCGATGGTGCTGAGAACGCAGTAAGAGGAAGTGCCCTTCCTCCCCTGCGTTCTTATACCCACCCCCTGACCCCACCCCCTGACCCTGCCTGGTCCTCCCCTGCGCGAACGACCCCGGAGGAAGACTAGTCTGCGACTGTGCGTTCCCCGGGGCCCACCATTGTGCTGTGTCTTATTTGGCTCAACACTCTTTCAACTAAACAACTTACCTACAGAGGTCGATGGCGTCAGCAACCTCCCGATTTCGATAATTGTTGACAAGTTTGATGGCCTCCTTTGCCTCAGCGGGTGTTCGCAGCAGCCACACGAGCTACCATTGGAGACCTTCGGGTGCGCGGGACCCTCGCGTCGGGCAGCATGCTAGACTATCCTGTGTATTGCAGCTAGGAGCTCTTGCCTGCTTGTGCCCCCAGTGGATTCGGGGTGAGGCAGGGCTGTGTGTCTGAAGAGCTACCTGCTGACACACTATCGTGGCTATGACCAGGTGCGCAACACCCATTGGCCTCACCGGACTTCAGCTCCCCCCCTCATGTGTGTCAGCCCGGGATGAGACAGCTTTGTGGGATGGCAAAAATCTAATTGCAGCCGCACCCGAGTACTTCACAGGTCTTTACTTGTTAATGAGGCTTTTGTTGTGTTTTCACCCCTTCTTAGAGCCACTCTGCCTATGCCTGGAGGAATTAGCACCTCCCCCCTGAAATCTTTTTCAGCCCCCCCCCCCTGAAATTTGGCTCTAGCTGCCCACCTGACTATGACACACACATGCATGGATTTTGACAGATAACAGAAGGGGCTGGAAAACACGGATATAGGTCTGCTCGTGCCCCACTTGTGAAGGCTGGCTTGGGAGTGGCAAAACCATGGAGGGTGCTGACACCTTGGAGTGCGTTGAAACAGATATTGTGGTGTTGAAGTGGATACTGCCTGCCGTGACTTGCTGCATTGAAGATGGGTAGGGCAGATGCGAAGCAAGATAAACAGTATTTTGAAAAATGCAGCCAAAGCCGCATGATGTGCCCCTCAGATGATGACTCCTTGTCGGGCTGCTGTGGCGAAACGGCCCTGACCCCAGAACTGGACATGAAGGCCATATTTCTGGATTCAAAGCAGAGCCTCACAACCATTTACACAAAATGGACTTAATAATGGACAGGTTTGACCACCTCAAAGAAAAGGTTGACAAGCAGGAAGACCGTATCGATCAACTTGAGTGGCGCACCTCTAATGAGGATGATGGCCAGTTCGTGGAAAGAGAGAAACTGTTGCAAATGGAGAATGTCCTAGAGATGATAACGCAATAAAAATGAAGACCTAGAGGGGCTCAATACTGAAAATCTTTGGATTTTGGAGGTGTCTGAGTCGATGGCCATGGGCATAATGGAGGACTATGTTGAAGGCTTGCCTCAGGCCCTCTTTGGTGAGGCGGTCTCTGCAACGTACTCTGTAGAGCAAGCCCACAGATCCCAGGGGCAGGGGCCTCCCCCGGGGACTCCAGCCCCTTCTATTATAGCTTGTTTATTGAACTACAGGGACCGCCATGTGGCCCTCCGCTTGGCAAGTGAGTGGCAGCCACTCCATTACCAAGGAAATAAATATTCATATACCCAGATTTTATGATGGCAGTGCAGGCCACCAGAAGAGACCTTCAGCCAATTAAGCACACCCTCCAGCAAACCAATGCTAAATACTCTCTGCTGTACCCTGCTAAACTTTGGATACTTCATCAGGGGAAGACGCACTTCTGTACTGACCCCAAGTCTGCAAATAAGTTTGTCCAGTCAATCCCTACATGGAAGGAGTACTCCACTTCGGTTGCTCGTGGGGCATCAGAGCACCTTAGCGACAACACCTAAACCCACACTGACGCTCTTTGCTTGAACCTGAGAGCATCATGAGTGTAGGCCCTGCCCCGGTGGGGCCTTCCTCCTAGAAGACTGTGCAAACTGTCGGTCAAATGCAGGTACAAACTAGTGGGACATCTTCAGGATCCGTTCCCCTCGCCATGCTGATTTTGGTAAGCGAGGATGGTGTTGAGTTTTAAGATGGCCAGTGCAGCTGTACCGCATGGGGTGACAGTGGATTGAATTGAGGTGCCTGCCCAAATCCAACTTTGATGCGCTCACATGGTGCACCCATTGCCCTTTGACATTGATGTCTCCGGACACCCGACTTGATGACACAGGAAGTACGCTGGACCCCTATTTCACCCCCACAGAACGAGTCCCCGGCAACTTTTGAAAACTAACGGTTGGATGTTACACAGAGGGAGGGCTCATGAAATTTGGCCCGACTGGTGGGGCAAAGTGGGAGGTGGAGCGAATGTTTGATGGTTATTGTTTACCACACCCATCTGGTTGCTCCTTCTCTTTCCTGTCTCTTCCCTGATGTTCACTCAGCATATGAGCACAACTGGCATGAATTGGTGGCAGGCATTTCTGTGGCAACTGGCTGCTGCGCCCCTTTTTACACACCCTCACCATTCACGCATATGGTTAAGGTCCTGACTTGTAACTTCCACGACCTCAAGACGTGGCCCATTTGGCATACTTAGCAGAATTCAATAGATATCTGTCTATCGCAGGAGCTTCACTCACTAAGACCACTCTGGTAAGACTGCTAGAAAAACAATTGGGCTATTATTCTAACTATACTTGTTTGTAAAGATTACCATGGTACACATGACATATAGTGTTCAACCTGCAGGGGTGGTATGTGTTGTTTGCTAGTGTATTTTAGGGCCACCCAGTCAAGCTGATGACGGTGCATGGGCCAAATGTTGACGACACCCTCTGTTTTGATGCAAAACACTGTCTCAAATTGTTTGGTAGATAGGGTTTTGAATCAAAAAACATGTGTGGTTGCATGGGAACGCCAATGTAATGCCTCCTTGATGCCAACTAATGCAAAACAGCACTGTGTGCTGCTTTGTTTTACTTTTAGGCAACCTTCCAGTGCAAAATAAGTTTTGTGCTCGAAAGTAAATAACAAATAAAAACATTTTGTGCTGGTTTGCATCACTTTTGTAATGCAAACACAGTATAAAATGTTTTTAAATCTGGCCCTTAGTATTCATTTTTTATAGGTTAAAATTATTATGCAGGATTCTAACAACAGCATATAGTAAGCTTCCAGTTTGGGGTCTTCAAATACATACACCCAAAACAAAAATGCTTGGCAGGCACAAATCTAGAGCTAGGACTCATTCTAGCTCCGGGCGTTAATAGTGTAGAAAAAATTCCTTCTTGTGTTAAGTGCAAAGTGCAAAGGGAGACTGCAAATCTTGTTCCCATGACTCCTCAATTTTAGTTTTAGTCCTGTCCAAGTCTGAGGAAGAAAACTGCTTATATATAAAAGAAGCCTTGAGATCAATAGAAAAACCGTAAGGCGGAGTGGGGAGTGCTCGGTGATTGAAAAGGCATTGAACAAGGGACTATGACTCCTTGTCTGAGAGTATCTAAGAGAATGGCATATTTAGCCTGATAAGATGAAGGAATGTGAAAACGGGAGTGTAATTCTTCGAAGGAGAGGAATTGATTGTCATGAATGATCTGGGATAATTTTATAGGACCATTTGACAAACATGGAGACCATTTCTGAACCTTGTGAGCTATGGTGATATTAGAGGGTGGATGATTTCAGCAGTGGAAGTTTGAGAAATAGTAGTAAGGCCACATCTTTTGGTGGGCACCTAAAACAATATTTTTAAATTCGTTTAACAGCCAATTCAAAGTTAGCATATACCTAGGTGGTTGAGCAACACAAGTCCTGGACCAATCAACTACATATGTAGTTCAATCAATCAATCAATCATAGCACTTGTATAGCGCGCTACTCACCCGGAAGGGTCTCAAGGCGCTTGGGGGAAGGGGGCCGCTACTGCTCGAACAGCCAGGTCTTGAGTTGTCTCCTGAAGGCGAGGTGGTCCTGGGTCAGCCGAAGGTGGATGGGGAGGGAGTTCCATGTCTTGGCCGCCAGGTAGGAGAAAGATCTGCCTCCAGCGGTGGCTCTTCGGATGCGTGGTACGGCGGCGAGGGCGAGGCTAGCGGACCGTAGCTGGTGGGTGGGCGTGTGGAAGGTCAGGCGGTCGTTGAGGTACTTGGGGCCCAGGTTGTGGAGAGACTTGTGTGCGTGGGTGAGGAGCCTGAACGTGATCCTCTTGTTGACGGGGAGCCAGTGCAGGTTCCTCAGGTGGCCGGAGATGTGGCTGCATCGAGGGATGTCCAGGATGAGTCGGGCGGAGGCGTTCTGGATGCGTTGTAGTCTTTTCTGTAGCTTGGCTGTGGTTCCGGCGTAGAGGGTGTTTCCGTAGTCCAGCCGGCTGGTGACGAGGACCTGGGTGACCGTCTTCCTGGTTTCGATCGGGATCCATCGGAAGATCTTGCGGAGCATGCGGAGGGTGTGAAAGCATGAGGAGGAGACGGCGTTGACTTGTCTGGTCATCAAGAGGGAGGAGTCCAGGATGAAGCCCAGGTTGCGTGCGTGGTCTGTCGGCTTGGGGGCGGTGCCCAGGGCTGGGGGCCACCAGGAGTCGTCCCAGGCGGAGGGTGATGGTCCAAGGATGAGGACTTCCGTCTTGTCTGAGTTCAGTTTCAAGCGGCTGTTCTTCATCCACTCAGCGACGTCTTTCATCCCTTCGTGGAGGCTGGTTCTGGCGGTGTCGGGGTCTCTGGTGAGGGAGAGGATCAGCTGGGTGTCGTCGGCGTAGGAGATGATGTTGAGGTTGTGTTGGCGTGCGATGGCTGCGAGAGGTCTCATGTAGATGTTGAAGAGGGTGGGGCTGAGTGATGATCCTTGCGGGACGCCGCAGATGACTTCGGTGGCCTCGGAACGAAACGGGGGGAGGCGGACTCTCTGTGTTCTTCCAGCGAGGAACGAGATGATCCACTTCAATGCCTTCTCTTGGATGCCGGTGTTGCTGAGGCGTTGGACTAGGGTGCGGTGGCAGACAGTGTCGAACGCGGCGGAGAGGTCCAGGAGTATGAGTGCCGCTGTTTCCCCATTGTCGAGAAGGGCTCGGATGTCGTCGGAGGCTGCGATGAGGGCGGTCTCGGTGCTGTGGTTGGCTCTGAAACCGGACTGCGAGGGGTCGAGGGATCCATTCGTCTCGAGGAAGGCGGCAAGCTGTCTGTTGGTGATCTTCTCGATGACTTTGGCAGGAAAAGGGAGGAGCGGGATGGGGCAGAAGTTTTTGAGGTCGGTGGGGTCCGCTGTTGGTTTCTTCAGTAGGGCGCTGAGCTCGGCATGCTTCCTGCTCTCCGGGAAGGTGGCGGTGTCGAAGGAGGTGTTGATGATGTCTCGGAGTTGGGGTGCGATGGTGGAGTCGGCCTTGTTGAAGACGTGGTGGGGGCAGGGGGCAGTCGGAGATCCGGAGTGGATGGTGTTCATCGTGCAGGCTGTGTCTTCGGTGGTTACTGCGGTCCAGGTGCGGAGGGTGGCGGTGGGATGCGTTGGTTCGACGGTTGGGTGCGAGGATGGTGCGCCGAAGCTGTTGTGGATGTCGGCAATCTTGCAGTGGAAGAACGAGGCGAGGGAGTCGCAGAGATCTTGTGATGGGGTGATGTCGTTGTTGCCGGTGCTGGGGTTGGAGAACTCCTTGACGATGCTGAAGAGTTCCTTGCTGTCGCGGGCGTTGTTGTCCAGTCCATCCTTCAGTGATTTCTTCTTGGTGGCGCAGATGAGATGGTGGTGGCTTGCGGGTGGCGTGTTTGAGGGCGGTCATGTTGTCAGTGGTCTGGTCGTGGAGCCAGGCTTTCTCGAGGGTGCGGCAGGTCTTCTTGGAGTCCTTGAGTTTGTCGGTGAACCAGGGGGCCTTCTTGCTTCTGGGTTTGCTGGGAGGGTTCTTCAGTGGTGCGAGGTCGTTGGCGCAGGCGGTCAGCCACTGCGTGAAGTTGCGGGCTGCTTCGTTGGGGTCCGGTGTGCTGGCAGGTGGGTTCTGGCTGAGGGAGGTGGTGAGTTGGTCAGCAGTGATCTTGCTCCAGCTTCTGTGAGGAACCTGCTGCGGGTGGTGGTGGGTGGTGGTTTTTCTGAAGCTGAAGTGGACGCAGCTGTGGTCTGTCCAGTGAAGTCCGGTGGAGTGGCTGAAGGCGATGTGCTTGCTGGATGAGAAGATGGGATCTAGCGTGTGGCCGGCTTAGTGGGTGGGGGTGTTGACCAGTTGCTTGAGTCCGAGGTTGGCGAGGTTGTCCAGCAGGGTGACGGTGTTGCGGTCCTTGTTGTTCTCCAGGTGGAAGTTGAGGTCCCCTAGGAGGATGTAGTCGGCGGAGGGGAGGGCGTGTGGGCTGATGAAGTCCGTGATGTCTTCGCTGAATTGTGTGCGTGGTCCTGGGGGTCTGTAGATGAGGGTGCCTCTGAGGGTCGTCTTTGGGTCGGTGTGAATCTGGAAGTGGAGGTGTTCGGCGGCGGTGTAGGTGTCGTCGGCGTCGGTCGTGATGCGGATGGTGTTTTTGTGGACGATGGCGATGCCTCCCCCAGTCTGGTTGACGCGGTCCCTCCTGATGATCTTGTATCCATCCGGGATGGCGATGGCGATGTCGGGGGCTGAGGAGGCGTTCATCCATGTTTCAGTGAGGAACGCGACGTCTGGTGATGTTGTGTCGAGTAGGTTCCAGAGTTCGACGGCGTGTCTGTGGACGGCGCGGGTGTTGAGCAGCATGCACTTGAGGTCGCTGCTGGGGTTTGGCTTGGCGGGCGCGGTGCATGTTCGGAGGCAGGTGAACTTGCAGGTTGTGCAGGTGAAGGGTCCGTGGAAGCGTTTCGGGGCGGCCCGGCAGCAGGCGGGGTTCCGGCCGGCATTGAGTGCGTTGAGGGCGGCGGCGTCGTAGGTCTGTTGGGTCGTCTTGCGTCGGTGGGGACCAGGGGTCCTAGCACTGGGCGTGGTCCAGGCGCGGACTGGCGCAGACGGGCTTACCTTTGGCGCACCTTTGGCGCACGATCGGCGCGTCCGTGCGGTCGCCATTTATGGCGAAGTGGGAGGGAGGGAGGAGCAGCTGGGAGGCGGGAGCGGGGAGGGCACAGAAGGAAAAGGGGTCGTGGCCGCTAGCACGGCGGCGGGAAGCGGGGAGCGGGGCGGGCAGGCACAGGGGGGCAGAGAGACAGTACAACAGCACAGGCAATAACAAAAAAGCAAGAACAGCAAATGGGAAACAAAAACAAGATTAACAAGATGCAGGAAAAACAAAAGGAAACAAAATATAATCAACAGTACACGCAAATACGGCGGGGGGCGGGATCGGCGAGGCAGGCTCAGCGAGGCTGCGGGCAGCAGCGGGGCGAGTTGCACACACAACAGCTGGTGGCCGTGCGGCGCGGGGGTGTCCTGAGAACAGGTCTACACATTGTCTGGGTTTACCTACTATGAAGAGTGGTAGGCCGAGGTCGAGACACTTTTACTTCCTACAATTTTCAGACAAATTTTCACTCGATAGATGCAAACCTTTGCACATGTTTCAGGAATTTCCAGACCATTTTTCAAAACGCAACTTCTCCAACGAGATATGAATTCTTGTCACTTTTACACTGCAACAGGCACAGATGTGCCTATCACTCACATACAGGACTGCTTCAGGTTCAGACATCTATCATTCTTTGGGTTTCTTGTAATAGCTGAACATCGCGGACAGGCCTCTATTATGTTGGGCTGACATAGGGGATTATATGGCTGATGGTTCCTCAAGGCAACAGGGAAGGTTGTATGACAGAATCGTGTGTGCCATTACCACACATGTCTTTACAACGAGTCCATCACAATGCATTAATCTTTACCACAAAAACATTTCTTGCTCATATGCTTTAACCACACATGCCTGTACAATGAAAATGTAAGCATTTCATGTGTGTGTGTGTGTGCGTGTGTGTGTGTATATATATATATGTCCAAGTAATTTCGGTAGTTCTCTTGCCTCAAATGTAGGCGGGCTCACGGCGAGGTAGCGAACCTCCAACATGAACTCCTTAGTTTTCTTTGTGCAAAACCAATGCTGAGCCCAATTCCCTTAAGCATGGATGTATTTTATTTCATACAACAAAAAACGACTCACGCGTTTCGGAGCAGCTGCTCCTTGGTCACTAGTTGTATATATATATATATTATCTACTGGCGGTCGCCAGTAGATAGTTATAGTTAGGACCTATTTTCCATAGGAAATCCGCAACATTCTATTTGGAATAACGTTGGCGCCAGTTGATGAATCCTCGCGAAATTTTCCAAACTTTTGGCCAGCTCCGCTCCGCTCCTACCCTGAAAGTTTTGCGGTGATCTGTCAAGCGGGGGCCAAGAAAAAAGGGGGGTCCCAAAACACATTTTCCCCATGCAATTTCCCATAGGATCTGTTGTCGCAGCTACAGCCCGAACCACTGAACGGAATGACACCAAATTTGGCAAAGAGGTAGTCCTCAGTTCGGACTCGTGCCTTTTGCATATATGGTGTGAATCCGTTCAGTAGTTCCTGAGAAAATTAGGGTAAAAAAGTTAGTGATATCTATGGCCGCAGAGGATCCGCGGACCGTACCCGCACCATAAGCGCACCCTCCTCGAACCGAGCGCGCACCCTCCCGATCGCGCGCTGAATACTAATTGGCTGTCGAGTGTCTCTCTACATTCGAAACCAGGAACTGTTGACGGCCATTTTCTGCCTCGGTAGAAGCGAGGCTGAAGAAGCAAGGGAAATAAGTGTGTAAAACATATAAAGGGGCAGAGTGGAAATACGCTGATCCTCTAGAGGTGCTTAGGGGGTCCCAGAAGGACCCCCTGGGGCCCCCCATTTAAAAAAAGAAAACGGCGAAATACGCCCACGGTGCGCGCATCCTAACGCGTTGGGTGCACGGATTCTCACGCGTTGGGTGCGCGGATCCACGGCAATGTTTTTTGAAAAAAGACAAGAAATCATTGGTTGTATGACTACTTTCTACACTGAAAGGTAGGGTGTATATTTCTGATTTTTTAAGGTATGATTCTTTTTTTTTTAAATTTGTTTTTGTTATTCCTCATACTGCAATGTAGTGTATATGGTGTTATCAGGGACCCGTTTCTCTGTTTTCGGAACCATCCCATTCCCCGATTTCGGAGGATCTCGCTATGCGAATTTTGTAGAGTAGGGTCCCCTTACGTCCGTAACACCTCCAATGATTTTCACTCGAACTGGGGGAGCTGACCACTCTGGTCCCTCACACAGGCATTTTGCTTGTGATTTTATTGCCATTGCATAATCATTGGAATTAAATGAGTCATAGCATAATTATATTGTGAGTAGTTTAGTTTGCAAACTGGGAATCTTCCAAAATTTCCCAATAGTTTTACTTCTTACTGGTTTTCCCTTTCCTGTCCCACTTATTTATTCTATTCATTGAGGCCACCCATTCCAAGTGTGTGGGAGGAACTGGTCTTATCCACTTAATACAAAGTTCCCTTCGTGCAAGCAAAATCATCATGAACAAAAGATTCTCTTCCTTTTTAGTTAAAGTTGTTATCTCGTCTTGCCTACTGACCCCAAAAATAACAAGATCTGTACTTACTTTAATTGGTCTTCTTAGTACCGAATCTAAGATTTTACTCACTTCCTGCCAGAAGCCATTGATCTGGGGGCACTGCCAGAACATGTGCACATCATCTGCTCTTGGTAAGCCACATTTGGGGCATGTTTTCATAATAGGTCCACCAAAATTAGATAGTCGCTTCGGCGTCCAGTATGCTCTATGGGAAGTAAGAAGGTGGTTTCTCCTTAAGGTAGCAGATTTCACTATGGACCAGCATTTATTCATTGATACTTGCCACAAATTTTGAAGATCCAGCACTGGCAGATATTTCCCCCAGATCACATCTGGAATCAGAAATTCCTCCTCTCCAGCTTTTATAAGTGCCCAGTACCATATTGCTATTTCTTTTTTCTTCGGGGGATTCTTTATCATAATTATTGCCAAGGTCTTATTTCCGGTGTTTTTCTCCTTCACTGTTTTTGCCCAACTAGTGAGCTGATAATATTTAAACTTTGAAATGGATGCATTTGAGTTCATGAACAAAGTTTCCCAGTCTATTATGATGTTATCAACCAATAACTGGCCCCATACTTGAAAACCTGATGTTTTCAGAGGTTTTGCCAAATTATCTTTAAGACATTCTGGGGTTCCTGGGGAGTCCCATATAGGCGCGAACTCACTATAATATGGGATATTTAGAGTGCTCCTTATCTGATACCATAGCTTAGCTGCTGCTCTCAGAGTCTTTAGTTTTACTTTTTTTAAATACTTTGGATGACCAAATGTATACAAAAATGACCAGTATTTCCAGTCATTACTTTGAGATGTTCCGGGTACAAGTCATAGTTATTTAGTAAAACCCTCATGCGCTTGAATTGGAAGGCTCCATAGTATTCCACTAGATCAGGACTGGCAATTCCTCCTTCTGCTTTTCTTCTTCGTAACTTTCCCCAGGCTATACATGTACTTTTAGACATCCAAATGAAACTCGCTAGTTCTCCTTGTATTTTTTTTAACGATTCCCTCTTGAATTCCAATGGGATTGCACTAAATAAGAATGAGTATTTTGGAAGGATAGACATTTTAATTATGTTTGATCTACCGAGAAAAGTTAAAGGGAGACCTCCCCATGCTTTTAATAGCTTTCTCACGTCCGCTGTTACCCTGTCCAAGTTTGTCTTGATTATCTTATCTAGGTTTTTAATCAGATCTATTCCTAAGTATCTGATTTTCTCCCTGGTATATGTATTATTTACCTGGGTATTCCAACTCATAATCTCCGTTTTTGATTGATTAGTTTGATAACCTGATACCCTCCCAAAATGTTTTAAGGTGTGTTCAATTGCTTGGACAGATCCTGCATAGTTGTTCGTAAAGATCATCACGTCGTCTGCATACGAAGCTATTTTTTTTTTCCCAAGTCTGATATTTAAATGGAGTTATTTCGGGGTGAACTCTGAGCCTATTTGCCAAAGGCTCAATATATAAATTAAAAAGAAGGGGAGATAAGGGGCATCCCTGTCGAGTCCCTCTATATATAGGAATATTTTCTGTTAAATTCCCATTAATTAGGACCTTGGCTTTTGGTGCTCGATACAGTTCTTTAATTGCTCCCTGAAAGTTTTCTCCCAGGTTGTATTTATCTAGAGTTGCATTCAAGAAAGCCCAATTCACTCTCCCAAACGCTTTGGCCGCGTCCAATGTTATTATTGTCAGGGGGATTTTTTCGCTTGTTGCTATGTCTATTGACCCGATAAGCTCCTGAGTAAGATCTTGTAATTGCCTGCCCCTTATAAACCCTTTCTCGTCTTCTTTTATCAGTTTTCCTGCAATATTACCAAGCCTTTTTGCTAGAATTTGTGTGAAGATCTTATAATCACAGTTAAGTAGGCTTATAGGACGGTAAGATTCACATTTAGCCGGATTTTTACCGGGTTTTAACAGGATGCTTATCGTGGCGTCGTTCCATGAGTCAGGAAGTCTCCCCTTCTCCAAGTAAATTATATTTAACAAGTTTGTAAGCGGGAGAGCTAAAGCCTCACTGAGTTTAATGTATAGTTCATTAGGTAGGGCGTCCAGACCTGCTGCTTTACCGCTCTTCAGGCCTTTCAACGCTTCTTCTACCTCCTCTTTGGTAATTGAGGCATTCAAATCTTCTTTTTCCAAACTTGTTAACTCTGGGAGTTCCAAATTATATAGGTATTCGTCTAAATCCTCATTTAGTGGGACAATATCTTCAGTATATAGAGAAGAGAAAAAATCTACAAATTCTTTCATTATTACCCCTTCTTCTGAGCAAAGGTCTGAGCCATCTTGTGGTAGAATATTAAGTATTTTATTTTTGTTGGTGTCAGTCTTCATTTTCCAAGCCAGCAGCTTGCTACACCCCTCCCCATACTCATAGTGAGCAAGCTTGCTTACTTCCCATCTCTCTCTTACCTTGCTCTCTAGAATTCCTGTTAACCTTTCCTCTTGTACCATCCTGTCTACTTCCAACTTCTTTTTATTTGCCAGATCCACCTCAGCTTCTATTAATAACTCTAAATTGTTTATATCAGTTTCCATCATTCTTATTTCTTGTTTTGATAATTTTGTTTTGTATGCAGCCAAACTGATTATTTTCCCCCTAATAACAGCCTTGAATGCATCCCATGTGACTGGAGGTATGATTCTTATTGGTTAACAAAAACAGATTGTAAGGAACATTATATATGATAAGCTGATCTGTTGAAAAGTCAAGCACACTTCCTGTCTCGTGTAGGGACATTGTGTGCTGAACTTGTGACCTGTGAGCTCAGTGCAGTGTTCCATGAGCTGTTTCTATGGTAACAGGCAGAAGGCAGATTGGGGGAAGGGTTGAAATGTATTTCAGTTGGAAAGGGTTGAAATGTTTAACCAATAGAAATGTGTATTTGCTTTTGAGTTTATGTGTGAAGGATTGTGATTTGATGTTTACATGTATATGTGTGGAAAAGGAAAGGGAAACTTTTCCATTCATTGTTTTTGCTGAGAGGTGCACAGTGCAGAGATTCTGTAAAAGAAAATATGGTGAGTTATTGATATACTTCTTAATCTACAAAAGAACTTGAAAGATGAGTTATTTAATTGTGAGGGGATGTATGTAGACTATTTTGATTTTAATCAGACTAATGTATTTCTCCTGCTAAAGTGTAGGGAGTACTTTTTTCATGTAGAAGCCATTCTGTGATAAGCATTTGTGTTTTTCATGTGTTTGTAGACAGATAACTGTGCTGTTTTTATATTTTGGTAGAATTAGAAACCAGTCATTGTTTATGAATTTGTGAAATGAGTTATGTTATGTTTCTATAGTAAAATGTAGTACTACTTCTAGATGAAGAAATGTGTTTTGGTATAGTGCAAGGGATAGTGTTGTTTGTCTAGAATCACACAGTGAGTCTGTGTGCATTTGGGAACCACTGTGAGAGAAGCTTTTGGTAACATCGTGTATTTGCTGACAGATAACTGTTTTAACTTGTCATGTTGTGCAGTTTTAGTAGCATTAGAAGACAGTTATGGCTTATGATTTGATTAAATGAGTCAGGCTTTGGCAGAAAAGTGCAGTCCTGAAATATGTGGATTGTGTGCAGTTCCCTTACCACTTGCACTGTAGTGAATGAGTTTTGGTATACTCCTAGGGATAGTGGTGCTTGTCTAGAATCACACTGTGAGTTAGTGTGTATTTGGGATCAGTGTGAGAGAAGCATTTGGTGACATCATGTATTTGCTGACAAATAACTGTTTTAAAACCTGTCATGTTGTGAAGTTTTAGTAGCATTAGAATCCATTCTTTGCTTATGCGTTGATTAAATGAGTCATGCTTTGACATTGATGTGCTGTACTTAAATATGTAGATTGTGTGCAGTACTATTAACTCTTCCAGACTAGTGAATGAGTTTTGGTAAACTCCTAGGATAGTGTTGCTTGTCTAAAATCACACTGTGAGTCTGTGTGCATTTGGGTAAGGATTGTGAGAGAAGCATTTGGTAACATCGTGTATTTGCTGACAGATACCTGTTTTAAAACCGGTCATGTTGTCAAGTTTTAGTAGCATTAGAAGCCAGTCTTTGCTTATGCTTTGATTATATGAGTTAGGCTTTGACATAAAAGTGCAGTCCTGAAATATGAAGATTGTGTGCAGTTCTCTTACCACTTCCACAGTAGTGAATGATTTTTGGTAAACTCCTACGTATAGTGGTTGTTGTCTAGAATCACACTGTGAGTCTGTGTGCATTTGGGAACCACTGTGAGAGAAGAATTTGGTAACATCTTGTATTTGCAGACAGATAACTAATTTAAAACCTCTCATGTTGTCAAGTTTTAGTAGCATTAGAAGCTAGTCTTTGCTTATGCATTGATAAAATGAATCAGGGTTTGACACTAAGGTGCAGTACCATGTACTATTCTGTTCACTGTGGCAGAACTGAAAATTTAAAAGTTGTACCTAAGCACTGTCCTAGAAGTAGTCTGATTATTTAGTCAGTTTCTAAGTACCAAATAGATTGCTTCAAATGTCTATGCAGTATGCATGTAGTGTTCTAACATACTATACACTTGTCTTTTACACCTTCAATTCCCTAGTCAGTATCCATACACTTCCAGGAAACATCCTGTCACTTCCTTTGCAGTCCTCTAGAGACCCATTCAACAGCATGTACTAATCCATTCACTTTGCTAAAACCCAAACACTTATAAATTCACCAAGACACTCTCTTTCCAGTACTCTAATGATTCAGTCACTGCCTAAGTATTCATGCACTGAGCCAGGTCTTAGCACATGGACTTCTTCAAACCCCTATCCACTATGCATGCAGTCCTCTAACCATCTACACACTTGTCTTTCACACCTTCAATTCCCCAGTCAGTATCCGTTCACTTCCAGCAAACACTCTGTCACTGCCGTTGCACTCCTCTAGTGACCGATTCAGCATCATGTACTAATCCATTCACTTCGCCAAACCCTAATAAATTCACCCAGGCACTCTCTTTCCAGTACTCTAATGATTCAGTCACTGCCTAAGTATTCATGCACTGAGCCAGGTCTTAGCACATGGACTGCTTCAAACCCTTATCCACTATGCATGCAGTCCTCTAACCACCTACACAATTGTCTTTCACACCTTCAATTCCCTAGTCAGTATCCATACACTTCCAGGAAATACCCTGTCACTCCCTTTGCAGTCCTCTAGTGACCCATTCAGCACCATGTACTAATCCATTCACTGTGCTAAAACTAGGGTTGGGCGGAATTTGCGAAATTGCGTTACGCAAATCTCCGCGAAACGGTAAAAAATCTCCGCGAACACGCAGAAATTCCGCGAACACGCGGAATTGCTTGTTCGCGATGCTTTTTTCCTGTTCACAATTGCTGTTTGCGTGCTCGGGGAGAAATATCTCGCGAACACGCATTTTGAGATCGCGAACAAGCAAAAATTTCGCGAAATCGCGGAAAGCAGACTTTTTAGCAATTTCGCGTTCTCCGCGGAACGCGAAATTACGCAAATTCCGCAAATTCCGCCAGCGGAACGGAATTTACCGCCCAGGCCTAGCTAAAACCCAAACATTTATAAATTCAGCAAGATACTATCTTTGCAGTACTCTAATCATTCAGTCAGTGCCTAAGTATTCATACACTGAGCCAGGCCTTAGCACATGGACTGCTTCAAACCCCTATGCACTATGCATGCAGTCTTCTAACCACCTAGACACTTGTCTTTCACACTTTCAATTTCCTAGTCAGTATCCATACAGTCCAGCACTTGTCTCTGCCTTTGCACTCCTCTAGTGACCCATTCAGTACCAAGTACTAATCCATTCCCTGTGCGAAAAGCCTAGCACTTATAAATTCAGCTAGGCACTCTCCTTGCTGTACTCTAATCATTCAGTCAGTACCCAAGTAGTGATGCAGTGAGCCAGGCCTTAGCACATGGACTGCTTTAAATGCCTATGCAGTATGGATGCAGTCCTCTAATCACCTACACAGTTGTGTTTCACATCTTCAATTCCCTAGTTAGTATTCATACTCTTCTAGCAAACACCCTGTCACTCACCCAGTGTGTCTGCTTATAGTACTGTAATCATTTAGTCAGTTAGCATGTAGTCTTTTAGTGAGGTAGGCTTTAGGGCATGAACTGCTTCAAAGTAGTATGCACTATGCATGTAGTGTTTTAACGATCGTCACACTTGTGCTTCAGGGCTATAGTTTCTTAGTCAGTTTTTATATAAAATGTGTTTGTACAGTAATGGAATAGTATAAATTTGAAAGTTATTAATATACATTTATTTGTGATTCTTTTTTACAGATACAGAACAGGAGTGTTTCTCATCTGTTTGCACTCTTCTCGTGCAAGATTGTTTGGATGAAGGGTCCTTAGGTGTTTCATCATATTTGCTGTGCCGCACGAGTATTTTTTGTTATGATCCCCTCGTAACAGAACTCTTTGGCAAATATTGCGAGTGATGAAGGTGGCATTGGTCTTTGTTTGCCCCTTGGGAAAAGTAAAAAATTTCCTCACCACTGAAGAAAAACATTGTGGGCGTGGTGCCTTCTGCAAAAAAATTTCCTCAGATTTGGTAAATATTTTAAAGCGGCAATATTTACAGTTTTTGTAAGTTAAACTTATAAAATGTTGTTAGCTGTATGCATTTTATATATCTGTGATTTGTTTCTTGTGGTATTTTGTTGAGAATACCATGTTGGTTTTTTTTTAACAATCTTTCTGATTTTCCAGGTCTGTCGTCGACATCCATGATTCCCACAGGAGTATTCCGCATTGTTGTTTTGTATTATTGTTGTTACATTTTGTTTATTAGTTTATTGTTCATATATATGTTAATAAAAAAAATAAAGTTTGAAAATAGTTTATCGTTTATATATTTATTATTATAAAAAATAAAGATTGAAAAAAAAAAATAATAACGTTTTGGGTTGTTCTCTTAACTGCTGTGTGACTCTTTCTTGTTCTTATTACTGTTATTTGATGGAGTCCTACTTAACAACAAGTACTGAGGGTCTAATATACTGTATGTACATAACTCTAACGAACTAGACAAAAGGAACCTCCAAAACGATTACAATGAGTAATATACCAAAGATATAATTCCCATCACCCACCAGAGGTGGCTTATCATCATCTGGGAATACAGGGCTGAACTACAGAGACCAACCACTCAGATGGTAAAGGTGGTCAAGTAGTTATCCCAGTCGTGAGAGAAAATGGTAGGGTGATGGTTGCAGTGCAGAAGATGAAACAAAAAGTGCTATTAAAAATGACTATCTAGATGCTAATAATTTTATTCTGGCGCTTATCTAAATGCCATTAGTAAAACCTGTGCGTAAACAGCTTAAAAAATAACTGCTGGATTGATGGTCGACATGTTTCGGCAATCGGACAATGAGTCCACGCTCTCATCAGGACCCAAATACGCTACTGCAAAAATGTGGAAAACGGAACATTCAAAGAAAAATATAGGTTAAAAGCATGATTTCCACCAGGGGAGTATAACATACAACCTGATCTGCTCTGTATGTCCAATTAGAACTGTTACAGGTAGGAAACCCACAAATTAATGGGCATGTACCTCACCTCGCCTGGCATCTGCTCAGGATATTGAGGCCCCGCTCTGTCCGTCGGTACCTCGCTCCGTCGTCTGAGCTTGATGGAGTCCGCCATGGTGTTAAATTTTGGGGCACTTATCGCTGGAATACTGGTGATATCTGCAGTTTGCACCAACTTCTGAATAGTGTGTTAGATTTATCTCAACTTTACTTCCGTTAAAGTGCTGATAATGAAATGGAGAGTAGCCGTTCCCGTGCAAAAAGACATGAGGTGCACCTTTCCGATTTATTCTCAATACTAAAGTCCTGTATCGAATTGCACTGAGGTATTGGCTGCACTTATAGCGTACACACAAAATCTATTAAGAAATCTCATTGTATTTATATTGATTGGGAATAGTGCGTCAGGTGCTGTATCTTGATGAGATACACTGCTCAGTTCGTATATTGTTCTGCACACGATAAAAACCCCCCACAACTTTCACACCAATTGCAATGCGAAACAAATTCCGGTGATGAGACACGTTAGCGCCAGGGATTTTACACCTGCTTTCTGCTGGTGTTAAGCAGGACAACTACCTGCACCATGAAAGGGAACACACCCAACAGGCACACCAGAACACCCGCAGGTGCCATAGAGTCAATGAGCATGATACAGGGATACCCATGAGGGCCACAAGACTCATCGCAACAACTTCAGGACCGCCAATGCCCCTCAAACCCGCATCTGAGCAAGTGTGTCCCTGTGGTCATTGTGTTAGCATGATAGGCACGAGCCCTGCAATATCACAGTGTGCTGTCACCTCAGCTTTGGCAGTGAGCCTGGACATGTAGCTACGCACGCATCCTCCTGCATGTACAACCGGCGTGTGTTGGTCCGGGGTACACAGGTCAGTGCTGTGGTGTGCCTATTCGGCAAGGGGAACGGGGTGTCTCGGACATGTCCGTGTACAGAAAGTGCGGTAAGTGTGCCTCTGTGTTC
Source organism: Triturus cristatus (assembly GCF_964204655.1). Classification (NCBI taxonomy): domain Eukaryota; kingdom Metazoa; phylum Chordata; class Amphibia; order Caudata; family Salamandridae; genus Triturus; species Triturus cristatus. The sequence continues at coordinate 1,002,315,236 of NC_140580.1, forward strand.
TGGTGTGGCCTGCCACAAGGGCCGCAGCAGTCGATGTTGTAAAGTGGCATGCACCACCTCCAAACGGCACTGTGATGGTGTAGTTGGAATGCAGCAGGACATGCGCGAATAGGCATTACAATGGTGTGCCGTATAAGTGCACGAGATACAACAGTGCACCGTACATAAGTGTGGTGGCTCGTGTGAGGGAGGAGCAGCTGTTTGGCAACGTAACAGACAGTGAACTCGCCCATGTGCCAAGTGCTGGGCATCTCATCCATGATGACCACGGTTGCAGACATCCCACAACACCAACGACTGGCCTTTGTACACATGCTGTATGAATGCAGCGTGGTTTTCACTTCTATGCTCGTTCAGTGGTGTGATGTTGGCGGGTTGTGTGACTTGTGCTCCTTGTTGGTGTGTTTCATTTTGGCCATTGTTAGTCTATATGTGTGTTGTACTTAATTGTGCATGTGTGCCATTCTGCCCATCTTCCCCCCTCCCCCCACTCTCTGCTTCTTCCTCTTCCTAGTGCTGTTGTGTCTATAATTTTGTTGCTGCACACATAAATACATGTAAAGAATAAATTAGAATAGTTCCTTGATTCTTTTAGGTTTCAAAACTTCTCTATTGGTTTCTTTTTAATTTTCCATATGAACCGTTTTTTTAATATTCCGCAACACATAGAAGTCAGAAGTGCAACGTATTCTATCAACACACTTTCTAGAACATTCTACAATACGTGCAGGTTAAAAGTCCATCAATTTTTTAAAACTAAACGATATTTTTTTGTAACATTTTCTTGAACATTTAATGACACGTGCAGGTTAAAATTTGACGATTGTTTTAAGTTCGAACAGTGCCTTCCAAATGCAAGTAGCAGGTGTGGTTGAGCTGAGCAAATTTTATCCTATGATATGTGCTCCACGTTGAAACTGCTTTTTCTTAACCAATCACAAAGATGCTTTTCAACAAAACTAATGTGCACCCTACTTTTAAAAAAGAATGCTTTTCATGATATCTTTAGAGATAAGTTATAGATAGGAATTAGTATTTAAAAAACCTTTGAAATTCACTGAAAAAAACAAAGGTTTCAGGGGCGTTATAGTTAGGAATTGGCATTCAAAAAACCTTAGAAATTCACTGAAAAAACCATAGGTTTCAGGGGTGTTATAGTTAGCTGGACATTTCCCTCGTACAAAACCCTAGAAATTCCCCTGTTATAGTTAGTTCAGCTGACTATAACTCGCGCCCCCGCAATGCACTGCTGATGACATCACATATTACATCACTCATGACATGGTCAGTGACATCACTGATGACATCACTGATGACATCTCAAATGACATCACTGCTAATTCCTAACTATAACGTCTGTAAAACCTATGTTTTTTTCAGTGAATTTCAAAGGTTTTTTAAATGTTAATTTCATATTTTAATATTTATAAAACCTATTTTTTTCTATTTTTTTGTAATATTTTGGAACTCTATTATCCTTTTTTGTTTTTTATTTGAAAAATATGTAATGTTTTATATCTTCAAAAAAAAGTATGCATATCGTTTTTTTTTGTTGAGAAAACTGAAGTCCCGTACCAGTAGTGTACCAAGCTCCATCGGCACGCCAATCCTATCCGCCATATTGCTAAACTCGTAAAGTATGCGCATTTCGTATCCGACGGGTTTGTGGCACCGCGTCCCGCGTAACATCATATATGTATGTGGTCACGCCAGCTGCTACTTTGGTATGCGACAGGTATGCAGTACCAAGCCGCGCCTTACGTCATGTACGTATGGGGTCACGCCTGCTGCGCATTGCGTATGCGACGAGTGCACGCTGCCAGGCCCTGTGTTACGTCATAGACATATGGTGTCGCACCGGGAACACAATTCCCTCATTTTTTTGTCTCAAAACTATATCTAAATAAGTTTAAAGTGTATATGAGAACAAGCGATTATCTAAAAAATTTTAAACATTTATATATTTCTAACTGTAATAAACTTATATTATGGTAATATTTTCTCAAAATCACGTTGGGTGTGGCCTCCTTGCGCGCTCGCTGTGCGATTGCCATGTGACCTTAAAGAAAAGCATTTGATTGGTTCATAACATTTCCCATTGTAACAGTTGGAGGACCCCACCCATTTTCGCCATTCTCTCTACAGCGTTTGATGAGAGACTTCTCTTCTGCTTACAGAGCTTTTTTAAAAGCTTTTTGCTATATACACATATCAAACAGTACACACAACATGCAACCATCATCTTTATCAATATTCATGCTCTGTAAAGCAGCCTTCCACCTGTGATAGCCATGCATCTAAAAGCTACATAACAGAACTTTTCCGTACTGCCAGAGGTAACATGGTTGTATACGCTGTCCACAGCACAATGTAATGTGGTACGCCCAGGGGCAGTATCATGCATACATAATGAACACACGAACACAGATAGATAGTGGAAGTGAGTATGGGCACGTGCGCGCGACTCCTTTTTATTACCAGGGTTACATATCCAGTGACTTCTGTGCTGGATGAGTGTGGGGTGAGTGTAAAGCAGCCCTCAGGGAATGGTTGCTGCTAGCATCAACTACAACAGTAATCATTGGATCACACAGAGAGATTCAATAATAAAAGGGTCAATAGTTTGTGCTGCAGTAAGGTAGGGACACTAGATGTGAAATAATACAGAAAAGATTATATCGTAAAAAAACAATAACTTGTGGTATACTAAGATACAGGCAGTAGATCTGAAATAATACACAAAAAGATTGTATCATAAAGGGTCCATCAGGTCTAGTGCACTTAGATAACCACATCAAAAGCATTCAGCATGTGCACAGCCAGCGATGATGCGTGCTGCAGGCGGGCCATACTAGAAGCAATGTCTGTTGCCTACAACACTACATCATCTGCAATAGCGACTCGATCTGAATTGTAAACACTGCTGTCTGCAGTGTAGGCCAGAGAGCAGTCAGCAAGGGCCCACAGCCACGTGGCATTGACTTGAGCTGCCCAGTTTGCAGTACGTCCTCTTCACAAAATACAACATAAATTACACAAAACTCTGCAATGAATAAATCAAAACAATTTGAATTGCGATCTCTGCTGTTCACTGTGTACACTGTTATTCAGTGTTTTTTACCACTACCAAGAAGAATTTAGTCATTGTACTAGACCTATAAGTCATCTAAAAAAAATTCTTCAAGCAAGTATACTAAAAGGCTATTGTGTATATTTCAATAGGCGTTGTAATTTGTTGCCTACTGGATTCTTTAATTCAACGATCACCACTCCATCTGAATTGTGAGCCCTGCTGACCTCACTGTAGGCCAAGGCAGTTGTCATTAATGCCTCACAGCCACCTGCCGTTGGATTCGGAAGAACGCAGTTGGTTGCACCTGATCGGAGTGGGTACACAGAAATCATCACAAACTTTAACTTCTGACATCCTCAATCACAGAATCAAGACCCCGTTTCACTGTTCTGACCTGCTGTACCACGGTGTACTCCACCGACTGCAGTCAACCAAGCCCAATAATCATGTGCAGCAGTTAGCAATGTAAGCACAGAGTCTGATGCACCTCAAAGGAGGGAGTTCTGTCAAAACCAAGCAGCAAGTAATATCGGACATCCTCCATTTTGGGATCAAGACACCGTTCCACTGTTGGGACCTAGAGTTGCTTGCACCTGGTTGAAGGGAGTACCTTCATCTCCACTCTCAGTTACGGTTCTAACATCGGGCATTGTGGGATCAAGACCACGTTCCACTGTTCGGACCTGCTGTACCGCGGTGTACTCCACCGACTGCAGTCACCCAACCCCAATAATCATATGCAGCAATTAGCTACAGAAGCACAGAGTCGAATGCACCTCAACAGAGGGAGTTCTGTGAAAACCAACAAACAGCAGGTAATATCGGACATCGTCCATTCTGGGATCAAGACCCCGTTCCACTGTTTGGACCTAGAGTTGATTATACCTGGTCGAAAGGAGTACCTTCATCTGCACTCTCAGATGCAGTTTTAACATCGTCCATTTTTGGATCAAGACCCCGTTCCGCTGTTCGGACCTGCTGTACCACGGTGTAGTCAACCAACTGGTGTCAACCAAGCACAATAATCATGTGCAGCACTTAGCTATGGAAGCACAGATTCTGATGCACGTCAACGCAGGGACTTCTGTGAAAATTTACAAGCAGCGGTTAATGTCGGACATCGTCCATTGTGGGATCAAGACATCGTTCCACTGTTGGGACCTAGAGTTGCTTGCACCTGGTCGAAGGGAGTACCTTCATCTCCACACTCAGATGCAGTTCTAACATCGTCCATTGTGGGATCAAGACACCGTTCCACTGTTGGGACCTAGAGTTGGTTGCACCTGGTCGACGGGAGTACCTTCGTCTCCACTCTCAGATGTAGTTCTAACATCGTCCATTGTGGTATAAAACCACCGATCCACTGTTGGGACCTAGAGTTGGTTACAGCTGGTCGAAAGGAGTACCTTCATCTGCACTCTCAGATGCAGTTCTAACATCGTCCATTGTGGGATTAAGACACTGCTCCACTGTTGGTACCTCTTCGACTACTCTGTTAGTAGCATACAGAGCACATCACGGTGCTGGGCCTCAGGCTGGGCGCTGTCTGCCTGTGTCACGGTAGCCAGCATTGATCTCAGGAGCCTTCCCAGCTCACAGACCTCGGCCCAAAAGCTTCCACCGGCACGTGGTGGGCCCTCTTTCACATGCGACAGTGTCGAAAGGTGAACTGTGGGGCATATGTTACTTTTTCCTATTACATTTTTTAATACACTTCAATTGAACTATTTTCATATATTAACTTTCTAAGTATGCTTAGGCATTTGAACTCTGTTTTCATTATTGGCCCTTACCTCTCCACACTAACCAGGGATGAATGATGTATAGCCTATGCAAATACGCTATTTACTTGCTAAACTAGCCTAAACCTGATATCCATTTTGAAACCATATCTATTATTTGTACACACGTCTCTCTGCCTGTCTCTTATCCACGAAGCCACTTCACACAAATTAGCTCATCCTCAGCCTCTGCTCACGAACTGGCGATCAAGATAAAAAAACACGGCATTGTTTAGAAACTGGTTGGCACAGTGTGGTATTCGTATCCTACCTTTATTTTCATTCTACAATTTATAGTCATTCATGTCTAATAGGTATTGTTTATGTCACATGGAACTGTAACATGTAATGTGGAATTGACTGATGCAGGAGCTTAGCTTTGAATACAGCAGAAGCGGTTGCAGTTTGCCTCAGCTGGATGCCTTAGCTCTTGCACCAGTGGTTCCATTTATGGCACTTACATAAAGACACTTTCTATATAACTTGCAGACTCCATCGCTTTATCCCACACAGCCACTTTCTTAAACCCGCCTGATTTCACCATTTGTCTTCTGTGGCATTGCAACATTCTGCATTATATTCTTAACGATTATTTCTTTATTCCTGGTTGCTAGAACACTCCATTCGAGTCTTCAGGCCGGTAAGGGTGAGTAATTTGCTTCCCACTCCCGCTATAGTCTAAACCCATACTCACACCACTTGCACAGCTATGCTACAGCGGCCAGTATGCTACAGTGCCAGGAGCACATCAGTTTACAACAATCAGCTCACAGTTTCATCCCCGAGTGTACTGGCACCTCACCTCAGCACCATCTCACTCTGGTCAAAACAGCACTTTCACACCTCTAGGGGTGAATACTTCACTTCATACTCCCTGTAGAGCACACCCTAACCACCCCCACAGAGCACACACCGCTATACTCTAAACCCATGTTAACACCACTTGCACAGCTATGCTACAGCGGCCAGTATCCTACAGCGCCCACAGCACATCAGTTTACAGCAATCAGCTCATGGTTTCATCCCCGAGTGTACTGGCACCTCACCTCAGCACCATCTCACTCTGGGCAAAATAGCACTTTCACAACGGTAGGGGTGTATACATCGCTTCACACTCCCTATATAGCACACCCTAACCACCCAACAGACCTCACAGCGTTCCTACCCTCCTCTTTCCTACTCTTTTTGCCCTTTTTTCCCCTTACTCGCTTCAACGGAATCACAAAATGGCGGCCAACAGTTCCTAGTTGCAACCGCTCGCAGCGCTCACAACTAATAAGCAGCAAGCTCGTGCTCGTAACGCCTCAGCCAATCAGATGGTAGAATTCCAAAATATCAATATCTGTACATTTCGATATTTCTCAAAAACTACTGAACGGATTTACACCAAATAAACAAAAGCGTGCTTTCTAGACCAAGACCCTTCTCCCTGCCAAATTTGGGGTAATTCCGTTCACCCGTTCGACCTGTAGCCTTGTCTAAAGTTTCCTATGGAAATTAACATGGAGAAAACACGTTATGGGACCCCACTTTTTTCTTGTCCCCCCTTGACGAATCACCCCCAAACTTCCCACGTAGGAGCTGATATAAACAAAGAATTAGGTTGGAAAATGTCATGAAGATTCATCAAACGACGCCAAAGTTATAAGCAAAACAAGAAATGCTCTTCCTATGGAAACTTGGTCCTAACTATGACTACCTACTGGCAACCGCCAGTAGGTAATATATATATATATATATATATATATATATATATATATATATATATTTCCAACCAAATCCGACCTTCTCCAAATCAGACACCGACACTGGGGATGCTTTCAGCCATCCGGCTTGGGTATTTATTTCCTTTTCGTAACGCGTTTCGGGACGTATCCCTTGCTCACACAATCTAATGTGGACCAAACGTTTCCATTTAAAGCAAAAATACAAGGTCACATGATTAGCTCCTCAATAGACATAAACATCAGACTATCATTGCCGTGATACTTAGTTTTTTTCAATACAAAGTTATCTTGACATAGTGCCAAAAAATCTCTCTCTTATATCAACATTTGTCTCATTCAAGTGAGTCAAAAACATGGATTGGATTTAAAAGTTACAAATATTTCATATATTTACATTCAAATCGAAGCATCCATTATTAAAAAAAGAGAAAATGAGAAAATACAGAGAGAGTGACATTATCTGATATATATTTGACAAACTTCCTACAAAGCAGGAGAGTCGACGCCGTGTCGTATGCGCAAAATGTCCTTTATTTCAGTCAGCTACAACGTTAGACGCGTTTCGCTTGTCCTGCAAGCTTGTTCACTAACAATCTCCATAAAGTTACTTCCAATTTCGACAGACGTTCTTTCATTTCTGACTTGAATTTGGTGATCATCTCCTGGTCTTGTTCTTTGTCAAGCATTTGCAGAATTTGCTCAATTTCTTCAAGTATTTTAGCACGGTCTATGTCGGCGTACTTCACAAGAATTTGCAGCATTCTGCTCGAGGCATCCTGATTATTCTCTGCCCATTCTCTTAACATATTAGGATTGGGGTCTTCGTATGTAGGTGCCACCAATATCCTAAGACCTCTGGGAACCCTTTTCACTTCCAAATAGCTTTGAAGCGACTTGGATTCCCACCATTTGGAAAGTTCGGAATGCTTCAATTTCTCCAGTCTTCTTAATCTGGCCACTACATCTGTAACTTGGGCAACGCCATCCGATACAGCACCTTTGTGAACGGAGAGCACTTTATCATCAAAGATCGACCGTGCTGCCTCCTCCCTTTCCTGTATTTCAATAGCCGACATTATCAATCAAAAGTTAACTCAATAGGGATAAATCCCCGCGCATTGAACCACCAATAATCTCTATCCACAATGAATGAGATTGTCGTTTTCCTTATTGGCTTTCCCTCTTCCCATCTGAGTCCCGCGCAGCTCACCTCCTTGAAGAAGTCAGGTTCCCTCAGGTCCTCCGACTCGGTGATTCCTGCTGCTTGCCTCGGAGAAAACTGCACGTTGTACGATGTACGTTAACCATGGGAAGAACGCATTCAATCCTGTATCTTCAGATGGGGGGGGCGGTGGCTTACAAACTTCACCTCTGTTTGCTTCGGTATGCCCACCACCTCCAGACCAGAGGGCGCGTCGACGGACGGACCTCCCAAGCACGGTCCGATAATATTTGACAAACTTCCTACAAAGCAGGAGAGTCGACGCCATGTCGTATGCGCAAAATGTCCTTTATTTCAGTCAGCTACAACGTTAGATGCGTTTCGCTTGTCCTGCAAGCTTGTTCACTAACAATCTCCATAAAGTTTTGCCGCCATTATAAGCGTTGCATGTGAACGTAATACGTGTTGAACTACTAAACAATAAAGAGTGACAACAGACTTGTAGTCCAAACTAAATCACGGACTCCCCGGTGGCTAATTTAAAAAAAAAAAAAAATCAAAATTCATCTCACAATAATACAAACAGTCTGCTCTCCTCTGCGCAATCATTAACAATTCTAAAATAAAATTGTAAACAGAATTAATGTATAGTACAAATTTGCATTTTGGAGAGGGCAGACCGTCATATAAGTTTGGGTAGAAGTGAGTCATAAGCGCAAGTTATGCCCCAGTGGGCTAACTCGTTCCCAATCACATAAATACAGTACCCTGCGTTTGTTACAATAATCGTACCATAACAACCAAATCTCACACAATTCAGCCCAAGTGGGCTATTAGCAAAATTCTAAGCCCCTTACAAGTAAACTAAATATGTGTCTTGCTTTTCCTTCAGCACACTTAGCAAGACTTCAAAACACCAGGACACAACGTGAACACTCTTCAAAAATAAGACTCTGCACCCTTTTAGAATGCCAAAATACAATGTAGATTGAGCTCCAGACTCATGTACCAAGTAAAAAGGAATATTTGTTGCCACAAGTTCCCATATATCAAACAGCAATAATGCACATGTAAAATAAATGCATATAGAAAATGAATATACACAAGAAGAAAGAAGATAAACTGTATGCACACAAGAATGAGTAATTAGAACATGTAATACTTCACTGGCTGTTTGTCTTGCATCACCTGCCAGCACATCTGGAAAAACCTGGGGAAAGTCTTGATAGGATCCCTCAACTAGGACAAGGTTTCCAAGTGGTGCGTCCACCCCTGAGAAGAGTGCTTGTCAAAACACCAAGAGGTCTCTGTCTTTATACTCTTACTAACACAGAGAGAGGATTTTACAAGCTCCCCATCCCATCAGCTCTACTGTAGGTGCTGGCTACACTCTTTGCATCAAGATCACTCACCAGAGCTGGCCATCTCCAATGGGAGTTGAGGCAGAATTCTTCACTTTCTCATCCTTGGGCTACGCAGCCCACACTGTCTAGCAGCTTAGCTTTTCCTGCTTGGTAAAGTGAAAAGCATAAATATTTCTGTGTGTGTGCAAGCAACCCAGCCTGCCTGCGCTCGCTAAAGAAAGGCAGGGTTAGGCAGACACAAGATGAAACTGTGTTCACAAAATGCATTTAAAACAACTTGGAGTCAATTGTCACCACATAATCTCTCAATATATAAATGCATGTAGCGTTACATTCCACTCCTTTCCCATTGACTAATAATTAAAATAACTTATAGGTGTAAAAGTAACCGTCCTTGGAGGAAATAAGGATATAAGATTAGGCACGCATTGCATACAGCAACAAATAGAAATAAATCAAAATACAGATCATAATGAAAATTGCACTGAAAATATAACGAAGTTGACCAAAATTGGTCAACCATCCAAAAAACCAATCCCACCACCCCATATTCACATCTTGCCTCACTTCCTTGACAAATTCATGCAACTCATAAAGATGTGAATGGATGGAAATGGAATGGTCAGACAAATTGAAACAGCATAAACCATCAAAGTTTGCACAGCCATGGTTATGTTTTAAAAGCAAATATAGTAAATAGCAGCTCTATTTTGTAAAGCAGCTTTTCTTGTTCCCTGAACATCTTAGAGCAATGCAGCTAAAGCAGTAGAAGTTACATTTATATTTTTCACTATTAAACATGCAAGCTTGTTTATTTTTCTAGTATTATACACAGTTAACAAAGGAACACCTACTATGGATGTAGCTAGACTAATATATATTTACTTTTGGATCACAAGGTAATTTCAGAATCACAATCTTTAGGCAATTGAAATGTGTCTCTAGCATGGTGAGAACGTAAAGCTGAATGCAAAGGAAACATCATAAGTATAAAGATAAGTGGTTTCTGATGTCACTCCCCTTGATAGAATTAAGGATGTGTCGCAGTGCCAGATAAGTCCACATGTTTTCCAGCTGCTGTAATGGTGTTGTCATTTTATACTGGTGATTGAGTCCCTTGACTGTGGGCATTCCGGGAACCTCCTGGTCCCCTCCGGACACGCCCGAACACAGTCCATAAGGAACAACAAGGACATAAACACTCCATGCTGTTATCTAGAAGAACAACCAAGTATTATTCATGTTCTCAAATAACATTTGTCAGCAGACATGTTTCCATTTATCCTCTCCAGGGGGCATATGTATCAAAGGATTTTGTATTCGCAAACGCTGCGAATCGCAAAAAAACAGCGTTTGCGAATACAAAATCGCAAAAGGAGATGTATGAGGCATTTCAGCCTCGCAATCTTAAGGAAACGCTAAATTTGCGATATCTTAAGTTTGCGTAAGCATTTAAGAAATCGCAAATTGCGATTTCTTAAATGCAATGTAACACGCACCCAAGTTGTGCGATTTCTCCTTAAGAAATCGCAAATTACCACCAACTTCAAGTTGGTGGTAAGTTGCGATTTCTTTGAAATATGCACTTTTTTGCATATTTCAAAGTGCCATGTGGTGCACATACATGCCCTTAGGGCATGTATGTGCGCCATATGTGCACACATGCTGATTTCAGGGGTGCATCAGGGTGTCATCATGACACCCTTGCACCTTTGAAAATATTCTCAATTTGCGATTAGCAAATAGCGATTCGCAAATTGAGAAGGACTTCCCATTCATTGCTATGGGCCTCCTGGCCCATAGGAATGAATGGGAAGGTATTCCTTAATTGCGATTTCGCAATTTGCTAATCGCAATTAAGGAATTTTAAGAAATCGCAAAATTTGTGCGATTTTTTTAATACATCCCGTTTTGCAATTCTCAAATAGCGATTCTCAAAAAATCGCTATTTGAGAATCGCAAATGGAGATGATGATACATATGCCCCCAGGTCTCATAATAACTAGATTGTTTTTTCCTGTAGCTGTGACTTCAGCAGGTGATGGGTGTTGTTGGTGGAGTCACTCCATACTTTGGTTCGGCGGTTCTTATCAGTGGGGCCAAAATCTCCCTTTACTGTAAGAAGGGCTTGGGCTGTCCCCTTCCTAACAATTCCTCCCTAAATTGGCATGATGGCAATCTGAGCAACTCTATCTCCAGGTTGCACTACTAAGTCAGTGTCTCCACTGTTCAACAGTATTATTGTTATCTCTCCTTGGTACTCTGAGTCTATTACCCCTCACAGAATCTGGATGCCATTTAAAACAAGCCCAGAACGAGGGGCAATCGATCCAAAATGCCCCAGGGGAATTTGAATTACAAGCCCGATTTCAATTAAAGCTATATCTTTGGGTTTCAGTCTGTGCATCTATAAAGACCTGTAGCCTCTGGGGTTGCCTGATATGAAGCCAAGGCCCTGGGAGTTGTCTCCCAGTACAAGATAGTGTTAGTGGCCATGTGAAGCTGAAACTGAAAAACTGGTGTTAACATTTCCATTAACAAAGTTTCTGCATTTGTCAAGGGCCTGTTGTTCAACATTAACAATGCATCATGCAAGTCATCTCTCCAACCTTTTAATGACCCGTCTGACAATTTTCTCAGCTGGGCTTTCAACAATCCATTCATCCTCTCAATCAAACCCACAGATTGCGGGTAGTAAGGAATGTGAAATACCCACTTTATATTGTGTTGTGCACAATAATCCTGCAACAATTTGCCTTTTAAATGAGAAGCATTATCACTTTGGATCTGCAATGGAATACCATAATACAAAATAAGTAAGACTTATGTTTTTAAAGTATTATGCTGAATGGCACATTTACATGGAAAGGCTATCAAGTAACCAGAATTGATATCCACCACTTCACAGGCATACTGACAAGCCCGACTAATTGGCATTGGCCCAATGTAGTCAATCTGTCATTTCTGTCTTGGCAGATTCTCTCTACTTAGCTGACCTCTCACCACCTGTGGGACTGGTCTGTGTTGTGTATGCTGACAAATGGGACATTTCATAATTGTAGTTTTGATCAAATCTAGGGGAATATGCATCCCTCTATTCTCTGCCTACCTGTTAGTGGCTTTCTCACCCATGTGTCCATAATTTTGGTGTGCCCAGTTAGCCATTCCCACCAAATCAGAATCCTGTGTCACCACATCGGTCTCCCAAATGTTGGCTTTTTATCTGCAAAAGATTTGCACCACCGTTCTAATGAGTCTGTTGGGCAGTGGGCATCTACTTGATACCCAGTGGCTGTGCTTTGTGGTAATGTTTCCCAGATCACTTGCCACAACTCCTTACCCCACACCTCTTTTGCATGTATCATCCAATTATGAGCATCCCATGTGGAAAGCTAGGTAGCTATCCCATTGGCAGGAGACCACAAGTCAGTGTAAATGAAGCATTTTCCAGGCAATTCTTGTTTCAAAGCTTGATATACAGCATACATTTCTGTAAACTGGCTACTCTTTCCCTCTCCAGTAGTAGTTAATAATTTATTGGTCGCAGGATTGTACAACACTGCTTTCCAATGCCTCTTAGCCCCCACATATCTGGCTGAACTATCAGTAAACCATGTATTTCTCTTGTCTTCTGAGATAATGATGCAAATGGCTCACCCTACTTCATAAGGGGACTCCTGTATATCAGGAACATACTGAAACACCTCTGTATCTCCCACTGGGGGCATGCACAACCTGCTCATGCAACACTGTAGTGACCTTGGGGCCTACTCTGGTCCTGTCGTGTATGTATCATTTCCACTTGATTATGGTGGCTTCCTGTGCATGCCTTATTCTATGGTGCTTGGGGGAACTCATCACCCATTACATTATAGGAATCTCAGGTTTCAAAATCAAATTGTGCCCCAGGGTCAATTGTGGGCCAAGAACATGCAAGCAACTGTTTTTTCAAATGAAGTGTACCGTTCTCCAGCATTTGGTAACTTCTTTTGCTCAAAATCCAAAAGGCACCCTCTTCTTTTCTTGCTTCTACCACAAACTCAAATTGGCATACTGCCCCTTGACTGTAACATTCAGCTCAACATTCCACTCTCATACTGGCCACAAATCCAAAGCACGCTGTATAGCCTCCTTTGCTGATTCAAATGCATTTTTTTGCTTCTCTGTCCACTCAAACTCATGTTTCTTTCGCGTAACCTTGTACAAAGGGGCCAAAATCTGACTCAAGTGATGGATATGCTGTCTCCAAAAACCAAACAATCCAATGAATCTCTGAGCTTCCTTCCAATTTCATGGCACAACTTGTGTCTGTGCCTCTCTGTGTCCCGGATGCCACTGGATACCCAAAAAGTTCACATTTTTAGATGGTCCCTGTACCTTTGCTGAATTTATCTCCCACCCTTTACTCTGCAAGTGTTCCACAATCCTGTCCAGTTGGATCTGCACTTAACAGATTGTTTGAATGATGAAACTAGCAAATACAATCTCAATTGCCATGTTTTATGACATGCTTCAAACTTACCGGACAGAGACCAAAACCTTCCCACTTCTCTGGTGCACACATTCTAATTGAAAGATGAAGATGCAGAGGGATAGCACCCAGCAGATGTTATGTTATGTTAAAATAAATTTGTAAAGCGCAAGTACATCGGGGTGGTTTCATGGTGCTACTTTGATTGATACCCAAGTCCTGGAGAATTATTCAAAAGCCTGTCGGAATAGCCAGGTTTTAAGAAGGCTTCTGAAGCCAAAAAGATTGGTGCAAAAGCAAGTTTCAGATGGGAGGGAGTTCCAGAACATGGGGGCCAGAATGGCAAACCTGGAACCACCAGTGCACTTTAATTTAAAAGAGGGAATGGACAAGAGTTGCTTGTGGGCTGAACGAATATTGCGTATGGGAGCGTGCTTGTTAATCAAGTTGTTCACAAATTTAGGGCTTCTTCCATTGAGTGACTTAAAAATAAGACACCCAACCTTGAAGGCGCAGCGCTGAACCACCGGGAGCCAATGTAGTTTCTTTAACAGAGGAGTGACATGATGGTGCCTAGGTTGATGGACTATCAGACGAGCGGCCTGATTTTGCACCATCTGCAGATGTTTAGATAGGTAGAGGGGGATGCCGAAGTAGAGCGAATTAGCATAGTCGACATGTTACATGACCATGGCGATAATCACCTGAATCTGAGCTTCATGAGTAAGAAATCTGCAGATCTTTTTTATTTTCCTGAGTTGGAAAAAACAAGTGGAGATCACCGACCCAATCTAAGGCTTCATAGTGAGGTCCTGACTCATTATTACCCCAAGGCTCTTAGCCGAGCTAGATGGAGAGGGGCAATGACCCAGCTCCATGGGCCAGAAATGAGGGCCCCAGGGATTTTTAGAGATACCACCTGTTAAAACCAACTCCGTCTTATCCGAATTGAGTTTTAGATGGTTACTGTTCATCCACTGACTAATGAACAGCATGGTAGACTGAAAGGCATGGACCGACACCGGGGAGTTGCTGATGGGAAAAATGAGTTGAAGTTTTCAGCATAGTTAAATGTACAAACTTGGTGCTCTTTCAGGGCTCGGACAAGAGGGAGAAGGTAAAGATTAAACAACAGGGGAGAAAGTGAGGAGCCCTGAGGGACACCGCAAGAAATACTAATTCTGGGAGCAGTGAACTGGGCAGTACAGACCGCCTGGGATCGATTTTCCAGAAAGGAGCCGATCCAGCCCAGAGCAGGTCCCGAGATTCCCGCGTCCCTCACACGGTCAACCAAAAGATTATGGTCAACCAGGTCAAAGGCGGCGGAAAGATCGAGCAGGACAAGAGCCTGTGAGGAGCCACCATCGACCTCACAACAGAGAGTGTCCAACACTGTAAGGATCACCGCCTCGGTAGAATGAGCCGGGCGGAACCCCGCTTAGTGGGAATCAAGAAATTCGGATTCCTCCAGAAAATCAGTGAGACATGTCGTAACATAGGCTTCCGAAACCTTGGCTAGGTGAGGAAGAAGAGAGATTGGTCGATAGTTGGTTAAAATTTGTGGATCCGCACCCACCTTCTTCAAAAGGGGGACAATGATTGCCTCCTTAAAAGTGGCAGGGACGATACCCTGGGACAGCGACTCATTTAAAAGATTGGGGGCAGGACCGGGGAGGGCTGTAAATATTTCCTTCAAAATGCTAGGAGGGCAGAAGTCAGTGGGGGAGCCGGATTTGACTTTAGAAAGGAGATCCGCAAAGGTGTGCTCACCGATTATAGGGAAATGTGTAAAGGTGCTAGGATTTCGGGTGGTACGACAGCTGGAATCCAAATTTTGGCAAATCGGGATACTGGACATTATTTTTTGAATTTTGTCAATGAAGAAGAGATTCAATGAGTGGCAAAAGGTTTGAGAAGGTGTAGGCTTGATTGAAACTCTATCAGGGTTAGACAACTCATTCACAATAGAGAAAATCTCCTTTGAGCGATTAGTAGCAGACAAGATTTTAGAAGAGAAATATGCCGCTTTGGCAGTCAGGATAGATTTTTTATATGTTTTCAAAGTGTTCAAGTAAGGCCGTTTGTCTTCAGATAGATAGTTACGTCTCCACTTTCTTTCCAATTGTCGAAGAGCCAATTTCTGATTCTTCAGATGTCTGCCTTGGAAGGAAGAGGGAAAGTAGCATTAGCTTCTACAGCTACCATAAGCTTCCGCAAAGGGGTATTGTTTGCACATTTTTGCAGGAAAGCATGAACTAAGCACGCATGACCCCTCCTCACTCTGCAAGACACCATTTGCAATAACGTGTAGAAGGTACCTGTGCAGGGTTGGGTTAGACACGTGGGCTGGTTGCTCTGGGGAAATGTTAAAGGGCTGAATTGTCAGCTGCTAACCTGTTGCCAATGTAATTTATGTGGGGAAACTATCCATGGCTTGGCATAATGAAGCTTATTATACTAATACAGCCAGTTAGGTTGCATGGCGAAAGTATTGTAGATAAATTAGTTAGGGAAAAGACTAATGAGTAAGAGATGTGTGAAGAAATATGATTGGTGTTTCCTTAACCACTGCCTTGATTTCCATATTACCTATGAGTTATTTATAATGATTGTTATGGAACCGATGGGTAATTTTCTTAGATTCTTTAAAAGTATATGCCTCATTCCCTCTGCATTGGTTACTTGTGGAGGTCATAACTCCCCCCCTACTTTGCAGTTCCCTTTGGCTTGAGACAGGGCTATCCCTTCTCACCTCTACTTTTCATTCTAGCCATGGAGCCAATTGCCATAGCCATAAGACATAACATGGAGATTAAAGGGCTACTGACACCTGCAGGAGAACTTAAAGCATTCCATTATGTTGAGGACATCTTGTTCACATTATTTCGCCCACCAGAATTGGCCACTGCACTGATTAATCAGATTGATCTCTTCCTGAGTTTCTCGGGGTATAAAATAAAGCACTCCAAATGTTAGGCTCTGCCACTTACCACTTCCACCACCAGGGCTTCCCTGGATTCCCCCAAAAGTTTGCTGACAAACTGAGAAACTTAAAAATTTAGTCATACTCGTTAACAGGGGCCTGCAGAACATGGTCCCTGACAACATCCTCCTGCTGCTAGACAAAGGGGATTTCCAGAAATGGTCTACTTTAAACCTTTTGTTATGGAGCAGAGTGCCAGTCGTTAAAATGAACATAGCTCCCCGCTTTAACTAGATCTTTGGGTTGCTATCACTGCTAATCTCTCATCCACTGCTTAAAGATATTGTCAAATTGAATTCATATGGCGCTTCACAGAACTAAGACTACGGAGCTCTAAACTATGCGTTGTCACTACTAAAAGGGGGCTCCTCCTGCCCCAAATGGAAAGCAAATGGTTGGCCCATCTACTGTATTGGTTTATTTCCACAATTAAAACATACTGGGAAACACCACACTGGGTAGTTATGGAGAAATATGCATTAGTAGTTAGGAGAGAGCTGGCTACATATTACTCAAAAAGACCCCAGGACTTAGCACTCTCAAATTCCATCACCTTTGCCTCCCACTGTGTGTGGAAGAGAACAGACACATTTCTGAAAGTGCCTTAATACCTCTACGCTGACGCCCAATATGACTCAATGCGTCACTTATTATAGACAAGGAAGAGATTAGCTGGGCTTTATGAAGACTGGCTCGACTCTTATGTCTAGATGACTTGATAACAGACAGATGCTTGAAAACCCTCCTGGAACTCCGGCAGGAATACGACTTACTTCACTCTCAGTGCTGGAGATATGCACAATAATCAGACGCTTTTCACAATCTCTTAGGCTGCCACAATTTAGCGTTGCCACATTCACATATAGTGGGTGTGGAAGGCTTTTAAAGGCACAAATAGAGGTCTCCACTCCCTAATGATTGAAGCCCAGTTCTCTATTCCTTCGACTAATTTGTTACGTGCATGTTGGGAAGAATGCCTGCAGTTTCAATTTGTGGTTGAGATTGGGAGACAATACTAGATCACTATAACAAGGAGCTATGAGTCTGGCCTGCAAAATGGTTATATTAGCCTGATACATAGATGGCACTGGTCCCCTGACAGACTTCAGAGGGCCAACTTAAGTCCTGACTCGGTCTGCAATGTTGTCCATATCCTCTGGAACTGTTCCCATGTATGTTAGCTCTGGGCTCTAATATGCACCTGTATGAAAAAAGGCCTCTTGGTCCAACAGGACCTAAGTGCAAGACTGGCTCTTCTCTTTGAGATGAGTGACTACCCCCACTTAGCACAGTAGATGGCTACTACACCTGGGGTCGGTAAAATGTGGATTTTGAGATATTTCAAATGAAACTAATTTCCACTTATGTTGAGTGGTTAGAGGACATGTTTACAATGGCATTTTTTTGGGAAACAAAAATTTATGTTATGCTCTCATAATTCAAAGAGATATGAGGTAGGCTCCTCAACACGACAAGGCACTGATGCGGGGACTCAGTAGTCCTTGGTGAAGCCCCATCCCCTTCATTGAGTATGGAAAGATTCGAGGTAGACTCATTGCCAGGGCACTCATTGATGTAAGTAAACTGTCCTCCCTTCCCCTATGTGGGGATGTATTCTGATAAAGGCTTTCTATTTCTCTGCTGTAGTTTAGTAGATGATAACAAGCTGATCTCCCTATTGACCATTCTCTGTTACTGTTCAGTTACGATATGGAACACTTCCTCAAATTTATCTAACATTTTATTTGCTTGTTTCTTGTTCTTTACTGTGCTTTTCTCAGTATTTACACCGGTACTATGCACTTCTTGGAGCACCTATCACCGCCTGAGGATCTGGGAACACTGCCTAAAGTATCAAAGGAAGTAGGAAACCTCAAAATGACCATGGACTCCAAGCTATCAATGAATGCCCAAGTGGACAAACTAGCAAGATCAAGCTTTGTTACTATAAAAACTCTGCAACAAATCTTCCCCCATTTTTGATTTCCACACAAGGTCCAGTCTACCATCTTCCTTGTTCGTCCAAACTCAATTACGCCAATAGCCGCTACCACGGATCACCTTTAACGACCATGAAAAGACTACAAGGGATTCAGAACTCGACTGCCACACTACTCTTACATATAAAACCACAAGACCACAACTGCCCTGCCTTGAAAGCCCTGCATTGGTTACCAGTTGCCAGAAGAGCCACGTTCAAGCTGCTTTGTATCACCCACAAAGCGATACAGGATCACTGTTTATCAGGAATAAAATCAACAAACACATTCAACAAAGGAACCTCCACTCTAGAGTGGCACCTCGCCTCAAAATCCCAAGATACAAGAAAAAAACATGGGTGGCACATCCTTCTCTTTTCAAGCACTTAAACTAAGGAACTCTTTACCCCCAACATAAAATCCACGGATAACCACCTTATCTTCAGAAAACTACCCAAGAATTCGCTACTCCCCAGGACCACCATACGCAAACATAAATACACAGCATATCGCTCTGTATATAAGCATTTATTTATACTATAGATATGTACCTATATATGTGTATTGCTTTGTATAAACGTGGAGAATGATATTATGTTTTCAAAAAAATATAGATATTCATTAGTTCTGCGTAACAAATGTTCATATTACTGACAGTTACATTATTCTATGTTTTAAACATGTATATAAGTGACTGCATAAATAAGTAAATCTTTCATCATAACTATTTATCTACAATTGCTTCACTATTGATCTATATATATATAAATAAAATTGATTTAATACACAACAACACTTGAAACACTTGAAAGCCAGAGTTTATTTCATGTATCTTCAATCTACATATACTACATTCCTTTATTCAGCTGTGTACCTTCACTGTACTTATGGATCTATATATGTATTACTTTTCTTCTAATTAAGCATATCTAATGCACTACCCTATTTCCCCCTCTATACCACTCTATACCACTCTCAATATATCCTCTACCTCAACTTTCCAACTCATCCCAAAGCTCTTTTTACCATTCTTTCCAATGCACTACCCCATTTCTCACCCTATACCTCTATCAATATATCCTCTACCTCAACTCTCTCATTCATCCCCTACCCAATACCACTACTATGATCCCAAAAATATCCCTTTCTAGACTCTTCCTTACTCTACCCTCCTTGCACCATCTCATATATCTCTTACTTAAGCCCTTCAAAACCCTTCCCTCTAACTCTTCCCCCTCCGCCTCCCTTTTACTCATCTTAAGCCTCCTCCTATTGCTATGAGCTCCAAAACAAATAAAAAAAGAAAAACATATATTTATAAATCCTTCCCTCTTCTATCCCTCCACTATCTTTCTCTCCAAATAACTGACTAACATATCATATCCACCAATCAAATTACTTTCATATTTCACTATACTAATTCACGACTAATCCTTTATGGGTTCCGGAGTAGCGTGCTACTCATCAAAACAGCACTTCAACACCCCATCAGAGGGTAGCAGGCACTATATAAATGCAAATCTTTTTCCTCTCTTCTATCCCTCCACTGTCCTTCTCAATCCAAAAATTTGACTAACATATCCACCACTCAAATTACTTTCATATTTAATTATACTAATTCACCATTAATCCTTTATGGGTTCCGGAGTAACGTGCTACCCCCCGAAAAAGCACTTTGACGCCTCGTCAGGGGTAGTAAGCACTGTATGAATGCAACTACAGTACAATACAATGCAATTGATATCATTTTGATAAACTCATTATTTAGACAAGTACTGTGTAACAAATAACGATCTAAGTGTAAAATAACAACGTTTCTGTGCACATTGATTTGGAGTACTAGGGGAGGCACCAGTTCATTATCTCCTGCAGATGAGAGGTTTTCTGACAGGTTTGTTTGAATCTTAACACTCTCCTGTCTACCAGAGTATAACTAACTAGAGAAGGGATGAGAGACACCTGACACTTATCCTTTTCTCAGAAAAGGGCACTTTACCTTCTGGGGCTCAGTTGATCTGCCAGATGTGACTCTAATATTATTGGAGTGAAGGCAAGTTGATGCCCAACATGCATTATTTTATGATCTACTACCCGTTCCTGAGTATTTATAAGCAATGCCAAGATAATTTGAGAATCTAGAACTGGGCTAGAGTCACACTGAGGTAGCCAATTCTCATGCTCAATTAGCATTCTGCCAGCATGACACACATTGCTGGTTGCTAAAGCACCCTGCAGTCACGATATTAGACCAGCAATTACCAGTATCTCTCTGAAAGCCAGCCAAAAGCCTTCACAGGTTAATTCATACATTGGGCGGACTAAGAGGGAGGCATTCTCTATCTGCCCATCACATACCTGTGAGTCATACAAGCTGCTGCAAGGTAGGTACTGATTCATTGGACCTGTTACCATGCCTGGCCCGGTCTTGCCACTGTCTGCTTAACAACATTTGCCCAAAAGCCCTCTCTGCTTGTTGCACAGACCGTATGTAGGGTTGCATGGCCAGTATGTTAATGTCCCTTCTGGCACAAAAGTTCCCTTTCAGAGGGCCACGGTCCAAGCAGGGGTAACTGGGCCCAACCATGGAGGTTGTAGCCTTTTGCTTCTGATGTCCCAGGGCCGCACCTACACTGGCACATGAGCAACTTGGCCAAGTACCCCTTCAGCAATTGACTCTCAGGGGCAGTGTGGTCCAAGCAATCCAAGGCTCCTTCAGGAACAAATATAGATATAGGGAGACACAGGCCCACAACTCCAAATGCGCACAGCAGCACCAATAAACTATTGTCCATCCAAATACGCACATTTATGAAAAAGAGATATATTTTATTTTTACCGCTGCCAGCACAAATAGAAATATGACATTTACAAACAACCGCACAGTCCATCAGAGGGCAGGACTCTAGTGTTTCTGAGGCAGTTACCTCTGTCCCACTCCCTCCTCGTTCTTGCAATAGTTGTTATTCCACATACACTATAGGCAACATCTAGGGAAACTCAGGTCTGAGTCTCAAGAGTCCACTCAAAATCTATATTAAAATCAAAAGTATTCCAGCACCCGAAGCACTATCTAGCAATCAAGTTCCCCAAGTGCTGACTAGCCTGAAATCAGTCTTACCTGCACCAGCTGGATTGGAGAAACCAGAGTTCCTGTGTTCCTGTACGCAACCCACACTGTGGGATCAGGTGCAGCAGTGGCTGATTCAGGTGAGTTTGTTACATGCAGCCCAAGAGAGCTGTGATTGGTGGCCCTCAAGTTCCTCACACATTTCCTCACACACAGTTGTGCAACCAAGCAACTGGGTGTTCTTTGCAGCCCCGTCTGACAAGGTAAGTCTTTGGTCTGTCCCATGGTGAGGGGGAAGTAGTGCAAAGATCCTGATGCCAATCCTTTGTCTCCACGGTAGCCTCACTCCTCCGGCGACAATCCCAACCAGGTCACCCTTTTTGCTGGTCCCAGTGACCACCTCTGGCATATGGAGTCACTGTATCTCTACTACACACAGGTTCCAACCCGATAGGCACAGCAGATTCCTTTGTGGCAACCCCTCCTGTCATACAGGGTCACCGACTCACCACCCCTCAAGGGCTACAGCTCACTCAGCACAGCAATCTTCTCACTACAGCCCCTCCTGGCATATAGGATCGTCGGCTCCTCATGGCACACAGGCTCAGGCCAGATCAGCACAGCGATGATCACTGTTCACTTTGTGGCAGACCCTACTAGCATACAGGGTCACGGTTCCTCACTGCACAAAGGTGATGACCCATTCGGCACATCAATATCCATGGCTCACTTCAAGCGGCCCTCTGGCATACAAGGGTTGCCGAATATGTCCTGCACACGGGCAACGACCAGATATGTGCAGCAGCAGTCTCCTCACACAATACTAAAGGAATTCACTCAACAGGAGTCCCAGATGGACCCTGATCCCTTCAACACTCTCTTTTCTGAACAGGGAACACTGGCCTTGGCAAGCAGGCGGGCTCTGGTGCTCCAGGCTAAAAATAAAATACCTTACCTGAATACTGCCACTGCCCACCGTATTGAGTTCTTCCAGTCTTCTTCTTGGCACAAGCTCCCAGACTGCACTGCTTCCAATCCTGATGCTGCATTAAAGCAGCATCAGGATTGACCTGAGCGCTGTCAGCTTGCGCTCCGAGGCAGACTGGGAGCCTGCGCCTGCTCATTCAAGCCCTAGCAGTGCAGCTGGGGCTGGAGAGAGATTCCGTGCGCAAGATGGTTTTGGTCGGCCAAACTGTCATGCGCAATGTAACAGTGCCCACCACTCCCCCGCCAGCCGTGTCATCCCCCTGGACCCACCCCAAGACTCGTCAGAGTCCTGGGGGTGGGACCAGGTGGATTTAATTAAAACAATAATCAAACCGGTTTAAAACCTGTTTTGTTATCGTTTTATTTAAGGACAGGGGAGGCGGCACTCCTCCACCCCAATGGAGGGGCTGCCGCTGCCTTTTAATTCAGAGACCCTGGCCAGGGAATGGCTCTGCTGAATTGGAGGACTTCCAGAACTGTCGTATTAGAGTGAGTCAGGACTGCTGGTTGTATTGGCACAATCTAACATGCAGTTCAAGTACTGAGGACTTCTGAGGGAGACCTGTAGTGGAAGGCTCAACATCATGTAACAGGCTCGTTGGCAAATTCCTCATCTGTAAACCCAGAGGTTTTTAGTGTGGCCTAAAGTGCAGTGAAGAGAAAGTGAAAAGGGAAAGGATTTTTACCAAAGCAAACACAAGGAGATGATGGACAGAGTGCTGAAACTTTTCAAACACTCACCCCCAGTCACAGATCTGGGTTGAATCCATCATCATTCTTTAGCTCACTTTGCCATACCAGTTCAGACACAGCTATATGCAAATCAGTCTTGACCCTGTGCCTTATGGGAACAGTCCAGCCCGAACTGCCAAGCCATGTCTTCCCTGGACCGGAAACAAGCATCCTGGGATCGGTTTCGGGCTAACAGCCCTCTTCAGCCAGGCTAGCTTGAATCCAGTGGCAAAAGTGAGCAACGGACCCACGTCTGGGCATACCCTGCCGATTTAGGACGAACAAAGCAAACACAAGGAGATGATGGACGGAGTGCTGAAACTTTTCAAACACTCTCCCGCAGTCACAGATCTGGGTTGATTCCATCATCATTTTTTAGCTCACTTTGCCACTCAAGTTCAGACACAGCTATATGCAAATCAGTCTTGACACTGTGCCTCATGGGAACTGTCCAGCCCGAACTGCCAAGCCATGTCTTTCCTGGACCGGAAAAAAGCATCCTGGGACCGGTTTCGGAGTAATAGCCCTCTTCAGCTGGGCTACCTTGAATCTAGTGGCAAAGTGAGCAAGGGACCCACGTTTGGACAAACCCTGCCAACTTAGGGCGAACAAAGCAAACACAAGGAGATGATGGATGAAGTGCTGAAACTTTTCAAACACTCACCCCCAGTCACAGATCTGGATTGAATCCATAATCATTCTTTAGCTCACTTTGCCACCCCAGTTCAGACACAGCTATATGAGAAATCAGTCTTGAGCCTGTGCCTCATGGGAACAGTCCAGCCCGAACTGCCAAGCCATGTCTTCCCTGGACCGGAAACAAGCATCCTGGGACCGGTTTCGGGCTAGCAGCCCTCTTCAGCCAGGCTAGCTTGAATCTAGAGGAAAAGTGAGCAAGGGACCCATGTCTGGGCATACTCTGCCAACTTAGGGCGAACAAAGCAAACACAAGGAGATGATGGACGGAGTGCTGAAATGTTTCAAACATTCACCCCCAGTCACAGATCTGGGTTCAATCCATTATCATCCTTGAGCTCACTTTGCCACACCAGTTCAGGCACAGCTATATGCAAATCAGTCTTGACCCGGTGCCTTATGGGAACAGTCCAACCCGAACTGCCAAGCCATGTCTTCCCTGGACCGGAAACAAGCATCCTGGAATCGGTTTCGGGCTAACAACCCTCTTCAGCCAGGCTAGCTTGAATCCAGTGGCAAAGTGAGCAAGGGACCCACGTCTGGGCATACCCGGCCGATTTAGGGTGAACAAAGCAAACACAAGGAGATGATGGACGGAGTGCTGAAACTTTTCAAACACTCACCCCCAGTCACAGATCTGGGTTGAATCCATCATAATTCTTTAGCTCACTTTGCCACCCTAGTTCAGACACAGCTATATGAGAAATCAGTCTTGACCCTGTGCCTCATGGGGACAGTCCAGCACAAACTGCCAAGCCATGTCTTCCTTGGACCGGAAACAAGCATCCTGGGACCGGTTTTGGGCTAGCAGCCCTCTTCAGCCAGGCTAGCTTGTATCCAGTGGAAAACTGAGCAAGGGACCCACGTTTGGGCATACCCTGCCAACTTAGGGGAAACAAAGCAAACACAAAGAGATGATGGACGGAGTGCTGAAACTTTTCAAACACTCACCCCCAGTCACAGATCTCGGTTGAACCATCATCATTCTTTAGCTCACTTTGCCACCTCAGTTCAGACACAGCTATATGAGAAATCAGTCTTGATGCTGTGCCTCATAGGGACAGTCCAGCCCGAACTGCCAATCCATGTCTTCCCTGGACTGGAAACAAGCATCCTGGGACCGGTATAGGGCTAACAGCCATCTTCAGCCAGGCTAGCTTTAATCCAGTGGCAAAGTGAGCAAGGGACCCATGTTTGGTATACCCTGCCAACTTAGGGCGAACAAAGCAAACACAAGGAGATGATGGACGGAGTGCTGAAACTTTTCAAACACTCACCCCCAGTCACAGATCTGGGTTCAATCCATCATCATCCTTGAGCTCACTTTGCCACACCAGTTCAGACACAGCTATATGCAAATCAGTCTTGATGCTGTGCCTCATAGGGACAGTCCAGCCCGAACTGCCAATCCATGTCTTCCCTGGACCGGAAACAAGCATCCTGGGACCGGTATCGGGCTAACAGCCCTCTTCAGTCAAGCTAGCTTGAATCCAGTGTCAAAGTGAGCAAGGGACCCATGTCTGGGCATACTCTGCAAACTTAGGGCGAACAAAGCAAACACAAGGAGATGATGGACGGAGTGCTGAAACTTTTTAAACTTTTACCCCCAGTCACAGATCTGGGTTCAATCCATCATCATCCTTGAGCTCACTTTGCCACACCAGTTCAGACACAGCTATATGCAAATCAGTCTTGACCCTGTGCCTTATGGGAACAGTCCAACCCGAACTGCCAAGCCATGTCTTCCCTGGACCGGAAACAAGCATCCTGGAATCGGTTTCAGGCTAACAACCCTCTTCAGCCAGGCTAGCTTGAATCCAGTGGCAAAGTGAGCAAGGGACCCACGTCTGGGCATACCCTGCCAACTTAGGACAAACAAAGCAAACACAAGGAGATGATGGACGGAGTGCTGAAACCTTTCAAACACTCATGCCCAGTCACAGATCTGGGTTGAATCCATCATCATTCTTTACCTCACTTTGCCACCCCAGTTCAGACACAGCTATATGCAAATCAGTCTTGACCCTGTGCCTCATGGGAACAGCCCAGCCCGAACTGCCAAGCCATGTCTTCCCTGGACGGGAAACAAACATTCTGGGACCGGTTTCGAGGTAACAGCCCTCTTCAGCTAGCAAGGGACCCACGTCTGGGCATACCCTGTCAACTTAGGGCGAACAAAGCAAACACAAGGCTGTGAGAGAGTTTGTCTGTGTGTATCAGAATACAAATCCTTCTCTTGAAAGCAAAAATGTGCGCCGAGCCCAAAGTCCAGTTTAAACGTGGTTTATTACACAAGCATATGACAAAAAATGCCCGACGTGTTTCGGAACAGCCGTTCCTTTCTCATGAGTCAATTTGACATTTGATTTCACCCATAACATATAGTGCACAAAAAGTGTAAACATTAACATAGGATTACTTGATAACCTCTAGTCAGTGGTCAAAACGGCATCCATTTTGGAATAGCTTCTTAATGTGTGTTAATACATCTTACCAAGTTAAAACAAAGTTATATTTTAAATTAAATCAAGCAGAACATAATCAATAAAAATGCTCATTGTCTTGTACATGGAGATTATATTTGTACTGAATTACCTTCACTCACAGGAAATTATAAATTTATACATTTACAAATCATGCAATTTTGCCCAAGTGGGCCAAAATATAGACAATGCTACCCAAGTGAGTCATAAAATATATTTATGTATTCATATCTCCTCATCAAAACATAATTTCCTTTATACTGATTTACCTCCCCTCACGGAGTTTATACATTCATAAATTTATAAATCATACAATTTTGCCCAAGTGGGCCAAAATATATTTCAATACTGCCTCAGTGGCCCATGATTAAAAAACTATCATTGTACTCATTTCTCATCATCAGAACAGCTCATATCTCCATGAACGTACGAGAACTAAAAATGTTCACGTATGACACACAAAATAGCTTGTTTTGCCTCTCTTCTTTACAAGGAATTATCTTCGTCTCCTAAAAAATAGATAAAATCAATGCACTGATCAGTAATGATCTGATTCATTCTTTAAAAAAACGAACATCAAACTTCAGAGGCAATTTAGACGAGTTTCAATCTCAGACCAGCTTACTATTCCTGGGAACTAATATTACTTCTTCAGCCTAGGTGTACCGCTAACTCTTCATCCTTAATAATGCCCTCAGGATGCATGGTTTCGTACTTAATAATCATTCTGGATTCAAGCCGTCTTAATTCACGGATCCTGTTTCCTCCCCTTTCGGAAATAGGTATTCTATCTATGACACAATATCTCAGCAAACCAGCATTTTTATTATGACATTCTCTAAAATGACGGGCAATAGGATGTTGTCTGTCTTCATTAGTAATTGCCCGCATATGTTCCAGTATGCACCTCTTCACCTGATGAATTGTGCTACCGATATAGATCAGATGGCATGGGCAAATTAGAGCATATACACAAAAATCGGACTCTCAAGTCAGATATTTTGAAATTACAAATGGTTTCTGTGTTTTTGATCATTTCGCTTGCTTACAGTTAATACTGTTACGGCACACCTTGCATGCTTTGCAAGTGTAGAAGCCGTGTATATTCAATTGGAAATTGGTCTCTACTGGTAGCATACTTTTACATAACATAGCTTTTAACGCCGGGCATCTCCGAAATGTGATACTAGGATTGTTGTCAACACATTTTGCTAGAGTCTCATTCGTGCCCAATACATTCCAAAATATGCTGAGACATTTCCGTACTTCACCTGCCTGATTACTGAATGATGTGATGAATCTAATGGAATCCTCCCTATCACTGTCATCCCCTTTGGTTTTCAACAATTCCTCCCTTTTAACCTTTTTCAATCTCTCACATGCTTTTTTGATTACTTTCTGTGAATAGCCTCTCTCTGCAAATCTTTTTCTCATGTTGTTCATTTCATCCATAAATGCCAAGTCAGACCTACAATTGCGGCGTGACCTCAATAATTCCCCATATGGTATACTATTTATGAGGTTAACTGGGTGGCAACTTTAGGCATGTAGTAAACTGTTACCGGCTGTGTTCTTCCGGTACAGTTTACTTTCCAATCGACTTCTGTTTACTTGTATTTCTACATCTAGAAATTCAATAGTATTCCTGTCCATTGAACAAGTAAACTTCAAATTTAAATTGTTACTATTGAGGGACTCTACAAATTCTCGTGCTTCATTCTCCTCCCCTCTCCAGACACATAACATATCGTCAATGTGCCTTGCCCAGAGAACAACATGGCGATTAAAGGCTTCGATGTTATTTCCCACCTGCTCCTCCCACCAGCCTAGGTACAAACCCGCATAGCTGGGGGTGAAGCAGGTTCCCATTGCCATTCCCTGGGCTTGGCAATAAATCATGTGATCAAAAAGAAAGAAATTGTTAGTCAAACAGATAAACATCATATTTAACAACATCAAATAGCATAATGGACGACTCTTTAGATAGTTTCGAAAGGCTTCCAGGCACAAATCATGGGGAATATAAGTATAAAGGCTGTTCACGTCCAGTGTCAGCAATAACATACCTTATTTCCAATGTACTTTTTCAATTTTTCTCAAAAAATCTCCTGTATCCTGCACATAGGATGGCAATGACTGTACATATGGTCTACTAAAATAATCAATGTACTTTGAAGTGTTTTCGTACATGCTCCCTATTGAAGAACCAATCGGCCTACCAGGAGGATTGCTTTTATTCTTGTGAACCTTAGGCAATACCTCTCATTACTGGCCGCATAGCATTTGCTATCACTTTTTACATAGCTATTACTGTCACTCAGCTGTCCCTCATCCAAATACTTCCACCTTTGTCTGATTTCTTAATGACAAAGTCTTTGTTAGTTTGTAGTTCTTTTATAGCTGTTTGTTGGCCTTGGGTGAGATTACTGTGAAAGTGTATCTTTCGTCTCGCCAGTTCTTTTAATTCCTTTTGAGCCCCATTCTCAAATACCTCAATAGATTTGTTATGTATTTGAGGTAGGAAGCTCCATTTGGGTTTAAAACCACTTAAACTGGCTTGATCAAGCGGGACATTTTTTTGAGCTAGACTTACTAATAGGTCATCTATCCAATTGTCTGTTTCCTCGAGCTCTCTAAGTGTATGTAAAGTATCTATATCTTCAATTTCCAGATTGGATTCCCTTTCTGGATCTATAGGTACTATTTGTTTCTGTCTACGCTGTGCGATTTTTTGAGTTTCAATTTACGGGTAAAGTAGCACAGGAGGGCGATACCCAAGCAGGGATCCACCCACTAGACACCAGGGAGGGGGGAGCGGCCCCTTGGGCAAGGGCCTTTCCTCCCCCCGAATATTTTGGCATCATTTAGTCTTTTTGCCCCCCTGGGGGGTAGATGGGGGCAGTGGCCGCCAATCTGCCCCCCGGGGGGGCAAAAAGCCCACTAGACACCAGGGAATTTTTGGGAAATAAAAATAAGGGTGGGGGCTTCACAAAATGGGCATGCCCATGCCCCCACCCCTCCCGCAATGACACAAGTCTTTCTGCTCCCCCGGGGGGCAGATGGGGCATTGGCCCCTAATCTGCCCCTTCGGAGGGGCAGAAAGCCCACTAGACACCAGGGAAATTTTGGGAGAAAAAAGGGTGGGGGCTGCCCTAAACGGGCATGCCCATGCCCCCACCCCACCTGCCACCATTACAGCCTTTCTGCCCCCCTGGGGGGCAGATGGGGCATTGGCCCCTAATCTGCCACTTCGGGGGGGCAGAAAGCCCACTTGATGCCAGGGATTTTTTTCACGCAATTTTATTTCGGGTGGTGGCTGCCCGAAATGGGTATGCCAATGCCCCCACCCAGTGACCATTACAGCCTTCCTGCCCCCCTGGGGGGCAGATGGGGCAGTAGCCCCCAATCTGCCCCCCCCCCGGGGGGCAGAAAACCCACTAAATGCCATAGATTTTATTTTGCACAATTTTTTTTTAGGGTGGGGGCTGCCCAAAATGGCCACGCCAATGCCCCCACCCCCGCCACCATTACAGCCTTTCTGCCCCCCCAGGGGGCATATGGGGGCAGTAGCCCCCAATCTTCCCCCCCGGGGGGGGCAAAAAGCCCACTAGACACCAGGGAATATTTTGGAAATAAAAATCAGGGTGCCCATGCCCCCACCCCTCCCGCAATGACACAAGTCTTTCTGCCCCCCCGGGGAGAGCTGATGGGGTATTGGCCCCTAATCTGCCCCTTCGGGGGGGCAGAAAGCCCACTAGACACCAGGGAAATTTTTTGAAGAAAAAAAAAAGGGTGGGGGCTGCCCAAACCGTTTTTATCGGGGGACCCGGGGCAACGCTGGGTGGTAGGAATCCATGCAAGCCATACCTCTCTGGAAGCCCCCGGGTGTCTAGTTTTCAGAAATGTGTGGGTTTGGTAGGTTTCCCCAGGTGGCCGCCGAGCACCGGGCCAAAAACCCAGGGGACCCCCCTTGCAAAACCAGATCGTTTTGTGATAGGCAAATTTGATGTCACCTCAATACGTTTTGGGCCCTTGCCTGTCACGGGTACTTGGGCCTCCCACACGTGTGAAGCACCGTTTTTATCGGGAGACCCGGGGAAACACTGGGTGGTAGGAAATTTGTGTCAGCCCGGTGATGCCACATCTTTCCCACACAAAAATGTGTGGAAAAAGTGATTTGTTCAGCTACAATTGAGTTTTGCAGGGGATTCTGGGTAAGGAAACGTTGGGGGATCCATGCAAGCCATACCTCCCTGGAATCCCCCGGGTGTCTAGTTATCAGAAATGTGTTGGTTTGGTAGGTTTCCCTAGGTGGCCGCCGAGCACTGGGCCAAAAACCCAGGCTTCCCCCTTTTCAAAACCAGGTTGTTTTGTGATAGGCAAATTTGATGTTGCCTCACTACATTTTGGGCCCTTGCCTGTCGCGGGTACTTGGGCCTTCCACACGTGTGAGGCACCGTTTTAATTGGGAGACCTGGGGGAACGCTGGGTGTTAGGAAATTTGTGTCAGCCCAGTGATGCCACAACTTCCCACCCAAAAATGTGTGCAAAAAGTGATTTTTTCAGCCAAAATTGAGGTTTGCAGGGCATTCTGGGTAAGGAAACGTTGGGAGATCCATGCAAGCCATATCTCTCTGGAATCCCCTGGGTGTCTAGTTTTCAGAAATGTGTGGGTTCGGTAGGTTTCCCTAGGTGGCCGCCGAGCACCAGGCCAAAAACCCAGGGGACCCCCCTTGCAAAACCAGGTCGTTTTGAGATAGGCAATTTTGATGTTGCCTCAATACGTTTTGGGCCCTTGCCTGTCACGGGTACTTGGGCCTCCAACACGTGTGAGGCACTGTTTTTATCGGGAGACCCGGGGGAACACTGGGTGGTAGGAAATTTGTGTTAGCTTGGTGATGCCACATCTTTCCCACACAAAAATGTGTGGATAAAGTGATTTGTTCAGCTACAATTGGGGTTTGCAGGGGATTCTGGGTAAGGAAACGTTGGGGGATCCACGCAAGCCATACCTCCCTGGAATCCCCCGGGTGTCTAGTTATCAGAAATGTGTCGGTTTGGTAGGTTTCCCTAGGTGGCCGCCGAGCACCGGGCCAAAAACCCAGGCTTCCCCCTTTTCAAAACCAGGTTGTTTTGTGATAGGCAAATTTGATGTTGCCTCACTACATTTTGGGCCCTTGCCTGTGGTGGGTACTTGGGCCTCCCACACGTGTGAGGCACTGTTTTTATCGGGAGACCCGGGGGAACGCTGGGTGGTAGGAAATTTGTGTCAGCCCAGTGATGCCACAACTTTCCCACCCAAAAATGTGTGCAAAAAGTGATTTTTTCAGCTAAAATTGAGGTTTGCGGGGCATTCTGGGTAAGGAAACGTTGGGGGATCCATGCAAGCCATACCTCTCTTGAAGCCCCCGTGTGTGTAGTTTTCAGAAATGTGTGGGTTTGGTAGGTGTCCCTAGGTGGCCGCCGAGCACCGGGCCAAAAACCCAGGGGACCCCCCTTGCAAAACCAGGTCATTTTGTGATAGGCAAATTTGATGTCGCCTCACTACATTTTGGCCCTTCCCTGTCGCGGGTACTTGTACCTCCCACACGTGTGAGGCACTGTTTTTATCAGGAGACCGGGGGCAATGCTGGGTGGTAGGAAATTTGTGTCAGCCCGGTGACGCCACAACTTTCACACCCAAAAATGTGTGGAAAAAGTGTTTTTTACAGCTAAAATTGAGGTTTGCAGGGGATTCTGGGTAAGGAAACGTTGGGGGATCCACGCAAGCCACACCTCCCTGGAATCCCCCGGGTGTCTAGTTTTCAGAAATGTGTGGGTTTGGTAGGTTTCCCTAGGTGGCCGCCGAGCACCGGGCCACAAACCCAGGGTACCCCCTTTGCAAAACCAGGTCGTTTGGTGATGGGCAAATTTGATGTTGCCTCACTACATTTTGGCCCTTGCCTGTCGCGGGTACTTGTGCCTCCCAAATGTGTTAGGCACTGTTTTTATCGGGAGACCCGGGGGAACGCTGGGTGGTAGGAACTTTGTGTCAGCCCGGTGATGCCACATCTTTCCCACACAAAAATGTGTGGAAAAAGTGATTTGTTCAGCTAAAATTGAGGTTTGCAGGGGATTCTGGGTAAGGAAACGTTGGGGGATCCACGCAAGCCACACCTCCCTGGAATCCCCCGGGTGTCTAGTTTTCAGAAATGTGTGGGTTTGGTAGGTTTCCCTAGGTGGCCGCCGAGCACCGGGCCACAAACCCAGGGTACCCCCTTTGCAAAACCAGGTCGTTTGGTGATGGGCAAATTTGATGTTGCCTCACTCCATTTTGGCCCTTGCCTGTCGCGGGTACTTGTGCCTCCCAAATGTGTTAGGCACTGTTTTTATCGGGAGACCCGGGGGAACGCTGGGTGGTAGGAACTTTGTGTCAGCCTGGTGATTCCACAACTTTCCCACCCAAAAATGTGTGGAAAAAGTGATTTGTTCAGCTAAAATTGAGGTTTGCAGGGGATTCTGGGTAAGGAAACGTTGGGGGATCCACGCAAGCCACACCTCTGTGTTGCAGAAAATGGGTTGTGATTTCTAAACAAAGCATATAAATATTTTTTATGTTGAAGATATTTGTTTAATAATACAATAAATTATTTTATAGATTTATTTTAATAATATTATATATTTTTTTCAAAACAGATAGTGTTCATCATCATTACGAAAAAAGTCACCATGACTAAAAAAACAGAAAGAAGAAACAACAAAAAAAGGAGTATCATTTGAAGAAAACACAACAGCAACATTTAGATGAAGAACAACATGTGGGAAAAAAAAAGAAATCTTGCGGTAAGAGAACCAAAGAATTTATTAAAAGACTTACACAGCCTAGAAACTGTGTGCACAATGTGGAAAGTAGAAACAATGCCTCAAGTAGAAAGAACAATAACAAGAAAAAAGGAGAAATTAATGGGAAATTAAGTTTTCAAGAAAACATATATGGTAAAAGGAGAAAGAATCAATTTTCTGAAATAAGAAAAATAATGTTTTATAATAGAGTTATCTTTAATTTGTTGGAAGATGTGAGGAAAAATAAAAAAAGATCAGCATTTTATTAAAAAAAAAAAGATTGAAACTATTGTTGAAAAGTCTTTTGAACTGAAAAGGAAATTATTCATTTTAGTATTAAATAGAATTCGATCATTAGATTAGCCAATATCTTTTATGAAGGCCAAAAGTAAAAGGAAGAGATTAATTAACAGAAGTAACTTTTGTGATGTTTTTTTGGGTGAATGGAAACACAGTTCAAGTTCCGAGCCATTTTTTAATGAAGAGAGTTATTTTCAAACCAATACATTGTTGCATGCAGTTGATACCAGTGATTGTGCTTATGAGGTTAAAAACGGTTGTCCAATTGAAAAAGAAAAAATGGTTCCTAGAAATGTAGAGGAACTGGTTGCTGATGAAGTTCTAGGGACACGTACTAAAGCCCCAGAGTATACTTGGGATTGTAGTAGCATATGCAGTATATGTCAGGAATCTATTGATATTTTTCGGAACTTCTTACGAGTTTATAGTAAAAAAAAGTCTTAAACAAAAGATTAAGATGTTGCAAGGTCTAGATCCTTGCAGAATGAGAAAAAATACTGGTTTGCCTTGTAATTCTCTGGCTTATCTTTCTAGAAAAGTATGTCAAAGTGTTTTTCATCATTTTAGAATGTTAGCAGTGCATCATTCTCAAATGCGGAAGTTAGTCAGAAGATTGTATTACGAAAAAGTCCAGCAATATTTTTAAATGAATTCAACAGTGCACTTGTGCATGGGTCAGTATCAGATGTAAAAAAAGTTTGTGATGAAATAGAGTTTCGTTACTTTGGTCCTGAAGAAGAGGGTAGACAAAGTGAGACATTGAATATAAGTAGGCATTGAAAAAAACGTGGAAAAGATTACTACAGAGAAATTTGCAGAAGAAATTTCAACATTTAAGGTAATTTCGTGTGAAAGGCCAAATTATACATGTATTTGTTCTCGACGTACTCACTATAAGAATCAGACTAGGACTGTTGATCTGTATTTAAAAAGTGAAAAAGAAAATAATGATCGGTGGAAGGAATTTGCAACTTATTTGTTGGTAGAGGATTGCTTTGATTTGGGTACTAATCAACGTATTTGTAAATATTGTTATAACAAATTAGAGGATAATAAAATGCCAGGAAGAGCTGTGCATAATGATCTGGAGTTGGTAAATATTCCTCAAGAACTGATGGATTTAAACACGTATGAGTGTATTCTGATTCAATCTGTGTACCCGTTTCAGGCTATTGTTCATATGGAGCCTAAAACAGGTAAATTGCCTGCCATATATTTACAGAGAGGATTAAAAGGAAGAGTTGTATATTTACCTCTAGATTTAAAGAAAAATATTGAAACTATTGGTGTAGAGAAAGAAGAAAGTGAACCATTAATTATTCTAGTGAATGGTGTTCCTACTAAGGATCTACTAATAATCTACTGCACCCATCCCAATCTGGGTTCCGCCCTAATTTGAGTACGGAAACGGCTCTGTTGGAGGTCTCGGAGGTTATTCGCGAGACTCTGGATATTGGAGGTAAGGCCATGCTTGTCATGCTGGACCTGTCGGCGGCCTTTGACACCGTCCCCCACGCGGCGCTCCTCGCCAGGCTCCATGCCATCGGCCTCAGGGGGACGGTGCTCAAATGGTTTACATCTTTTCTTGAGGGCCGCCGCCAGACGATTTGGGTTTCCCAGAGCGCCGCCGAGATGCCGCCATTGGGAGTCGGAGTTCCACAGGGTTCTGTGTTGAGCCCGACATTGTTTAACATCTTCATGTCTCCCCTGGCGGCCTAGGTGGAGGCTCATGGGGCCCAGATCGTGTCCTACGCAGATGACACGCAACTCCTCTTCACATGCGGGAAAGATCAGGCATTTGATGGAGAGAGCATTCGGGGGTGCCTGGGGATGGTCTTCGACTGGTTCCAACAGAATAGCCTGAAGGCCAATTCCAGTAAGTCGGAGGTCCTATTCTTCGGCTGTGCCACCGACCCGGAGTGGCAGGATTGGTGGCCGCCGGATATGTGTCCTCCTGCACAGTCATCGCTGGTTGCCAAAAACTTGGGAGTTAAGCTGGACAATAAACTTTTGCTGAGAGCACATGTTCTTGGTTTGGCTGGCTCCTGTTTTGGCATTCTGAAGATGCTCCGCAAGTTTTTACCATTACTTTCTGTGGAGCACAGGCGGATTACTGTGCAAGCTTTGATTGGATCCAGGCTGGATTATGCGAATGCCCTTTTCCTTGGTCTCCCGGATTATTTGGTACAGCGCCTGCAGGTGGCCCAGAACTCTGCTGCTCGTGCCATTTTTGGCCTTCACAGGCGCTCCACTGGCTCCCTATCCGGAAGCGGATTATGTTTAAATCCTTGACGCTGATGCACAAAGCACTCTTTGGCACTGGTGCAAGATATTTGCAACGGAGGTTGTCTTTTTACCGTCCAGCCCGTTCACTGCGGTCAGATTCTCTCTTTCTGGCCGTGGTGCCGCGGGTTAGGAAGGCGCGCACTGGGGGGCGCTCTTTTAGTTTTAAGGCGCCCCAGCTTTGGAATTCGCTTCCGCTGGCTCTACGCAGCTCTGCTAATTTGCTGCAGTTCAGAAAGAGCTTGAAGACCTGGCTTTTAAACCTTTAGGTTTTTCTCTCTCCCCTGTTGCCTTGTGCTCTGCTGTTTGTTTGTTTTGCTGTGTTACACTGAGCTGCCTGTGGAAAGCGCCGGGACACTCCTCTGGAGTAGCTGTGCGCTATATAAACACACTATAACATAACATAACATAACTAAGGGGCCGATTCCGATCCGGGTCGGAAGGGCACCGAACGCGATCCGGACAGAAAAACTAAGCGCAGTACGCGTGTTTTCCGCCCGACTCAAACAGCTGTACGAGCGAGCAAGTACGATGCGAGCTACATGAAATTCACCGACCGACTCGTTTCTGGGTCTGAACCGCTCCTTACGTCTCGGTCGTAAGCTAACCGTGGCGTGCAATGGATGCGATACACGACTGAGCCAGTACGATGCACGGGCGTCGGACAGCCTGTGCGAGCCGGAGTGTCAAGCTCGCAAATCATCCAGTGGTTGCCTTTGGGGGTCTGCGTCGGACCCCCTGTCACCCACAGCCCTACGACTCGGACACAAGGGGGAGACCCATGGATATCACCAACACAGGCATGTACGGTGCAGATGGCACCGACGCATACTCACTGTAGGGGGCGCACTTGTCCGCGACGTACCCATTCAGTCAATGGGAGCCCATGTACGTGTCGTACGACTGACTCCCATTGACTTCTATGGGAGTCCGACCGAACCGAGTCCGACAGCATGCAGGACTCCGACTCGGTCTGAAAACACTCCGGGTCCGGCTCGGTCGGAGTGCTTTCCGACCCGGATCGGAATCGGCCCCAAGGAGTAAGAAAATCTGGCAGGAATTAGTGGATGTCAGGGAAGTGCAAAAGGCAACATTGTATCTCATAAAAAACAATGATTTGTAGAAGAATGTGTATGTTGAAGAAGAAGAAATACTTTTAGGAGATGATAGCGAAATGTCAAGTGTACAGACTGAGAAAGTGGACATGTCGAAAACTGAAGAAATGTATGAACATTATAGTGTACATCCTTTACATTCTTAAGAAGTGTTGGGGAATACTATTGAATTATTTCAAATGAAGAAAGCGAAGGGGAACCCTTAAGTGTTTTGGGAAAATACTTTGGAAGCTCGTTGTTCCCCCAGCTGTTCCCAACTGGAAAAGGTGGACGATATGACGAACGATCAATACAGATTCCTGCATCAGAATATCGGACACCAAGATTGTATGCAGAAGATCCTAGATTTCGATAATGTATCCCATATATATTTCATCTTTTGTTTGAGAGTGACTTGTCTGGACTTTCATATGCAGTCAACCATATATTAAAAACAGGAGTACATCTTCTAAATGTTTCTGCAAAGGAATTTATGGAAAAAGTACATCAGAGAGATGATCATTTGGAATCTCAACTGATTAATTTGATGGCATGTCAGCTTGGTACTAACAAGTATTGGTATCGTCGTCATGTAGAACTTAAATGCATGCTAAGGAATGTAGGAACTCCAACGTGGTTTCTTACCCTAAGCTGTGCTGAATACGCATGGGATGATTTACTTCAATTTCTTCGAGAAGCAAATTCAAACATTCAAACCATTGAATTCAAGACTCTTGGAGAATTGTGTTCTTTGGATCCTGTTAATGTATGCAGATATTTCAATCATAGGTTTGAAGCTATGATGTCTTTTATCTGCAGCAAAAAGAATCCTCCTCTTGGAGAAGTTATTGATTTTTTGGGGAGAAAGGAGTTTCAAGCTGGAGGTGCTCCTCATATACATATGCTTCTATGGATCAAGGATGCACCCAAATTTGGAACTGATTCGGATGACACTGTTTTATCTTTTATTGAAGATTATGTTACATGTGCTATACCTAAAAGAATAGAAGAAAACACCTTAAGGCAATAAGTGTTACAATTCCAAAGTCATCGATGTGGGAAATACTGTCGACGGAAATACAAGTCAAAGGAAAGGTTTTATACCAAATGTCGTTTTGGATTTCCACGTCCAGTAATATCCAAAGGAAGAGTGAACAGTTTCATGTCAGCGGTGAGACATACCATTACTAGAAAATCTCCAAAAAATACGTACAATTTGAGAAGAAGTGAAAAATCGAAGTATATAAATGATTATAATCCAGTTATTCTGTCAATGTGGAATGCTAATATGGATATTCAGTATGTTGTGGATAATTCCATTGCAGTGGCTCGGTATGTAACATCATACATAACAAAATCAGAAAAGACGGAGTTGAAAGAAATGTGGGAAGAAATTTCCCACAAGAAGAGTTTCAGTAAGAAATTGTACAGCTTAGTTTGAAGATGCTGTCACATTGAGAAATTGGATCGTATGAATGATCGGATTGGTTATCGTCTGCAAGTTTGTATTCAAAGTCAAGAGGAAATATTTGGGTTAATCTAGGTCTTGCTGCAACGCGAACCAATCCAAGAAATTTAACATTTAGCATTAAATGAACTGGAAAACACAGATATAGTCAAAACAAACATGTTGGATACATATTATCCAAATAGAAGTCCTCATCTTGAGAACATATGTCTCTATGAAGTACTGCAATATTACAGTTTTAAGAGAAATACTACAGAGAATATAAATGAAGGAAAATATGCAGTGATTGGTTCAGAGGGATGGTTGGTGAAACATACTAAAGGAAATTTGATTAATCATAGGAAACTGACCTGTGATACTCCTGATAAAAGAGAATTTTACTATTTGGCACTTTTACAACTCTTTAAACCTTGGTGTACGGAACTGGAATTACTTGGAAATTTTGAGTGCTATGAAGATTCTTTCAATGCATGTAAAGATAGCATTGAATGCACAGTTTTTGCAAATTATCTCAAAATGTTGAATGAAGAAATTGATCAAGAAGCTACTATTGCAGCTGAGATTGCTAGAGACAGTTCTCACGATAGTCAAAGTTCTGCTCCACTGAGATAGGATCCTCTAGGACAAACAATTCTTGAAAATGAAGCAGCCTTCGCCATGAGTGAAGTGGAAACAGCAATGCATCAAGCTCAAGAAGATATGATGGACTTGGGAATCTTGGAAGAACAAGTAAATGTTGAACAGAAAAAAATATACCAGCAAGTGAAAGAACAGATCGACCATGGTTTTCTTCATGAAAAGAAAGAATGAACATGCACATCATTTCAACCTATCCAAATGTATGTCAGTGGTCAAACCGGTTTCAGGAAAAAGTTTCTTAATTAAAGTTTTGACCAGTTATCTACAGAAAACAACGGACTCAGATTTGTCTTGTGTTGTAACTGCTCCGACTGGGTTGGCAGCACACAACATTACATTGCATCGTTTACTTATGCTACCTGTAGAGCATGAAAATAAATTGGAATATCACAAGCTATCTGG
Organism: Triturus cristatus; assembly: GCF_964204655.1. Classification (NCBI taxonomy): domain Eukaryota; kingdom Metazoa; phylum Chordata; class Amphibia; order Caudata; family Salamandridae; genus Triturus; species Triturus cristatus. Next base: position 1,002,354,749 of record NC_140580.1, read on the forward strand.
AGAAGCTTGTTATGAAGTTTCAAGTGTGCTATAGAAATGAAACTTCTAATTATTGATGAGGTGAGCATGGTCTCAAACTTAATGCTTGCCTTTGTGCATTTCAGAATGCAGCAAATTTTAAAAACAGAATACGATGTGTTATTTGGAGGAAAACATGTCATAGTTTTTGGTGATCTACTTCAACTCACTCCTGTAAAAGGACAACCAGTATTTAAAACATTTCAGCATGAAGACACCAGAAAGTCTTTGGGAAGCATTGGAAACGTTAACATTTGGTCATATTTTGAATACAAAGAACTTACTAAAAAATTGAGACAGGCAAATAATATAGATTATGGAACTTTTCTTCAAGATATAAGAATTGGAGTATTGACAGAACATGGCAAACAAGCTTTGGAAAGTCGGCTACTTACTACCTTGTTTGCAAATGAAAATATAGTTCCTGAAAAAATATAGAAGAAAATTGCAGAAAAAAATCTGTAATCTGCCTAATGTCGACACTTAGAGAGTGTTCTACATTCAATGAAGAACTTTTAAAGCTTGAAAACGAACAAATAATAAAAATGGAAGCCATTGATAAAATAGAGCATGAAGGAGTTACTATTATTTTAACAGAAAAATTACAAACAAAATTGGATTCTTTAGAAAAATCTATATCTAAAACTGCTGGTTTAGAATTCTTTTTATATGTATGTGTAAATTGTCGGGTCATTTTATGGCGTAATTTGAATGTGGAAAAAGGTTTAGTAAATGGAGCAATAGGAAAAGTGGTTGAATTTGTAAATTATCAAAAAAGAGATGGGATTGAATCTTTAAAAATCTAATTTGATCAGATTGAAGAAGTAAAGCAAATTGGTCAATGTTCTGCTCGTTTTTTGCTAGCTAAAGATTTGTATGTTCGTAGGAAACAGTTTCCTCTTTCGTTGGCATATGCAGTGACTATTCATGAGTCTCAAGGTTTAAGTGTAGACAGTGCTTTGGTAAACATTGGGAGTACCGTATTTAAAGAGTGTATGGCATATGTTGCTTTGTCACGAGTCAGAACTTTATCTGGATTGTATTTGATTGATTTTGATGAGAGAAAGATTAGTGCAGATTCAAATTGTGTAAGAGAGTATAATCGGTTAAGAAGACTATGGTGCACATGCATCAACAAAAGCAAAAGCGATTCCTTAATAGCGATAAATAAGGAATCGGTATCAAGGAATCGCTTTTCTGAATGCATCAACAGATTCGCTAAAATATAGCGATTCTTTAAAAATCGCTATATTTTACCGAATATCCAATATCGAGTAAAGCAAACACCGAAGAGCAAAATCCGAAATATGTATTACCGAATTAGCTAATAGCGATATCGGTAATAGCGAAATCGCTATTAGCGATATCGCAATTAGCGATTCCGTGACAGAACGGGTCGCTCCGGGAACGGAGTTATGACATCACCACCAGGAAATACTGCAGCCCCACCCTCACTGCCGCGCCAGAGGAGCAAACAGGAGCAGGTACTGGAGACTGCCTGAGCCCATTGAAGCCAAACTAACTAGACTACCCTCCTACACAACCAGGATGGAGAAAGAAGCACCATCCAGCGCAGAAGCTGCACGCAAGAGGAAACGCAAGTTTTCCGACCGGGAGCTGGAGCACCTGATCGAGGGGGTGAGCAGCAAACACGATCGGCTGTTCGGGAAGCTGTCCCTAAAGGTGCCAGAGTCTGAGATGCGGCGCATATGGCTGCGCATCCGAGAGAGGGTAAATGCAGTTGGAGTGACGCCCCGCAGCATTGACGATCTTAAAAAGCGGTGGTACGACCTGAGGAAGCGTGCAAAGGAGAGGATTGCGGAGAGGCTCCGGGAGGCATCCAGAACGGGAGGCAGACCTTCCACAGTGCAAGCTAACACCGCCCTGGAGGAGCTGGTGGAAGGGACCATCGAGCCTGAGGCGGTCATGGGAGAAACCCAGATGGATACCTCCGGCGCAGCCACAAGTGCCCAAGGTAAGATGCATGCCTGTGGCCATACCCAGCATTGCGTAAATCCATTCCCAAGCCCCCAGCACGATCAGAGTGTGCATGCAGCTTTGCCCCACACAACTCTACTCATAACACTAAGGCATCATGGGAGTTGTAGCCTGGTGTGCATGCACAGGAAAAAATAGATTTAAAAATCACCACATCAGTAGAAGCTGGATATAGACTGTTTATTTAGTGGATCACAGAGGGACATGTATGTTTACAATACTACGTAGGTGTAACTATCCCACAAACCATGCACTGTTTCACACACAGATGCATCTCCTGGGGATTCCGATGACAGCGGCCGGCTGATCATTTCGGAGACACCAGCCGATTCGGATATTGATACAGCGCAAGATACGCAATCACCACCTCCACCAGCAACCACACCACCACCACCACCACCAGCACCAGCAACACCTGCTGCCGCAACAACTGCAACTAAAGAGCGGAGACGCAGGTCACAAGTTCCACCCATGCAGCTGATGGAAACATGCCAAACACCTGCTACGCCACTGGGTCAAAAGTCTGCGAATCCTCCCACCGCCTGCTGCGCCACCAGCATGTGTCAGACTCCCACTGCGCCGCTGGTCTCTGCGCGATTCACTCTCCTTAGGCGACGTTGTAATCTCCCCAAATGCTGGCATTGAGGAAAGGATGCTGCGTGTCCAGCGCCTGCAGGCGAGACACATGGCTACAATCAGCTCTAACATAGCACGCCTTGCAAAAGAAATGCGTGCCATGACTGCGGCAGTGAGGGACATGACCACTGTGGTGGCAGAGGGCAATGGGTACCTGAGGGAGGACATACATGAGCTCACCCGTGCCGTGAGGGAAGGCCATGAGAGCGAGAGGAGGAGGCACCAGCAGAACTTGGTCAGGTCCGCATCCTCAACAAAGGCCATCACAAGGATGAGCAACAGCACCGCAGTGTTGGCACGCCGCTCGGTGTCACTGCAGGTGGACCTTGGACACTTTTGCGGGGATGTTGCAAAGGCTCTAGGACAGGTCACCGCTGCAGTAGAACACCTGCAGAGCGGTACATTCAGTGCTAGCGCATTGGGAGGGGAAGACGGCAGTGAGGCTGCCTCAAGTGTGAGCAGTGTTTCTGTAGCAGAGGCCAGCACCAGGCGGCGCAGTTCGCGGTGCTCCACAGGCACAGGCCGTGGTGAGGTGGAGGAGACACCTGAGAGGAGTCTTGGCGTTCGTGGCAAGCGCCACTAGACTAACTGACAGTCATACTTGACCGTGGTGGGGCAACCATGGTCCTCCCCTATTTGACGCTGCACAGCCGTGACTAAAATGGCCATTTGTGGTTACAGTTTTCTTGGGGAGCTTTTATTTTATAGCTTGTTTGGTCGCACATCCCTCAGTGCTCCTGTGCATTAAACAGTAGCACCACCAATTAAATTGTCATGTTTCATTCTTACCTGGTTCAGAAATGATGTTGCATGATGTATGACCACCTCCTATGGCCCTCTGCTGTGTTAGGGACGTCTGCCTGTCGGTGTTGGGCGGGTGGTTGGTCATCCCGGTAGTCGTAATTCCTGTCCACCTCTATGGGTTATTCATTTTAGTATTAAATAGAATTCGATCATTAGATTAGCCAATATCTTTTATGAAGGCCAAAAGTAAAAGGAAGAGATTAATTAACAGAAGTAACTTTTGTGATGTTTTTTTGGGTGAATGGAAACACAGTTCAAGTTCCGAGCCATTTTTTAATGAAGAGAGTTATTTTCAAACCAATACATTGTTGCATGCAGTTGATACCAGTGATTGTGTTTATGAGGTTAAAAACGGTTGTCCAATTGAAAAAGAAAAAATGGTTCCTAGAAATGTAGAGGAACTGGTTGCTGATGAAGTTCTAGGGACACGTACTAAAGCCCCAGAGTATACTTGGGATTGTAGTAGCATATGCAGTATATGTCAGGAATCTATTGATATTTTTCGGAACTTCTTACGAGTTTATAGTAAAAAAAAGTCTTAAACAAAAGATTAAGATGTTGCAAGGTCTAGATCCTTGCAGAATGAGAAAAAATACTGGTTTGCCTTGTCATTCTATGGCTTATCTTTCTAGAAAAGTATGTCAAAGTGTTTTTCATCATTTTAGAATGTTAGCAGTGCATCATTCTCAAATGGGGAAGTTAGTCAGAAGATTGTATTACGCAAAAAGTCCAGCAATATTTTTAAATGAATTCAACAGTGCACTTGTGCATGGGTCAGTATCAGATGTAAAAAAAGTTTGTGATGAAATAGAGTTTTGTTACTTTGGTCCTGAAGAAGAGGGTAGACAAAGTGAGACATTGAATATAAGTAGGCATTGAAAAAAACGTGGAAAATATTACTACAGAGAAATTTGAAGAAGAAATTTCAACATTTAAGGTAATTTCGTGTGAAAGGCCAAATTATACATGTATTTGTTCTCGACGTACTCACTATAAGAATCAGACTAGGACTGTTGATCTGTATTTAAAAAGTGAAAAAGAAAATAATGATCGGTGGAAGGAATTTGCAACTTATTTGTTGGTAGAGGATTGCTTTGATTTGGGTACTAATCCACGTATTTGTAAATATTGTTATAACAAATTAGAGGATAATAAAATGCCAGGAAGAGCTGTGCATAATGGTCTGGAGTTGGTAGATATTCCTCAAGAACTGATGGATTTAAACACGTATGAGTGTATTCTGATTCAATCTGTGTACCCGTTTCAGGCTATTGTTCATATGGAGCCTAAAACAGGTAAATTGCCTCCCATATATTTACAGAGAGGATTAAAAGGAAGAGTTGTATATTTACCTCTAGATTTAAAGAAAAATATTGAAACTATTGGTGTAGAGAAAGAAGAAAGTGAACCATTAATTATTCTAGTGAATGGTGTTCCTACTAAGGGGCCGATTCCGATCCGGGTCGGAAGGGCACCGAACGCGATCCGGCCAGAAAAACTACGCGCAGTACGCGTGTTTTCCGCCCGACTCAAACAGCTGTACGAGCGAGCAAGTACGATGCGAGCTACATGAAATTCACCGACCGACTCGTTTCTGGGTCTGAACCGCTCCTTACGTCTCGGTCGTAAGCTAACCGTGGATTGCAATGGATGCGTTTCACGACTGAGCCAGTACGATGCACGGGCGTCGGACAGCCTGTGCGAGCCGGAGTGTCAAGCTAGCAAATCATCCAGTGGTTGCCTTTGGGGGTGTGCGTCGGACCCCCTGTCACCCGCAGCCCTACGACTCGGACACAAGCGGGAGACCCATGGATCTCACCAACACAGGCATGTACGGTGCAGATGGCACCGACACATACTCACTGTAGGGGGCGCACTTGTCCGCGACGTACCCATTCAGTCAATGGGAGCCCATGTACGCGTCGTACAACTGACTCCCATTGACTTCTATGGGAGTCCGACCGAACCGAGTCCGACAGCATGCAGGACTCCGACTCGGTCTGAAAACACTCCGGGTCCGGCTCGGTCTGAGTGCTTTCCGACCCGGATCGGAATCGGCCCCAAGGAGTAAGAAAATCTGGCAGGAATTAGTGGATGTCAGGAAAGTGCAAAAGGCAACATTGTATCTTATAAAAAACAATGATTTGTACAAGAATGTGTATGTTGAAGAAGAAGAAATACTTTTAGGAGATGATAGCGAAATGTCAAGTGTACAGACTGAGAAAGTGGACATGTCGAAAACTGAAGAAATGTATGAACATTATAGTGTACATCCTTTACATTCTAAAGAAGTGTTGGGAAATACTATTGAATTATTTCAAATGAAGAAAGCGAAGGGGAACCCTTAAGTGTTTTGGGAAAAGACTTTGGAAGCTCGTTGTTTCCCCCAGCTGTTCCCAACTGGAAAAGGTGGACGATATGACGAACGATCAATACAGATACCTGCATCAGAATATCGGACAACAAGATTGTATGCAGAAGATCCTAGATTTCGATAATGTATCCCATATATATTTCATCTTTTGTTTGAGAGTGACTTGTCTGGACTTTCATATGCAGTCAACCATATATTAAAAACAGGAGTACATCTTCTAAATGCTTCTGCAAAGGAATTTATGGAAAAAGTACATCAGAGAGATGATCATTTGGAATCTTAACTGATTAATTTGATGGCATGTCAGCTTGGTACTAACAAGTATTGGTATCGTCGTCATGTAGAACTTAAATGCATGCTAAGGAATGTAGGAACTCCAACGTGGTTTCTTACCCTAAGCTGTGCTGAATACGCATGGGATGATTTACTTCAATTTCTTCGAGAAGCAAATTCAAACATTCAAAACATTGAATTCAAGACTCCTGGAGAATTGTGTTCTTTGGATCCTGTTAATGTATGCAGATATTTCAATCATAGGTTTGAAGCTATGATGTCTTTTATCTGCAGCAAAAAGAATCCTCCTCTTGGAGAAGTTATTGATTTTTTGGGGAGAAAGGAGTATCAAGCTGGAGGTGCTCCTCATATACATATGCTTCTATGGATCAAGGATGCACCCAAATTCGGAACTGATTCGGATGACACTGTTTTATCTTTTATTGAAGATTATGTTACATGTGCTATACCTAAAAGAACAGAAGAAAACACCTTAAGGCAATAAGTGTTACAATTCCAAAGTCATCGATGTGGGAAATACTGTCAACGGAAATACAAGTCAAAGGAAAGGTTTTATACCAAATGTCGTTTTGGATTTCCACGTCCAGTAATATCCAAAGGAAGAGTGAACAGTTTCATGTCAGCGGTGAGACATACCATTACTAGAAAATCTCCAAAAAATACGTACAATTTGAGAAGAAGTGAAAAATCGAAGTATATAAATGATTATAATCCAGTTATTCTGTCAATGTGGAATGTTAATATGGATATTCAGTATGTTGTGGATAATTCCATTGCTGTGGCTCGGTATGTAACATCCTACATAACAAAATCAGAAAAGACGGAGTTGAAAGAAATGTGGGAAGAAATTTCCCACAAGAAGAGTTTCAGTAAGAAATTGTACAGCTTAGTTTGAAGATGCTGTCACATTGAGAAATTGGATCGTATGAATGATCGGATTGGTTATCGTCTGCAAGTTTATATTCAAAGTCAAGAGGAAATATTTGGGTTAATCTAGGTCTTGCTGCAACGCGAACCAATCCAAGAAATTTAATATTTAGCATTAAATGAACCGGAAAACACAGATATAGTCAAAACAAACTTGTTGGATACATATTATCCAAATAGAAGTCCTCATCTTGAGAACATATGTCTCTATGAAGTACTGCAATATTACAGTTTTAAGAGAAATACTACAGAGAATATAAATGAAGGAAAATATGCAGTGATTGGTTCAGAGGGATGTTTGGTGAAACATACTAAAGTAAATTTTATTAATCATAGGAAACTGACCTGTGATACTCCTGATAAAAGAGAATTTTACTATTTGGCACTTTTACAACTCTTTAAACCTTGGTGTACGGAACTGGAATTACTTGGAAATTTTGAGTGCTATGAAGATTCTTTCAATGCATGTAAAGATAGCATTGAATGCACAGTTTTTGCAAATTATCTCAAAATGTTGAATGAAGAAATTGATCAAGAAGCTACTATTGCAGCTGAGATTGCTAGAGACAGTTCTCACGATAGTCAAAGTTCTGCTCCACTGAGTCAGGATCCTCTAGGACCAACAATTCTTGAAAATGAAGCAGCCTTCGCCATGAGTGAAGTGGAAACAGCAATGCATCAAGCTCAAGAAGATATGATGGACTTGGGAATCTTGGAAGAACAAGTAAATGTTGAACAGAAAAAAATATACCAGGAAGTGAAAGAACAGATCGACCATGGTTTTCTTCATGAATAGAAAGAATGAACATGCACATCATTTCAACCTATCCAAATGTATGTCAGTGGTCAAACCGGTTACAGGAAAAAGTTTCTTAATTAAAGTTTTGACCAGTTATCTACAGAAAACAACGGACTCAGATTTGTCTTGTGTTGTAACTGCTCCGACTGGGTTGGCAGCACACAACATTACATTGCATCGTTTACTTATGCTACCTGTAGAGCATGAAAATAAATTGGAATATCACAAGCTATCTGGAGAAGCTTGTTATGAAGTTTCAAGAGTGCTATAGAAATGAAACTTCTAATTATTGATGAGGTGAGCATGGTCTCAAACTTAATGCTTGCCTTTGTGCATTTCAGAATGAAGCAAATTTTAAAAAAAGAATACGATGTGTTATTTGGAGGAAAACATGCCATAGTTTTTGGTGATCTACTTCAACTCACTCCTGTAAAAGGACAACCAGTATTTGAAACATTTCAGCATGAAGACACCAGAAAGTCTTTGGGAAGCATTGGAAACGTTAACATTTGGTCATATTTTGAATACAAAGAACTTACTAAAAAATTGAGACAGGCGAAATGATATAGATTATGGAACTTTTCTTCAAGATATAAGAATTGCCTACGCCATACACTGGGTGACACTTGCCTGTATGATTGCCAAGAGGAACATTGCGCAGCACGGGGGGGCTTCACAGGCACCTGCAATAAAAGACTGGGAAAAGGGCCTTGATTGGTTCATGCAACGAGAAAAATCTGTTTACATTGCAAGGGGCTGCCCCCGAAAATGGTCCAAAATCTGGACCCCCTGGAACTTATACCGAGGTGAAATATGTACCCCCCCCCAGACTCTACGACAAAGATGTCTCCCCTTCCCCGTAACTCCAACTGTACAAGTATGTTATGCATTGCTGAATCCTTGTGCTTGCAAATACCTCTGCGGTGTTCCTATGAAACTATGCCTTGTAGTCGATGTTTCTTTAATAAAAAGAGTTATAAAAAAAAAGATATAAGAATTGGAGTATTGACAGAACATGGCAAACAAGCTTTGGAAAGTCGGCTACTTACTACCTTGTTTGCAAATGAAAATATAGTTCCTGAAAAAATATACAAGAAAATTGCAGAAAAAAATCTGTAATCTGCCTAATGTCGACACTTAGAGAGTGTTCTACATTCAATGAAGAACTTTTAAAGCTTGAAAACGAACAAATAATAAAAATGGAAGCCATTGATAAAATAGAGCATGAAGGAGTTACTATTATTTTAACAGAAAAATTACAAACAAAATTGGATTCTTTAGAAAAATCTATATCTAAAACTGCTGGTTTAGAATTCTTTTTATATGTATGTGTAAATTGTCGGGTCATTTTATGGCGTAATTTGAATGTGGAAAAAGGTTTAGTAAATGGAGCAATAGGAAAAGTGGTTGAATTTGTAAATTATCAAAAAAGAGATGGGATTGAATCTTTAAAAATCTAATTTGATCAGATTGAAGAAGTAAAGCAAATTGGTCAATGTTCTGCTCGGTTTTTGCTAGCTAAAGATTTGTATGTTCGTAGGAAACAGTTTCCTCTTTCCTTGGCATATGCAGTGACTATTCATGAGTCTCAAGGTTTAAGTGTAGACAGTACTTTGGTAAACATTGGGAGTACCGTATTTAAAGAGTGTATGGCATATGTTGCTTTGTCACGAGTCAGAACTTTATCTGGATTGTATTTAATTGATTTGATGAGAGAAAGATTAGTGCAGATTCAAATTGTGTAAGAGAGTATAATCGGTTAAGAAGACAATGGTGCACATGCATCAACAAAAGCAAAAGCGATTCCTTAATAGCGATAAATAAGGAATCGGTATCAAGGAATCGCTTTTCTGAATGCATCAGCAGATTCGCTAAAATATAGCGATTCTTTAAAAATCGCTATATTTTACCGAATATCCAATATCGAGTAAAGCAAACACCGAAGAGCAAAATCCGAAATCTGTATTACCGAATTAGCTAATAGCGATATCGGTAATAGCGAAATCGCTATTAGCGATATCGCAATTAGCGATTCCGTGACAGAACGGGTCGCTCCGGGAACGGAGTTATGACATCACCACCAGGAAATACTGCATCCCCACCCTCATTGCCTCGCCAGAGGAGCAAACAGGAGCAGGTACTGGAGACTGCCTGAGCCCATTGAAGCCAAACTAACTGGACTACCCTCCTACACAACCAGGATGGAGAAAGAAGCACCATCCAGCGCAGAAGCTGCACGCAAGAGGAAACGCAAGTTTTCCGACTGGGAGCTGGAGCACCTGATCGAGGGGGTGAGCAGCAAACACGATCGGCTGTTCGGGAAGCTGTCCCTAAAGGTGCCAGAGTCTGAGAAGCGGCGCATATGGCTGCGCATCCGAGAGAGGGTAAATGCAGTTGAAGTGCCACCCCGCAGCATTGACGATCTTAAAAAGCGGTGGTACGACCTGAGGAAGCGTGCAAAGGAGAGGATTGCGGAGAGGCTCCGGGAGGCATCCAGAACGGGAGGCAGACCTTCCACAGTGCAAGCTAACACCGCCCTGGAGGAGCTGGTGGAAGGGACCATCGAGCCTGAGGCGGTCGTGGGAGTAACCCAGATGGATACCTCCGGCACAGCCACAAGTGCCCAAGGTAAGATGCATGCCTGTGGCCATACCCAGCATTGCGTAAATCCATTCCCAAGCCCCCAGCACGATCAGAGTGTGCATGCAGCTTTGCCCCACACAACTCTGCTCATAACACTAGTGCATCATGGGAGTTGTAGTCAAGTCAGCCTGGTGTGCATGCACAGGAAAAAATAGATTTAAAAATCACCACATCAGTAGAAGCTGGATATAGACTTTTTATTTAGTGAATCACAGAGGGACATGTATGTTTACAATACTACGTAGGTGTAACTATCCCACAAACCATGCACTGTTTCACACACAGATGCATCTCCTGGGGATTCCGACAACAGCGGCCGGCTGATCATTTCGGAGACACCAGCCGATTCGGATATTGATACAGCGCAAGATACGCAATCACCACCTCCACCAGCAACCACACCACCACCACCACCACCAGCACCAGCAACACCTGCTGCCGCAACAATTGCAACTAAAGAGCGGAGACGCAGGTCACAAGTTCCACCCATGCAGGTGATGGAAACATGCCAAACACCTGCTACACCATTGGGTCAAAGTCTGCGAATCATCCCACCGCCTGCTGCACCACCAGCATGTGTCAGACTCCCACAGCGCCGCAGGTCTCTGCGCGATTCACTCTCCTTAGGCGACGTTGCAATCTCCCCAAATGCTGGCATTGAGGAAAGGATGCTGCGTGTCCAGCGCCTGCAGGGGAGACACATGGCTACAATCAGCTCTAACATAGCGCGCCTTGCAAAAGAAATGCGTGCCATGACCGCGGCAGTGAGGGACATGACCACTGTGGTGGCAGAGGGCAATGGGTACATGAGGGAGGACATACATGAGCTCACCCGTGCCATGAGGGAAGGCCATGAGAGCGAGAGGAGAAGGCACAGGCAGAACTTGGTCAGGTCCGCAGCCTCAACAAAGGCCATCACAAGGATGAGCAACAGCACCGCAGTGTTGGCACGCCGCTCGGTGTCACTGCAGGTGGACCTTGGACACTTTTGCGGGGATGTTGCCAAGGCTCTAGGACAGGTCGCCGCTGCAGTAGAACACCTGCAGAGCGGTACATTCAGTGTTAGCGCATTGGGAGGGGAAGACGGCAATGAGGCTGCCTCAAGTGTGAGCAGTGTTTCTGTAGCAGAGGCCAGCACCAGGCGGCGCAGTTCGCGGTGCTCCACAGGGACAGGCCGTGTTGAGGTGGAGGAGACACCTGAGAGGAGGCTTGGCGTTCGTGGCAAGCGCCACTAGACTAACTGACAGTCATACTTGACCGTGGTGGGGCAACCATGGTCCTCCCCTATTTGACGCTGCACAGCCGTGACTAAAATGGCCATTTGTGGTTACAGTTTTCTTGGGGAGCTTTTATTTTATAGCTTGTTTGGTCGCACATCCCTCAGTGATCCTGTGCATTAAACAGTAGCACCACCAATTAAATTGTCATGTTTCATTCTTACCTGGTTCAGAAATGATGTTGCATGATGTATGACCGCCTCCTATGGCCCTCTGCTGTGTTAGGGACGTCTGCCTGTCGGTGTTGGGCGGGTGGTTGGTCATCCCGGTAGTCGTAATTCCTGTCCACCTCTATGGGTTATTCATTTTAGTATTAAATAGAATTCGATCATTAGATTAGCCAATATCTTTTATGAAGGCCAAAAGTAAAAGGAAGAGATCAATTAACAGAAGTAACTTTTGTGATGTTTTTTTGGGTGAATGGAAACACAGTTCAAGTTCCGAGCCATTTTTTAATGAAGAGAGTTATTTTCAAACCAATACATTGTTGCATGCAGTTGATACCAGTGATTGTGTTTATGAGGTTAAAAACGGTTGTCCAATTGAAAAAGAAAAAATGGTTCCTAGAATTGAAGAGGAACTGGTTGCTGATGAAGTTCTAGGGACACGTACTAAAACCCCAGAGTATACTTGGGATTGTAGTAGCATATGCAGTATATGTCAGGAATCTATTGATATTTTTCGGAACTTCTTACGAGTTTATAGTAAAAAAAAGTCTTAAACAAAAGATTAAGATGTTGCAAGGTCTAGATCCTTGCAGAATGAGAAAAAATACTGGTTTGCCTTGTCATTCTCTGGCTTATCTTTCTAGAAAAGTATGTCAAAGTGTTTTTCATCATTTTAGAATGTTAGCAGTGCATCATTCTCAAATGCGGAAGTTAGTCAGAAGATTGTATTACGCAAAAAGTCCAGCAATATTTTTAAATGAATTCAACAGTGCACTTGTGCATGGGTCAGTATCAGATGTAAAAAAAGTTTGTGATGAAATAGAGTTTCGTTACTTTGGTCCTGAAGAAGAGGGTAGACAAAGTGAGACATTGAATATAAGTAGGCATTGAAAAAAAACGTGGAAAGGATTACTACAGAGAAATTTGAAGAAGAAATTTCAACATTTAAGGTAATTTAGTGTGAAAGGCCAAATTATACATGTATTTGTTCTCGACGTACTCACTATAAGAATCAGACTAGGACTGTTGATCTGTATTTAAAAAGTGAAAAAGAAAATAATGATCGGTGGAAGGAATTTGCAACTTATTTGTTGGTAGAGGGTTGCTTTGATTTGGGTACTAATCAACGTATTTGTAAATATTGTTATAACAAATTAGAGGATAATAAAATGCCAGGAAGAGCTGTGCATAATGATCTGGAGTTGGTAGATATTCCTCAAGAACTGATGGATTTAAACACGTATGAGTGTATTCTGATTCAATCTGTGTACCCTGTTCAGGCTATTGTTCATATGGAGCCTAAAACAGGTAAATTGCCTCCCATATATTTACAGAGAGGATTAAAGGGAAGAGTTGTATATTTACCTCTAGATTTAAAGAAAAATATTGAAACTATTGGTGTAGAGAAAGAAGAAAGAGAACCATTATTTATTCTAGTGAATGGTGTTCCTACTAAGGGGCCGGTTCCGATCCGGGTCGGAAGGGCACCGAACGCGATCCGGCCAGAAAAACTACGCGCAGTACGCGTGTTTTCCGCCTGACTCAAACAGCTGTACGAGCGAGCAAGTACGATGCGAGCTACATGAAATTCACCGACCGACTCGTTTCTGGGTCTGAACCGCTCCTTACGTCTCGGTCGTAAGCTAACCGTGGCGTGCAATGGATGCGTTTCACGACTGAGCCAGTACGATGCACGGGCGTCGGACAGCCTGTGCGAGCCGGAGTGTCCAGCTCGCAAATCGTCCAGTGGTTGCCTTTGGGGGTTTGCGTCGGACCCCCTGTCACCCGCAGCCCTACGACTCGGACACAAGGGGGAGACCCATGGATCTCACCAACACAGGCATGTACGGTGCGGATGGCACCGATGCGTACTCACTGTAGGGGGTGCACTTGTCCGCGACGTACCCATTCAGTCAATGGGAGCCCATGTACGCGTCGTACGACTGACTCCCATTGACTTCTATGGGAGTCCGACCGAACCGAGTCCGACAGCATGCAGGACTCCGACTCGGTCTGAAAACACTCCGGGTCCGGCTCGGTCGGAGTGCTTTCCGACCCGGATCGGAATCGGCCCCAAGGAGTAAGAAAATCTGGCAGGAATTAGTGGATTTCAGGGAAGTGCAAAAGGCAACATTGTATCTTATAAAAAACAATGATTTGTACAAGAATGTGTATGTTGAAGAAGAAGAAATACTTTTAGGAGATGATAGCGAAATGTCAAGTGTACAGACTGAGAAAGTGGACATGTCGAAAACTGAAGAAATGTATGAACATTATAGTGTACATCCTTTACATTCTAAAGAAGTGTTGGGGAATACTATTGAATTATTTCAAATGAAGAAAGCGAAGGGGAACCTTTAAGTGTTTTGGGAAAAGACTTTGGAAGCTCGTTGTTTCCCCCAGCTGTTCCCAACTGGAAAAGGTGGACGATATGACGAACGATCAATATAGATTCCTGCATCAGAATATCGGACAACAAGATTGTATGCAGAAGATCCTAGATTTCGATAATGTATCCCATATATATTTCATCTTTTGTTTGAGAGTGACTTGTCTGGACTTTCATATGCAGTCAACCATATATAAAAACAGGAGTACATCTTCTAAATGTTTCTGCAAAGGAATTTAAGGAAAAAGTACATCAGAGAGATGATCATTTGGAATCTCAACTGATTAATTTGATGGCATGTCAGCTTGGTACTAACAAGTATTGGTATCGTCGTCATGTAGAACTTAAATGCATGCTAAGGAATGTAGGAACTCCAACGTGGTTTCTTACCCTAAGCTGTGCTGAATACGCATGGGATGATTTACTTCAATTTCTTCGAGAAGCAAATTCAAACATTCAAAACATTGAATTCAAGACTGCTGGAGATTTGTGTTCTTTGGATCCTGTTAATGTATGCAGATATTTCAATCATAGGTTTGAAGCTATGATGTCTTTTATCTGCAGCAAAAAGAATCCTCCTCTTGGAGAAGTTATTGATTTTTTGGGGAGAAAGGAGTATCAAGCTGGAGGTGCTCCTCATATACATATGCTTCTATGGATCAAGGATGCACCCAAATTTGGAACTGATTCGGATGACATTGTTTTATCTTTTAATGAAGATTATGTTACATGTGCTATACCTAAAAGAACAGAAGAAAACACCTTAAGGCAATAAGTGTTACAATTCCAAAGTCATCGATGTGGGAAATACTGTCGACGGAAATGCAAGTCAAAGGAAAGGTTTTATACCAAATGTCGTTTTGGATTTCCACGTCCAGTAATATCCAAAGGAAGAGTGAACAGTTTCATGTCAGCGGTGAGACATACCATTACTAGAAAATCTCCAAAAAATACGTACAATTTGAGAAGAAGTAAAAAATCGAAGTATATAAATGATTATAAT
Source organism: Triturus cristatus (assembly GCF_964204655.1). Classification (NCBI taxonomy): domain Eukaryota; kingdom Metazoa; phylum Chordata; class Amphibia; order Caudata; family Salamandridae; genus Triturus; species Triturus cristatus. The sequence goes on from NC_140580.1 coordinate 1,002,370,078, forward strand.
CCAGTTATTCTGTCAATGTGGAATGCTAATATGGATATTCAGTATGTTGTGGATAATTCCATTGCTGTGGCTCGGTATGTAACATCATACATAACAAAATCAGAAAAGACAGAGTTGAAAGAAATGTGGGAAGAAATTTCCCACAAGAAGAGTTTCAGTAAGAAATTGTACAGCTTAGTTTGAAGATGCTGTCACATTGAGAAATTGGATCGTATGAATGATCGGATTGGTTATCGTCTGCAAGTTTATATTCAAAGTCAAGAGGAAATATTTGGGTTAGTCTAGGTCTTGCTGCAACGCGAACCAATCCAGGAAATTTAATATTTAGCATTAAATGAACCGGAAAACACAGATATAGTCAAAACAAACATGTTGGATACATATTATCCAAATAGAAGTCCTCATCTTGAGAACATATGTCTCTATGAAGTACTGCAATATTACAGTTTTAAGAGAAATACTACAGAGAATATAAATGAAGGAAAATATGCAGTGATTGGTTCAGAGGGATGTTTGGTGAAACATACTAAAGGAAAGTTGATTAATCATAGGAGACTGACCTGTGATACTCCTGATAAAAGAGAATTTTACTATTTGGCACTTTTACAACTCTTTAAACCTTGGTGTACGGAACTGGAATTACTTGGAAATTTTGAGTGCTATGAAGATTCTTTCAATGCATGTAAAGATAGCATTGAATGCACAGTTTTTGCAAATTATCTCAAAATGTTGAATGAAGAAATTGCTCAAGAAGCTACTATTGCAGCTGAGATTGCTAGAGACAGTTCTCACGATAGTCAAAGTTCTGCTCCACTGAGTCAGGATCCTCTAGGACAAACAATTCTTGAAAATGAAGCAGCCTTCGCCATGAGTGAAGTGGAAACAGCAATGCATCAAGCTCAAGAAGATATGATGGACTTGGGAATCTTGGAAGAACAAGTAAATGTTGAACAGAAAAAAATATACCAGCAAGTGAAAGAACAGATCGACCATGGTTTTCTTCATGAAAAGAAAGAATGTACATGCACATCATTTCAACCTATCCAAATGAATGTCAGTGGTGAAGCTGGTACAGGAAAAAGTTTCTTAATTAAAGTTTTGACCAGTTATCTACAGAAAACAACGGACTCAGATTTGTCTTGTGTTGTAACTGCTCCAACTGGGTTGGCAGCACACAACATTACATTGCATCGTTTACTTATGCTACCTGTAGAGCATGAAAATAAATTGGAATATCACAAGCTATCTGGAGAAGCTTGTTATGAAGTTTCAAGAGTGCTATAGAAATGAAACTTCTAATTATTGATGAGGTGAGCATGGTCTCAAACTTAATGCTTGCCTTTGTGCATTTCAGAATGCAGCAAATTTTAAAAACAGAATACGATGTGTTATTTGGAGGAAAACATGTCATAGTTTTTGGTGATCTACTTCAACTCACTCCTGTAAAAGGACAACCAGTATTTAAAACATTTCAGCATGAAGACACCAGAAAGTCTTTGGGAAGCATTGGAAACGTTAACATTTGGTCATATTTTGAATACAAAGAACTTACTAAAAAATTGAGACAGGCAAATGATATAGATTATGGAACTTTTCTTCAAGATATAAGAATTGGAGTATTGACAGAACATGGCAAACAAGCTTTGGAAAGTCGGCTACTTACTACCTTGTTTGCAAATGAAAATATAGTTCCTGAAAAAATATACAAGAAAATTGCAGAAACAAATCTGTAATCTGCCTAATGTCGACACTTAGAGAGTGTTCTACATTCAATGAAGAACTTTTAAATCTTGAAAACGAACAAATAATAAAAATGGAAGCCATTGATAAAATAGAGCATGAAGGAGTTACTATTATTTTAACAGAAAATTTACAAACAAAATTGGATTCTTTAGAAAAATCTATATCTAAAACTGCTGGTTTAGAATTCTTTTTATATATATGTGTAAATTGTCGGCTCATTTTATGGCGTAATTTGAATGTGGAAAAAGGTTTAGTAAATGGAGCAATAGGAAAAGTGGTTGAATTTGTAAATTATCAAAATAGAGATGGGATTGAATCTTTAAAAATCAAATTTGATCAGATTGAAGAAGTAAAGCAAATTGGTCATTGTTCTGCTCGTTTTTTGCTAGCTAAAGATTTGTATGTTCGTAGGAAACAGTTTCCTCTTTCCTTGGCATATGAAGTGACTATTCATGAGTCTCAAGGTTGAAGTGTAGACAGTGCTTTGGTAAACATTGGGAGTACCGTATTTAAAGAGTGTATGGCATATGTTGCTTTGTCACGAGTCAGAACTTTATCTGGATTGTATTTGATTGATTTTGATGAGAGAAAGATTAGTGCAGATTCAAATTGTGTAAGAGAGTATAATCGGTTGAGAAGACTATGGTGCACATGCATCAACAAAAGCAAAAGCGATTCCTTAATAGCGATAAATAAGGAATCGGTATCAAGGAATCGCTTTTCTGAATGCATCAACAGATTGGCTAAAATATAGCGATTCTTTAAAAATCGCTATATTTTACCGAATATCCAATATCGAGTAAAGCAAACACCGAAGAGCAAAATCCGAAATCGGTATTACCGAATTAGCTTATAGCGATATCGGTCATAGCGAAATCGCTATTAGCGATATCGCAATTAGCGATTCCGTGACAGAACGGGTCGCTCCGGGAACGGAGTTATGACATCACCACCAAGAAATACTGCAGCCCCACCCTCATTGCCTCACCAGAGGAGCAAACAGGAGCAGGTACTGGAGACTGCCTGAGCCCATTGAAGCCAAACTAACTGGACTACCCTCCTACACAACCAAGATGGAGAAAGAAGCACCATCGAGCGCAGAAGCTGCACGCAAGAGGAAACGCAAGTTTTCCGACTGGGAGCTGGAGCACCTGATCGAGGGGGTGAGCAGCAAACACGATCGGCTGTTCGGGAAGCTGTCCCTAAAGGTGCCAGAGTCTGAGAAGCGGCGCATATGGCTGTGCATCCGAGAGAGGGTAAATGCAGTTGGAGTGACGCCCCGCAGCATTGACGATCTTAAAAAGCGGTGGTACGACCTGAGGAAGCGTGCAAAGGAGAGGATTGTGGAGAGGCTCCGGGAGGCATCCAGAATGGGAGGCAGACCTTCCACAGTGCAAGCTAACACCGCCCTGGAGGAGCTGGTGGAAGGGACCATCGAGCCTGAGGCGGTCGTGGGAGTAACCCAGATGGATACCTCCGGCGCAGCCACAAGTGCCCAAGGTAAGATGCATGCCTGTGGCCATACCCAGCATTGCGTAAATCCATTCCAAAGCCCCCAGCACGATCAGAGTGTGCATGCAGCTTTGCCCCACACAACTCTACTCATAACACTAGTGCATCATGGGAGTTGTAGTCAAGTCAGCCCGGTGTGCATGCACAGGAAAAAATAGATTTAAAAATCACCACATCAGTAGAAGCTGGATATAGACTGTTTATTTAGTGGATCATAGAGGGACATGTATGTTTACAATACTACGTAGGTGTAACTATCCCACTAACCATGCACTGTTTCACACACAGATGCATCTCCTGGGGATTCCGACGACAGCGGCCGGCTGATCATTTCGGAGACACCAGCCGATTCGGATATGGATACAGCGCAAGATACGCAATCACCACCTCCACCAGCAACCACACCACCACCACCACCACCAGCACCAGCAACACCTGCTGCCGCAACAACTGCAACTAAAGAGCGGAGACGCAGGTCACAAGTTCCACCCATGCAGGTGATGGAAACATGCCAAACACCTGCTACACCATTGGGTCAAAGTCTGCGAATCATCCCACCGCCTGCTGCACCACCAGCATGTGTCAGACTCCCAGAGCGCCGCAGGTCTCTGCACGATTCACTCTCCTTAGGCGACGTTGCAATCTCCCCAAATGCTGGCATTGAGGAAAGGATGCTGCGTGTCCAGCGCCTTCAGGGGAGACACATGGCTACAATCAGCTCTAACATAGCGCGCCTTGCAAAAGAAATGCGTGCCATGACTGCGGCAGTGAGGTACATGACCACTGTGGTGGCAGAGGGCAATGGGTACCTGAGGGAGGACATACATGAGCTCACCAGTGCCATGAGGGATGGCCATGAGAGCGAGAGGAGGAGGCACCGGCAGAACTTGGTCAGGTCCGCAGCCTCAACAAAGGCCATCACAAGGATGAGCAACAGCACCGCAGTGTTGGCACGCCGCTCGGTGTCACTGCAGGTGGACCTTGGACACTTTTGCGGGGATGTTGCCAAGGCTCTAGGACAGGTCACCGCTGCAGTAGAACACCTGCAGAGTGGTACATTCAGTGCTAGCGCATTGGGAGGGGAAGACGGCAGTGAGGCTGCCTCAAGTGTAAGCAGTGTTTCTGTAGCAGAGGCCAGCACCAGGCGGCGCAGTTCGCGGTGCTCCACAGGGACAGGCCGTGGTGAGGTGGAGGAGACACCTGAGAGGAGGCTTGGCGTTCGTGGCAAGCGCCACTAGACTAACTGACAGTCATACTTGACCGTGGTGGGGCAACCATGGTCCTCCCCTATTTGACGCTGCACAGCCGTGACTAAAATGGCCCTTTGTGGTTACAGTTTTCTTGGGGAGCTTTTATTTTATAGCTTGTTTGGTCGCACATCCCTCAGTGCTCCTGTGCATTAAACAGTAGCACCACCAATTAAATTGTCATGTTTCATTCTTACCTGGTTCAGAAATGATGTTGCATGATCTATTTCCGCCTCCTATGGCCCTCTGCTGTGTTAGGGACGTGTGCCTGTCGGTGTTGGGCGGGTGGTTGGTCATCCCGGTAGTCGTAATTCCTGTCCACCTCTATGGGTATCCCCCTTCTGGTCGCAATTTTGTGCAGCATAGCACATACAGCTACAATCCTGCAGCAGGTATCAGGTTTGTATAGCAAGGCACCGCCAGTCTTATGTAGGATTCTAAAGCGACTCTTCAGAATCCCAAAGGTCCTCTCTATGACATTCCTTGTGCTTATGTGGGCGGCGTTGTATCGTTGCTCCTGTGGTGTTGCTGGATTGATGTAGGGGGTGAGTATATATTCACGCAGGGCGTATACACTGTCACCTACAAGATAGAAGCAAAGACTTAGCAAGGGTGATGTTCATACATGTGTGGTGCTCATGTGTGGAAGAGCTATGTGTACGTACCAAGCAGGAGTCCCTCTCCGAATTCTCCATTGAGTAGACGCCTATGGATGCCACTGTGTCGGAATATGTAGGAGTCGTGTGTGCTCCCCGGAAATTGTGCCACTAGGTCCGTGATGATGTGCTTGGCATCGCACACAACCTGCACGTTGATTGAGTGGTAGGACTTGCGGTTACGGAATATATACTCATTGGCAGAGGGTGGACAGATGGGGATATGTGTACAGTCGATGCATCCAATGACATTGGGGAAATGGGCCACCTGGTAGAATGCCTGTTTGTTGCGGTCCAGCTGCTGTGGGGTTGTGGGGAAGCTGATGTGGGTGTGTATCATTGTCAGCATGGCATCTATGAATTTCTGGAAGAAGCGTGAGAGTGCGCTTTGCGATACGCCTCCGGCTACGGTGATTACCCCCTGGAAACTTCCTGAGGCCAGTAGGTGCAGGCTGCATAAGACCTGGACGTGCGCAGGGATTGCATTGGTCCGATGTGTCCGGTGCTGCAGTAGTGGTTCCAGGTCTGCAATGAGGCGCATGATCATGGCACGATTCAGTCGATACTTCTCGTACACCTCGTCCTCATTCTGTCCGAGCAAGGTGATGCGCACTCTGAATACTCTCTCCTGGACCCTTCTCCTGCGCTGTCCTGCTGCATTGATTCGCATCCTCCTTGCAAGCACGTAGAGGGCTGCCATTTTGTGCTAGCCAACAGGGTCTCCTGGGCCACATTTAAGGGTTTGCTGATTGGTACGATCTGTTGCACATGTGAATTTTTTTTTTATGTCTTTCATTTTTTTTTTTGTAACTATACCTCCAGGTTCTGATTCCCCTTAATTTGCTCATGCTAATTAGCGAATTTTGGGATTTTCGGTATTTGCGATTTTTGTTGCATAGAGTAGCGATTCGTTATTAGCCATTGGCACTTGCCGGGAGCTATTTGTGATTTCGGTGATTGCGACTTCGGTATTTTGCGATTCGGTATTTTAGCGGATTGGTTATTTGCAATTAGTAATTCTTCCGGTATTTATTTAGCGATTCTTTATTTTCTCACGATTTGGGTTGATGCATTGGGATTCGGTTTTTGACACTCGCTAACGGGTGATTTTACCGAATCGGTATTTTACCGACTGGATTTTTGCTTGATGCATGTGCCAGTTAATGCTCCCAATTTAGGTGAATATCCTGTATATGAAAAGCGTGTAGTTGGTCGAAAACAGATATGAGAATATCTGTAGTGAAGTTAAAGAGAAGAAAAAAATCAAGATAATGTTGAGATTCCAAGTAAAAAGCACAACGAGACTATTGAAGAGATTGTTGGATATCAATTAGAAAATAGTTCAGGTATCAACGGCTATGCAAATGTAGTGGTAAATGTTGTATTTTCTTTAGAATATCTGCAACAGCAAATTATAGAGCATCGAGAAAAACGGTTTTGTTCTTTGTTGCATTCTATTTTTAAAAAATTGAAAACTGATAAAAGTAAAATCCAAAGTGTTTCTGATATTCGGAATCTTCTGGATATATGTAGTGGTTGTACGCAATTTACACAGAATGTGCAACAAGATGCTCAGGAATTTCTAATGTATATGCTTGCTGTATTGGAAGATGAAGGAATAGAAATTGATAGTCTATTTGGACTTTGTTATAAATGGGAACATCAATGTGAAAATTGTATATTTACTTCTACCACTAACATACACACTGAGAAATTCATATATTTGACAATACCGGACTGTAAAGCAGTATCTTTGAACAAATTAGGTAAAGCAGCAAATCAAAACACGGAGTGTAGCCAATGCAAATCAGAAATGTTATCAACATTATTTATAGAAAGATTTGGACAATATATAATTCTAATGATACAACGTTGTACAGCTGATGGAAGAAAATTGGAAACTTATCTAACATTTTTGTAGCAAGTTAACTATCAATATCAGGAAGAACTTTTGTAGCAGTAGCAATTATTTTCCACGATGGACTTTCAACAACATTTGGACATTAGACAGTCTATTTAAAATGCAATAAAGGATGGACATATTGTAATGATGCTCATTTGGGGGCCGATTCCAATCCTGGAAAAAGGTAGTACGAATCGTTGTACGGAGCAGTTTCTCCGTACAACTCGTACCCGGTAAACTGTCCCTACAACCTAGGAAGTACGATTCGTACAGAAAGCCTATTTCCATACGAATCGTACAAAAGACTGTACGTGGAAAAAATACCTACGATTCTGATCCCGAACAGCTTGTACGCGACGTCCGGACGTATTCAGACAGCGGTTTCCGGCCCAGCAAGTACGATTCATCCCTACGTCACTCCGTACGGCTCCTTTTTTACGGGAGTCAAACACAGCCGGAAAAGCAGAGTTTGATGCGAACCGCCACGCAACGGAGCCCTGGTACGAGACGTACACGCCATCAACCCCATCGTACGTGTCATCCCGGTCCTCCTAGCCTACGACCTGCTGCACCAGACCCGACGCACACGCCGCAGAAGGTGAGAACAACACCCAGGGGACAGGGTGGGGGTGAGGGGCAGGAAACATACCCCATACCCAAATCCAAACCTATAATATCGAGCCCATACATTACCACCAGGGTCTGGTCACATGGGGGGGCGTGGCCAGCAACCTTTGTGTACCGCAACAACGGAAGTGGACTTGTACGGTGCGTACCACACGTACCCCTACGGCACCATCAGAACAGAGATACAGACCATACACACGCAATGAATGCATGGGTACGGTGCGTGTCACACGTACCCCTACGACAAAGTAGAACAGAAATACGGACCGTACACACGCAATGAATGCGTGGATATGGAGCGTACCACACGTACCCCTACGGCACCATTAGAACAGTGATACGGACCGTACACATGCATGAATGCGTGGGTACGGTGCGTACCACACGTACCCCTACAGCACCATCATAACAGTGATACGGACCGTACACAGGCATGAATGCGTGGGTACGGTGCGTACCACACGTACCCCTACGGCACCATCATAACAGTGATATGGACCGTACACACGCAATGAATGCGTGGGTACGGTGCGTACCACACGTACCCCTACGGCACCATCATAACAGTGATACGGACCGTACACTCGCATGAATGCGTGGGTACGGTGCATACCACACGTACCCCTGGGGCACCATTATAACAGTGATATGGACCGTACACACGCATGAATGCGTGGGTACGGTGCGTACCACACGTACCCCTATGGCACCATTATAACAGTGATACGGACCGTACACACGCATGAATGCGTGGGTACGGTGCGTGCCACACGTACCCCTACGGCACCATTATAACAGTGATACGGACCGTACACACGCATGTATGCGTGGGTACGGTGCGTACCACACGTACCCCATTACGGCAGCAGTAAATTTGGGATACGAGGAGTGCACACGCCAGGAATGTGGGCTTAGAGGACTGGCCCAGCATGTTACCTTCATATTGGTGTGTGTTTAGGTCCAGGCCAGCAGTGTACAGCTCCAAGGGGGTGCGCGGGTGGGTGCATATGACTACCAGCAGTGTCCAGACATATGAGGAGTGGGTGCATATGACTACCAGCAGTGGCCAGACATATGAGGGGTGGGTGCATATGACTCCCAGCAGTGGACAGACATATGAGGGGTGGGTGCAGAGGACTCCCAGCAGTGGACAGACATATGAGGGGTGGGTGCAGAGGACTCCCAGCAGTGGACAGACATATGAGGGGTGAGTGCAGACGACTCCCAGCAGTGGACAGACATATGAGGGGTGGGTGCATATGACTACCAGCAGTGTCCAGACATATGAGGAGTGGATGCATAAGACTACCAGCAGTGGACAGACAGATGAGGGATGGGTGCAGAGGACTCCCAGCAGTGGACAGAAATATGAGGGGTGGGTGCATATGACTACCAGCAGTGTCCAGACATATGAGGGGTGGGTGCATATGACTACCAGCAGTGTCCAGACATATGAGGGGTGGGTGCATATGACTACCAGCAGTGGACAGACATATGAGGGGTGGGTGCAGAGGACTCCCAGCAGTGGACAGACATATGAGGGGTGGGTGCATATGACTACCAGCAGTGTCCAGACATATGAGGGGTGGGTGCATATGACTACCAGCAGTGGACAGACATATGAGGGGTGGGTACAGAGGACTCCCAGCAGTGGACAGACATATGAGGGGTGGGTGCATATGACTACCAGCAGTGTCCAGACATATGAGGTGCATATGACTACCAGCAGTGGACAGACATATGAGGGGTGGGTGCAGAGGACTCCCAGCAGTGGACAGATATATGAGGGGTGGGTGCATATGACTACCAGCAGTGTCCAGACATATGAGGGGTGGGTGCATATGACTACCAGCAGTGTCCAGACATATGAGGTGTGGGTGCATATGACTACCAGCAGTGGACAGACATATGAGGGGTGGTTGCAGAGGACTCCCAGCAGTGGACAGACATATGAGGGGTGGGTGCAGAGGACTCTCAGCAGTGGACAGACATATGAGGGGTGGGTGCATATCACTACCAGCAGTGCCCCACTCCCAGGAGGATGGATGTCTTTCACACACTGCATGACACACCACATGTGGGTGTGAGGACATATAACACATGCATACCCACCCATGGCGGATGCAGCACAAAACACACCCTGATTTCATGCCAACAGACTGTATAGTCATGTAACTGCATACAAAACTAAGATAGCCAAACGGAACACACACTGTCACGCACATCCCAGGACTGATAGGAATGTGCAGGTGCTGGTCCAGTCACCAAGATGTTGGCTCTCATGGAACGAATATGGTTCAATTCCACTAGATACAATGCCCACAATTGTGAGTCAGGTGCCCAAATACCCTGCATAACAAGTACCATTTGTGTGGTAGGCCGTGATTACACACATGCATAGTGCTGTAAAGGGGCAATTTGTCCCTGAAGGCCATTGTTGAAGGAATCCCTCACCAACAAAGGAAATGTTGACACAGGTCAGCACAAAAATTGTGCAAATGTTTGCAGGGAACATGTCAGGTGCCACAGTGGAAGGAACACTCCTTAGGACAATGTCTCCAAAGAAAATGAACACACACTACCAATGATTATTTGCATAGACATTGTGATGGCACACAGATACCATGGTCCACCTCATGACCATCATACAAAAACATTTCTCAGAACCCTAACACATTACCAGAACAACAACTCCAGGAGCCTCATCACCAACGCAAGTACCTGAAATGCAATAGTGTTGAAAGTAAAAGAAAAGGCTTTATTCAGCACCATAAAAAAAAAAATTAATAAGAAACTATGTACAAAGGCCAATGGCCAGTCCATTTCTCAAGTCCAAGGGTGGACGTAGGGCACCGCGTTCACCCCTACCTTGCCTGCACAAAGTAACCTCAAGGTTTGTCGACCGGGGTGGGGGCATCATCAGTGGCAGGACCAGGCACCGCAGGGACAGGAGGGAGATGGGTAGGTGTGGTGGATGCAGGGGTGGACGTCTCCACCACAGGGGGTGGGGCAGCGCCAAAGGTGGAGGTGAGCTTGGCGCTGCACACTGCTGCTAGGACGTCCAGACTAACCCCTGCACCTGAAGATACCCCAGGGCCAACGGAGGGTGTGGTGGCCGAGGGATGGGGTGCAGCGCTCTTGGGGGAGGGGGTGGACATGGGGGGGACTCAACTCCCATGCCCGGGGACTTCCTCGCCCGCTTGTGGGGTGGTGTCTCAGTGTGGGTGAGGTCCAGCTCACCCATGTAGGTCTCCTTGGGTGAGACTTTGGCAGGGGAGCTAAGGGGAGTGGTTTTGGAGGAAGCGGGTTGTAAGGACTGCGGACTCCGACTGTGGCTGCGTGTCTGTCGTCTGCCCCCAGACCCTGTGGGTGTGCCTACATCCCCCTGAGTGTGCGTGCCAGGAGGTGTGCGCTGTGCCTTACTTGGGGGTGTGCTGGATGTGTCTGTTGGGGTGCGTGCCCGTGACTGTCTAGGTGTGCGTTGAGCAGGCATGGGAGAGGGCAGTGTGGATGGGTCCGGGGTAGGTGGGGGACGGAGCGCTGCTGAGCAGTAACTGCTGCCGTCAGTGAAGAGTCCATGGACCGCAGAATCCTGCGTAGGTCAGTCATTGTTGCTGACATGCCCCCCATGAACGACACCACCTGAGTGAGCAGTTTAGTGTGTTCATGGAGGACATTCAGCACTGATGCCTGGCCAACCTGCAACTGTCGCAGGATGTCCACAGACTCTTCACTGAGGGCAGCAGGGGTGACAGGGGCAGGGGGTGCGGTGCCTGGGACGAAGGAGACATGGCGGGTCTCTGCACGGACAGGAGGGACGGGAGCAACTGGGAGGGCGGAGATGGTAATGGAGGAGGCGGGGACAGATGTGGTGATGCTGCCAGTTGTTGTTGCAGCCTCCGCCTCCTCAGGGAGGTCAGCCTCGGACCCGTCGGCGTCGTAGATGCTCTCGCCTCCAGACAGGTCCTCCGACTGACTCCCCTCGCCTTCCGTGCCACTGGCTCCTGCTGACTTCACAGCACTGGTGGTACTGTTGCTGGGTCCCTCCTCCAGGTCCATGCAGGTGTCTCCCTCGGTTTTGGATGATGATTCTGTGGGCAAGGAGAAGAAACCGAAATGCATCAGTCACCTGTATACATCTGACACATGAGCACAAACCAATTTGTCACAGTGCATATCCGGCAATGCATCATGAGTAACAGCTAGATTACTCCGCACATATGTAAGCCCTGTACTGCCCAGTTTGTAGACCCACTATGCCACTTGGACACCAGGACAACAAGAAAACACCAGGCCACAACTTGAATGAGAAATACACTGAGAAGCTAGTGTCTGTGAACCGGTGAGCACAGCAATACAGTGAAGTCATGCCACCTCTTGTTTACCCTGAAAGAAACATTAGTGGTGCACCCAAGGTAAACTAACACACCTCAATACTCCAAGACCTGTAAGTACTTTGGAACACCAAACTAAAAAATGTGGTTACCTTGGGACTCACAATACTTTACTCAATCGACATGTTTTGAATGTGGCAATTCGCCATTTTGTGAAAATAACACTCATGTGCCTGCATGAACTATGTCGCACAAGGCAGTGCACACAAAAGTACTTTTACACTGTCATTGAAGAAGCTGGCACCTTTTCTAAGAAGCCACAGTTAGAAATAAATGGGGTTGCAGAAAGTACATATACATGGGCCCACGGAGGTCTGGATGTCTTGAGACTCGTTAGTATGTATCACCAACAACAAAGGAGTCTCACAAAATCAAGACCACTGTGGGAACTTGTATATGGAGAATCTGCCACATCATTTAATTCTAACAGTGGCTTATTTGAAAAGGTGCCAGCGTGTTCCATGAAAGTGGAAATGTTGTTTGGTGTGCACTTCCTTGTTAGACATTTTTTCATGCAGGCACATCAGTGTTCTTAACACAAATCCTCAAATTTCCACATCTAAAACATGAAGAACTGTTGAAAAGTGCTGTGAGTGCCAAGGTACAATTTTTTAAGAGTAACAACTTGAATTATGTCAGTTGTCACATGGCCATCCATCACCTGATAACACAGTTGGCTACACATATGACCTACTGCCTGTCATCTGGAGTGGGACACATGTCCACACCCAGGACAATGCATGAGCTAATGGGCCTGCAATTGGGTTGTAAAAAAGCATAGCTGTACTGTGGGGACACCCTCATGGCAAGCCAGAATGTACACACAGATGTCAGCACACAAAGTCCAAACTGCGTTGCATCTGAACCACACACAGGTGCAAAAAATGTATGAGCAGGATTCATGTTTGTAAAAAACTGACACAGGCTGCAAAGCACGAACATGAAGCACTGGCCACCATCACAGGGGCACTGCACAGTGATTTCCGGTACAGCCAAGTCTCACACACAAGTCAGACCTGGCAATGAAAATTCAGAGTTGCACATGTATGCCTCTCCCGCACCCCTCCCCCCCCCCCCCCCCCCCGGACCTGAGTCAATGTGATTGATACAGATCAAGAAGTGACACCTCTTATTCAGGGTTACAATAACTGTGCTTGAAAAATTGCTTCATTTACACAACATCACCTTGTGGGGATGGCAACACACATTTGTGACAAACAACCATCAACAGATTGTTGTGAATAGCCACACAGTCACTGCCCAGTGTGAGTATGCACAAGCAAAATGGTGTATCCCTGTCCAGTGGACACATGTAGCACACATTTGAAAAATACAAACTAGGCCAGGGAACAATGCCACAGAGGCAGACCTATGCTGAACCCACAGTGAATGTGCCCAGTGTTGGATGACACACATGATTAGGAGGCCAGGGTGTATCAGGGGACTGTAGTGGGCACACTGCTCTGTGGTCCTGGAATGAGCTGACTGTACCATGTTCAACCGTCAATGCAATATGCATATCTCACACTCATGCACATCATGTCTGAGGCCAAAACATTGGTCATGCATGCTGCAAGGGTGTTCAGTTGAAAGCTGACACTCCTATGTTGAGAATCAGTGACAACAATATGGACCCCCAACATAGTGAACAGGTCATGGCACAGGCAAGGTACCAACACAAGTCACAGACCACCCTCCAACATGATGCAGAAAGCTATGTGCACTTAGATTTACTGGCACCCTAGATGACCATGTGCAAATGTGATTACACACAGACCAGGGGACACATGTCAAGGAGGGCAAGGGATGAAAAAGAACACCAGGTGATATTGGGGAACAGAAAATGCACTGCACATATAAACACTGGGAGTGTATTTAGGCTACAGAGCACTTCCAAAAGCTGGTGACACATAACACGACAAAAAGCCATGTACCTACCCCCTCCTTGCTGCAGTCTCTCCTGTAACTGCCTATCGAGGTCAGGGAAGACCACCGCCAGGACACGTTTCATGTGGATGGTCAGGCGTCATCGGCCGCCGTGGGGGCGAGGACTGTCGAGCCCCAGCTGGACCCGGGCGATCCGCCGGGTCCAGCACCGAATGTCCTGCCACCTCTTGCAACCGACCTTATAGTATTCGTCTTGTCCGTAACCAATAGATGGGGTGGTAGTTCTTAATCAGTTCTTCCCAAAGCCTGTAATGACCGTAAATAATGTTGAAGCCCAATTCGGAAAGGCTAACTCACGAATGACTACAAAACACTACGACTTCTATACTCAGTATTATCCACTGTTCAATCTCACCTTTCCAGGCATAGTCACTACTCTTCCCGCATTTCGGATCTCAATCGCCAAAAGTGATCCTGCCGGTGTATGCGTACCTGCTTCTCCGCGTCTGACGTCGTAACAAGAGGTATAAAAGACAGACTAACCATAGAGCTCATATATGGGTCTAGATTGTAGTAAGTTGCCATGGTGTCCCATTGAAATGAATAAAAGACTCAAAGCTCCAAATATTACTAGAAAAAAACACTGAATCGAAAACAATAATAAGGTCACAGTGCAATCAACGCTCGCTACTGTGATAAAACTGTAATTAAACGGTCATTCTGAATTAACTTTGCCGTCTCTATAAATACGATTTATGTGACGTACGGCGCTATTCCCATAAAGTGTGATAATAAATAAAATAAAAGTGAAAAATAACAACACTTAAAAGTAAGTGGTTAGAAAAGAGGGGTAAAAAAATGTACACAGTTTCCGGCAATATTAGAAAGTAAGTACATGTTTATGATACATATCATAATGTCTTTTCATCAATGCTATACAGCTCTTTTTATACAAAACGTTCTCGAGGAGACAATTGTTACCATTAGCCACTACGCTATGTAGTAAAAATTAAGCATAGTATCATTATAAAAAACATCCTAGATCTACCTTGTCATTAATCCCCTTGGGGTCTTTGGTTTCTAGTTTCCTTATCCAATACATTTCTCTCTGGAGAAGAGTCTTGGTCAAATTCCTACCAGGGCTTGGGTCAACCATCTCTATAACCTGAAATTTTATTTGTGCTATTGTGTGTCTTTGTTGCATCCAATGAACAGCTAGGCTAATTTTGGTATTACTATTGCGGATCGTACTTTTATGTTCTGAAATACGTGTTTTTCTTTTAGTGACTTGTTTAAATCACGGGATATAAAGGACAGTTATGGTGTATATACTATTAGTCACCAATATTATGGGAGCACAATCCTTTTTTACACTTATCATTTATGTTCCTTTGTTCTTGTAAAGTTTTATTTAATTCGTGAACCACACAAAAAAGTACACAGGCAATCTCTATATTATGCATCAAATAACTTAGTTATGTTTTCCAGTGGATACTCAATAATGTTGTCAGAATAATGAAAATGAATTTGTTTCCCTGTAGATTGTATGTAACATGATTTTCATTGATATGTTGTTTTCAGAATGTAATCCCCTGAAGAAGGGCCATGTAGGCCCGAAATGCATTGGGCAGGCAGCGTTTAACACAACTGTATGGACCACATCTAAAAGAAGTTGAATAAACAACTTATCTGTGATTTGAAACAGAAGAAATGTGGAATTCTTTATAATTCAATGTGTTTGATATATTTTTGTTATTGTATTTTATAAAGCTTCAGGAAATAATTGTGTTTCTATAAATGAGCAACATGTATTGTTAATTTAAAGAAAGTATATCACTAAATGCAATGGTAATAGTGCACAGAGGTCAAGTGTTCAATAACTTGAAATCAGATGTGAATTTATAGCAAGCCAGGACAGCTTGCCTACCTCCGTAGCACACCAAAAATTTATTTTAGTTAAAACTGATTTAAAACTGTAAGAATAATGGGAGTGCCCCTCCACCCCCTTTTAAACTTCCACTCAACTCATACACATCTGTGGGTACAGTCACCTGTCACACCAGGGGGACCACTGAATCACCTCATGACAACAGGAAAAAAACCCACAAAGGATTTGCCAGGCTGAATGTGTCATGCACAATGCAGTGAAAGTCACTGTAAGCACAATGCAAGTGAGGAGTGCACACAGGAACTACATCATGCTCTGCATGAGAGACATAAGCATGACCCCCCCCCGGGACACACTCTAAACAACATTGCATGTCTGTCCCACCTGGACACAATATTGACTGTCACACAACAGGTGCATAGGCAAAGGTAGTGGAGTCAGCACTCACCTGCTCCCCTGGTCTCCCATACAGGCTGGGGTACTGTGGGAGGAGGGTGTCCAGCAAGGCCTCATTCTCCTCCTGGGTGAATGCTGGGCCCTCTCCACAGTACGTGACATGGTCCAGGGAAGCAGAGACAGCAGCAGTGTGGTCGACTCCAAAGTTGTGCAGGCAAGTGCCCTCTCATGGGTTCTGGCTGCCTTATATCTGTCTTGCTGAGGGGCATTCATTTTGAGGAGTACATAGTGATTGGTCAGAATCATTCGCATCGTACGTTTACTCAAATCCCTTTAGACATACACCAGTGACAGCATTTGCATCGTTCAAATTTTGAGCATCATGTCAAGTCAACAACCACTTTGCAACATTGTAGTTTTGTGGCCAACTGACTTTTCCAGGACACCTGATGGACAAATTTGAACAGAAAACTCTGTATCCATGACAACCAGCATGTATTTAGGGCCTAATACTTCTCCCTTATGTGTCCCCTATGTAATTTTGAATTCCACACACAGGCACGGTGCGTTTGACATGTACCCCTACTGCACCAGTTGTACAGTGCGTTTGACACATACGTGTACGCACTAGTAGTACACGTACGTTTACTACTAGTGCGTACCCGTAAAGGGATCGCACTAGTGCATACACGTACGTGTACTACTCGTGCGTACCCATAAAGGGATTGCACTAGTACACGTACGTGTACACAGTAGTAGTCCACGTACGTGGACTACTACTGCGATCCCTTTACGGGTACGCACTAGTAGTACACCTACGTGTATGCACTAGTAGTACACGTACGTGTACTACTAGTGCATACCCGTAAAGGGATCATACTAGTAGTACACGTACGTGTACACAGTAGTAGTACTCGCACGTGTACTACTATTGCGATCCCTTTACGGGTACGCACTAGTAGTACACGTACGTGTACTACTTTTGCGTACACGTACATGTACTAATAGTGCGTACACGTAAAGGGATCGCACTAGTAGTACATGTACGTGTACACAGTAGTAGTACACGTACGTGTACTACTATTGCGATCCCTTTACGGGTACGCACTAGTAGTACACGTACGTGTACTACTATTGAGATCCCTTTACGGGTACGCACTAGTAGTACACGTACGTGTATTACTAGTGCGTACCCGTAAAGGGATCGCACTAGTAGTACACGTACGTGTACGCACTAGTAGTACACGTACGTGTACTAAAAGTGCATACACGTAAAGGGATCACAATAGTAGTACACGTACGTGTACTACTAGTGCGTACGTGTACTACTAGTACACGTACGCACAGCGCCAGGACACCTCTTGTGGTAATCGCGCGCTATACAAATCGCGTTAACATAACATAACATAACATACTAGTGCGTACACGGGTGCGCATTTCACACGCTTACAATGGGAATACAGACGTACACATGCCAGGAATGTAGGGCTAGTAGTCACACAAGGATGTCCATCAAGTACGTGTCATTGCATACTTTTATGTGGAGGCCCTAGGTGCGGCAGCCAGTGATATTGCACAGGTCATCTCATATAGTTGCACAATTGATGTGTGATGACCTGTGGACACATGTCATGTGTGATGGGGCACTATGTGGCACACATCACCTTGCCACTTGCCACATGTGTGTCTGTAGTCCAACTGTGTCATGCACAGCAGCAGTGGGATGGCACAGTCATCAACACCTGTCTCCTGATGCCAGGGAAAGGAACACTATATCGACTGACATGTCACGATCAGCATGCCTCTTTGTGACTATGTCATGTGTGTGTCATGTGTTCACATGACCTTGATGTCAGTGTCCCGTCAACTGCATCTGCTGTTGATGCATCCAACAGGGGTCTGTGTGGAGATGGGCATGGAACACATCTACGCACACCATGCCACATGTGGATTCCCACGGCTGTAGGGTCTGTGTGCATAGGACAATATATTTTCCCAGTCATACATGTGTGCGTTGTCTCAATGGCTATGTCTTTGTGTTGTCACGTGTACCCCTTCATCGCACTGTGTTTGATATGTACATTTGACATTCCATGTGACCTGTACGTGTGCCTTTCAGTCAGCTGTCTGGATGAGATGACATCCTTCCAATGCAGCTATGTGGTTGTGTGTCACTCTGGTGATATCTGTGGCTCTTCACTCAGACTGGCCCCCAAATCATTTCAGGGCATGTCATGTTGACTTGACAATCAACAGGTGTATCTGGCTTTTTGTAGGAGTGCCAGCAAGCTGGCATATGTGTCCTGTATGTATTGCACACACCCGACTCCATAGTTACCTGATGTGTATTAGCAGTGTAGCATGTGCTATGTTCATTGACATTGATATTGGCAGACTCTCAATCTTCATTCTTACAAACAATGTCTTGCAGGGCACCGCCTGTCCCAAGACCAATGCCAGACTTGGGTGCCATGAGGGAACGTGCCTGCATCCAACGTTACAGATTAACTCAACAGTTGATTGAGGACTTGACCGACAGGCTGGCACCAAACCTCCAACCGCGACACAGGTATCCTACTGCGCTGACCCCAAAGATGAAGGTGATGGCAGCCCTACATTTTTTTGCCACAGGAACGTTTCAATTCACCATAGCTGATGTTGGTGGCATGTCACAGACAATGTTCAGCCGTGTCCTGCGTGATGTTTTAGCAGCCATGTTGGAGCACCTTGATGAATTCATCACATTTCCTACTCCTGAGAAGTTGACAGATGTCAAGGGTGATTTATATGCCCTGGGAGGGATGCCCCATGTCATTGGGTCCATTGATGGTACACATGTGGCTTTGGTACCACCACAGGCACAGGAACAAGCCTATCGCAATAGAAAACATTACCACTCGATAAATGCCCTTGTAGTGTGTCTTGCTAACATGCTGATTTCCCATGTCTGTGTACGTTTTCCAGGATCAGCACACAATGCCTACATCATGAGGCGTAGCAGGGTGCCACAAATGATGCTGCGGCTGCACAACGAACGAGCATGTCTTGTTGGTGGGTATACTCTGTTTGTCCTGTGTGTCGCGGTATCTTTGGCTCTTACGGCATCTCCTGACCCGCTTTTTTCCATGATGTTTCCATGTAGGGGACTATCCCAACATGCCATGGCTAATGACACCTCTCCGCAACCCAAGAACAGCTGCAGATCACAGGTACAACAATGCACACGGGCAGACCAGGCGAGTGATTGAGAGGACGTTTGGACTCCTGAAGAGCCGATTCCGGTGCCTGGACAAGACAGGCGGGTCCCTTCCTTATGCCCCGGAGAAGGTCTGCCGAATCTTCCTCTTGTGCTGCATGCTGCACAACATGGCAGTTGAGAAGGCAGTGCCACTCATCCTGGATCCGGATGAGCAGGAACATCCACCCGTGGAGGATCAAGGGCTTGTTCACGAGGCTAGTGATGAGGAGGAGGAGGAGAATGATATCCGGAGTCAGCTCATACGCAACTTCTTCTCATAATGGTGAGTCACTGGGTATGAGTGTGCAAGCTTGTAGCATTGAGTGGCATGTGTTGCAATGTGTGTGTCCAGTTGACTGAATGCAAAGTGACTTTGATGTGTGTTCTGATGTGTCACTCGAGTGATGATGTCATGCCACACAGTTTTGCGGAGAGACTTTCTTTGAAATTTACATGTGTCCATCATTGTTCATGTTTTGTAAATGTCCCTGTGTGCGCCGAGAATTCTTTTAGGTGACTTCTTGTGTGTGTGTCATTCCCAGGTTTTTGCGCCTGTTGTCTGCTCGTGTCATCTTTCTCCTCCTGCTATTCCTCATGAGGATTGCAACGTGTGCCGAATCTGCGCTCCATGCACGGACATGTGGAAATGTCAGTTTGGGTAAGGATAGCAGCAAGGCTTTTTGGTGGTGGTACGGGTTGGGAATGTGTGGGCCTGCTTCTGTGCATGTTGTGGTACCATGCATACATGTCTTCTCACCATGGAGCATATTACATGCAGCATCACTCCCATGACATGATAGTCACCCTTCTTGACTGTCATCTGTAGTGGAGTGTGGCGTCTGATGAAGGCATCAATATGTGTAAACCTTGCCTCTGAAACATTGCGGATGCTACGGGTGGACATAGTGTGGGACATCACAACAACAGGCTCTATGGGGAATTGCAGCCTCTCCGTGTGCAGCAGGATTTGTTTGGCTCATCCCCTTGACTTGTGTGCGAGTTCATTGGGATTGACATCATCCGTGTCGTGAAGGGAGGGTCCAGCGTATGTCCCACATGTTATGTCAACTGAACTGTGAGTCTGTTCACGTGGATGCATTTCCCTTTGTGTGTGTATGTGGAGTAAAGGTGTTCAACACAATCCAAAGTGCCTCATCTCTGTCACTGCAGCTCTCTTGCCAGTTTGCATGTGTCATCTATGGCATACTTGTCAAATATTGAGCATATGTGTATGTGTACTTCGGCAACATGCATGCAGTTATTCATGGCTAATAATATCTATTGTGCATAAAGTCCCTGGTTGTGTATGTACTTGTGCAGGTTGCTCCCCACAACGGGACATGAACACATGCTGATGGTGTGTCTCCTGTGCGCAGCTCCCCATTTTGTTGCCTGACCCTGTGACCGTCATTTTTGGTGATTGGTCATACATTTTCTCGTAGTGACCCATGAGTTACCTGACACTCCTTCCTTTACATACACCTGTTGCACTGTGCCTTTCTGGCCTCCTTGTCTTTGTGTGCTACTTTTTGCATAGTTTCTCACCCCTTCCACCTGCTGCTGCCTCACCTGCGGCACTGCCCCACTGAGTGCCATGATTCTGCAACCCACACGCCTCCAAAATGCTCCTCCCTTCCCCCCAGCCAGCAGCTTGTCTGTGCCACTGTTGCGCCAACGCCGTGCCAAAGGCAGGACTGTGTGCGCCTGCAACGTGCACAGTGCCTGAGCCTCTGGTCTTTGCATGACCTACGTCACACAACAGGCTCATGCTGCAGCCAACCTCGAAGCAATGTCCTCCACACAATCATCCGCCTGCTATCAGGCAACCCCTAAGCGCACACACGACACCTTCGCATGCTGAGTGTGCAACTCCAACTGCCTACACAGCGCTGCCCAGCCTACCAGACCCTGTCAGGACAACCAGGTCATGTGCCTCCTAATCCACACCCGCTCCGTCCACCAGCACGCCATTGGACTCTGTTACCTCCTCAACACAACAGGGCCACACATCACCTTCATGACAGTAACCTGGGCATAAGCATCCTCAGCACACAACTTCTTCATTGCCATCTCAGACGGATACAAGATCACCCGCAGGGACGGCACCAACAATCCCGGAGGATGAATTGCAATTGATTCACAAGTACACCCTCAGAGTCACAAATCTGGGTTTGCAGCAACTCCCTGGCAACCCTCAGAGTGACACTCATCTACAGATATCCAGGCCTACGTTCACAATTCCGCTAAGCCATCAACACGTACATCTGCACGCACGCCTTCACCTCCACAGGCTACATGTGGCTGGGGGCCAGTAACTTCTGGCTGGAGGAGAACCACAACACCATCCATCATTGGTCCATCAACATTTTGATCGACGTCTCCGACAACCAACACACTGCCCCACACCCTGCTAATGATCCCCCAAAGATGCTTGATGTAAGTCACCACAGACAAGCTGTGTGGGACACTCAATACAACACCAACGCAAAACCCTGAAACCTCACGCACTGGATCAGCAACTGATCCAACAATCTTTCCACATTGACGGACTTTCCTGTGATGCACAACAATAGTTAAGGCACCTGGGACAAGGCAGACCTACTGGACTCCTACAGACGTAGCCGGACTCTTGTGCACACCTTGCAACACAGAGAGACATCATTTACCTTACAGGCCTGGAAAAGACCACACACAGCCATCACCATATCATCAGCAAGAACAAGTGGAGATCCTTCAGATAGTGCTGAGACACCAAAACACACGACATCAAGGAGCTCATCAGCATTGTGAGTGAACTGACAGCAGATCTCCATCCAAGACACCCCACCCTTACAAGGCAGATCACATCCCTTGCAACTTTGTACCACTGCTAGCTCATGGCCATACACAACAGCCTTGGCACACAGAGGCAGACAGCACTATTAACCACAGGACAAACCCCCCTCAGGTTCTGGACTCCCGTCAGCAGCAAGTACACCACCTGGCTCATGTGCACCATCCACTCTGGCTCTCCATCAGGCCCCTTCCCACACAACATCACAACCACATCATTCCCCATCCTTGCAGCCCACGTCCAGCGCGTCCTGAATGTCTCCTTTGAGTTGGCCACATTCCATGGGTGCTGGAGGCATGCAGAGACCCAGGCCCTTCTTAAACAACGGACGGCAGTACCGCAGAATCTCCTGGTACATCACCCTGCTTCCCTACCCATCAAATGTCATCCGGAAGACACTCAACAAGCAACTGACATATTTCCTCCACGCAACCAGCTCCAGGCAACCGGCACCAGACCATATTCCACAGTTATCACAGCACTGCAACCGTCATCATTGCCACCACCAATGACAAATTTGCCCTGCTCAACAATGGTGAGCCCACCCCCCTTGACCTCTCAACGGCATTGTACACCATGTACTACCACACTGTCAGCTCACACATCTCCAACACTGGTATCCAGAGGAGGGCCCAGGATTCAATCAGAAAGTAGCTCACCAGCAAGACCCAGGGAGTCTGCCTCCACCCTGCAGCATGTAGTACACTGGGGTCATGTGGCACATGCCCCAGGGCTCTTCTCTCAGCGTGACAATCTTCAATGTCTCCATGACCCCCCTCTCCACCATCACATGCGCACACGACCTCATCATCATCTCGTATGCCATTGACACCCAGATGCTCCTCAAACTCACCAAAGAGCCAGCCATTGCCAGATCCAAACTTCAAGAAAGCATGAGATCCATTGACAAATGGCTGAACATCAGCCACCTGAGGCTGGACTTGGACAGGACTGAGGTCATCATCTGAGGATTGTCCCCTTACGGCTGGGTCAACTCCTTGTGTCCCACTGGTCTGGGCACCGCACCAGCACCCAGTGGCTACGCAAGCAAGCTGGTGTTCATCAAGGCACATATCACTGACAATTACCATGCAACTCACCACCATCTGTACCTCATGCTGCAACACACTCCGCATGCTGCAAATAATACACAAATAGATCCACTACAAGGCAAAACAGACCGTCCCCCAGGTCAACGACACAAGCTGGCTCAACTACAGCACCGGCCTCTACGTGGAACTACAGCAGGACTGCAGGAGAAGTAGTCCACATCCAGGGTGCATCCGCACACCTCATCTTCAACATCCCCAGCCCCAGCCACATCACCGTCCACCTGAGATAGCTAGAATGGCTCACTGTCTGCTGCAGGATCACCTTCAGACTCCTCAACCACACTCAGGAGGCAGTCCACAACCCCAGGCCCAAAACAAACCTTGGACGTCTGTCATTCAACACCCCGTTGGCCCAACTCCGTGCAGGCCACCTTGCCCTGGCCACCATTCATCACATCCACATAAACACTGCATGCAGGAGACAGTTCTCCCACCTCGCCAAACAGACCTGGGACTCCCTCCCCGGGAACATCAACATGACCCATGACCTCTACACCTTCATGATACTCTTCCAAATTGGTCTGTCTGAGCAGTATTGCAAGCCCCCCCTCAGCAGCTTTAGGCCATCACGGGTGAGTATTGGGCTCCATGTCTGTATTTGGTGATACATTGAGACACATGTGTGTCCTCGACCGGACTCAGATCCAAGTGTATGGATGGCTGGAGTTAGTTCCACACTCAGGCATACTTTGACATATCCCCACACGTATGTTGTGGACTCATGCTAAATGACTGCAACATGAAATTTCACATAGTAATTATTTAATTATAGGTCTGGGGCGTGATTTGTGAACAGAAAAAGGTGCAATGCAGGGACAATAGAATCCAAAGTTCACAGGGGGAGATGGGATCCTTGCCATTTGAAGTCACCAGAGTCCAGACCACAGTGTTTGGCATCATTAGTCAGACTGTGACCAGCAGGTCCATGTGGCAGATGATGTCAGTCAATGAGGTGATGCTGTCGCACATGAAGGCCAGGTGCCAGGCCAGGTGACCGGGGAGATGTGGATGGTCCGCTGCCTCTCGCGGTCTTCCGTGGATGACCCACCTTCCTTCGGGGACCCTCAGATGCAGGCCTTGACGATGCTTGGGACGCTCCGTCTGACGAATCCTCCTCCTCCCTCCCTGTGGCTGGTGGTGGTCTTCGCCTGGTGGCAGAGGGAGGGTTGGCCATGTTGTCGGCGATCCGACGGAGTGAATGGCTTATGTCCCTTTGCACCGCCAGGAGCTCAGCCAGTCTTGCCTCCATCCGCCCTTGGTGTTCTTGTTGACTGGCGTGTTGCTCGGCCTGCTGGTTCTTGATCTCTGTGAGGGTCACCACTAACTGGCTGAACTCCCTGGTGTCACGCCGGTATGCCTCCATGATGTTTTGTACGTGTGACATACCGGTCCCTTCAGCTGGCTGGTCAGGTTCTCACCTCCGCCTGCCTCCACTCCCACCACCCCTGCCCACACGAGCCTGGCCTGCCGTTGTGGGCACATCGGGTCTACGGGACCCCTGAGGGATGGCAGTGGCAGTGTTGTCTGCCTCCTCCTGGGTGCCCGGCACTCCTTGTCCCTCCTGGTCAGACTGGCTCAGTTGTTCACTGCGGGCAGGGCTCCTCGGTGTCTCCTGGGATGTGGCAGGAATGGGGGTGGTGGTTGGCACAGATGGTCCTGAACCAGGTTCTGCAGGGGCTTGGACACCAGAGGGTCCAGGTCAGTCATGGTCATCTGAGGAATGTTGAGAGGCGTCGCTGCTGGTGGGATCAGGTTCCTCCCAGGCCAGGGACTGTGAATCTTCACCCCCATTGTTGGGGGTAGATTCATCACGTTGCCCTGTGTGTGAGAGACAGACAATGTTAATGCTGTTTCATGCAACATGCATGTATCATACACATTCTAGTTGGCACTGTTCCTCCAGGTAGTTGTATGTGCCTAGCATTCTCCTCAATGTTCACTTGTGGATGGGTATGTTGCGGGGGACAGTTTGATATGTTCTCCTGAGTCTTTGACATGTAGATTTTTGGCTTGGATGCTTCTTTGGCTATGTATTGGTATTGTTGTGTTACATGTCCATTGTGACAGTGGGTACATCCATTGCCTGTCCCGGGGGTGTCTGCTTGTGTAAGGGGTGTGTGTGACAGGGCCTGCTGGTGGGTGTAGTGTGATTTGGCAGTGGGGCTCCCAGGTGATGTAGCTGTCCCCCATGGAGCATGCTGCCATGACAGTGAGTGTGAGTTCCTGTCCTAGATATCTGACCTTGTTGTCTTTGTGTTTGTGTTTGCACTGGTCACAGGAGGGCCTTGTGCTGCCTACACCCAGGCCGAGTATGAGCTATCTTGTCAGTACTTTCCCAATCCCTGTGCATTGCGTATGGTGCATGGGTATGTAGCTGGGCCATATGGGATGAGGGCAATTGTGTCTGATTTGGAGTTCAACAATGTGTTTTGTGCCACCCACCCTCCCAGCATACCGGACATCCATTCTTGGGTTGGTGCTTCATGTAGCATGGGACATAGCAGGGGAACAACCTTTACAACGCAACTGTTACAACGCACTACACTTACAACGCATTTTTTACAACGCATAATCCATTACAACGCATGACATTACAACGCATGACACTACAACGCATTTTTAAAAACTACCTTTACAACGCATTCCATTACAACGCATACTACCATTACAACGCATACCATTACAACGCATAATATTACACTACACTATCCAACACTTACCCTACTGTTGCACCCCCTGGAGTTAGAATAGTAATTTTTACCCCTATACTATCCAACACTTACCCTACTGTTGCACCCCCTGGAGTTAGAATAGTAATTTTTACCCCTATACTATCCAACACTTACCCTACTGTTGCACCCCCTGGAGTTAGAATAGTAATTTTTACCCCTATACTATCCAACACTTACCCTACTGTTGCACCCCCTGGAGTTAGAATAGTAATTTTTACCCCTATACTATCCAACACTTACCCTACTGTTGCACCCCCTGGAGTTAGAATAGTAATTTTTACCCCTATACTATCCAACACTTACCCTACTGTTGCACCCCCTGGAGTTAGAATAGTAATTTTTACCCCTATACCATCCAACACTTACCCTACTGTTGCACCCCCTGGAGTTAGAATAGTAATTTTTACCCCTATACTATCCAACACTTACCCTACTGTTGCACCCCCTGGAGTTAGAATAGTAATTTGTACCCCTTTACTATCCAACACTTACCCTACTGTTGCACCCCCTGGAGTTAGAATAGTAATTTTTACCCCTATACTATCCAACACTTACCCTACTGTTGCACCCCCTGGAGTTAGAATAGTAATTTTTACCCCTATACTATCCAACACTTTCCCTACTGTTGCACCCCCTGGAGTTAGAATAGTAATTTTTACCCCTATACTATCCAACACTTACCCTACTGTTGCACCCCCTGGAGTTAGAAAAGTAATTTTTACCCCTATACTATCTAATACTTACCTTAAATGCAATTTAATATTATGCGTTGTAATGGTATGCGTTGTAAAGGTAGTATGCGTTGTAATGGAAATGCGTTGTAAAGGTAGTTTTTAAAAATGCGTTGTAGTGTCATGCGTTGTAATGTAATGCGTTGTAATGGATTGTGTGTTGTAAAAAATGCGTTGTAAGTGCATGCGTTGTAAAAGTATGCGTTGTAACGTCATACATCCGACATAGCATGGCCTTGCTTTCTCAATGGAGCATACACATGTTAGTGGCATTAGCTTTATTTTTGAGTGTGGTTCTGGCCAGTGAGGGCTTGGGGGTAGATGCGTGCATTTTGTGTAGTTGGGGTGTGGATGCCATTACCCCCATGTTACGTAAGTTGTTTGTGTACTCACCAGGCTCTGGAAGTCCTTGCAGTCCATGTACTCCCACCGGCGGAAGCAGGGCCATCACCTTCTCCTCCCAGGGATGGTAATGTACTGGTCTGCGGGGCGCACCACCTCCAGTGATGTTGCTCTGGGCGTGGTCCTCATTCATTTTGCGCTTGACCTCCCTCCGCAGATCGTACCACCTGGCTTGGCATTCATTCCTGGTCCTTCTGATGGGTGCAACAGCATTCACCCTATAGACGATCCTCTGCCACAGGCGTGATTTTTCAGCTATGCTGGTCTGTCTGACCAATGTTCCAAACAGCTGTGGCTCGACTCTGATGACTTCATTGACAAGGATCTCCAGCTCCTCCCTTGTGAACTTTGGATTCTTGTCTGTGGGCATGGTGTGGGGTGAGGGTGTGGATGGTTGTGGGTGTGTGGGTCTGAATGTGACGGTGTGGGTGTGAATGTGAAGAGGGGGTATGTGTGAAGGAGGTTGTGTGAAGGTGTATATGTTAAGGTGGATGGGTGAAGTTGTTGGTGTGTGCTCACTAGCTGCAGTGAGTCTGTTGCAAAGGCTCATGGTTTGTGTGTGTGGGCCCTTTGTATTGGTCCATTTGTGGGTGGGCCTCAGTTTGAATTTTTGGTGGGTGTGTTATTAGGGGTGGTTGTGAGTTTGCCCCTCTGTTTGCCTGTTTGGATGTGTCCAGGTCAGTCATTTCCATTTTTAGTGCACTGTAGACCTGTTTTGTGGTGTTGTGCGAGTTGATTAGACCCTCCTTGTGCTGTTTTACAGTGTCCGTGGTTCAGTACGGTACAGGGGTACGAGTCGTACAGGCACACACCCCCCATGCATATGTACTGTGCGTACACAGCCATTGCTATGTATGGTGCGTACACCGCCATTGCTATGTACGGTGCGTACACCGCCATTGCTATGTACGGTGCGTACACCGACATTGCATATGTACGGTGCATACACCGCCAATGCTATGTACTGTGTGTACACTGCCATTGCGTATGTACGGTGCATACACCGCCATTGCTATGTACGGTGCGTACACCGCCATTGCTATGTACGGTGCGTACACCGCCATTGCTATGTACGGTGCGTACACCGACATCGCATATGTACGGTGCGTACACTACCATTGCTATGTACGGTGCGTACACCGACATTGCGTATGTACGGTGCATACACCGCCATTGCTATGTACGGTGCGTACACCAACATCGCGTATGTACGGTGTGTACCCTGCCATTTCTATGTACGGTGCGTACACCGACATTGCATTTGTACAAGTCATTCCCCGTGTACGGGACGTTTTCCGTACGAATCGTAAATCGGAAAGCCGGTCCGGATCGTACTTGCACGCTCGGACTGTCTTTTTACGGTTCGTACGGAAAAGTGTCCGGGTCCGTCTCGTACAACTTTTCCCGCTACGATTCATACGGATCGGGCCGATCCGTATGTACATTTTCCCGTACGAATCGTACTTCACGGGTCGGACGTGACTTGTACGATTCGTACGGAAAAAAATACGGATACGAGTCGTACGGGAAAAAAAAATACAGGATCGGAATCTAAATATCGTTTGCCTAAGGAATTACCAAATTCATACCTAATATTTTTAAAGCCAAAGTTCTAACAACATAATTCGGCCTATTGGGAATATGTTAATATGTATTAATACCAATACTTTTGACAATTTCAGTATGAAGGATTTTAGTAATATCATTTGGCCTACAGGTAAGATATTAATATAAATTAAGCAGTTTTTTAGAGATATTCTGTCAGCAAATATTTTAAATGACATCATTTAGAGTATATGGAAATTATAAAGAAATGTTGATTGAGTTATTGTTTATCTTCTTTGATATTATATTGAGAAAATTCTGTTAGAAAGAAGCATTTTATATATATGAGAGTTGCATTATATACTATGTTATTCAGGATGTTATTTATATGCAATGTGGAGAGATAGTTGACTATGTTTAAAATATTTTTGACACAGATATATTTTTTTTAAACAATCTTATTCATTGTTGGTTTTTTTGCCCACTGTTATGTGATGAGTAACATTGAAATCACTTTTAATAGTGAAATTCAATATATTCTGAGAACAGCAAAAACGGCAAACTAAATAATTTATATAATGGTAAAATTATGTTGTGTTGTAAAAATTATAAGATTATATATTATAACTTTATTTTTTCTTCTCTTTTACAGACCCTAATTCAAAATACGCACAATGACTAAGCTATTAAGATACAAAGTGGTCCAGTCAAATGTGCACAATCTATGCAGGCCTCTAACCCCCAGCAGAGTACTGATTCACCCTTGCTATAAGCCAGGTAATATTCATGCAGTGCCCCAATTAGATTGTAAATCTCTGTCCACTCCTGCAATCATACTGTCAGAAGGATGTCCTTATCTAATCTCTGTGCCAACACAGAAGCACTTAAAAAGTCTCCCTGCAGTCAACTACCAGCAGTGTAAGTATCCAGACACTATGCATGCATTTGTAGAATGACTCAGGTACTAAGACACGCAGTGCTACAATCAAAAGTGCACAGTCTATTCAGGCCTCTAACCCCCAGCAGAGTACTGATTCACCCTTGCTATAAGCCAGGTAGTATACATGCAGTGCCACAATTAGATTGTCAGTCTCTGTCTACTCCTGCAATCATACTGTCAGAAGGATGTCCTTATCTAATCTCTGTGCCAACACAGTAGCATTTATAAACTGTCCCTGCGGTCAACTACCAGCAGAAAATGGCAGGTAAAATGCTGCAGATAGTGTCTTGTAATGTCAATGGCTTTAATAATAGAGTTAAGAGACGCTCTATGATGGCATGGTTTAGATATTTTCAAGCTGACGTGGTATTTGTGCAAGAGATGCATTATAAGGAGGGCCTTCCTGTAGATAAAACCCCGGGTAATTTTCAACATGAATTTTATGCTTCCTCCAACGCTGCTGTCAGAGGGGTCACTATCCTGATAGCTAAAAAACTCCAATGTGAGATTTTGATGGTACATAAAGATCCAAATGCCAGGTGGCTCTGGGTACAGATGAAGATTTCAGGCCAACTTTTTAATTTTGTGAGCTATTGTGGTCCTATTGAGGACTCTCTATTATCTTTGCAGTCTCTGTTTGATTTTGCAATATCTCAGTCCGGGTACTTTGTAATAGGGGGTGATTTTAACTTGTTGATAAACCCTGCCTTAGACTGTTCCTGAACCAATAAGAAACAAACGAAACCCAATTCTAGAAAGGTGTATAAGAATTTTATAAGGGACTTTGCGTTAGTAGACTGTTGGAGAGTCCAATACCCGGATAAAAGGCAATATACTTGTCACTCAGGTAAATTTCATTCCTCTTCTAGGATTGACTTTTTTTTTATCTCACATACTCTGCTGAACACTATGTCTGAAATTTGTCAAAATCCCTTCTCAGATCATGCTCTGATTGCGGTGAAGTTTGAAATTAAATTCCAAATGAAAATTAGGCCCAGATGGATATTTGATAATCCCTCCTTTTAGATGAACAATGGGTTGCGTATATGCGATTGGCACTGGAGGAGTTCTTAAAATTAAATATCAATACCGCTTTGACATTTTCTGTCTGGAATGCTTTAAAAGCTTTTTTTCGGGGCGAGGTAATTGGATATCTGGCCTTTGAGAGGAAAACAGAGAATTCTCAAAGATCACAGCATGAGAATGAGCTCAGCCGCACTACCACAGAATATCTTGCTGGACCAACTCCAGAAAGGAAAGCTAAACTTGCTGGTACCAAGTCCAATTTATACGATTTCTTTGCTTCTAAAGATATTTTTACATCATAACTCGGTCCTTCAGAAAAGATATGAGGAGAGTAAACATATAGGTAAGTTTCTGGCCTGGTCTTAAAAAAAAAGATTGAATTTGAATCACATTAAAAAACAATTCGATCCAATCACGTCTCTTCCTTCAGAGATCTCAGAGGTCTTTCTTAAGTACTATAAAGATCTCTATACGGAGATGCACAATACCCGCCCTGAGGTCGCTCTGGCTTGGCTGGATAAGTTAAATATTCCTACCCTTCCATCTGAGGCGCAAGAACTCCTGCTCTCAGATATTATCATCAACGAAGTCATACAGGCGATCAATCAATGTCCGACAGCTAAGGCCTGCGGGCCAGACAGAATTCCCTCTGAGATTTATAAGATCTTTTCCCTGCAACTTGCTATATTTTTAAGCACATTATTTAATGGGATTCTTAGAGGGGACTCAGTTCTGGAAAACTTTTCTCAAACGGCTGTAATAAGTTTTGTTAAGAAAGGGAAACCAGAAGACGAGGTCAATTCCTATCGGCCTATTTGTCTATTGAATTCAGATTATGAAATCTTTACTAAAATCTTAACAAACAGACTCGCGCAGGTTGCCCCCACACTTGTCCATCAAGACCAGAATGGCTTTCTCAAGGACAGACTACTGGCTGTTAACACTCATTATCTGGTGCAGGCAATCGATTATTGTTCTATCAGTAAAACTAAGTTATGCTTGATGCTGAAAAAGCATTTGACAGAGTACAATGGCAGGTCTTATTTTCCATCTTAAGAAAATTTGCAATCCCGATTTTGCCTTGCGGTGCAAAATCTGTACCGTAATGCAAAAGCTTCCATTATTATCACTGGAGATATCGCAGGTACAATTTCCATCAGCCGGGGGACACGCCAAGGCTGTCCGCTTTCCCCGGTGTTATTTGCTCTGTTCATTGAACCTCTGGCATGTGCTATTCAACAGGATGCTACTATAGCCGCCCCCCTACCGGGCTCGGCGAAACTTAAACTATTTGCCGATGATATGGCGCTCTATATAGCAGCGGATAGGGATAACATAACAAGGGTCTTAGATAAAATTGGGGAGTTCACTAATATTGGAGGATATAAAATCAATCATTCCAAATCAGAAGTGCTTCTTTTTAATAGCACCGCGGATATCTTGCCTCTTGCCATGCGGGATCATTACAACGCAACCAAGCCAATAAGATATCTTGGGATTTTTGTGACCGCTAGATTGGAAGATCTTTATCCATTAAACTTTATTTCCACTTTAAACAAAACAAAAAGCTTGTTCAAACAATGGGAAAATCTCCTTATATCAATCATGGGGCGTGTTGCCCTTATTAAAATGAATGTTCTTCCGCTTTTCTTATTTCTTTTTTCTAATTTAATGATTAAAATTCCAGTACTGATTCACCCTTGCTACAAGCCAGGTAGTATTCATGCAGGGCCCCACTTAGATTGTCAGTCTCTGTCCACTCCTGCAATCATGCTGTCAGAAGGATGTCCTTATCTAATCTCTGTGCCAACACAGAAGCACTTATAAAGTCTCCGTGCAGTCAACTACCAGCGGTGTAAGTATCCAGCCACTATGCATGCATTTGTAGAATGACTCAGGTATTAAGACACGCAGTGGTACAATCAAATGTGCACAATCTATGCATGCCTCTAACCCCCAGCAGAGTACTGATTCACCCTTGCTATAAGCCAGGTATTATTTAAGTACTGCCCCAATCAGACTATCAGTCTCTGTCCACTCCTGCAATTACCTGACAGAACCATATCTTTCTTTAATCTCTGTGCCAACATATAACAACTTATAAACTTACCCTACTGTTAACTACCAGCACTCTAACGTCTAGATATCCTCATGTCGATTCCATATACTTCTCCATCACTTATCCACCACTATACATATTCTTTTACTCTGTCAATACCAACAGTATATTCTTATCCTATCACTCCGTCAATACCTCAACATTCATAAATTGTACTTGCAGCACTGTAGTCATTCCAGTTACTAGTAATGTATTTATAGAGTGGCTTAGCTACTAATACAAGTGCACCTCGTTTTTCGTCTTTCAATGCATGCTGCATTCCACAGCACACACTGAAAGACAAAAATGCCTTTAGTGATTATTTTTGTGCAGGAAGGTGTCCCTTCCTACACAAAAACAATCTCTCCACGACACAAACATCCTTGCACCATGATGCAAGGGTGCCTGCAGTAGCACTTGGCAGCTGTTTGTGCGCCAGTGCAAGAAGAAGCACAGAGTTGCGACATATTTATGGAAATATGTCACATCCCTGTGCTTCGGAAGTGCAGCAGTGCGGTGCAGCTAAAGAGCTTGCAGTGTCATGCTGCAGTACTTCCTTATAGATCTGCACTTATACATTCACCATAGACTACTAATGCATTCTTTCACTAAATCATGTTCTACACATATATTCAACCAAACTTTCACACATTACCATGCAATTATAGTTCTTTCTTTAACCAGATAAGGTCGTTCTGATAAGAACTCTTTTTTTCTTTTATATATTTTTGTAACTTTTTTGAACAGTTTTGTATTTTTTTTGGTGTTTTTTCAAAAAATGAACAAAAAAAGAACGAATAAAACAGGAAACTTTTGGAATTATGTATCATTAAAAAAAAAAAAGAGAAAAAAAATTAACAATGATGATTCCATTGCGCAGCACAAACTGCATTTACTGACTGCTCACCGAAGCATATTAGTTTCTTGCACTTCACACAATGTTGTTCAAGAAACGCAAATTCTGCCCTAATGTCCGGTGCAGGTGTTGCTGAGGACGCTCCAGATGTAGTTGCTACAGCAGGTGAGGGGTTTATAGCTGCTCGCCTCATTTCCTCCCGAGCCAGGTTCAGAGGATGTATGGTTCTTAGATGTTTATACATTGAGGCAGTTCCGCAAGAAAACTTCTTCTCACTACCTCTAGACAGGACTAGGTCACAAATTTTGCATGTGACCTTTGTTGCGTTCACTTTCTTCAGTCCTGGTGGATAAGTGAAGAATTTCCATACAATACACACCGGCCTCTGTGGACCTGGTGCCTCTTTCCAAAAATTCTAATTCAGAAGAAACTTCCTCCTCCTGCTGCTGCTGTCCAGAAGCCATTTTTTTGGTTTTGTTAAAAAACATTAAAAAAAACAAGCAAAAAGGGCTCTTGAAGGAAAAGAGATGTCTCTCTGAACAGGCTCCAACAAGAATGATTGAAATGGGTGGGGTCCTTCAATAGTTACAGTGGGAAATGTTATGAACCAATCAAAACTTTTTTTTTATGTCACATGGGATCCGCGCACCCTGTGCTTACGAAGCACGCACCCTACACGATTTTGCGTAAATATATTTAAAATAATATAACTTTATTACAAATAGAAATATATTATTTTTATGAATAATTTAGATAATCTCTAGCCCTAATATGTATATTAAAGACACATACATATCATTTTAGAACATAAATTTATGGTTTTTTCAGTGAATTTCTAAGGTTTTTTAAATGCTAATTCCTAACTATAACAGGTCTGAAACCTATGGTTTTTTCAGTGAATATATATATATAGACTTTCTCCGGTATTGGATCCCTTACTAGCCTTGAAAATGGGCTTGTTGAGGGGGTAGCGAACTACTGTTTAGGAACAATAAAGTCAAATTGAAAAGAAAAGCCGGTGTAACAGCAAAGAAAAAAACACCGCCCACTGGAGGGTAAGAGTTACGCACCGCAAGCCGAACCACATGTCCCAGAATGCACTTATAAAAGGATCCACTGGAGGATGTGAAAGCAAAATGGACATTAACGTGGGAGCAGCAGCGGTGTGTATGGTGTTGGCTGCCTTTGAAAAAGTTCTAAGCAGAACGAAACGCGTCAGGATTGCCATGCTGATACACAAATGAAATAAATACCAATTAACAAGTAACGCTACGAGTGCGGCTCACCTTTCTCCTTCGTGAGGAAATATGCAAATATATATATATATATATATATATATATATTCAAAAACAATGGTGCCTGCTAGAGAAGCACTCGAACAAAGATGAAGGTCACCAGCCTTTATTCATAGGTATGGACAAGGTTAAAACGCCAGTCAATTATAGCAGCCTTGCGTCGAGCCTGACGCGTTTCGAGACATTCTCTTCATCTGAGGCAAATGACGAAAGGTACGTGCTGCGGTGGTCACACACCCCCTCTATTATAGCATAACATACCACGCCCCTATTGGGGCTCCTCCCATCGATGCGGTGTTTTCAGCCTTCTGGGAGTTGTAGTGACCAAATATCCACCTTAATACGGCGCACTTATAACTGCAAGTTATGGCTCTTCGTGAGCCCCAGCGCCGAACCAGTCCTCATCCTTGACTTTGCCCCACATCAGGATCAGTGTATCTAATCCCTGTGGCCCCCCTGTGATCTCGGGGTGGTGCTCAACTCGGCGGCCAGGTCGCCGCCCATATCTTCAAAAACAATGGTGCCTGCTAGAGAAGCACTCGAACAAAGATGAAGGTCACCAGCCTTTATTCATAGGTATGGACAAGGTTAAAACGCCAGTCAATTATAACAGCCTTGCGTCGAGCCTGACGCGTTTCGAGACATTCTCTTCATCTGAGGCAAATGACGAAAGGTACGTGCTGCGGTGGTCACACACCCCCTCTATTATAGCATAACATACCACGCCCCTATTGGGGCTCCTCCCATCGATGCGGTGTTTTCAGCCTTCTGGGAGTTGTAGTGACCAAATATCCACCTTAATACGGCGCACTTTTAACTACAAGTTAAGGCTCTTCGTGAGCCCCAGCGCCGAACCAGTCCTCATCCTTGACTTTGCCCCACATCAGGATCAGTGTATCTAATCCCTGTGGCCCCCCTGTGATCTCGGGGTGGTGCTCAACTCGGCGGCCAGGTCGCCGCCCATATCTTCAAAAACAATGGTGCCTGCTAGAGAAGCACTCGAACAAAGATGAAGGTCACCAACCTTTATTCATAGGTATGGACAAGGTTAAAATGCCAGTCAATTATAGCAGCCTTGCGATGAGCCTGACGCGTTTCGAGACATTCTCTTCATCTGAGGCAAATGACAAAAGGTACGTGCTGCGGTGGTCACACACCCCCTCTATTATAGCATAACATACCACGCCCCTATTGGGGCTCCTCCCATCGATGCGGTGTTTTCAGCCTTCTGGGAGTTGTAGTGACCAAATATCCACCTTAATACGGCGCACTTATAACTGCAAGTTAAGTTTCTTCGTGAGCCCCAGCGCCGAACCAGTCCTCATCCTTGACTTTGCCCCACATCAGGATCAGTGTATCTAATCCCTGTGGCCCCCCTATGATCTCGGGTGGTGCTCGACTCGGCGGCCAGGTCGCCGCCCATATCTTCAAAAACAATGGTGCCTGCTAGAGAAGCACTCGAACAAAGATGAAGGTCACCAGCCTTTATTCATAGGTATGGACAAGGTTAAAACGCCAGTCAATTATAGCAGCCTTGCGTCGAGCCTGACGCGTTTCGAGACATTCTCTTCATCTGAGGCAAATGACGAAAGGTACGTGCTGCGGTGGTCACACACCCCCTCTATTATAGCATAACATACCACGCTCCTATTGGGGCTCCTCCCATCGATGCGGTGTTTTCAGCCTTCTGGGAGTTGTAGTGACCAAATATCCACCTTAATACGGCGCACTTATAACTGCAAGTTAAGGCTCTTCGTGAGCCCCAGCGCCGAACCAGTCCTCATCCTTGACTTTGCCCCACATCAGGATCAGTGTATCTAATCCCTGTGGCCCCCCTGTGATCTCGGGTGGTGCTCGACTCGGCGGCCAGGTCGCCGCCCATATCTTCAAAAACAATGGTGCCTGCTAGAGAAGCACTCGAACAAAGATGAAGGTCACCAGCCTTTATTCATAGGTATGGACAAGGTTAAAACGCCAGTCAATTATAGCAGCCTTGCGTCGAGCCTGACGCGTTTCGAGACATTCTCTTCATCTGAGGCAAATGACGAAAGGTACGTGCTGCGGTGGTCACACACCCCCTCTATTATAGCATAACATACCACGCCCCTATTGGGGCTCCTCCCATCGATGCGGTGTTTTCAGCCTTCTGGGAGTTGTAGTGACCAAATATCCACCTTAATACGGCGCACTTATAACTGCAAGTTAAGGCTCTTCGTGAGCCCCAGCGCCGAACCAGTCCTCATCCTTGACTTTGCCCCACATCAGGATCAGTGTATCTAATCCCTGTGGCCCCCCTGTGATCTCGGGGTGGTGCTCAACTCGGCGGCCAGGTCGCCGCCCATATCTTCAAAAACAATGGTGCCTGCTAGAGAAGCACTCGAACAAAGATGAAGGTCACCAGCCTTTATTCATAGGTATGGACAAGGTTAAAACGCCAGTCAATTATAGCAGCCTTGCGTCGAGCCTGACGCGTTTTGAGACATTCTCTTCATCTGAGGCAAATGACGAAAGGTACGTGCTGCGGTGGTCACACACCCCCTCTATTATAGCATAACATACCACGCCCCTATTGGGGCTCCTCCCATCGATGCGGTGTTTTCAGCCTTCTGGGAGTTGTAGTGACCAAATATCCACCTTAATACGGCGCACTTATAACTGAATGAAAACAATGAATGAAAACAATATTTAATAAAGCGCACTGCTGCCAAGCGGCTTCCTGGCGCTGGGGGACCTGGGTCAGAGCTCACAGAGGGAGACACAGGGGACCTAAGAGGGGAAAGCCAAAGAGAAAAGAAAAGTTTTTAAGGCTTTACGGAAATGGCTGAAAATAGGAATGGAGCGAAGATGAAGTGGAAGACTATTCCAGAACTGGGGAGCCAAGACGGAAAGACGAGTGCCCCCGGATCTGGATTTGCGGAAGCGGGGAATGTGAAGAAGAGAGAGAGAAGAAGAACGGAGAGTGCGACTGGGAACATAGGAAGAAATGAGGGAAGTGATATAGGCAGGGGCAGAACGGGAGTGGGCGCGAAAGGCAAAGCAAGCAAGTTTGAAAAGGGATCTGAAGCGGATGGGGAGCCAGTGAAGGGATTTCAAGACCGGGGTGATGTGAGAGGATTTGGGAAGGGAGAGAATGAGACGGGCAGCCTGGTTTTGAATGGCCTGTAAACGTCGGGATTCGTGGGAGGGGATACCCACGTACAGGCCATTGCCATAGTCGAGGCGTGAGATGACTAAAGCCAAGACTATGGATTTAAGCGCGTCGGTGGTGAAAAAGCGTGATATTTTCCGAATAAGACGGAGAGAAAGGAAACATGAAGACACAACAGAGCTAATCTGGCTGTGCATGGTTAAGTCAGAACTGACTTTGATGCCAAGGGTACGGACAGAAGGAGAGGGCGTGGGGGGGGGCCAAAAGAGGGGGGCCAATGTTCAGGGGACCAAGGGTTAGAGGGACCACCCGTGAGGACAAGTTCCGTCTTATCGGGGTTGAGCTTAAGATGGTTGGCGCTCATCCATTCCGAAATAAAGATAAGGGTGGAACTGAACTTGGGAATAGAATCAGGAGAGGAAGACAGATCAAAGACAAGCTGGAGGTCATCTGCGTAATTATATACAGAGACCCCCAGCTTGAGAAGAGAAGAAACAAGAGGACAGATATACAAGTTAAAGAGGAGGGGGGAAAGAGAAGAGCCCTGAGGAACACCACAAGTGACCGAACAGGAAGGGGCAGAGAAACCGGAGAGATGAACAGCCTGATGCCTATCCTGAAGAAAGGATGCTAGCCAGGAAAGGGCCGCGCCCCGAATGCCCGCTGCGCAGACACGGTCAAGAAGAATGGAATGGTCGACCGTGTCAAACGCAGCGGACAAGTCGAGAAGCACCAAGGCTTGAGGAAGGTTAACATCAGCCTTGCCCTTGAGTTCATCTAAGACCGCTAGAACCACCGCTTCTGTAGAATGGCCAGGGCGGAAACCCGCCTGGTGGGAAGCTAAAAGGCCATTGTCCTCGATGTATGAGGAGAGGCAGGAGGTGACGTGGGTCTCTAGGATCTTACCCAGGTAGGGAAGAAGGGAAATGGGACGGAAATTAGCTGGGAGGGAAGGATCAAGACCAGGTTTTTTTAGAATAGGAAGGACAACAGCAGATTTAAAGGAAGAGGGGACAACACCGGAGGCCAGTGAGGAGTTGAGAAAAGAGAGAGGGGGACCAGGACAATTAGTGAAGAGGATTTTGAGGATCCGTGCAGGAACACCGTCCAAAGGAGAGCCAGATTTAACTTTAGACAGGTAGTTGTGGAACAAGTCGAGGGAGATAGGGGGGAAAGTGTCGAAGGAAGAAGAAGGGAGGGTAACAGGGCTGGTGAGGGTAGGCTGAGGCACAATAGGAATGTCAGCTTTAATTTTCGCAATCTTGTCAATAAAAAAATTATTAAGTGACAGACAAAGGGGTTGGGAGGGAACCAGGCTGGGGGTGGAGCGATCAGAAGTAGCAAGATTGCGAACCAAAGAGAAGATTTCACGAGGTTTATTCACGGAGAGCGATACTCTCTCCGTGAAGTAGGAAGTTTTGGCATTAAGGACTGCTTTTTTGTAGTTGGTAAGGAGTTGTCTGTACTGAACTCGCAGAGGAGGGGAATACTGACGTCTCCAAAGGCGTTCCGCCCGTCTGAGATCAAGTTTTAGTGCCTTGAGCTCAGTGGAGAACCATTTGTGCGCGTCGTATGGACGAACCGCTTTGATCTTTTTAAGCGGGGCCACACGGTCACACGAAGCAGCAAGCCATGTACTTATGGCTTTGGCCTGAGATTCAAGGGGGAGACAAGTGAGATCAGGAGCAGAGGATACCAAAGAGAGTGAAAGGGAATCAAGATCGGTTTGGTTCCAGTTGCGAGCTAGAAGGTTTTTAGGGGGAGAGGGTTTGACAACCATACCTAAGTGAACAGAAAAAGAAATAATAGAGTGGTCAGACCAGACACAGGGAGAGATGGAGGGAGGTGAAGCAAGGGGGCAAGATGACCAGATTTGGTCAAGCATATGACCATGCACGTGGGTCGGGGCTGTGACATAAGAGGTAAGATTCAGACATTGAAGAGTGGCAGAGAAGTCTTTTGAAGAAAGGTCTTCCTTAAGGTCTCCTGGCCAGAAGTTGAAGTCACCAAGAAGGAGCACAGAGGAGTTGTTGACCACAAGAGTGGCCAACAACTCCTGGATGGAGGCTACAAAGGAAGGCATCAATTGAGGGGGGCGATAGACAAGAACCACAGTGAGGGTAGAAGGAAGGTTGAGGGAACGGGCCACCAGGTAGTCCATGTTAGGAATGAGGGGGTGAGGGAGGAGCTGAAATTTAAGTGACGACCGGACAATCATCGCCACCCCCCCGCCAGCCTTGCCATCCGGGCGGTCAGCTCGGAGAGCATAGTAGGTGTCAGGGAGGATGGCTAGCAGATCAGGGAGAGAGTCAGGAGTGAACCAGGTTTCGGTCAGAAATAAAAAGTCTGGAAAATCAGTGGTTAAAAGATTAAAAAGTGCTATCTGGTGTTTAACTGCGGACCGGGTGTTAAGTAGATAGGCAGAGGCAGCCGTAGGGGCCAGAGGGGAACGAGTAACCGGAGGGAGAATAGGGGGGAGAGGAAGGGAATCGGGAGAAACAAGAATCGGGCGAAGTAAAGGAGAAGAAAGAATACCAAGTGATTGTAAGTGATGAAGGGGGAGAGGGGCAGGAGAGGGAAAGGCAGATATTGCAGTAAGTTGGGCAGTAGTGTAAACCAGGCGAGAAGCAGAGTGGGCGGCCCCTGGTCCCGGCCCGTCGCGGACGGGCGCAGACGGGCTTAACTTAGGCGCAACTTCGGCGCGCCTTCGGCGCGCCCGCTGCGCCCGCCCGCTGCGCCGCCGGAAGACAGGAACAGTTATGTGGGGACGACACATGAGGGGGGAGGGTCAAGGGGGCGTGACAGGGGGGAGGAGCCAAAAGCGCTGCATCGCCGAGGACAGACCCGCCCAAGATGGAGGAGCCGCCCGTCCCCTCCGAGAGTCAGCGAGGAGGGGGCGATCAGCGGCGGCGGTCTGGTCTCTGGTCGCGTGCAGGGAGGAGGCAGCCAGGAAGGATCCAAGCGCCGGGATCGGGGCGCAGTGCAGGTAAGTAGGCAAGTGGTTTTAAAAAAGCAAAACAAAGTTGCTTAGAAAGTCTCGTTGCTCCCGGAGTCGCCTCGGGAGATCATAGCAGGTCGGAGAGCCCAGGTGAGTGAGCTCCTTAAGAGCTAAGCCAAGGGGGAGGAGCCAAAAGAGCTGCAGCGCCGAGGACAGACCCGCCCAAGATGGAGGAGCCGCCCGTCCCCTCCGAGAGTCAGCGAGGAGGGGGCGATCAGCGGCGGCGGTCTGGTCTCTGGTCGCGTGCAGGGAGGAGGCAGCCAGGAAGGATCCAAGCGCCGGGATCGGGGCGCAGTGCAGGTAAGTAGGCAAGTGGTTTTAAAAAAGCAAAACAAAGTTGCTTAGAAAGTCTCGTTGCTCCCGGAGTCGCCTCGGGAGATCATAGCAGGTCCTTTAGTAAGTTTAGCAAGTTAAGGCTCTTCGTGAGCCCCAGCGCCGAACCAGTCCTCATCCTTGACTTTGCCCCACATCAGGATCAGTGTATCTAATCCCTGTGGCCCCCCTGTGATCTCGGGGTGGTGCTCAACTCGGCGGCCAGGTCGCCGCCCATATCTTCAAAAACAATGGTGCCTGCTAGAGAAGCACTCGAACAAAGATGAAGGTCACCAGCCTTTATTCATAGGTATGGACAAGGTTAAAACGCCAGTCAATTATAGCAGCCTTGCGTCGAGCCTGACGCGTTTCGAGACATTCTCTTCATCTGAGGCAAATGACGAAAGGTACGTGCTGCGGTGGTCACACACCCCCTCTATTATAGCATAACATACCACGCCCCTATTGGGGCTCCTCCCATCGATGCGGTGTTTTCAGCCTTCTGGGAGTTGTAGTGACCAAATATCCACCTTAATACGGCGCACTTATAACTGCAAGTTAAGGCTCTTCGTGAGCCCCAGCGCCGAACCAGTCCTCATCCTTGACTTTGCCCCACATCAGGATCAGTGTATCTAATCCCTATGGCCCCCCTGTGATCTCGGGGTGGTGCTCAACTCGGCGGCCAGGTCGCCGCCCATATCTTCAAAAACAATGGTGCCTGCTAGAGAAGCACTCGAACAAAGATGAAGGTCACCAGCCTTTATTCATAGGTATGGACAAGGTTAAAACGCCAGTCAATTTTAGCAGCCTTGCGTCGAGCCTGACGCGTTTCGAGACATTCTCTTCATCTGAGGCAAATGACGAAAGGTACGTGCTGCGGTGGTCACACACCCCCTCTATTATAGCATAACATACCACGCCCCTATTGGGGCTCCTCCCATCGATGCGGTGTTTTCAGCCTTCTGGGAGTTGTAGTGACCAAACATCCACCTTAATACGGCGCACTTATAACTGCAAGTTAAGGCTCTTCGTGAGCCCCAGCGCCGAACCAGTCCTCATCCTTGACTTTGCCCCACATCAGGATCAGTGTATCTAATCCCTGTGGCCCCCCTGTGATCTCGGGGTGGTGCTCAACTCGGCAGCCAGGTCGCCGCCCATATCTTCAAAAACAATGGTGCCTGCTAGAGAAGCACTCGAACAAAGATGAAGGTCAACTGCCTTTATTCATAGGTATGGACAAGGTTAAAACGCCAGTCAATTATAGCCGCCTTGCGTCGAGCCTGACGCGTTTCGAGACATTCTCTTCATCTGAGGCAAATGACAAAAGGTACGTGCTGCGGTGGTCACACACCCCCTCTATTATAGCATAATATGCCACGCCCCTATTGGGGCTCCTCCCATCGATGCGGTGTTTTCAGCCTTCTGGGAGTTGTAGTGACCAAATATCCACCTTAATAGGGCGCACTTATAACTGCAAGTTAAGGCTCTTCGTGAGCCCCAGCGCCGAACCAGTCCTCATCCTTGACTTTGCCCCACATCAGGATCAGTGTATCTAATCCCTGTGGCCCCCCTGTGATCTCGGGGTGGTGCTCAACTCGGCGGCCAGGTCGCCGCCCATATCTTCAAAAACAATGGTGCCTGCTAGAGAAGCACTCGAACAAAGATGAAGGTCACCAGCCTTTATTCATAGGTATGGACAAGGTTAAAACGCCAGTCAATTATAGCAGCCTTGCGTCGAGCCTGACGTGTTTCGAGACATTCTCTTCATCTGAGGCAAATGACGAAAGGTACGTGCTGCGGTGGTCACACCCCCCCTCTATTATAGCATAACATACCACGCCGCTATTTTTTGGTGCACAGCAGCAGAGCACTGACGAAGGCAGCACGCCGAAATGCATTTGCTCATTATGCTCAATAAAACCAACAGTGTCCCGTGAGTGCTGCCTTGTTGGAGCCTTTATTATTACCGTGATTTTACCCTTCACGTTAGCGGCCAGAGCACCCGTCCAGAGTTCAGCAGTCAGGGTGAGATTGTAGCTTGGATTTACTTCTGCCAGAACCGCTGCAGTTTGAATGACAACATTTCCCGGTCAACCGTCAAGGTTGTCAATCATACATTGAAGGGGCAAGCATACAGACTTAAACCTGCGGGGATTTGCTGAAATGAGAACAGCAGCAGTGACGAGGGACAGAGAGCTTGTTCAGCTGCATACCCCCCTTTGGAGATGCATAGCAGTGATTTTTCGAAGGGCAGTATGGATTCAGCCAGCACACAAATGAAAGTAGGCAATTTGGTTTTCTGCCATAAGAGACTGTGGTGCATATGTTCATTTGAGAACTAAAGAACTTTAACAATTATACAAAAACGATCTGTCTATGATTGGATTAAAACAATTAAGTGCATACCAAGATGGCAGCCAGCAATTTCAGGAATGGAATACTGAATGGCCACAGTCCTTTGTTGCTGCCTATGGCTCTAATCTCCATTTAAAAGAACTTTATTGAAACAAACGCTATTTTTTGGTGCACAGCAGCAGAGCACTGACGAAGGCAGCACGCCGAAATGCATTTGCTCATTATGCTCAATAAAACCAACAGTGTCCCGTGAGTGCTGCCTTGTTGGAGCCTTTATTATTACTGTGATTTTACCCTTCA
This sequence comes from Triturus cristatus, assembly GCF_964204655.1. Lineage (NCBI taxonomy): Eukaryota > Metazoa > Chordata > Amphibia > Caudata > Salamandridae > Triturus > Triturus cristatus. The sequence goes on from NC_140580.1 coordinate 1,002,414,252, forward strand.
CGTTAGCGGCCAGAACACCCGTCCAGAGTTCAGCAGTCAGGGTGAGATTGGAGCTTGGATATATATATATATATATATATATATTTTTTTTTTTTTTCTGCTCCACTGCACCTTGGGCCAGCGCACTCTCGGACGGGTGCTGTAACGCGGAGATGCAACCCCGTACAATATTCGCTCCTTCCTTCTTCCCTTTCTCGATCAGGAAAAGCACTCGCAGGGGTCTTTTTGGTTTTAGCAAAGTTTTTAATTCATGCAATCCATAAATAACATGACGCGTTTCGGCTACTGCCTTTTCCAATGTTACAAAATTACGCGCCAAATAACGGCATTTTAAAAGAAATCATCAGTATCCGGTCACATGATGCAAGTCAAAGCACAATCAAAATTGACATAGGACCATACTCATTCCGTTCTAATACAGGCGCCATCTTGAAACGTCTAACAAGTGGTTGAATCTAAATGTCAAACGCTAAATAAGCCTACTACAGTAAGTACTATATAATACTTACAGTGATTATCATTAGACACATTGTTCAATGAAATCAGGACATTATCATGATTCAAACAAGTTGCGCTTATTAATTTAGCCGTATATCGGCATCCTTACGCAAACCACCTATAACCTCAAGATCAGGGCGTATCCATAATACAATCATGCCGTGTATCGGCAAAGTCCTTTCTGTGCTTAATAAATTACATGCATCAAAAGACCGTCACATCAATAAATCACAAGGCGTGTATATAGGTCTAATCTACACAAATTGATTCACAGATTAAAATTCAAATTACAATTAAAGACAACTTTCTTGCAAATCCTGCCCAGAAAACCTTACAATTGCTGACAACATACAGGTCTCAATTTCAGTCACCCAAATGTACAGCTAATTCTTCCCCTATATTCATTCCTTTGGGGGTCTTGGTTTCTAGGCCAATAATATATCTGGATTCAAGTCTACGCAACTTTCTGATCCTGTCCCCACCTCTAATACTAGCGGCAATCATATCCAAACCATAATAACACAACAGATCCCTGTTGCTGTTATGTTTTTCTGCATAGTGCCTTGCGACTGGATAGGTTTCATCTTTTTTGGCTATCGCCCTCGTATGTTCTAATACCCGTATCTTTATAGGGTGTATGGTGCTGCCAATGTATTTCAATCCACAAGGACATTCCAAGCAGTATACTACATAAGTAGTGTTGCATGTGATGAATGTATTTATGGTTCTAGTTGTTTTTAAGTCAGTGACTTCATATGTGAGAGTTCTTCTACTTCCTATACAGGCCTTACATCTGCCACAAGGGAAAAAACCCCTAAGCTCCCTTAGGGTCCCACCAGTACTAGGTCTAGTATAGAAGTGGCCTTGGACTAGACTATCCCTCAGTGATCTAGCCTTTCTAAATGTTATTAGAGGGGCAACTGGAATGTCTGAGCCTATCACACTATCCGTTTTGAGTATATGCCAATTCTTTATCATAATTTGCCTTAGGTCATTGGCTTCATTAGAAAAAGTGGTTATCATCCTGAACTTGTTATCTCTTGTCATAGTTTTATTATCCTTTTTTTCATTTGACAGGAGTGTTTCTCTCGATATGCTGTTAACCCTATTGAGAGTTACTTCTAGGAAATCTCTGTTGTAACCTCTGATGACAAATCTATTCAGGCTGGCCTTGGCTGCTAATTCAAAATCCGAATTTCTTGTGCTATTGCGCTTTAGCCGTAAGAATTCACCATACGGGATACTCCTAACCAACCTTGATGGGTGATTGCTAGCAGCGTGTAATAAGGAATTCCCAGCTGTAGGTTTTCGGTATAGTGACACATTCGGTTTGTTGTCTATGATGGTTATCTTTAGATCTAAGAAGTTTACCGTATTGGGACTAACCTCTCCACTGAACTCCAAATTTACTACATTGTGATTCAAATTGGCAATGAGTTCATTTGCTGACTCCATTGAACCATTCCACACAATGCACAGAAAATCAATATACCGGTACCAGGAGACCACTCTCCTGGTACCGGTATATTGATGATCTGTATTGATATCTGGTGATGCTGACAGGTTCGAGAGCGCCACCCACATGGGAGTAAAGGTACTTACCTGGTGCCGGTATCATTGCCACACCCACCTCCCGGTCTTTGCCAATCGAAGTGAAGCAAGCACCTTTTAAACATCGAACATGGACAAAACTGTATGTTTGTAATGGGCGTCTGATGAAGGAATTACTCCGAAACGCGTAATGCCCAGTTCATTAAATTGCTGGTTCCTGCAGGCCCATGTGTGCGCCCGACTCTTCTTGCGATGGGGAGTCATTGTTTGTGATAATATATATATACATATATATATATATATATATATATATATTTTATCTACTGGCGGTCGCCAGTAGATAGTTATAGTTAGGACCGAGTTTCCATAGGAAATCTGAAAATTCTATTTTGAATAACTTTGGCGCCGGTTGACGAATCCTCGCGAAATTTTCAAAACTAATGGGGCGCTCTGCTCAGCTCCTACCCTGAAAGTCTCGGGGTGATTCGTCAAGCGGGGGCTGAGAAAAAAGGGGGGTCCCAAAACGCGTTTTCCACATGCATTTTCCCATAGGACCTTTAGTTGAAGGTACAGCCCGAACGGCTGAACAGAATTACTTGAAATTTGGCAAAGAGGTAGTCCTCAGGTCAGGGATGTGCCTTTTGCATATATGGTGTCAATCTGTTCAGTAGTTCCTGAGAAAATTGCAGTTAAAAGCACATAAATATCTATAAGCGCGCACCATGCGCGCACGGTGCCGTGCGCAAGCGTAATTCTGATTGGTGGATTCATGTCAGTCAACATTCGAATCGGTCGAAATCAGGAAGTGTCGGCCGCCATTTTGTGTGTTTTGTGTGTGACAGTGAAAAAGAAAGGTGGAGAACGTGAAAGGGGGCAGGGTAGAGAGTTCCTGACCCCCTTGCCTTGGTCAGGGGGTCACTGAAGGACCCCGAAGGGTGAAAAAAACTTTTTTTTTTTTTTTAAATTCGCGGGGTGCGCGCACAGTGAAAAACATTAAAAATAAAATAAAAACATTTTAAATGAGCCATTCCATATTACAGGATACAGTCAATCTATAACTATATACATAGGTAGTTTATTGTAAAATAAATATATAAAAAATATAATAATACATACATAACTTAGCATTTAAAAAACCTTACAAATTCACTTAAAAAACCATAGGTTTCACACACGTTATAGTTAGGAATTAGCATTTAAAAAACATTGCAAATTCACTTAAAAAACCATAGGTTTCACACATGTTATAGTTAGCTGGACATTTCACTCATAAAAAACCAATGAAATTCCCCCGTTATAGTTAGTTCAGATAACTATAACTCGCGCGACCGCCACTCTATCACAAGGATGATGTCATCAGTGATGTCATGTGTGATGCCACTGACCATGTCATGAGTGATGTAATATGTGACGTCATGAGCAGTGGATTGCGGGCGCGCGAGTTATAGTTATCTGAACTAACTATAACGGGGGAATTTCATTGGTTTTTTATGAGTGAAATGTCCACCTAACTATAACATGTGTGAAACCTATGGTTTTTTAAGTGAATATATATATGGGCGGAATTTGCGAAATTCACTTTCGCAAACTATCGCGAAAATTTTAAAAATCTCCGGAAAACACGTGGAAATATCGCGCAGACGCGGAAGTTTTTCTCCCGCCCGTTCGCGGTATTTTCTGCGTGATCGCGGCTCACCAACTTACCCATGCGCTTGCTCGCGGGCGCGAGATCTCAATCATCTCATACTCTCGCGGTGCATCATCGCGAGAAGAAAGACTTGATCGCGCGACGAATGACGTGATCGCGTGACAAATGACATTAATGCAGCCGTGAACTGTCGCGAGACAGCGCAAATGGCTACCAACAATCCAACATCTCATGGAGAACGCGACCGGATCGGGAAAATTGTCGGCGAACACGGGGATTCAGGTAAGGCGATCGCGCGCACGCGAGAATGTATTTTTTTACAGCGCGAGCAAGAAAAAAATTTCCGGTAAGATGCGGATTACTGAAATTTTGACATTTTCGCGCTCGCCGCGGAACGCGAAAATGTCAAATTATCGCAATTTCCGCGAGCGGAATGGAATTTTAGACCAGGCCTAGTTTCAGGCCTGATATAGTTAGGAATTAGCATTTAAAAAACCTTTGAAATTCACTGTAAAAACCATAGGTTTCAGGCCTGATATAGTTAGGAATTAGCATTTAAAAAACCTTAGAAATTCACTGAAAAAACAATAGGTTTTAGGGGTGTTATAGTTAGCTGGACATTTCACTCAAACAAAACCATTGAAATTCCTCCGATATAGTTAATGATGTCATTTGAGATGTCATCAGTGATGTCACTGACCATGTCATGAATGATGTAATATGTGACATCATCAGCAGTAGAGAAAAAAGGGGGTCCCAAAACGTGTTTCCCCAATGCAATTTCCCATAGGACCTTTAGCCGCAGCTACAGCCCGAACTGCTGAACGGAATTACACCCAATTTGGCAAAGAGGTAGTCCTTAGTTCAGACTCATGCCTTTTGCTTAAATGGTGTAAATCCGTTCAGTAGTTCCTGAGAAAATGACATTTAAAAGTACATATATATCTATGGCCTCGGAGGATCCGCACACCCTATGCGCACCCAGCGCGCACCCTGCCGTGCACGAGCTGTATTCTAATTGGCTGTCAACACTCCAAATCAGGAAGTGTTGGCAGCCATCTTGTGCCTCGGTAGAACCGAGGCACAAGAAACCTAAAAAACAAACGTGAAAAATGCAAAAAGGGGGACCTAATTCCTCTTCAATCCAGAGGTCCCCTAGGGGCCAACTAGCCCACCAGGTACCTCCAGTTAGCGTCACAGAGCTGCGTTGTAGAGTGTTGTAAAAAGGGGCGTGGCCTCTGAACACCTCTCTGCAACGCAGCTCCCTGGCGCATACTGGAGGTGCCTGGTGGGCTAGTTGGCCCCCAGGAACCCTAAAGATTGAAGGGGAATTAATTCCTCAACTTAAAACGCGCCACAGGGCGCGTTTGCACAATGGTGAAGGAAGGGGGCGGGCCTGAGGTGACATGTCTGCAAACACGCCCTGTGGCGCGTTTTAAGTTGGGGAATTAATTCCTCCTCAATCCTGAGGTCCCCTGGGGGCGAACTAGCCCACCAGGTACCTCCAGTATGCGCCAGGGAGCGGCATTGCAGAGAGGTGTTCAGAGGCCACGCCCCTTTTTACAACACTGCAATGCAGCTCCGTGGCGCTTACTGGAGGTACCTGGTGGGCTAGTTGGCCCCCAGGGGACCTCAGGATTGAAGAGGAATTAATTCCCCAACTTAAAACGCGCCACATAGGGCATATTTGCACACGTCTCCTCAGGCCCCGCCCCCTTCCTTCACCATTGTACAAATATTCCTCTAAAATCAGCCGAACTACGAATTACGATTTACTCACCAGTTATCAGGAGAGAACCCAGTGCTGCATCTTTTAGCCCAGCCCTGACCCTGAAAAGTTATTCTAAGCGTACTTACCAGTAACTTGTAATTCGTTCCATAGGAATCCATTGTGTGGTTTTCACCAGAAAAGTTTCTAAGTGTCCAATTTTGAAACATACAAATAATCCTCTAAAATCAGCCGAGCTACGAATTCCGATTTACTCACCTGTTATCAGGAAAGAACCCAGTGCTGCATCTTTCAGCCCTGTACTGACCCTGAAAAGTAATTCTAAGCGTACTTACCAGTAACTTGTATTTCCTTCCATAGGAATCCATTGTGTGGTTTTCACCAGAAAAGTTTCTGTGTCCAATTTTGAAACGTACCAATATTCCTCTAAAATCAGCCGAGCTACAAATTCCGATTTACTCACCTGTTATCAGGAGAGAACCCAGTGCTGCATCTTTCAGTCCAGCACTGACCCTGAAAAGTGATTCTAAGCGTACTTACCAGTAACTTGTATTTCCTTCCATAGGAATCCATTGTGTGCTTTTCACCAGAAAAGTTTCTGTGTCCAATTTTGAAACTTACAAATATTCCTCTAAAATCAGCCGAGCTACGAATTCCGATTTACTCACCTGTTATCAGGAGAGAACCCAGTGCTGCATCTTTTAGTTCAACACTGACCCTGAAAAGTGATTCTAAGCGTACTTACCAGTAACTTGTATTTCCTTCCATAGGAATCCATTGTGTGGTTTTCACCAGAAAAGTTTCTGTGTCCAATTTTGAAACTTACAAATATTCCTCCAAAATCAGCCGAGCTACGCATTCCGATTTACTCACCTGTTATCAGGAGAGAATCCAGTGCTGCATCTTTCAGCCCAGCACTGACCCTGGAAAGTAATTCTAAGCGCACTTACCAGTAACTTGTATTTCCTTCCATAGGAATCCATTGTGTGGTTTTCACCAGAAAAGTTTCTAAGTGTCCAATTTTGAAACGTACCAATATTCCTCTAAAATCAGCCGAGCTACGAATTCCAATTTACTCACCTGTTATCAAGAGAGAACCCAGTGCTGCATCTTTCAGCCCTGCACTGACCCTGAAAAGTAATTCTAAGCGTACGTACCAATAACTTGTATTTCCTTCCATAGGAATCCATTTTGTGGTTTTCACCAGAAAAGTTTCTGTGTCCAATTTTGAAACGTACAAATATTCCTCTAAAATCAGCCGAGCAATGAATTCCGATTTACTCACCTGTTATCAGGAGAGAACCCAGTGCTGCATCTTTCAGCCCAGCACTGACCCTGGAAAGTAATTCTAAGCGCACTTACCAGTAACTTGTATTTCCTTACATAGGAATTCATTGTGTGGTTTTCAGCAGAAAAGTTTCTAAGTGTCCAATTTTGAAACGTACCAATATTCCTCTAAAATCAGCCGAGCTCCGAATTCCGATTTACTCACCTGTTATCAGGAGAGAACCCAGTGCTGCATCTTTCAGCCCTGCACTGACCCTGAAAAGTAATTCTAAGCGTACGTACCAGTAACTTGTATTTCCTTCCATAGGAATCCATTTTGTGGTTTTCACCAGAAAAGTTTCTGTGTCCAATTTTGAAACGTACAAATATTCCTCTAAAATCAGCCGAGCTACAAATTCTGATTTACTCACCTGTTATCAGGAGAGAACCCAGTGCTGTATCTTTCAGCCCAGCACTGACCCAGGAAAGTAATTCTAAGCGCACTTACCAGTAACTTGTATTTCCTTCCATAGGAATCTATTGTGTGGCTTTCACCAGAAAAGTTTCTAAGTGTCCAATTTTGAAACGTACAAATATTCCTCTAAAATCAGCCGAACGGGGGCGTGGCCAAGATGGCGGGGTGAGCGGACGCTTCCTCCCGTAGCTCCTCCGGCCCAGCCAAGCTTGAGCCCTTTTCTTACGCTTTTCTCCCCCTGCTGAGGCTCAGCGCGGGAGAGGAGAGTGGCGGAGCATCAGGGGTGCATATTGGTGCTGTTTTGGTTCGGATCGCCTCGGGGGAACCCCCCAAAAGTTCGATCGAGTTCAAGGGACGACGGCGAGCCCGAGGGGCGGAGCGCATTGGAGTGCTGTCCGGACACCTCGGTTGGGCCTGGTGCTGAAAGTTGCGATTTGGAGGGGATTTGGCCCGCCGCTCGACGGAGATTGAAGGAGCCTTGCGGGAGAGGACCCGACGGTGCGGAAGGCTTGAGACGGGCGCCCCGGCACTCGGACTTGTGACGGCGACACCTCGCACTGCGGGGGCCCCTAACCCCTAGCCGAGGTACAGCGGACTCCCTGACGGGGTTGGACCATCTGGGCCCTGTGCGTGACGGACTGGGGCCGGTGGTGGAACTTATTTGACTGTGGGGTGCTTCAGGGGCCCCGGTGGTGTCGTCGGGCCTGGTCATTTTGGCCTGCTCCGCCCTGCCGCCATTTTGTCCCCGAAGGAGCAGTGATGGCAGCCTTCGCCGGAGTCCTGGCTGCTGGATGCAAGTGACCCCCGCTGCTGCTGGGCTGACTCTCGGAGGGATGTGCTGATGAGACCCCCCCACTGCGGCCCCCTTGGTTGTCTCGCACGGGCTCCCGCGGCTGACGGTGACCGGACTGGGCCGCCATTTTGTCACCTGTGACGCAGCGACTTCGCTCGTGGGGGATACCCACGTCGAGTGCTTGCCGGCGGCTGAGCACCCCTGGGGCGCCTGGATCTGTGCTCAACTGCGGAGCTAGCGATGTCTGGAAGAGGCGGCCCGAAGAAAGGGGACCGTACCCTGCCGGACATGCTTGGCAGGGCCCAGCAATTGCGGGACAGGACGCAGCCCTCGCCGGGGTCCTCCCGGGCTCCGGCGGATGTGACTGGGGGGGAGCCACCCGTCACGAGGGCCTTTATGGAGGAACTGTTTAGCTCCCTCAGGGAGGACTTCCAGACACTGAAGCGGGAGGTGGCCAGCGAGGTCCGAGAAGTGCGCAGGGAGGTGGAGGGCCTTGGCGAACGTGTTGAAGCGGTGGAGACGGAGGGCCAACATCGAGCGGAGGAGATAGTCCACCTACAGCAGGACGTTCTCCGCCTCCGGGAGCAGTGTGTGGAGCTCCAGGCCCACTCTGAGGACCTTGAGAACAGATCCCGGAGGAACAACATCCGAGTGCGTGGTGTGCCGACTGCGGATGAGGGGTCCGATCTGAGGGGCTACCTGCAGGCCCTGTTCCGAGAGATCCTGGGGGAAGCTGCGGACTTTCCCATCAGCATTGATAGGGCGCATAGGGTCGGCCGGCAGCGCCAGTCATCGGCACCTCCACCGGACATTCTGGCCTTCCTGCCCGACTTTCCACTGAAGGAACGCATCATGGCTGAGGCCCGCAGGAAACAGCCCCTGACTTTCCGGGATCGGCCGGTGGCGCTTTACCAGGACCTCTCCGCCATCACGCTGCAGAAACGTAGGTCCTTTAGGATTGCCACTGACTTTTTGCGCGAACACGAGACGCAGTACTCTTGGGGTCACCCCTTCCGCCTGATTTTTCGGTGGAATGGGGTGTTACACCAGCTACGCTCCTTGCAAGACATTTGTGGTGTCCTGGGGCTCACGGCGGCGGAGGAAGAAGGAGCTACGCCATCGTGAAGGTCCTCGGAGAGACGGAACCGGCGGAGGTCAACGAGGCGGCGCTCAGCGGCTAGCGTGGGGCGTCCGGACTCCCCTACCATCAGGGCGGACATGGCCGACGCTCTGAGGGCGGCGGCCGGGGACTCGACCGGCTCCTCTGGCGTGGCCTTGACGGCCTAACACACACTCCGGGGGGAGATGTCTTTAGCTTCTTTACATGCTTGGTACGGGGCGGGGGGGTTGGGGGGGAGCGGATGGAGGTGAGTGGCTGGACGTCCACTTCGTTCCTTTCTACGGACTTGCCCGTCTTGGGGCTTGACTGAGACAATGGGGTGTTTGAGTTTGTGGGTGGCTAGTTGCCAGGGTTGTGTTTGGGGTGGGGGAGGGGGTTGTTTTGGGGTTGGGAAGGTCCCGTCCGATGTTGTCTATGCCCGCTTTGTTTTGGCTTGTCCTGCGCGGCGGCCCCGCGCGCCCCACCCGCTGATTCCCTGCCCATTGCATGGCGCTCCCGATCCCCGCGAGGAATGCCGGGCCTAAAGGTAGTGACCCTTAATGTTCAGGGTCTGAATAACCCGGTGAAGCGCAGAGCGATCCTATCGTTGCTGGAGGGGACGCAGGCGGACATTTGCCTTTTGCAGGAGACACACTTATTGCCCCGAGATTGCCATAGGATGCGTTCTGCCAGGTTCCCTACCCAGTTCTTTTCCTTGGCAGCGAACAAGACGGCGGGGGTAGCCATTCTCCTAGCGAGCTCCTTTCGGGGGGAGGTTTTGCATAAGTGTGCTGAACAGAAGGGGAGGCTCCTTGCGTATCGCATGCGCCTGGGAGGCATAGCATTTACGGTCGGCTCCGTTTATAGCCCAAACGATCACCAAGAGCGCTTCCTAGACTCCGCGCTGGTGGATGTCACTGCTTCCCCCGACCGCCACATTATCTTGGGGGGGACCTTAACATTGTCTTCGATTCTGTGATGGACAGATCGGCGCAGCGCTTCCCGCAGATGGGGGAACTGTCCCAGGCTGGGAGGGCCCGGATTGCGGAAATGGACTTGCACGACCTCTGGCGCTCCATGCACCCCACGGATAGGGACTACTCTTATTTCTCGCACGCACACCGAACCTACTCGCGGCTGGACTACCTCCTGGTGAGTGGACCGATGCGTGCCGCTGCCACGGCGGCGGACATCGGGGTCCTGACCCTGTCTGACCACTCCCCAGTCACCGGCGTTTTCCAGTGGCCGGCGGCCTCCCCCTCTCGGGGGGTGTGGCGCCTCCGGGATACCCTTCTACACAAGAAGTCGGTGGTGCAACGCATCGGGGAGGTCATACGGGACTATCTCACCCACAATAGCAACACTGACACCTCGCAGGCGACACAGTGGGCGGCATTGAAGGCAGTCCTCCGGGGGGAATTTATCTCTATCTCTGCAGCTGAAAATAAGGAGCGGCAACTGAAGAGGGATGAGCTGACAGCTCAGGTCCGGGAGCTTGAGCAGGTCCACCGCCGCACGGGGGCGCCGAGGGTGTGGAGGCAGTTGAAGGCAGCGAGGAAGCTCCTGTCGGCTCTGGATCTTGACAGGGCGGAGTATGCCGCCCTACGCTTGAAACATGCCTACTACACTGGGGGGGACAGATGTGGCAAGCTCCTAGCACACCGGCTCCGGGTCGCGCAACAGCGTAGCGTTGTGAAAGAATTGGTGGGCACGGACGGGGGGGTTGTCTCCGGGGACGCGGAGGTAGCGGAATCTTTCCGCGGCTTCTACGAGGCGCTGTATGCTGAGGAGCCCTCCTCGCCACGGGATGCCGACGGCTATTTGGAGTCGGTGACCCTCCCGGTACTGGATCCGGCTCAGGCGGACCACCTGGAGCGGGACATCCATGTTGAGGAAGTGATTTCAGCTATCGCGCGGCTGAAACATGGCAAGGCCCCGGGCCCGGACGGGTGCACGTCGCTATTTTACAAGACTTTTTGCACGGTTGTGGCCCCTGTCCTTACTCGGCTATTTAACTCTTTCTCCGAACCGGGAGCCATCCCTCCGGATCTCCTGAGGGCGACGGTCGCGGTAATTCCGAAACCTGGGAAGGACCGGGCCCTCTGCGGCTCGTACCGACCCATCTCGCTTTTAAATGTCGACCTCAAGTTGTACACGGGGATTCTCGCGTCCAGGCTGAGTCCACACCTCCCCGGTCTGGTGGAGGCGGACCAGGCTGGTTTTGTGCCCGGCAGACAGACGGTTGACAACACCAAGCGGGTGACGCATGTTCTGGAGAAGGCCTCAAGGATCTCGGGGGAGCGGATGTTGCTGTCCGTCGATGCGGAGAAGGCCTTCGACAGAGTCCACTGGCCGTATCTTGAGCTGGTCCTCAAGAAATTGGGAATCGGCGATAAGTTCCGCACCATGGTGTTTAACTGCTATAAGCATCCTTCAGCGTCGGTGCGGGTCAATGGGTGTAGCTCCGGTGGCTTTGCCATCGAGCGCGGCACGCGGCAGGGCTGCCCTCTTTCGCCGCTCTTGTTTGCCCTCTACATGGAGCCGTTTGCTCAGAGGATTCGTAATAATCCGGATGCTGTCGGGGTCCGGATGGGCCAGTACGTCCACACCGTCAGTCTCTACGCGGATGATGTCCTGTTGACCTTGGACGACCCTAGGAGGTCGCTGCCTGCTTGCCTCCGGGAGCTGGACGCCTTTGCGGGGGTGGCCGGCTTCAAAATGAATATGAGCAAGTCGATGGCGTTAGACGTGTCCCTGGCTGCGGATACCAGGAGGGATCTTCAGCGGCTCTTCCCCATGCAGTGGTCCTCGTCCACGGTGCCGTACCTGGGGATCCTACTGGCGCCTACATTACCGGAGATGGTTACGGCCAATTATGCCTCCCTCGGCAGGAAGATCAAGGATGAGCTTGGCCGCTGGAACAAAGGCCTGCTGTCCTGGCTGGGGCGAATCGCGGCGGTCAAGATGACGGTGTTGCCCCAGATACTATATCTTTTCCGGGCCCTCCCGCTCCAACCCCCGGTGGGCTGGATACGACAAATGCAGGCTGACATCTCCCGCTTTGTCTGGCAGGGCCGCAGGCCACGCATGAAGAGGGTCCTCTCCACGCTTGCTCCGGAGGCGGGGGGTCTTGGCATTCCAGACCTCCGTAAGTACTTTCAGGCGGCACAGCTACGCTATCTGGTGGAGTGGAGCAGGTGGGAGTCCGACAAACATTGGCTCTTCCAAGACCAGGCAGTGGCGGGCCGCACCTTACAAGAGGTTCCATTCCTGCGCCGCGCGCATCGCCCCCCTAATCTTTACGCTTCCTTTGTTACGCGGGTCCCCCTGCGTGTGTGGGACGCGGTCTGTGAGGCCCGGGGCCTTACCACCTTCCCTTCGCCGCTCACGCCCATTGTGGGCAACCCGGACTTCTCCCCAGGGATGGAGCCGGGGGTTTTCTCCCACTGGGTGCAGGCGGGCTGCAGGGCACTCTTCCAGTTCTATGGCCCGGAAGGAGTGGTTCCTTTTCAGCAACTCCGCCAGGAGTTCGGCCTGACGGAGCTGGACAGATTGCGCTACATGCAGGTTCGGCATTGGGCCCTCCAGCCCCAGGTGCGTGCCACCGCCGCCCGTCCAATTACACCGTATGAGAGGTGGTTGGCTACTCGGACCTCCGACGCTAAGCTAATTACCGATCTGTACAAATACCTACAACCCCCGCCGTTTCACTATTACAACCCGGGGAGGGAGCGCTGGCACAGGGAATTGGGTAGGACACTCAGCCACAAGGAATGGGACAAAATTGCGTATCGGGCGCGGCACTCTGCATATCACACGGGCCTTACGGAGACCTTTACTAAGGTGTCCACATACTGGTACTACACCCCGGAGAGACTGTATGAAATGCATAAGCACACTGACAGGGGGTGCTGGCGGAGCTGCGGGCAGGAAGGTACCCTTTCACACATTCTTTGGGATTGCCCAGTGCTGACCGCCTACTGGAAGGAAGTTCTGGACGAGGTGGATAAGCACTTTGGGATAGAGCTGCCGCAACTCCCGGCGTATGTCCTGCTGGGCCTCCCCAATGACCTAATGTACCCACTGAAGTCCCGTAGGGGTAGGCAGATCGCAATTGCGCTGGGGTCTGCGGTTCAGAACATTCTAATCCACTGGCGCACAGCCACCGTCCCCTCCATCACCGGTTGGTTGCATAGGCTTTGGCATGTGCTGGGGATGGAGAAGCTGTCGCTTACGGTTGCGGGGGAGATAGACCAATTTGAAGAGCTGTGGCAACCCTTTCTAGCGCTGCTGTCCACTGAATTCCGGGAGCTCACCTGCCCGAGGTATCTTAGGCTTCTCAGGCTGACGCCGCCGGTGACCCCGGCGGACTAGTTTACATGTGAGGCGGGGACCTCCCAAGGAGGGGGGGGGGGGGTGCGGGGCTTCCTGGTGAGGATTACTCTGGTGCGGGACCATAGGACGGGGGGGGGGGGGGTTTCGTTACTGGGAGGATGGGGGATGGGGGGGGGGGATTGTGTTCTGTTGAGTTGCTGATGGCTTTCATTGCTTAGATTTGGGGTGTCGGATACGCGGGCGGAGATTCCATAGCTTGCATTTCTAGCCTTCATTTACTGTGTTTTTCCCCCTGACTTACTGCGCTACCTATTGCCAACCCTCTGGAGTTGCACCCCTTTTCTTTGACTGTATTCCATGTATCCTGACCTCCTATCCCCCTCCCCCATGGTTTGTTTTTGTCTCAATAAAACGTTTTAAACATAAAATCAGCCGAACTACGAATTCCGATTTACTCACCGGTTATCAGGAGAGAACCCAGGGCTGCATCCTTTAGCCCAGCACTGACCCTGGAAAGTAGTTCTAAGAAAACTTGCCAGTAACTTGTATTTCCTTCCATAGGAATCCATTGTGTGGTTTTCAGCAGAAAAGTTTCTAAGTGTCTATTTTCACAAACTAAAAATATTCCTAAAAAATCGTCTGTATGACTTAAACACATTCTTTCAACTGTTTACAGGCGATTCACCAGTGCCGGATCCAGGATCCACCACTGAGTAAGAAAAAGTAACGATAACACTACTTACCTGCTAAGTGAATTTTCCGCCATAGGGTAAAATTGGTGATTCTATGTGAAAAAATTTCTAAGGGTCAACTTTTAAAATACAATAATATTCCTTAAGAATCACTACTGTAACCAAAACACTTTTACTCAACTGTTTACAGGAGATGTCCAAGGACTGAATCTAGGATCCATTCCTGTGGTTAGAAAAGTAATCCATAAAGTAACTAATTGCATTTGACTAGAAATTCACATTGAGCTCAATGTTGCATTGTGTTTGAAATTGTGTTGCCCATTGCAACAACTGTAACTACTGTACTTAAAAATCTATTGCCTATTTGCAAAGTATTTAAACTAAAGTAATTCATTCTGAGAAAGTATATTTTGTATTGTAATGTATAATGTAATTATAATGTAATAAAAAAAAATATCTAAAAATAAATAGTTTAAAAAATGTAGTAAATCGGTATAAAAAAAATCAGTATAACAATTAATACATTAAACATTGTCATTTACAAAACCTTTGAAATTCACTGAAAAAACCATAGGTTTCAGGCCTGATATAGTTAGGAATTAACATTTAAAAAACCTTTGAAATTCACTGAAAAAACCATAGGTTTCAGGCCTGATATAGTTAGGAATTAGCATTTAAAAAACCTTTGAAATTCACTGCAAAATCCATAGGTTTCAGGCCTGATATAGTTAGGAATTAGCATTTAAAAAACCTTAGAAATTCACTGAAAAAACAATAGGTTTTAGGGGTGTTATAGTTAGCTGGACATTTCACTTGAACAAAACCATTGAAATTCCTCCGATATAGTTAGTTGTACTAACTACATCTCACGCGCCCGCAATCCACTGCTGATGATGTCACATATTACATCATTCATGACATGGTCAGTGACATCACTGATGACATCTCAAATGACATCACTGATGACATCATCCACCTGACAATCAGATACACCTCATCATACACTAGTATAACCTTTCATCACTCACTGTAAAATACAGAGTGCCAGATTTAAAACCATTGACACACCAATAAAAGTTTCTAAACACCCACTCAGTGATTCCTAGATCTATACACACATCTAATCACTTACCTATAGATTCACTCATACATGGTGTCAATGATCAATAGAACAGTATCAAATAAACTTATACACCTATATCGACATTACACACCAGCACACATCCTAATCACCTTTGAAGTCATCCTACTCACTTATGCAAACAACGGATCATACTTACTTTTACTTAGCTATACACTTATAAAAACACCACTTCATCTATTCATATAGATAATAACTCATACTTAGTGTGTTATAAAAACACTATTTATGTATACTTATTTCTATACAACAACTGACACATACACTGGCTTTTATTTTTCTAGTTTGTTGGACATGTACCATTGAGACATATATTGGCTCATCGCCACACCCATAAAGATATTCACTCACCCAAACAACCATTATAACATGTAGTTTTAACTTCATATACCTACTGGATCAACTATTCACACATCTTTGGGCAGTCACATACCCCCCACTAAACCACACACACATTCACTCTCCCATACAAATACTCAGTTAACTAATCAATAACTAATATACACTTTCACGTAGCTAGTAACCAACTGGTGCAGCAGTTTACACAACAACTGACAAAGTGATACAGATATTCACACAGTTTAGTCACTATCCAATATATTTAGTGAGACACTATAAATTAGTCAAGTAAACAGTCAATCACACTGCTACTAAATCCTCCATCCAGATATTTATATTTATATATCCACTCATTCTTCAATGCAAATTGCTATATGTATATAATACATATTTGAATAACGAACCAAACCACATTCACTGGATGATGTCATCAGTGATGTCATTTGAGATGTCATCAGTGATGTCACTGACCATGTCATGAATGATGTAATATGTGACATCATCAGCAGTGGATTGTGGGCGCGCGAGATGTAGTCAGTACAACTAACTATATCGGAGGAATTTCAATGGTTTTGTTGGAGTGAAATGTCCAGCTAACCATACCCCTAAAACCTATTTTTTTTTCAGTGAATTTCTAAGGTTTCTAAATGCTAATTCCTAACTATATCAGGCCTGAAACCTATGTTTTTCAGTATATATATATATATATATATATATATATATATATATATATATATATATATATATATATATATATATATATATTGTTAGACCTGGCACCATTGGCGTGGGTCACCCTTCCATTTTTGTCTGTGCCTCAATGTGTTTTTGTGTTGGTGTTAGCTGCTCAGGGCACTGTGCCACTGCCATCCAGTGCCACAGTGCAAGTGCTCCCTATGGTAAAATGTATTATGTGAATTGACTTCCACGTTTGGTTTATTTGGTTTACTATCAGTCCCTAGTAGAGTGCACCAGGGGTGCCAAGGGCTTGTATATCCAAATGCTGCTAGTGGGCTTGCAGCACTGGTTGTGCCACCCACCGAAGCAGCGGGGTAAAATGTGTCTAGGGTCTGCCACTGCAGAACCTGCGCGCGGTCTGGTACCGTCGCGCTGACTGAGCAAGTGTCCCCACTTACCAGTCTCTAAACCTTCCCTTAACTACATGTTAGTCACCCCTCTGGTAGGCCTAAGCGCAGGGTGCATTGTAGGTATAAGGTAGGACATGCCCTGATGTGTGGGGCATGTCTTAGTAGTGAATTACAGCCATTTTCGTTTTTCACTATTGAAGGCTACCTGCTCTCCATAGGCCAGAATGGGCTGCTGGGATCGCTACACGCTGTGACCCCAGTGGACTCAGAGAGCATGGTAGAACGTCATGTTTAGTATGCCTGAACTCGGGATAATAAAGTACATCTTTTAGTAAAGGTTATTTTAATATCCTGGGTTTGCAAATGCTACTTTTAGAAAGCTAGCCTTTGCGTGCCTAACCATCTCAGTCCGCCTCTGCTGTGTGTGTGTGTTCTGCCTAGCAACAGTACAGGAGCAGGGCTGGGGGATTCCAGGAGACAGGTTGGCTGCCAGGTGGTGGGTAGAGAGATTACACCAGGATGGGTGGGAGGAGTGCACCCTGACTCTTGAATAGACCTGTGCTCTGCCACCACAAAGCCGGCGCCGCCCCCTGTGGAGCGGCTGATGTCTCTGCCCTGCTGCTGAAAGGAACAAGCCGAGTCACCACAACAGAGTGCTCCAAAACTGGACTGAGCCAGGCCCAGGCCCCCTGGCGCTAAAGAACAAAAGAATCCCTGTATAAAGGTAGGAGCCTGGCTCCTAAGAAATCAGATCCAGATTGAACCACGAAGGAACTCTGCCCGACTAGAAGGACCTGGAAGAAGCTGAAGGAGGAGTAACTTTCCCTGACCTGAGGGATTGGCCTGCAGTAGGTGCCTTGCTGAGGAAGGAGAGGAAAAGACTGAAAGAGACTTTGCACTTTGTTCTTCAACTATCTCCAAGGGCTTGGAAGAAGAGCGTGCCC
This sequence comes from Triturus cristatus, assembly GCF_964204655.1. Taxonomy (NCBI): domain Eukaryota; kingdom Metazoa; phylum Chordata; class Amphibia; order Caudata; family Salamandridae; genus Triturus; species Triturus cristatus. The sequence goes on from NC_140580.1 coordinate 1,002,431,850, forward strand.
CCTGAACTGAACCCCAGGACCAGTGGGTTCACCGTGTCTCCGCTCGTCTGAGAATTCGAGCCGTGTGCTTTCTCCCGCCGGAGTGCCCTGCGCACCTTCGCATCCCTCCTAGGGCCGTGACACCCAGAAGCCTGGCTGCCTCCACTCGCCGAGAGCCCCGCTCTACCTGAGTCGCTCTGGACCCATCGAGTCTGGCCGTCCCGCTTCCCTGTCACCTGCCTGCTACTGGAGCGCGCTTGGTGCCCTCTCGCCCTCCCGCCGGATTTCTAGTGGGGAAGTGAAATCCAGCCTCGGACGGCCGCCCGTACGTCGTAACGTATCCGGCCGCCCCGCTTCACCTCCCAGCCTGAGTCTGACCGTGCCGCCCTCCGCAGTGACCTCCCGCACAGTCCGTGTCGGAGGCCCTGGGCCGCACCTGTCTACCGAGAGCCGCCCGCTGAATTCTTGATCCGGAAGACCCACGAGGTGCAGAACCTGCATCTCCCCTGAAGACTCGTCCAAGCACATCGCACGTTCCCAGGTACAGTGAATTCTCTATCGGACTCGGGGTCCGCAACGTTCTGATTTCCCCGTATCACTGTACCCCGGGTGCACTGCGCCTCACCGTGACTGGACCGACTCAACCGAGCCCTGTGAAGCGCTCGTGATCGAATAAGATTACCAAAGACAAGAACAGTGCCTAATTATCATCTTGTGGCTTCCATTTCGCAACCGTTATTGATGGTCTTGTACATGCCTGCGTAACAAAGAATCTTTTATATAAAGCATCCGTATTTTTGATACAACTTACGCCTGGTGTCCATTTGTGGGGGATCGTTGTGGTTTACTGTGTGTGATCATAAATGCTTAACTGACTAGCGCCCTGAAGTTTAGCCCTGACTGCTCGCGCCATACTACCTATAGGGTGAGCAGGGGTTGTTCTGAAGGGGTAATTCTCTCGCCCTGAATAGAAGAAGGGACCACTGCTTGTCACAAGTACCTACCTATGCCAACCAGAGGTTCCCCATTCTAACATTGGTGGCAGCGATGGGATTTCGAATTTGCATTTATGATTTACATACAGTGAATTATTGATCACCACGTAGAGCAGACCTATAACGCAGCCACAGATTGATTGACAGTTGTTGCTAAAGAAGAATCTCCACCTTAAGAAACCATGCCTAGCTCAGTCAACGGAGGCGGAGCGTCCTCTGTATTCTCTGGAGTGGATGACATCGATTGGGAGCCCGAGGCACTGACGAAGTGCACCAATGATGTCCTGAAGGGATATCTCTCCAAGTACAGAATCAAGCAAAGTGGACTTGGCAACAAGGATCAGTACGTAAAAGCGCTGAGAGCCTGGCACGAATCAAAGTTCCCAGAGAATGCACCGGAGGTGATACCCCCAGAAGGTGTTTTTGAGCCTAGCAGAGGCCTGTCGCCAGAGGAGATGGCCGACAGGAGTGCTGCCCGAGCACACGAGGTGGAGATGGCAAAACTGCGAATGGAGATGGAAAGGCAAAAACTGGCCATGGAGCATGAGGTAAAAATGAGGGAGTTGGATCTCAAGGCCAGGAGTTTAGACAACTCACCCTCTGGTGGCAGCAATTCAACAGAGTCAAGGGTGCACATTCCTAAAGATGTAGTCAAAGAATATTATAAACAGGATGATATTGGGCAGTGGTTTAGGGCCTATGAAGTAGCCATGTCCTCCCACCGGGTCCCTGAGAAGGATTGGGGAGCGGGGTTGTGGGGAAGGTTCCTAAGTGAGGGGCGGGACACACTGCTAGACCTCCCCTCTGATGTCCACACATCCTATCCACACATGAAGGAGGCTCTTATGACGAGGTATGGGTTAACTCCTGAATTGTACAGACAGAGATTTAGGGATTGCACCAAGAAACCTGGTACCACTTATGTAGAATATGTGACCTTTTTTTGCAGAGCGCTGGATGGTTGGGTGAAGGGTAGCAAAGTGAATGATTACCAAGGGCTGTTTGATTTAATTGCATGGGAGCACTTGTCGGATAATTGTTTTCCTGAGCTACGCCAACACCTGATCGATAGCAAGCTGTCCAACCCGAGGAAGCTTGCTGAGGAGGCGGACCACTGGATCAGCACCAGGGTCCACAAGGGTCCCGTGGGAGGCCCCGCCAAGGGTGTCCAGGGTCCCCAGCAGAAGAGTGGGGGGGACAAGGGTAAACAGAGGGAGTTCTACAGAGGGCCCCAAAGTAATTCCCAAGGGAACCCAGGGAAAGGTTCTCAGCCACCCCCACCCCCGAAGCAGACCGGGGCCCCGACAGGTAACCCTGTTCAAAGAGGGCCCCTCAGATGTTACAAGTGTAACAACCTGGGGCACATTTCCGTGGACCCCAAGTGCCCCCTGTATGGTAAACCGGCACCCTCTGGTGCTCCACCCCCCAAGCAAGTGAGTAGTGTAGCCTTGGGGAGGGAGATAGATGTCCAAGGGGAGGAGGATCCCGTACAGATGACCCTAGTCTCATTAGGAGACAGTGAGATGGTCGCTGAGGCCCAGCTGCCCCCCAATACTCAAAAGTATGGGCAGTGGGTGACCATAAATGGCAAGAGGGTGGGGGCTCTTAGAGATACAGGAGCCAGTGTGACTGCTGTCAAGCAACACCTGGTGTCTCAAGAGCAGGTTGTCCCACACGCATTCTGCCGTGTTGTCAACGCCGACAACACAGAGAGTCAGTGTCCAATGGCTCAGGTTCCCTTTGAGTGGGGGGGGTCTCTGGTACTCTGCAAGTGACTGTGAGAGAGGCCATGCCTGTTGATTGTCTCCTAGGTAACGATTTGGAGAGCTCCCCTTGGGAAAAGGTGGAGAAGACAACTCACCTGCGGATGGTGGGCTTGCCTGATTGGGCGTGCGTGACCACCCGGTCGATGGCAGCCGGTAGGGGTGTTGAAGGAACCCTGGAGCCTGAGGGAGAGGCCCAGGAACCGGCCTTAGAGAGAGGGCAAGGGAGGCACGGGAATCCGGCTCCTGAAGTTCCCACGGCCCAGGAGGGAGCAGACCTTGAGGGGGATGCCCTGGAGCCTACCGGGGAACAGATAGCCGAACTGGGGGACCTGCCTGAGCTGACCCATTGGCAGCAAGAAGGGGGCCCCACCAGGGAGGAATTCTGCAGGGAGCAGAAAGAGTGCCCCTCTCTAGAGGGTATGCGGCAGCAGGCTGCAGCCCAGGCCAATGGTGATCAGTCCGGAACTCACTTGATCTACTGGGAGAACGACCTCCTATACTCCGAGCCTAAGGTTGCTGAACCTGGGTCAGCCCGTGCGCTGGTGGTACCCCAGAAGTTCAGAGCCTTCCTACTGGGGCTGGCTCACGACGTACCGTTAGCAGGACATTTGGGGCAGGACAAGACCTTTGAATGGCTTGTCACCCACTTTTATTGGCCCCAAATGCGCAGGAGTTCTGACACTCACTGCAGGACATGCCAGACTTGCCAGGCAAGTGGCAAGAGTGGAAGGAAGCTGAGAGCTCCACTCCAACCTTTCCCTGTGGTCAGTACCCCATTCCAGCGGGTGGGGATTGACATTGTGGGGCCCCTGGACCCCAAGACAGCCATGGGCAACAGGTTTATCCTGGTCTTGGTGGACCATGCCACCCGGTACCCTGAAGCCATCCCTCTGAGGACAGTGACGGCCCCCGTGGTGGGACGGGCACTGATGGGAATTTTCTCACGAGTAGGATTCCCTCTAGAGGTGGTGTCTGACAGGGGGACCAACTTCATCTCGAAATATATGAAGTCCCTTTGGCAAGAGTGTGGGGTAACCTACAAGTTCACCACACCTTACCATCCCCAAGGAAACGGGTTGGTTGAGCGCTTCAACCGAACCCTGAAGGGCATGATTATGGGTCTCGAGGAACCCATGAGGCGTAAGTGGGACGTCCTTTTACCATGCCTTCTCTTTGCGTACCGCGAGGTGCCACAAAAGTCTCTAGGGTTCAGTCCCTTTGAGCTTTTGTATGGCCACCCAGTACGAGGACCTCTTAGTCTGGTCAAGGAAGGCTGGGAGCAATCTCCCAGGAAACCTCCCCAGAATGTATACAGTTACATGCTGGCTTTCCGGAACCAGACTAGGCGTTTCAGGCAACTTGCTGAGGCAAACCTGGAAGCCAGCCAGGAGGAAATGAAGCGGTGGTACGACCAGAACGCCACTCTGGTTGAGCTTCAACCTGGCCAAAAAGTGTGGGTCCTGGCCCCTGTGGAGCCTTGTGCACTCCAGGACAAGTGGACAGGACCCTTTGAGATTGTGGAGCGCAAGAGTTCTGTCACCTACTTGGTGAACTTGCGGTCTCCTAGGAACCCCTTGAGGGTCCTACATGTCAATCGACTGAAGCCCCACTTGGAGAGGTCCGAAGTGGGCATGCTCTTGGCCACCGATGATGGGACGGAAGAGGAGTCCGAGCCTCTTCCTGACCTCTTGGTAGCCTCAGAGCGAGACGGGTCAGTGGATGGAGTAAACCTCTCACCCACCCTGACCCCTGAGCAACAGGGTGACTGCCGCTAGCTGCTGGGGCAGTTTCCTGACCTGTTCTCCCTGGTTCCCGGTATCACAAATTGGTGCGTCCATGATGTGGATACGGGAGACAGCTTACCTGTGAAGCACAAGGCCTACCGGGTAACTGACAGGGTCAGGGCCTGCATCAAAGAGGAGGTCTCGAAGATGCTTGCCCTAGGGGTGGTTGAGTCCTCCAGCAGTCCTTGGGCCAGCCCAGTGGTCTTGGTCCCAAAGGCTGCAGCGCCGGGTGCCACGCCCGAACTCCGGTTCTGTGTGGACTACCGAGGACTCAACTCAGTCACGAAGACTGACGCGCACCCCATCCCCAGAGCTGATGAGCTCATCGATCGGTTAGGGGCTGCACGGTACCTCAGCACGTTTGACTTAACGTCTGGGTACTGGCAGATCGCCTTGACTGATGGGGCCAAAGAGAGGTCCGCATTCTCTACGCCAGATGGGCATTACCAGTTCCGGGTGATGCCCTTTGGGATGAAGAATGCCCCTGCCACCTTCCAGAGGTTGGTCAACCAGGTGTTGGCTGGGCTGACCGAGTTCAGCGCCGCCTACCTGGATGACATCGCAGTGTTCAGCGGCACATGGAAAGAACACCTGCAACATCTCTGGGAAGTGTTGATGGCACTGCGCAAGGCAGGCCTCACGATCAAGGCAAGCAAGTGTCAGATCGGGCAGGGTTCAGTGGTGTACTTGGGACACCAAGTGGGGAGCGGCCAGGTGGCCCCCCTCCAACCCAAAGTTGAAACCATCCTGGCTTGGGAGCCCCCAAAGACCCAGACGGAGGTGAGGGCCTTTTTAGGACTCACCGGGTACTACAGGAGGTTTGTCAAGGGGTATGGCAGCATCGTTGCCCCCTTGACAGAGCTGACTTCGAAGAAGCAGCCCAGAAAAGTGATATGGACTGACACCTGTCAGAAAGCCTTCGACACCCTGAAAACTGCCATGTGCACGGCGCCCGTGCTCTTGGCTCCTGACTTCTCCAAAGAGTTCCTGGTGCAGACGGATGCATCAGAGCATGGTGTAGGGGCTGTTCTCTCACAGATCACTGAGGAGGGCTTTGACCAACCCGTAGCCTTTATTAGCAGGAGGCTACTTCCCCGGGAACAAAGGTGGAGTGCGATAGAACGAGAAGCATTTGCTGTGGTCTGGGCGCTGAAGAAGCTAAGACCCTACTTGTTTGGGTCTCACTTCCGGGTTCAGACCGACCACAGGCCCCTCAGATGGTTGATGCAGATGAGGGGTGAGAATCCAAAACTGTTGAGGTGGTCCATCTCCCTACAGGGTATGGACTTTACGGTGGAGCATCGCCCTGGCACAGATCACGCCAATGCTGACGGTCTGTCCAGGTTTTTCCGCCTTAGTGATGCAGAACTCCCTGGGGTAGGGTAGTTCTCCCCACTTTTCAGCTGGAGGGGACACGTGTTAGACCTGGCACCATTGGCGTGGGTCACCCTTCCATTTTTGTCTGTGCCTCAATGTGTTTTTGTGTTGGTGTTAGCTGCTCAGGGCACTGTGCCACTGCCATCCAGTGCCACAGTGCAAGTGCTCCCTATGGTAAAATGTATTATGTGAATTGACTTCCACGTTTGGTTTATTTGGTTTACTATCAGTCCCTAGTAGAGTGCACCAGGGGTGCCAAGGGCTTGTATATCCAAATGCTGCTAGTGGGCTTGCAGCACTGGTTGTGCCACCCACCGAAGCAGCGGGGTAAAATGTGTCTAGGGTCTGCCACTGCAGAACCTGCGCGCGGTCTGGTACCGTCGCGCTGACTGAGCAAGTGTCCCCACTTACCAGTCTCTAAACCTTCCCTTAACTACATGTTAGTCACCCCTCTGGTAGGCCTAAGCGCAGGGTGCATTGTAGGTATAAGGTAGGACATGCCCTGATGTGTGGGGCATGTCTTAGTAGTGAATTACAGCCATTTTCGTTTTTCACTATTGAAGGCTACCTGCTCTCCATAGGCCAGAATGGGCTGCTGGGATCGCTACACGCTGTGACCCCAGTGGACTCAGAGAGCATGGTAGAACGTCATGTTTAGTATGCCTGAACTCGGGATAATAAAGTACATCTTTTAGTAAAGGTTATTTTAATATCCTGGGTTTGCAAATGCTACTTTTAGAAAGCTAGCCTTTGCTTGCCTAACCATCTCAGTCCGCCTCTGCTGTGTGTGTGTGTTCTGCCTAGCAACAGTACAGGAGCAGGGCTGGGGGATTCCAGGAGACAGGTTGGCTGCCAGGTGGTGGGTAGAGAGATTACACCAGGATGGGTGGGAGGAGTGCACCCTGACTCTTGAATAGACCTGTGCTCTGCCACCACAAAGCCGGCGCCGCCCCCTGTGGAGCGGCTGATGTCTCTGCCCTGCTGCTGAAAGGAACAAGCCGAGTCACCACAACAGAGTGCTCCAAAACTGGACTGAGCCAGGCCCAGGCCCCCTGGCGCTAAAGAACAAAAGAATCCCTGTATAAAGGTAGGAGCCTGGCTCCTAAGAAATCAGATCCAGATTGAACCACGAAGGAACTCTGCCCGACTAGAAGGACCTGGAAGAAGCTGAAGGAGGAGTAGCTTTCCCTGACCTGAGGGATTGGCCTGCAGTAGGTGCCTTGCTGAGGAAGGAGAGGAAAAGACTGAAAGAGACTTTGCACTTTGTTCTTCAACTATCTCCAAGGGCTTGGAAGAAGAGCTTGCCCCCTGAACTGAACCCCAGGACCAGTGGGTTCACCGTGTCTCTGCTCGTCTGAGAATTCGAGCCGTGTGCTTTCTCCCGCTGGAGTGCCCTGCGCACCTTCGCATCCCTCCTAGGGCCGTGACACCCAGAAGCCTGGCCGCCTCCACTCGCCGAGAGCCCCGCTCTACCTGAGTCGCTCTGGACCCATCGAGTCTGGCCGTCCCGCTTCCCTGTCACCTGCCTGCTACTGGAGCGCGCTTGGTGCCCTCTCGCCCTCCCGCCGGATTTCTAGTGGGGAAGTGAAATCCAGCCTCGGACGGCCGCCCGTACGTCGTAACGTATCCGGCTGCCCCGCTTCACCTCCCAGCCTGAGTCTGACCGTGCCGCCCTCCGCAGTGACCTCCCGCACAGTCCGTGTCGGAGGCCCTGGGCCGCACCTGTCTACCGAGAGCCGCCCGCTGAATTCTTGATCCGGAAGACCCACGAGGTGCAGAACCTGCATCTCCCCTGAAGACTCGTCCAAGCACATCGCACTTTCCCAGGTACAGTGAATTCTCTATCGGACTCGGGGTCCGCAACGTTCTGATTTCCCCGTATCACTGTACCCCGGGTGCACTGCGCCTCACCGTGACTGGACCGACTCAACCGAGCCCTGTGAAGCGCTCGTGATCGAATAAGATTACCAAAGACAAGAACAGTGCCTAATTATCATCTTGTGGCTTCCATTTCGCAACCGTTATTGATGGTCTTGTACATGCCTGCGTAACAAAGAATCTTTTATATAAAGCATCCGTATTTTTGATACAACTTACGCCTGGTGTCCATTTCTGGGGGATCGTTGTGGTTTACTGTGTGTGATCATAAATGCTTAACTGACTAGCGCCCTGAAGTTTAGCCCTGACTGCTCGCGCCACACTACCTATAGGGTGAGCAGGGGTTGTTCTGAAGGGGTAATTCTCTAGCCCTGAATAGAAGAAGGGACCACTGCTTGTCACAAGTACCTACCTGTGCCAACCAGAGGTTCCCCATTCTAACATATATATATATATATATATATATATATATATATATATATATATATATATATATATATATTCACTTAAAAAACCATAGGTTTCACAGGTTATAGTTAGGTGGATATTTCACTCGTAAAAAACCAATGAAATTCCCCCGTTATAGTTAGTTCAGATAACTATAACTCGCGCGCCCGCAATCCACTGCTCATGACGTCACATATTACATCACTCATGACATGGTCAGTGGCATCACTCATGACATCACTGATGACATCATCCTTGTGATAGAGTGGCGGTCACGCGAGTTATAGTAATCTGAACTAACTATAACGGGAGAATTTCATTGTTTTTTGTACGAATGAAATATCCACCTAACTATAACATGTGTGAAACCTATGGTTTTTTAAGTGAATTTGCAAGGTTTTTTATATGCTAATTCCTAACTATAACGTGTGTGAAACCTATGGTTTTTTCAGTGAATATGTACGGTTTTTTAAATGCTAATTTATTTATGTATTATTATGTTTTTTATATATTTATTTTACAATAAACTACGTATTAAAAATGTTTTTTTTGGGGAGGGGGTTTTCACCGTGCGCGCACGGTGCGCGCACCCCAGCGATTTTTTAAAAACAAAATAAAATAAAAAAATTCTGCCTTCGGGGTCCTTCAGGGACCCCCTGACAAAGGCTAGGGGGTCAGGAACTCTCTACCCTGCCCCCTTTTCACGTTCGCCACCTTCCTTTTTCACTCTCGCACTGAAAACAAACAAAATGGCGGCCGACAGTTCCTGATTTCGGCCGATTCGAACGTTGACTAACATGTAACCACCAATCAGAATTACGCTCGCGCACGTTAGGGTGCTCGCACGGTGCGCGCACGGTGCGCGCTTATAGATATTTATATGCTTTTAAATGCTATTTTCTCAGGAACTACTGAACAGATTGACACCAGACCTGCAAAAGGCACTTCCCTGACCTGAGGACTACCTCTCTGCCAATTTTCAAGTAATTCTGTTCAGCCGTTCGGGCTGTACCTTCGACTAAAGGTCCCATGGAAAAATGCATGGGGAAAAAGCGTTTTGGGACCCCCCTTTTTTCTCGGCCCCCGCTTGACGAATCACCCCGAGACTTTCAGGGTAGGAGCTGAACCGAGCGCCCCATTAGTTTTGAAACTTTTGCGAGGATTCGTCAACCGGCGCCAAAGTTATTCAAAATAGAATTTTCAGATTTCCTATGGAAACTCGGTCCTAACTATAACCATCTACTGGCGACCGCCAGTAGATAATATATATATATATATATATATGTATATATGTATGCTCCTTCTGATGTCTGGGGCCCATTGGTAGGTGGTGCGTTGTGCCAGAGGAGCACACCGGACAGTTGAGATAAGTTACAAATCCTGAAGTAAAGCGCACACTCAGGGTAGATATGCTAGGCACACTGTATCAAATGCAGACAACTCATTAACATAGGAAATACCAGACATAGATAATGGATTACAATAGTCAACAGTTTTTGGTGTAAAACTTCTATGGCAGACATATTTGAATGTGTTACATTGTGTACATCTACTAATGGTAGGGGGGCCGGGTGCCATAAGCATTGCATTCTATACATTCCACAGCAATATTAATGTTTATGAACCTGTTGGTTAAATACTCTCCCACATCCTAAGTATGCTGATGTTAAAAAAAATCCTAAATTAGTGTGGCTCATATCTCCACAATTACGGTGGTCATCATTAAATGCCCATGTGTGGTTGAAAGCATCAAATGGGTTAGCTAGGTGCAAACATTGCAAATCAAATGTACTTGTTCATGTACATAAATGCCATGTGGCGTCCATTCTGTACGGTGTTGAAGATTCCACAATTAATCAGTGTATGTCTCATCATATATACGCCTAGTGGCTTGGGAAAGGAGACAGATCATCGAAAAGCAATGGAAACAAAATGTACATCCTCTTCTAAAGATGAAGAAATGTATGCGCAGCGCGTTTCAACAATCAGCCTACACAAATTAATGGCGCTGGCATGCAGGTCAGGCCGCTCCCCTCACCTCGCCGCACAGCACCTCCGCTGTGTCCGTGCCTCTCCCCCGCTGCTACCGTAAGTTTGCCGCTCCTCCACTGTATTTTGTGCCTGTTGTCTCTGTAATTTTGTAATGTGTTGCCCACTTTTTCTTATGTGCCCCTTTGCCATTGTTGCCCACTTTTTCTTCTATGCCCCTTTCTATTGCTTTTTACTTTCTTTGTGTTGTAGCTGACCCCCCCTTTATCCCGCCAGTATCCCGCTCTTCCCTCCGTTCCCACCTCTGCTTCCCTGCGGCCCGCCCCCTCGCTCGCCCACTCGCCACCCCGCTCCCGCCTCCCAGCTGCTCCTCCCTCCCACCTCCCCTTATATGGGGGCCGCGCAGCGACAGTGAGAGCGACCCTTGACCCTGCTTGCATGTCAGGCCGCTCCCCTTGCCGCACAGCACCTCCGCTGTGTACGTGCCTCTCCCCCGCTGCTGCCGTAAGTTCACCTCTCCTCCACTGTATTCTGTGCCTGTTGTCTCAGTAATTTTGTAATTTGTTGCCCACTTTTTCTTCTGTGCCCCTTTGCCATTGTTGCCCACTTTTTCTTCTGTGCCCCTTTCTATTGCTTTTTACTTGCTCTGTGTTGTAGCTGATCCCCCCTTTTTCCTGCCAGTATCCCGCTCTTCCCTCCGTTCCCGCCACTATTTCCCTGTGGCCCCGTCCCCTCGCTTGCCCACTCTCCACCCAGCTCCCGCCTCCCAGCTGCTCCTCCCTCCCACGTCCCCTTATGTAGAGGCCGCGCAGCGACAGTGAGAGCGACCCTTGACCCTGCTTGCAGGTCAGGCCGCTCCCCTCGTCGCACAGCACCTCCGCTGTGTCCGTGCCTCTCCCCCGCTGCTGCCGTAAGTTCGCTCCTCCTCCACTGTATTCTGTGCCTGTTGTCTGTGTAATTTTGTAATTTGTTGCCCACTTTTTCTTCTGTGCCCCTTTGCCATTGTTGTCCACTTTTTCTTCTGTGCCCCTTTCCATTGCTTTTTACTTGCTCTGTGTTGTAGCTGACCCCCTTTTTCCCGCCAGTATCCCGCTCTTCAATCCGTTCCCACCTCTGCTTCCCTGCGGCCCGCCCCCTCGCTCGCCCACTCGCCACCCCGCTCCCGCCTCCCAGCTGCTCCTCCCTCCCACCTCCCCTTATATGGAGGCTGCGCAGCGAAAGTGAGAGTGACCCTTGACCCTGCTTGCAGGTCAGGCCGCTCCCCTCGCCGCACAGCACCTCCACTTTGTCCGTGCCTCTCCCCTGCTGCTGCCGTAAGTTTGCCGCTCCTCCACTGTATTCTGTGCCTGTTGTCTCTGTAATTTTGTAATTTGTTGCCCACTTTTTCTTCTGTGCCCCTTTGCCATTGTTGCCCACTTTTTCTTCTGTGCCCCTTTCTATTGCTTTTTACTTGCTCTGTGTTGTAGCTGATCCCCCCTTTTTCCTGCCAGTATCCCGCTCTTCCCTCCGTTCCCGCCACTATTTCCCTGTGGCCCCGCCCCCTCGCTTGCCCACTCGCCACCCAGCTCCCGCCTCCCAGCTGCTCCTCCCTCCCACGTACCCTTATGTAGAGGCCGCGCAGCGACAGTGAGAGCGACCCTTGACCCTGCTTGCAGGTCAGGCCGCTCCCCACGTCGCACAGCACCTCCGCTGTGTCCGTGCCTCTCCCCCGCTGCTGCCGTAAGTTCGCCCCTCCTCCACTGTATTCTGTGCCTGTTGTCTGTGTAATTTTGTAATTTGTTGCCCACTTTTTCTTCTGTGCCCCTTTGCCATTGTTGTCCACTTTTTCTTCTGTGCCCCTTTCTATTGCTTTTTACTTGCTCTGTGTTGTAGCTGACCCCCCTTTTTCCCGCCAGTATCCCGCTCTTCCCTCCGTTCCTGCCGCTGCTTCCCTGCGGCCCCCCTCGCTCGCCCACTCGCCAACCTGCTTCCACCTCACAGCTGCTCCTCCCTCCCACCTCCCCTTATATGGAGGCTGCGCAGCGACAGTGAGAGCGACCCTTGACCCTGCTTGCAGGTCAGGCCGCTCCCCTCGCCGCACAGCACCTCCGCTGTGTCCGTGCCTCTCCCCCGCTGCTGCCGTAAGTTCGCCGCTCCTCCACTGTATTCCGTGCCTGTTGTCTCTGTAATTTTGTAATTTGTTGCCCACTTTTTCTTCTGTGCCCCTTTGCCATTGTTGCCCACTTTTTCTTCTGTGCCCCTTTCTATTGCTTTTTACTTGCTCTGTGTTGTAGCTGACCCCCCTTTTTCCCGCCAGTATCCCGCTCTTCCCTCCGTTCCCGCTGCTTCTTCCCTGCGGCCCCGCCCCCTAGCTCGCCCACTCGCCACCCCGCTCCGACCTCCCAGCTGCTCCTCCCTCCCACCTCCCCTTATATGGAGGCTGCGCAGCGAAAGTGAGAGTGACCCTTGACCCTGCTTGCAGGTCAGGCCGCTCCCCTCGCCTCACAGCACCTCCACTTTGTCCGTGCCTCTCCCCTGCTGCTGCCGTAAGTTTGCCGCTCCTCCACTGTATTCTGTGCCTGTTGTCTCTGTAATTTTGTAATTTGTTGCCCACTACTTCTTCTGTGCCCCTTTGCCATTGTTGCCCACTTTTTCTTCTGTGCCCCTTTCTATTGCTTTTTACTTGCTCTGTGTTGTAGCTGACCCCCCTTTTTCCCGCCAGTATTCCGCTCTTCCCTCCGTTCCCGCCGCTGCTTCCCTGTGGCCCCACCCCCTCGCTCACCCACTCGCCACCCCGCTCCCGCCTCCCAGCTGCTCCTCCCTCCCACCTCCCCTTATATGGGGAAGGCGCAGGCGCACCTAAGGAAAGCCTATCTGCTCCCGTCCGCTCCTGGACCGCGCCCAGCACCAGGACCCCTGGCCCCCGCGCACGCCGCGACGCCTGCCTCTGCTACGACTCCAGCACCCTCCACGCACTCAACGCCGGACGATCACGCACCTGCTGCCTGGTTGCCCCGAAGCGCACCCAAGGACCCTTCTCCTGTCGGAACTGCAGCTTCACCAGCATCTGGCCCGCCAACCCACCTACCAGAGAACCCAACTTCCTCAGATGCATCCTGCTCAACACCCGCTCCGCACGCAAACACGCTGCCGAACTCTGGGACCTACTCGACAGCAACGCCCCAGACATCGCCTTCCTGACAGAGACCTGGCTGAACCCCTCCTCAGCACCCGACATCGCCATAGCCATCCCGGAAGGCTACAAGATCACACCAACGGAGTAGTAGGAGGAATTGGCATCATCCACAGAAACACTCTCAAAATCTCGACAGACACTGACGACACCCTCAGCACCGCCGAACACCTGCACTTTCAGATCCACACTGACCCGAACACAACCCTCAGAGGTACCCTCGTCTACAGACCCCCCGGACCCCGACTGCCGTTCAGCAACTCCATCATCGCCGACTTCATCAGTACACACGCCCTCGCCTCCACAGACTACATCCTCCTTGGGGACCTGAACTTCCACCTCGAGAACAACAACGACTCCAACTCTTTCACCCTGACCGAAAACCTTGCCAACCTCGGACTCAGACAACTCATCACAACACCCACCCACTCCGCCAGCCACATGCTTTACCCCATCTTCTCAGCAAGCTCCCACGTCTTCTTCAACCGCACCATCGAACTCCACTGGACCGACCACATCTGCATCCACTTCACCTTCTGGAAACCCACCACACACCACCGCACCCAGCAGATGCCTCACCGCCACTGGAGCAAGCGCTCTTCAACATCGTGAAGGAACTCTCCAACCCCAGCTCCAACACCAACGACATCCCACCGTTACAAGACCTGTGCGACTCGCCGACCACCTTCTTCAATCGCAAGATCGCAGACATCCACGACAGCTTCGACGCAGTCACCATCCCGGCAACCGCTGAGAACCCCGCCCCCACGACCACCACCCGCACCCACCGCCTGATCGCCTGGAGCAACATCAACGACGACGACACCATTGAGATCATGAACACCATCCACTCCGGATCCCCGGAAGACTCCTGCCCACACCACATCTTCAACAAAGCCAGCAGCACCATCGCACTCCTTCGAGACAGTGACCCTCCCGGAGAGCTGGAAGCATGCAGAGATCAACGCCCTACTCAAGAAACCCAAGGCGGACCCCAAGGAACTCAAGAACTTCTGACCCATCTCCCTCCTCCCGTTCCCGGCGAAGGTCATTGAAAAGGCCGTCAACAAACAACTGACCAGCTTCCTCGAGGAGAACAACATCCTGGACCCGTCCCAGTCTGGATTCCGCAGCAACCACAGCACCGAAACTGCCCTCATCGCCACCACCGACGACATCAGGACCCTGCTTGACAACAGAGAAACCACGGCCCTCATCCTTCTGGACCTGTCAGCTGCCTTTGACGCGGTTGCCACCACACACTACGAACACGCCTCCACGACGCCGGAATCCAGGGAAAGGCCCTGGACTGGACCACCTCCTTCCTCTCCGGCAGAACACAGAGCGTTCGCCTCCCCCCCTTCCGCTCCGAAGCCACTGAGATCATCTGCGGCGTACCCCAAGGCTCATCCCCCAGCCCAACGTTGTTCAACGTCTACATGGCACCGCTTGCCCACGTTGCACGGCGGCACGACCTCAACATCTCCTCCTACACCGATGACACCCAGCTGAACCTCTTCCTCACCAAAGACCCCCATACTGCCAAAACAAACCTTCACGAAGGGATGAAGGCCGTCGCCGACTGGATGAGAAACAGTCGACTGAAGCTGAACTCAGACAAGACAGAGGTCCTCATCCTCGGATCCACCCCCTCGACCTGGGACGACTCCTGGTGGCCGACTGCACTAGGAGCACCCCCTACACCCACCAACCACGCATGCAACCTAGGGGTCATCCTCGACTCCACCCTCACCATGACGAAGCAGGTCAACGCCGTCTCCTCCTCCTGCTTCATCACCCTCCGCATGCTTCGCAGGATCTTCAAGTGGATTCCCACGGAAACCAGAAGGACGGTCACCCAGGCCCTTGTCAGCAGTAGACTGGACTACGGCAATGCACGCTACGCAGGAGCCCCGGCCAAACTCCTGAAACAGCTCCAACGCATCCAGAACGCCTCCGCATGCCTGATCCTCGACATCCCTTGCCGCAGCCACATCACACCCCATCTGAGAGACCTGCACTGGCTCCCCATTAACAAGAGGATAACCTTCAAACTCCTCACCCACGCACAGAAGGCACTCCACAACACCGGACCAGCGTACCTCAACAGCCGACTCAGCCTCTACACCCCCACCCGCCAGCTCTGCTCCGCAGACAGCGCCCTCAGACAGTGCCCTCACCACCGTCCCCCACATCCGAAGAGTGACCGCCGGCAGGAGATCATTCTCCCACCTCGCCGCCAAGACATGGAACACCCTCCCCATCTGCCTGCGGCAGACCGAAGACCTCCTAACCTTCAGGAGACTCCTCAAGATCTGGCTCTTTGAACAATAGCAGCCTCCCCCCCCCAGCGCCTTGAGACCCTCACGGTTATGTAGTGCGCTTTATAAATGCTATGATTGATTGATTGATTGATTGGTCCTATGTAAGCTACTACTAGATTGGCATTTCCCACTGTGAGTTGTCCGTTTGTACCAACTGGTCATGATTCCACACCTCAAAAAAAAAGGGGGATCCGTGCTAAGAATAAACTATTCATTTTCAAATTGAAAGAAAATTCAAACAGTCTTATCTGTTGTGAACCCTTCACCACAGAGACGTGATTCTGAAGAAAAGGGTAGGGACCCCTGTTGACGCCTCCAACCATAAGTGGACCCCTTCCTTTTCTCCTATAATACAAAAAGAACAGACAAATGTCAGGTTAAAAACATCACAAGAAAATTCAAAAGTAATAACGAAATAGAACATGTCATAATCATTAATACACACGTAAATCAGGAGTGTAAATATTCAATCAAACACGTAAGATATTTCATTAGTAATGGACCATAAATTGCATCAAAGGATTCTGCTGGGATTTCAACTTTCAGTCAATTCTTATGTAAGTGTATACCCAGTTATACATCCAGATTGTGTGCCCCGCCGCTTTTAGTTTCCAAATCAAGGATGCACCTGGATTCTCTCTTTCTCAGTTGGAGAAACCTATTTCCACCCCTAGGGTTCTGCGGTACCTGTTCAGTGACAAATTATCTCAAAAGGGAGCTTTTGGAGAGATGGTACTCTAGGAAATGCCTAGCTATGAGGTAATGTATGTCTCTATTGTTTATTGCCCTCATATGTTCAAGAAATACTTTTCTTGGCCATGAGGGTCGTACTTCCAATGTATCTTATGTTACATGGGCATTCCAGAACGTAAATTACAAAGGCTGACCTACACTTAAGGAATTGGGTGATGGTCTTTATTCCCCTGGGTGTCTCATGCATTTTCTTTATGTAACTATTATGACATGCCTTGCAGAGTCAGCATGGGAAGAACCCCAATAAGAATGTTTTAAAGTGATGTCTCCCTACACTAGAATGTCTCTCAGACTGTGCCCCTTTATATAAGTGACACTAGGACAAGATTATATACTATGCCCTCTCGTTGGGTCACTTGTCAGTATTTTCCAATTTTTCAGGAGGATTTTAAAGATTATTTCTGAGTTTCTGTTGTATGTAAGAATGACCCCGGTGGAACTTTCCTCCAAGCCTTTCTCCATTTCTTCTTTTTTCTCTGCTAGTGTTTGACTCCTAGTGACCTTACTCGCTTTTGATATAGCTTTGTCCGTAACCCACGTGGGCTGACCACGATCCGTGCTGCAATTTCTTCTTGCTCTCAACAGTTCTCCATAGGGGATGCTCCATTTCAGGTTTTCTGGATGACTGCTGAGAACATGGAGAAGACTATTGCCTGCTGTTGCTTTGCGGTGTAGTTTGGTGCTTATGATATTGTTCTGAATGATAGTGAGGACATCGAGGAATTAAACAGACTTCCTACTCATTGAGTATGTGAGTCTGAGATTGTAACTATTCATGTTGAGTTTGGCAATGAATCTCACAGCACTGTCTTCACTGCCCTTCCATATGATGACGCAGATGATGCTGCTAGCGGTGTGAAACGCGCCTCAAAGTACCGTATGAACTGCACCTTTTGCACATGATTCTTTTAATCACTTTTAACTGGTTTTAATGCTGGTTTTAACACTGTGATTATTGTAAAAATCTTACTTGCTAACTGTTGGAGATGCCCTGCACCCCGGTCCGTTGCGGCAAGTGCCGATCACACGGAGGGTGGACCTTGGGCTCAACTCCTCCCCCTCCCCCCACCACTTCCGGGGCACTGGGGTTAAAAGCAATGTTTTGGCGAGCGCGCAGCGGACGCAGATGATGCTGCTAGCGGTGTGAAACGCGCCTCAAAGTACCGTATGAACTGCACCTTTTGCACATGATTCTGTTAATCACTTTTAACTGGTTTTAATGCTGGTTTTAACACTGTGATTATTGTAAAAATCTTACTTGCTAACTGTTGGAGCTGCCCTGCACCCCGGTCCGTTGCGGCAAGTGCCGATCACACTGAGGGTGGACCTTGGGCTCAACTCCTCCCCCTCCCCCCACCACTTCCGGGGCACTGGGGTTAAAAGCAATGTTTTGGCGAGCGCGCAGCGGACGCAGATGATGCTGCTAGCGGTGTGAAACGCGCCTCAAAGTACCGTATGAACTGCACCTTTTGCACATGATTCTGTTAATCACTTTTAACTGGTTTTAATGCTGGTTTTAACACTGTGATTATTGTAAAAATCTTACTTGCTAACTGTTGGAGCTGCCCTGCACCCCGGTCCGTTGCGGCAAGTGCCGATCACACGGAGGGTGGACCTTGGGCTCAACTCCTCCCCCTCCCCCCACCACTTCCGGGGCACTGGGGTTAAAAGCAATGTTTTGGCGAGCGCGCAGCGGACGCGCGCAGCGGGCGCGCCGGCGGCGCGCCAAAGGCAAGCCCGTCTGCGCCCGTCCGCGACCGGCCGGGACCAGGGGCCATGCCCCCTATAGGAGTTAAGCAAACTCCCTCTCAATTTATCCACTACTCAAGACAGGATTTACTGGCATTTGCAGACAAAGGGGGCAATGCTAGTGAGTCCTGCTGCAGAGTGGAACCAGGTCTAGCACATGGGCCCTTTTCCTGCCTTGCCTGCCATTGGTCGAGCATGGGTATCTCTCAACTGAGTAACCACTCAAACCACGCTGAGAGCAACATGACGCTAAACTGCCTATATCTCAACGCCAGATCCTTACCCAAACACGCTCTAGACATTTGGGACCTGCTTACTTCAAAAACCCCAGATCTACTCTTTATTACGGAAACATGGCTGTCCGAACATAATGCTCCGGACTTAGCTAATGCTCTCCCCGTCAATTACAAAATCATAACAAAAGATAGATCTGGGAAAAAAGGAGGAGGAGTGGCTGTGATATTTAAGGAGCAGCTAACATGTCTAGTGGAACCAATTATCCCTTATTGCGAACATCAGACCTTATCCTTCAGAATCCTCCATGAGGGCATTAACATACTGGCTGGAGCTGTAATATACAATCCCCCAGGTCAACAAGCTAACCTTGGAGCCAAGCTACTCAATCAACTCCTACCCCTTTGCCTGAAATTTCAGAATTACATCATAGTGGGAGATTTTAACACCCACTATGAAATAGCAGAGGCCTCGGGCACCTCACAATTAAAACAGGACATGGAGACACTTAATTTGAAGCAATGGATCACAGGCCCCACTCATATTGCTGGTCATACACTGGACTTACTATTCACAAATATTACTTCCACTCATGTAAAGGAAATTCAGCCATTGTCCTGGTCTGACCACTTTCTTATATCTTTCTCACTTAATGTCCCCTGCAAACCCCAGAAACCCAAAAACGATCAAACAATTGCTAAACGAGCTTGGAGATTAGTCGAGGATTTAAACTTCAGCACATATTTCCAGGTGGCTGACCTCGAATTACCCACCAACGCTTCCGTATGTAAGGACGTTGCATCCCTCGATGCCGCCATTCTGCAAACCCTAGATAAAATAGCCCCCATACGGACAATTAAGGAAAAGGCTCCCACAGAAAAATGGTATACAGCCGATCTCAAAAATCTCAAAAGAGAATGCCAAAAGCTCGAACATCTATGGAGGCAATCCAAAGACAAAATAGTTAAACCCAAACTCAAACTTAATTACACCAACAATCGTAAAAAGTACACCCTAGCTATCAAGCAGGCTAAGAAAAACTACCTCACTCAGCGTATCGAGGAGAATAGTAACTCCACGAAAGAGCTATACAAAATAGTGAAAGAACTGAGTAAACCTGCTACCATTTCCCAAACACTTAAACCCTCGACTGAGGCTTGTAACCGCATCAGCACCTTCTTTTCAGAAAAAATCAAGAAAATCTATTCTGATTTCTCTCCCCAAACCAATGATACAAACGCTACAAAATCCAATGGATCCGACTCACTTTCTTCAGATGTTCCTTGCCTAATGGATTTTGAACCCCTATTAGTAGCCGATGTTCTAACAGCAATGCAATCAGTTAAATCTGGCTCCCCCTTGGACCCTTGCCCCCATTTCGTGTTCTCCAAGATCGCACCTACACTCTGCTCTTTAGTCACTCAAATTTTCAATAAATCGCTTAAAACTGCCACATTCCCTAATGCCTGGAAACACGCAGCTGTCATTCCTCTCCTAAAGAAGGCAGGCTCCGATATTGCTAATCCTGAGAATTACAGACCTATTTCTCAACTTCCATACCTCTCCAAAGTTCTGGAAAAACTGGTCAATGTCCAACTGACCAAATATCTGGAAGCCAACTCCCTTTTGGACCCTACCCAGACAGGCTTCAGAGCCAATAACAGCACTGAGGCCACGCTGCTGGCAGTCTCGGACAGTATTAGGTCTCACACCGACCAAGGAGGATCGGTGGCACTAATACTGCTCGACCTGTCAGCGGCATTTGACACGGTCTCCCATCAATGCCTGCTGAATATACTTCTACAGAAAGGAATACAGTCCAATGCCTTAAACTGGTTACACTCCTTCCTGAGTGCTCGCTCCCAGACTGTACACATGGGCCAATTTCAGTCCAACTCCACCTCCATCGACTGCGGGGTCCCCCAGGGCGCATCGCTGAGCCCCACACTTTTCAATGTTTATATGTCCTCTCTGGCTGACATTGGAAGGAAATGGGGCATCGGCATGTGCTCTTATGCGGATGACACGCAGCTAGTAGTGGCCTTAAATGAAAAACCAACAATCACCAAAACCAAACTACAAGGCTGTTTGGCTGAAATGGCTCAATGGATGCATGCCCACTGCCTGAAGCTGAATGCTGGAAAATCGGAGATCCTGCTATTTGGGGGAGCCAAACAAATCTGGGATGCCTCATGGTGGCCTCCAGCTCTGGGTCAGGCTCCCACCCCTAAACAACATGCCAGAAACCTGGGAATCATTATGGATGATGAGTTGTCCATGAAAGACCATATACAATCTCTTTGTGGCAAAAGCTTCGCCATCTTGAAGCTTCTAGCGAGACTATTCCCATGGATACCACTGAACTGCAGACGCTCAGTGACCCAAGCCCTATTGGTCAGCCGGCTTGACTACGGGAATGCGTTATTTGTGGGGATGAACGAACACCTTTTCTCCCGCCTACAAGTACTGCAAAATGCAGCCGCCAAATTGATTTGTGATAAGGGCAAACTAGACTCAGCATCAGAATGCATGAGAACCCTTCACTGGCTCCCTATGCGCCAAAGTGCTGCCTTTAAGCTGCTCTGTCACGCCCACAGAGCCCTATATAGGACGGGCCCAATCATACTCCAGGATAGAATGGAATTCTATGTCCCTACCAGGAACCTACGTTCCACAAATTCAGCACTGGCAAGAACTAAACGCATATATAAAGTAAGAGCGGGTGGCCGCTCTTTCTCTTATCTAGCGGCCAAGAGATGGAACGAGCTGCCCAACGATCTTAGACATACAACCAACTACCTGTTGTTTCGGAAAAAGCTTAAGACTTACCTGTTTCCTTTCCATCACTAATTAAAACCCTTTCTCACCGTTTGCTGTTTCATCTGGTCCTAGCGCCGTGATATCCCTTGGGATGAGTGTTGCGCTTTACAAATACTATAAATAAATATAAATAAATAAATAAATGAAAGGGTCATCAATGTAGCGTAGCCACTTTACCAGTTATCCTTCAACGGGGTGCATCGTGTGGTCATTCTGAATTTCCTCTTCCCACGCCCCCAAAAACAAATTAGCAAAACTGGGAGCAAAGCATGTATCCATTTCAGTGCCCAAGATTTGTTTGTATATTGTGTTGTTGTACATAAGCATGTTATCGTGAAGACAATGTTTTATCATTTCCAACAGCTTGTTAGTATATTCAAAATAGTACATCTGCCTACTTTTGAGGAAGTGCTGGCATGACTCAATGCCAAGAGTGTGGTCGATAATCGTGTACAGTGAGTTCCCTCTTATAATAATGAGAAGAAAAACTTCTTCCCAGGTAACGTCATTTTTGGACAAGAAGGGCCATATGTATCAAGCTAAATTGCGATCACAAACGCTGAAATTCTCAGAATTTCAGCATTTGCGATCGCAATTTAGCAGTGTGCAATGTATCACACAAAAACCCACTCACAAAATAAGAAATCACAAAATTTGCTATTCCCTATTTTGCGAATACATTTAAGGAATTGCAAATTGCGATTCCTTAAATGCAATGTAAGAAGCACAAAAAAGTGTGATTTGGCCTCAGGGAATCGCAAATTACCACTAACTTCAAGTTGGTGGTAATTTGTGGTTTTCTTTCAAAAAAGCACTTTTTTGAATTTTTAAAAGTGGCATATGTCGCACATACATGCCCTTAGAGCATGTATGTGCACAAAATGTTCACACATGCATATTTCAAGGGTGCAACAGGGTGTCCTTTTGGCACCCCTGCAACTTTGAAATTGCATTCTCAATTTGCGATTCTCTAATTGGTAATCGCAAATTGGGAATGTCTCGCCATTCATTCCTATGGGCCTCCTAGCCCATAGGAATGAATGGGAAGGTATTCCTTATTTGCGAATCTCAATTTGCGATTCGCAATTAAGGAATATGTAGGATTCACAAACTTTTTAGCAAATCCTACATACATAGCATTTTGCGATTCTCTAATTGCGATTCGCAAAAAACAGAATCGCAAACCGTGTTTTTGATACATATGGCCCGAAATCTTTAGTGTCCCTTATGTAGGAATGAAGAGATGTTGCATATTCTCTGAGAAAATGGTCTACATACTTAGAGATGTTTATTAACACACTCCCTCTTGAGGGCACAATGGGTCTGCCCAGAGGTATGTTAAGATTTTTATGTATCTTTGGGGCGGAGGTAGAGAATCGGTAGTTGGGATAATCGCATTTTATGTAAAATAATTCTTCCCATTCCAGAATACCCCTGCCTTTCCAACCCATCAATTTCTCCCAAATACAGACAATGCTTTCATTATATTCTTCCATACTGATTTTACCATAAAACAAGGTATCTTCCAATTGTCTCTGTGCTTCTATCATGTACATATTTCTACCCTAGATAACAATATTGCTGCCCTTATCTGCTGGGCGTATTACAATGTTAGTGCCCTCAGCTAGGGATTTAATGGCCAGTCTTTGTTTACGGGTGATGTTATGTTGTGAAATATACTTTGTCCTCTTCTGATGTCTGAATCGGATTAGCTCTTTGGTAACAGTTTTGTGGAATGTGTCAAGATTGTTGTGGGGCATATTAGGGAAAAAGGTTGAACTGGGCCTGAATTCAGTAGATGCTGGCTTGTCTGTAATGATGCGGTACAAAAGGGGGAGGTCCCTTGCTCACTTTGCCACTGGATTCAAGCAAGCCTGGCTGACGACGGCTGAAATGCCAGAAACCGGTCCTAGGAAGCTTGTTTCCGGTCCAGGGAAGGCATGGCTTGGCAGTTCGGGCTGGACTGTTCCCATGAGGCACAGGGTCAGACTGATTTGCATATGGCCATGTCTGAACTGGGGTGGCAGAGTGGGCCAAAGAACGGTGATGGATCAAACCCAGATCTGCTGACTGGGTGTGAGTGTTTGATTGGTTCTGATGCTCCGTCCATCACCACCCCCTTTTGTACCGCTTTGTTCGCCATAAGTTGGCAGGGTATGCTCAGACGTGAGTCCCTTGCTCACTTTGCCACTGGATTCAAGCAAGCCTGGCTGACGACAGCTGAAATGCCAGAAACCGGTCCTAGGAAGCTTGTTTCCGGTCCAGGGAAGGCATGGCTTGGCAGTTCGGGCTGGACTGTTCCCATGAGGCACAGGGTCAGACTGATTTGCATATGGCCATGTCTGAACTGGGGTGGCAGAGTGGGCCAAAGAACGGTGATGGATCAAACCCAGATCTGCTGACTGGGTGTGAGTGTTTGATTGGTTCTGATGCTCCGTCCATCACCACCCCCTTTTGTACCGCTTTGTTAGCCATAAGTTGCCAGGGTATGCTCAGACGTGAGTCCCTTGCTCACTTTGCCACTGGATTCAAGCAAGCCTGGCTGACGACGGCTGAAATGCCAGAAACCGGTCCTAGGAAGCTTGTTTCCGGTCCAGGGAAGGCATGGCTTGGCAGTTCGGGCTGGACTGTTCCCATGAGGCACAGGGTCAGACTGATTTGCATATGGCCATGTCTGAACTGGGGTGGCAGAGTGGGCCAAAAAACGGTGATGGATCAAACCCAGAGCTGCTGACTGGGTGTGAGTGTTTGATTGGTTCTGATGCTCCGTCCATCACCACCCCCTTTTGTACCGCTTTGTTCGCCATAAGTTGGCAGGGTATGCTCAGACGTGAGTCCCTTGCTCACTTTGCCACTGGATTCAAGCAAGCCTGGCTGACGACGGCTGAAATGCCAGAAACCGGTCCTAGGAAGCTTGTTTCCGGTCCAGGGAAGGCATGGCTTGGCAGTTCGGGCTGGACTGTTCCCATGAGGCACAGGGTCAGACTGATTTGCATATGGCCATGTCTGAACTGGGGTGGCAGAGTGGGCCAAAGAACGGTGATGGATCAAACCCAGATCTGCTGACTGGGTGTGAGTGTTTGATTGGTTCTGATGCTCCGTCCATCACCACCCCCTTTTGTACCGCTTTGTTCGCCATAAGTTGGCAGGGTATGCTCAGACGTGAGTCCCTTGCTCACTTTGCCACTGGATTCAAGCAAGCCTGGCTGACGACGGCTGAAATGGCAGAAACCGGTCCTAGGAAGCTTGTTTCCGGTCCAGGGAAGGCATGGCTTGGCAGTTCGGGCTGGACTGTTCCCATGAGGCACAGGGTCAGACTGATTTGCATATGGCCATGTCTGAACTGGGGTGGCAGAGTGGGCCAAAGAACGGTGATGGATCAAACCCAGATCTGCTGACTGGGTGTGAGTGTTTGATTGGTTCTGATGCTCCGTCCATCACCACCCCCTTTTGTACCGCTTTGTTCGCCATAAGTTGGCAGGGTATGCTCAGACGTGAGTCCCTTGCTCACTTTGCCACTGGATTCAAGCAAGCCTGGCTGACGACGGCTGAAATGCCAGAAACCGGTCCTAGGAAGCTTGTTTCCGGTCCAGGGAAGGCATGGCTTGGCAGTTCGGGCTGGACTGTTCCCATGAGGCACAGGGTCAGACTGATTTGCATATGGCCATGTCTGAACTGGGGTGGCAGAGTGGGCCAAAGAACGGTGATGGATCAAACCCAGATCAGCTGACTGGGTGTGAGTGTTTGATTGGTTCTGATGCTCCGTCCATCACCACCCCCTTTTGTACCGCTTTGTTCGCCATAAGTTGGCAGGGTATGCTCAGACGTGAGTCCCTTGCTCACTTTGCCACTGGATTCAAGCAAGCCTGGCTGACGACGGCTGAAATGCCAGAAACCGGTCCTAGGAAGCTTGTTTCCGGTCCAGGGAAGGCATGGCTTGGCAGTTCGGGCTGGACTGTTCCCATGAGGCACAGGGTCAGACTGATTTGCATATGGCCATGTCTGAACTGGGGTGGCAGAGTGGGCCAAAGAACGGTGATGGATCAAACCCAGATCTGCTGACTGGGTGTGAGTGTTTGATTGGTTCTGATGCTCCGTCCATCACCACCCCCTTTTGTACCGCTTTGTTCGCCATAAGTTGGCAGGGTATGCTCAGACGTGAGTCCCTTGCTCACTTTGCCACTGGATTCAAGGAAGCCTGGCTGACGACGGCTGAAATGCCAGAAACCGGTCCTAGGAAGCTTGTTTCCGGTCCAGGGAAGGCATGGCTTGGCAGTTTGGGCTGGACTGTTCCCATGAGGCACAGGGTCAGACTGATTTCCATATGGCCATGTCTGAACTGGGGTGGCAGAGTGGGCCAAAGAACGGTGATGGATCAAACCCAGATCTGCTGACTGGGTGTGAGTGTTTGATTGGTTCTGATGCTCCGTCCATCACCACCCCCTTTTGTACCGCTTTGTTCGCCATAAGTTGGCAGGGTATGCTCAGACGTGAGTCCCTTGCTCACTTTGCCACTGGATTCAAGCAAGCCTGGCTGACGATGGCTGAAATGCCAGAAACCGGTCCTAGGAAGCTTGTTTCCGGTCCAGGGAAGGCATGGCTTGGCAGTTCGGGCTGGACTGTTCCCATGAGGCACAGGGTCAGACTGATTTGCATATGGCCATGTCTGAACTGGGGTGGCAGAGTGGGCCAAAGAACGGTGATGGATCAAACCCAGATCTGCTGACTGGGTGTGAGTGTTTGATTGGTTCTGATGCTCCGTCCATCACCACCCCCTTTTGTACCGCTTTGTTCGACATAAGTTGGCAGGGTATGCTCAGACGTGAGTCCCTTGCTCACTTTGCCACTGGATTCAAGCAAGCCTGGCTGATGACGGCTGAAATGCCAGAAACCGGTCCTAGGAAGCTTGTTTCCGGTCCAGGGAAGGCATGGCTTGGCAGTTCGGGCTGGACTGTTCCCATGAGGCACAGGGTCAGACTGATTTGCATATGGCCATGTCTGAACTGGGGTGGCAGAGTGGGCCAAAGAACGGTGATGGATCAAACCCAGATCTGCTGACTGGGTGTGAGTGTTTGATTGGTTCTGATGCTCCGTCCATCACCACCCCCTTTTGTACCGCTTTGTTCGCCATAAGTTGGCAGGGTATGCTCAGACGTGAGTCCCTTGCTCACTTTGCCACTGGATTCAAGCAAGCCTGGCTGACGACGGCTGAAATGCCAGAAACCGGTCCTAGGAAGCTTGTTTCCGGTCCAGGGAAGGCATGGCTTGGCAGTTCGGGCTGGACTGTTCCCATGAGGCACAGGGTCAGACTGATTTGCATATGGCCATGTCTGAACTGGGGTGGCAGAGTGGGCCAAAGAACGGTGATGGATCAAACCCAGATCTGCTGACTGGGTGTGAGTGTTTGATTGGTTCTGATGCTCCGTCCATCACCACCCCCTTTTGTACCGCTTTGTTCGCCATAAGTTGGCAGGGTATGCTCAGACGTGAGTCCCTTGCTCACTTTGCCACTGGATTCAAGCAAGCCTGGCTGACGACGGCTGAAATGCCAGAAACCGGTCCTAGGAAGCTTGTTTCCGGTCCAGGGAAGGCATGGCTTGGCAGTTCGGGCTGGACTGTTCCCATGAGGCACAGGGTCAGACTGATTTGCATATGGCCATGTCTGAACTGGGATGGCAGAGTGGGCCAAAGAACGGTGATGGATCAAACCCAGATCTGCTGACTGGGTGTGAGTGTTTGATTGGTTCTGATGCTCCGTCCATCACCACCCCCTTTTGTACCGCTTTGTTCGCCATAAGTTGGCAGGGTATGCTCAGACGTGAGTCCCTTGCTCACTTTGCCACTGGATTCAAGCAAGCCTGGCTGACGACGGCTGAAATGCCAGAAAACGGTCCTAGGAAGCTTGTTTCCGGTCCAGGGAAGGCATGGCTTGGCAGTTCGGGCTGGACTGTTCCCATGAGGCACAGGGTCAGACTGATTTGCATATGGCCATGTCTGAACTGGGGTGGCAGAGTGGGCCAAAGAACGGTGATGGATCAAACCCAGATCTGCTGACTGGGTGTGAGTGTTTGATTGGTTCTGATGCTCCGTCCATCACCACCCCCTTTTGTACCGCTTTGTTCGCCATAAGTTGGCAGGGTATGCTCAGACGTGAGTCCCTTGCTCACTTTGCCACTGGATTCAAGCAAGCCTGGCTGACGACGGCTGAAATGCCAGAAACCGGTCCTAGGAAGCTTGTTTCCGGTCCAGGGAAGGCATGGCTTGGCAGCTCAGGCTGGACTGTTCCCATGAGGCACAGGGTCAGACTGATTTGCATATGGCCATGTCTGAACTGGGGTGGCAGAGTGGGCCAAAGAACGGTGATGGATCAAACCCAGATCAGCTGACTGGGTGTGAGTGTTTGATTGGTTCTGATGCTCCGTCCATCACCACCCCCTTTTGTACCGCTTTGTTCGCCATAAGTTGGCAGGGTATGCTCAGACGTGAGTCCCTTGCTCACTTTGCCACTGGATTCAAGCAAGCCTGGCTGACGACGGCTGAAATGCCAGAAACCGGTCCTAGGAAGCTTGTTTCCGGTCCAGGGAAGGCATGGCTTGGCAGTTCGGGCTGGACTGTTCCCATGAGGCACAGGGTCAGACTGATTTGCATATGGCCATGTCTGAACTGGGGTGGCAGAGTGGGCCAAAGAACGGTGATGGATCAAACCCAGATCTGCTGACTGGGTGTGAGTGTTTGATTGGTTCTGATGCTCCGTCCATCACCACCCCCTTTTGTACCGCTTTGTTCGCCATAAGTTGGCAGGGTATGCTCAGACGTGAGTCCCTTGCTCACTTTGCCACTGGATTCAAGCAAGCCTGGCTGACGACGGCTGAAATGCCAGAAACCGGTCCTAGGAAGCTTGTTTCCGGTCCAGGGAAGGCATGGCTTGGCAGTTCGGGCTGGACTGTTTCCATGAGGCACAGGGTCAGACTGATTTGCATATGGCCATGTCTGAACTGGGGTGGCAGAGTGGGCCAAAGAACGGTGATGGATCAAACCCAGATCAGCTGACTGGGTGTGAGTGTTTGATTGGTTCTGATGCTCCGTCCATCACCACCCCCTTTTGTACCGCTTTGTTCGCCATAAGTTGGCAGGGTATGCTCAGACGTGAGTCCCTTGCTCACTTTGCCACTGGATTCAAGCAAGCCTGGCTGACGACGGCTGAAATGCCAGAAACCGGTCCTAGGAAGCTTGTTTCCGGTCCAGGGAAGGCATGGCTTGGCAGTTCGGGCTGGACTGTTCCCATGAGGCACAGGGTCAGACTGATTTGCATATGGCCATGTCTGAACTGGGGTGGCAGAGTGGGCCAAAGAACGGTGATGGATCAAACCCAGATCTGCTGACTGGGTGTGAGTGTTTGATTGGTTCTGATGCCCCGTCCATCACCACCCCCTTTTGTACCGCTTTGTTCGCCATAAGTTGGCAGGGTATGCTCAGACGTGAGTCCCTTGCTCACTTTGCCACTGGATTCAAGCAAGCCTGGCTGACGACGGCTGAAATGCCAGAAACCGGTCCTAGGAAGCTTGTTTCCGGTCCAGGGAAGGCATGGCTTGGCAGTTCGGGCTGGACTGTTTCCATGAGGCACAGGGTCAGACTGATTTGCATATGGCCATGTCTGAACTGGGGTGGCAGAGTGGGCCAAAGAACGGTGATGGATCAAACCCAGATATGCTGACTGGGTGTGAGTGTTTGATTGGTTCTGATGCTCCGTCCATCACCCCCCCCTTTTGTACCGCTTTGTGCGCCATAAGTTGGCAGGGTATACTCAGACGCGAGTCCCTTGCTCACTTTGCCACTGGATTCAAGCAAGCCTGGCTGACGACGGCTGAAATGCCAGAAACCGGTCCTAGGAAGCTTGTTTCCGGTCCAGGGAAGGGATGGCTTGGCAGTTCGGGCTGGACTGTTCCCATGAGGCACAGGGTCAGACTGATTTGCATATGGCCATGTCTGAACTGGGGTGGCAGAGTGGGCCAAAGAACGGTGATGGATCAAACCCAGATCTGCTGACTGGGTGTGAGTGTTTGATTGGTTCTGATGCTCCGTCCATCACCACCCCCTTTTGTACCGACTTGTCTGTAATGATGTCAGGAATAATCACCCAGTTTCTGGTCTCCCACCCTGTTTCTGCTAAAGGTTTTTTCAAGGTAAGGAGAGTATCTGCATCTCCCACTTGCAGATCAGAACTCGGGTTTATGTTTGTATTAGAAAGGGGAACATAGAATTCATCCATACCCATCTGATTGGATGGTTTGGTGTTCTTTAGACTGTGCCACTTATGTAATTTGAGTTTTCTATTAAATTTGTACATATCAATCCGAGTTTCAGGATAGTCAAAGTTATCAGATAGACAGAAGGAAAGACCCGGACATAGTGCTCTTTTCTCTGTAAGGGACAATGGGCGATCTGACAAGTTCACAGTAGTTGTGTTTACATTGCGTCATCCATTATATTATCTTCTTGGAGCCAGTTGCTTTGTTTCCCATTTGCTCCTTGCCTCTTCCCTTCCTCTTTTGTTCCCTCTGTTGGAGTCAATTTCTTCTTCGCTGGCTTCTTCCTGTCCTCTTTCCTGTCCTCTGACTCGTTGTCCTTGTCCTCTCCCTCTCATCTTTGGTGGTGGTACTGTTCTTGTCGTCTGTCGCCCCTTCCGAAGGAGCCGGTATTTGTTTAAAAAAGTAGTGGGTTGTTTGATTGCTCCACCCCTTTTTGATGATAGACTTGTGAGTGAGCTGGAGATATCACCCTCAGTGACACTGCTGGTAATCGATTCTGTGCCACTGGTTAGCCCTGCTGACTCACCAGTTGTCTCTCCTTGGGTGAGTATATCATATAGACGGTGATATGTGTGATTATATGTAAGGATTCTCCCACTCTCATAGTCAATGCAGTCTCTATGTAGTTTCCTCTATTTGCGTGCCTTGATGTCATCCTCATATTGTTTGAGTTTGATTTTCAAGTCCTCCATGAATTTTTTGATCGTATCCTGATCTTTGTGTTGCCTCAATTCTTCTTCCATCATTTTTAGTTCTTGAAGGATCGATTCCCTGTTTTCCCACACATACTTCACTAATATGCACGTTCTTGGAACTTTTAGCACAATTAGCTGCCTATTCTTCAAGCCTTTTTTCGATTTGGCAATTCGTATGATGGTGTCGTGTATATTCTCTGGCCCCGGGGGACCATCTCCTTGTCGACATAGGCTTGCAAAGATAGAGCTTCCCACCATTTTGATATCTCTGATTTTTCATATTTTCTAGTGTCTTCAATTTGTCAGGTAAGGTAGTGTCCCTTATGTTGTTTCCTTTAATTGGCTGACTTGTGTGGGTGCCCGTGCAAATAGACTCTGTGCCGCCAACCTCCTTTCTGTTTCCTCATCCATGATTGAATGTGGTTGTAGTAATGGCTTGATATGTTCTAATGAAGTGTAAATTCAGCTGGTAATCTAGAGAAACCAAGCATATCTTCCCCCCCAAACTATAAATAGAGAGTTCCTACTGCCGTCTGTAGATACATGTACTATCGTATTCACAAATCGGTTTTCTGCTGTATTGCAAAGGAATGTAAGTCAAATGATTTTTAGGTCTCGCCTTGGCAGCACATGCGCTGCATGCGCTGTCTCAGAGAGACTTAAAGTAATCTGTATATTGGCTTCAACTCAGTGTAATTTCTCCTGCCCCTCACGATTGGTTTAAGTCTGGCATTGCTGTTGTTTTCTTGATTTCCGTTGGCTGTTGGCCCTATGGTAACTTCCGTGTAGTCCCGAGGCAGCGGCGCCTGACTACAGTTTCACTCCGCTCGCACTTAATTGCCTGCAGTGTGCCATCTGGTTGGGGGCGTGGCCCCCCTCCTCTCCCTCGTTCCGCGCGGCCGCTTGGTTTTTTTACCGTGAGTAAGCTCGTTTCATTTTCGCATTATGCGCGAGGCAATTGCTTCCCGCCCCCTCCCGCAGTCTGTCTGCATTGCGGAGGGATTGTGCTCCGAGCTCTGGAGTTACACCGGCTACCAGCCACGCCTACTTCCTGGAGATAACTGCAACAAAGGCAGCCATCTTTGAAGGGCAGGATTGGAAGTTAATGAGAGCTAATGCCATTATCAGGTAAAGCAAATGTGAGAAAATGCATTGTTTTTTGATTTCAATAGGATTCTTGTAGTATCTTGTTTAATTCGCTTCATAAAAAGAATGTTTCAAAAATTTTACAAAGATAATGCAATAGGAGCAATTACCTATTACTCAAAATGTTTTTCGAGCGAGTCGAGAATTATTTTCAGCATTCTGTACATTAGGTACAACGGGTGTCGGATTGCTCCGATTACACTGAGATACCGGTTTTGCACATTCAAAACGGCCGCCTGAATGCACATTCCGGGGCAAGAGGCACGTCCTTGACCACCTGACTCGTATGCTATTGGCCAATAGGATGCTGGAAGCGGCGCTGGATCCTCCCTCGGGGCTCCTTCCTTCGCTAGTTGTGGAGCAGGCATGGTTTCCCAATTGCAGTAAGAGCCTAAAGCTTATGTTTTTATTTGATGTGGTATGAGATTCCCAAAAGATTTAAATAAGGTGGGCGGGCGGCTTCGAGATGTATGGTTTGGGGCTACGCTGCAAATTCAGTAATGGAGCAGCTCCAAGAGCTGCAGCAGGCAGTTGGCACCGGGGGCGGCCGCGACGCTACCACAGCGTTGTTATTCTTTTTACCCCTATCTAGTAATGCAGCCCATTTGGAGAAGTGACCCGGGTATTTCAGCATCAAGTGGCCACCAGGACAGTATCACTGGGTGGCCCGCTCTGAACTTTCACAACAGCAGGCCGGGTGGCTAATGCTCCCGGAATCGCAGCCTCGCCTGAGCTCAGCCTGCCTGCAGTGCCTCAGCCAGCCCTTGCAGGCCAGAGTATGTTGCTGCCTAGAAGCGCCCCCCGTCTGCAGCTGCTGGACACACAGACACTAAGACTCATCTGCGGCCAGGCTGCGTCCCAAGTAGGTATTATAAAATTTCAGGTCTTGATGCTCCATTTCCCTCTATTATTACCCTCTATAATGCCCCATTATTGTGTCAGGTACCTGGTTATTGCCCTGCCATATTGTCTTGTCCTCGCTGACGCCGTATCATTGTCCTCTTTTGCTGCCTTGTTATTGTGCCCTCTCATCACACTATAGCACCTCTGATTTGCTCCTCTGCCCTCTCGGATGCCCTATTATTACCCAATCTGAAGCACCACTTTTATTCTCTCAGACGCCCTGTTATTGTTTTATCTAATTTGCTGTTATTCTTTCCAATGATGCTTTGTTATTAACACCTCTGAGGCCCTATCATT
Organism: Triturus cristatus; assembly: GCF_964204655.1. Taxonomy (NCBI): domain Eukaryota; kingdom Metazoa; phylum Chordata; class Amphibia; order Caudata; family Salamandridae; genus Triturus; species Triturus cristatus. The sequence goes on from NC_140580.1 coordinate 1,002,464,467, forward strand.
GTCCTTTCTGATGCCATGTTAACCTCCTCCCCTCCCCAATGCCCTCTTAACGCTCTCTCTGATGCAGTATTATTACCCTTTCTAAAGTATTATTTTTTCCTTATTTATTGCCCTGTTATTAACCTATTCCGTGTGCTATTATTGTCCTACCTTATGCCATTATTGCCTGCTCTATCTCCCTGTTAATGCCCCCTCTGATGCCTTATTCTTTAATGAATTTCTCCTACTGCAGGCACGACATGCTTTCCAGCAACATTCAGCGCGCCATGCGCACTTTCACTTTCCAAGCAGCCAGAACAATGGCGGTCGCTTCTTTGAATAGGTCTCGCATTTAAGAGTTTGAGCTATTGGCATTGTAAATGACAAAGCCTTTTCCTTATGTGTGAATTAGCAAAACAGAAAAATAAAAGGCATTGTCATTTACAATGGCAATAGCTTAAACGTTCTCCAATGTGCATTCCTGAGTAGATACTAACGTGCCTCACCTGGGACATGCTTTTTTAAAATAATCTAGCTTTCGACTGCATCTTAAACTTTTCTAATACATGTGCGCGCGCTCGAGTTTTGGCACCCTATTGTTGCCTCCAGGGATTAACCCCTTCAGTGCCCATGACGAGCTGGACTCGTCATGGGCCGCGGTGGCGCTGTGCCCATGACGAGTCCAGCTCGTCATAGACCCCGCCCGCTAATGCAAGGGCCGGCACTGGGCGGGGAAAGGGGCGGGCACTGAAGGGGTTAATTTCCTAGTAATAACAAAGTCCCGTAATCCAGTAAATATGATAGCCAAAGTGTACTGCGGGGTACTTGCAGATGTGTCTGGGATGCGACATCCTGCTAGTGTCCCGATGACCTCCCAATACTTTTGAGGCTGGTAGCACTGTTTATTTTTAGGTCAAGCCTGAGTCAGCGCGCATCTGCTGTAGTGGAGTATGGAAGAGAAGCCCCGCCCACTCTCTGCCTATATTTGCCATTGGCTTCTGTCTTTGTCCTTAGTAAAAGCAGGCTTGTGATTCAGTAATCAGTTTGTGAGTCCCTCCCATGGATACTAGCCCCTTTACTTCTGTTGTTACATGGTACGAGTTTATTAGTCTGTAAGCACTATTTTCTTTTTTCCTACTGCAGGCAGGACTACGTGCGCGGCCGGGACAACACGGGACAACAGTGCAAGTGTTTTTCTTGTTCTCTCCCTTGTTGCCCGACACAGCACAGAAGGTGTGTCTGAGCCAGGCGCTGCCATGCCTGTGTAGCCCACCGCCGCCGCCCTGTAGTAGCTCTGCTCGCCGCTCAGGTAGGGTACCACCCCGGGGGCTGGGGCTGGACACGGAGTAGCGCGCCTGAATGGCCGCGAGGGCAGCTCAGCCTCTCTCTCCAGACAGCTTGTCTTATGGTAGGGGGGGGGCGGATCTTCTCTGTGCCCTTCCCAGCCTCTGCTGATCCCTCTTCAAGTGCAGCGGGGAGACAGTTCAGGGTGTCCAGCCACGCTGGCCAGGGCAGGTGCAGCATCTCGCCCCAGAAACCACACAGAAAAGTTCTCAAAACTTTTCTTGTGCAAGTTTTTCTTCACTCTCCCGTGCATCTTCTCCACCCAGAAGAGTTAGTCCAAGTGCACAAACAACAGACAGGAGCTGAAGGAAGGCCCGAGGAAGAGCGCAGGGTCGGCAGGCTGTGCTCAGCTCCATGAGGCATGTGTGAATGTCTGTGTTCCAGGCTTCCGCAGGTGCTGCCTGCTCCGGGATTCATCAGGAAGAGAGAGAGAGAGATGAGGACAAAAAAAATGGCTGAACTTTTGAGCATCCGTCACCAGGCTTAGGACTTTATTACGCGGCTCCCCGGGCCAGCCCCATCCACCGCCCCTCCCGAGAGCCAATTGGAGGTTGAGCTGAACTGTGAGTCTGCAAGAAGCAGTGGGTGAGACAGTGAACCGGCGCAGCTGGCCACACATGCTGCAACCCTCCAACATGTGCGTATGTGTGTGTCAGCCCTCCAGCTCAGCAGTACCTGCACCCTCCCTCTGCGCTGGATGGGAGTCACCCGCATGAAGGAGCACACATAGGACAGATCTACAAGAAAGTGCTGCAGCGCGGCACCGCAAGCCCTTTCGCTGCACCACACTGCAGCACTTTCAAAGCACAGGAATGTGACATATTCACAATAATATGTTGCATTCCTGTGCTCTCCCCTGAGCTGACGCGCAAACAGCTGCCATGCGTCAGCACAGGCACCCTTGCACCATGCTGCAAGGATACCTGCGTCATGAACAGATTGTTTTTGTGCAGCTTCCCGCACAAAAACAATCCCTACAGGCATTTTCCTCCTTCAATGCGTGCTGTAGAATGCAGCATGCATTGAAAGAGGAACAAGCATTTGCAATGCAATAGGTCTCGCATTTCGCGAGTTTGAGCTATTGGCATTGTAAATGACAATTCCTTTTATTTATGTTTGGGATTTTTAAAACATAAATAAAAGACATTGTCATTTACAGTGCCAATAGCTTAAACTCGCATAAATGCGAGACCTACTGCATTGCAAATGCTTGTTAAACCAGTTACCACACCAACTTGAGGGTTGGTATCTCATCAATGAATACATTATTTTCCAGCTTATAAATAGGAGGGGAATGTCCCATTTAACTCCCCCACCTATCTGCTATTCAGTAAGAATCGCAAAAGCCCTTTTATGTCTGAAAGAATTTGTACATTAAGAAAAAGTTTTTTGTGGTGGCAACCCTGTGATTTTGTGTGTCGGAACCCAGGTCACCTACTTTTCACAAAGCAAAATGAGGTTCTAGTCACAACATTAGAAAAATACACTTGACCTCAAGAGGAACCAGAAGACATGGCCCAAAACATAGCTGGCTATAAACAAGGGGATCTGAGCTCATAAATAAGGGTAGGCAAAATCCTTTTATCTCAATTTAGGGTAAGCAGATCCACAACAGGGGGCAATTCTGCTGTTTCCTTATGTGCTGAGACAAACAGTGACCACTCATTGGCTAAGGTTGCAAACACTTTTAAACGCGTTCTAAAGCTGGGTTAACGTCCCCTGTCTAATAAAGTACACAAAGGTAGAAAGGTCATGTTACAAATGGATGCAGTTGATTTTGTTTTAAGTCCTATTTAGTATCATGTGACAGTCAAGCCAATTGCTGGCTCTTAAAACAACAACAAATGGTCAGTAGTTTCCTCTTGGAAAGGTGGCAACCCTGACTGCGTACTGCCAGATAGCGCTTCGCGGAACGATTTTTAGTAAATCTGGGTGGTAGTGATCTGCTAATGGTGTTTGACATAGGTCCTCCTGGCGGTAGCTGGCACACCCGTGTAGCAGGGACCGATACTGTCTATTCATAGTATTTCATTTAGTGGGAGTGAATTGGGTCAACCTCCTCAATGACCAGTCAAAGACTGGAATTTGCGAATGCCATAAACTGTGCGAACACGAATAGCGACGGTCAGTGGCCAGTCACAGTAGAAAAGCGCAAACTGTGGGAGAAGGTGAGGAAAGAGAGGCAGAGGAAGAGCTGCTGAGGAAGATTGAAGTAGGAGGGAGAGAGTGTGGAGCACAGAGGGAGAAACAGATGGATTAAAATATCGGGGAAGAGTAAGAGAGAGAATCTAAAAGAAATGTATTTCAAAGAAATTGAAAGAGAGGAAGATGGACAAGAAAATAAAGTCACTGAGAACGTGTAGCAGCACCCCATAATAACATAAATGACCAGTGCTTGAGACTGAAGCAGCGCAGCACACGTATACATAGAAAACAGAAAAAGAGAGAGGAAGAGAAAAGGAGAGGGGCAACAATTCGGAATGACGGGGCAGAGCGATGTATCCATGAGATAACAGCGAGAAACAAAGTCATAGAAATGAAGAGAGTGAAAGAGAGAATCGTAAAGCAAGCTAGAGGGAAAGAAAGAAAGGACTAGAGAGAAGCCATAGAGAAAGGAAAGGACAGAGCGAGAGAGAGCGAGGAGAAGAACGAGGCATAGGGGATGTGAAGGGAAGAGAGACAACAGGTAGAGGAAGGCAGACTGAGAAAGACAAGATAGATGTGAGGAGGCAGGTTCTGCTGATGAAGCTCTACCTGAGTATGGCATGGGGCAAAGAGGCCGGGGGGCAACGAGTGGTCCAGCAGTCTGACTCCTTTGGAGACTATGTGCACTTTCTGGGCTGTGGTTGGCCCCAGTGCTCTAAGAGAGCTGACACAACAGCGCAAATCATGCAGATCCTCTTGCTAGTAATACCTGGGTGTCCGGTACCGCGCAGGTACTCTCAGTACTCCAAGCTCAGCTGGGACCCCAGCAGCCTCTCTCAGTACTCTGAGGCGATACCCCTGCAGGTACTCCCAATACTCTGAGGTGAGTCCCCTGGCCTCTCTCAGTACTCTGACATGGGTGACCTAGTCAGACCATGTGCTACTCACAGCCCGCTGAACTGCACACCCCCACAGGTACAGTATTTTAGCTCGGTGGTACCCGTGAGGGCTGTACTCACTGTGACTGACTGTGCACCAGGGAAGCCAGGCAGAGCAGAAGCAGGTGAAGCAGAAGCGCATTTCCCTCCATGATGCCATCTGGAGGGTAGTGTTGGAGGGCCCCTGCCTACCACCCGCTTTTACATCTCCCGCCCCCTTCCCTTGACCTCTGCAATCTGAACGTTAAAGTGGCACTGTTCAAAAAGGGAAGGCGGCTCCGTGCAAAAACCATTAAAGGTGTGCTTAGGTACAGCACAGATACTGGCAGCGCCAGCTAGCCTCGCGGCACGTGCACAAGCTGCAGCAGCAGCAATGCCGTTTTCACACATGAATACAGGAGCAGTACAACCTTCGTGACACATAAAACAGATACAGCCTGCTACAAGAAGAGAGTACACACAGAAGGCGCAGTTTCAAATCACACAGACGCATGGAGGTGCATACCATGCGTCTATACAACGGTGGGAATACAAAAGTAGCAGAGGGTGAAGGGCATAAATAGAAACAGGCTAAGCAAATATAAGGAAAGAGGAGAGTTAACAAAGTAAACGCTGGGAGTAAAGAAAGCGAAAGCGCGCCATGCGCGCGCCCTGCTAAGACCTCTGCAGAATAAAAGCAAAGCAGAGCGCTGTGCTCCTACAACATACGTATGCATATGTCCTGTCTGGGCGCGTGCACATGCTTTGTCCGGGCAGGCACGCCGAGCGAAGACAGGGAGGGAACCAGACATGCTTCCCTCCCAATAGAAAGCACAGATTTGACAGGCGCGCCAGTAAGAAGCGTGGGTGGAGCTTCCACCCTCGCGTCGCAAGAAAAGCGACGACAATAGATCTCGCCAGGAGCATGCAGCGCATGCACTGCTTCACTAGACAAGACCTAAAAAACTAGGAGACATGAGATATTTCTCCTCGTTGCGCCTTGCTACACCACCCCTATGGTGCCGTAGCATTTTAACGCATTTCCAGGTTTGCAATTCCTCGTAAATCTGGAAATGTGTCAGGTTCCATGGGTGTTGATGGGAACACCCACAGCAACACACATGGACCGCCCCTTTCATGCAAAGTGTTGCGTGTAAAGGGGCCGTATTTACAATGACAGGAAAAGTCAAGCAGGATGGCTTTTCCTGTCCTGTAAATATGGGGCCGTGAAATGTGCCGCCGGTGCCCCACGAAAAGTGACGCTCTGGTGGTGCAAGGGGCTTCAAAATCTGCCCCTTAGTACTTACTCATGGTAAATAGTGGCACTGTGATAGAACGTATCTCAATCAGGCATAACTCGTTATTTACAAACTTCCATAACATAAACGCATCACTTTTCAGTGACTTGAACTCTTGGCACTGAAACATGCGGCAATCTACAGGCCAGGTCGGGATTATAAAATCCAGCCAGGTCGACTCAGCCTGCCATCCTTCAGAGATTGATACCTTGATTCCAATAACGTTGGTAGTGGCAATACCTGCTATGTACGTTACTTAGAAGGTGCGGTATGAAGTTCTACTTAAAAGGACTTCACCCCATTGTTCCAAATATGACTTTTTTACATTTCTGAAAATAAGTAGATCGCAATGCATTATCTTCTGAATATTATTGATGGCATTTCTAGATAGTGACCCAAATCTGTATAGCCGCAAAGAGATGATCTATCTATCTATCTATCTATCTATCTATCTATCTATCTATCTATCTATCTATCTATCTATCTATCTATCTATCTATCTATCTATCTATCTATCTATCTATCTATCTATATCTATCTATCTATCTATCTATCTATCTATCTATCTATCTATCTATCTATCTATCTATCTATCTATCTATCTATCTATCTATCTATCTATCTATCTATCTATCTATCTATCTATCTATCTATCTTTCTTTCTTTCTATATATCTGCTAAAAACAAGCAAAGGTGATATTGAAAGTGCATCTCCATGTAAGTCTCTCTCTGTAGGATCACTGCAGCATGTGATAATTTGAATGAATAAAAATAGAGTTAACATTTTTATTTTCGAAGTGGTCAAACTCCATGACAAACGTATGTGAATTTGTTTGTGTGGACCTGAAGCAAGTGTACTTGCACTTGTTAGAGCGCTTTTAGCACTCTATATTGTATGGGTGCACTATACTCACGATTAAGACGCACTCATGTGTATTTTATCATTTGCAGTGTTTTGTGATTATTCAGATGTATTTAGTTGAAACATTTAAACATTAATTGTAGTGGATACATTTAAGTAGGACCATGTATGCATTGTAAGTCCTGAATGTATAAGGTACAGGATGATGTTATATTCATATAATGTAATTGTGTTTAGTTTAAGTTGCCCGAGTCTAGGCCCAAAATCGCAGATTGTTTATAGTTTCACATCTCCTTGGTCCCTCGAGAAATGAATAATTAAATGCATGTTGTGTTAAAAAACACAGAGTGTTCTCATCCTACTGCAGGTGCCGGAATGCAAACTAATTATTTTCAGATTGAAGGAGATACCCGGAATGTCTTTGAAGATGGCTGAAAGGCGAGAAGGGAGGATGCCTTCTGTGTCTGGCCTATCTGGGAACCAAGCTCATCCGAATAAAGAAGGTTCATCATGCCCCTGGCTGGAAAATCACCACACAGACAAAGTTGCAATGGAAATTTTATGATGACGTATTATCAGTCGAACCCCATTTTTTGTATGATGTTCAGGGACAGTGAAACCAGACTTCTGCTAGCTTTCGGAGGAGAAGGAGCATCTTAGAGCAAGCTCCAAAGCCTTAAGCTAATCAACCCATTTGACGTGAGAACTTCGTAGGAAGTCAACACGTGCTGACATCTTTGGGAAATGATGGAAGGGAATTAGGTAGGATCTCCATTTAGAACAGTGTAGGGAAAGCTTTTGTTTCTTCCTAATGAAAAAATATCTGAGCTCCGCATCTATTCTTTGTGTGTATTCTGATTTTGGAGTTCATTATTATATGCCTTTTGTGTCGAATAACCTATATTCGTAGACTCGGGCTCTGTATTGATCTTTCTATATCTATATACTTTGATTCTCCACTGTGTCTACATCCAATTGTTTTTGGCCTTATAATAAATCGACAAAACTGAAGTTCGGAGTCTGTGGTCCTTCAAGGCATGTATATATTGAAAGTATAATCTTGAATTATTTTGCTTCCCTTAACCACTTTTAGTAGGTAAATAAAAGACCATCTGCGCCAATCTAGTAGGAAAGATAAGGGGTGCAAGTTGGCGTAATCAAATGGTAGCAGAGGATGGTTTGCCTCTAAAGGTGAGGGGACAAGAGAGAAATTAGGTGTGGAGTAAGAAGAATAGAGGCTTCTGATGTGGAGTGAACAATGGCGAAGATTGGCGGAGACCGGCGGACGTTGACGGTGCGGCGGAAACAGTGGTAGCGTGAGTATGAAAGGAAATGTGTGGTGTGTTATACTGCGGTGATGTATTAATCGTGTGATGTCTTTTGAGTGATCATGGTTATTGGTACTGGTCCGAACACGTGTGGATCAGGAGGTTTGGTGAACGGACTCAAGAGAAGACCAAGATCCCGGGATAGTTTTGTATTGTAATTGTCTGCTCAGAATTGAGTAATGAAGCTCTATCGATGATCCACTTGTGACAGGGAACTTTGTGTGAGTGGAGGAATATGTCGCGGTAGGAAGCCCCAGGTACCGGTGGTGAACTATGGCAATTGAGTGGCCAACGCAGGTCGAGGGTGATAGCGAATTAATGTTCTTGTATGAGTGTTCTATCGATCTTTTAGTGGACATACAATTAGTTGTTTTATGTAACTGTAAGTTATTGTGACTGTTAGGAACAGTTACTTGGTTTAATAACTTTTGGTTATACAGTTACTTGTAGTGTGAATGTGCGAGCGAGTGTATGCAGTGAAATTGTAAAGGCGGTTGAGCCGCTGCAAGGAGTGAGCAGTGATGTCACAGCGCGCTGCGCTGGAATTGGTCGGTTGGTGTAACGCCACACTGGCATTGGTCGAAGTTCGTCTGAAGCTAAATATTTGGATTGTGGGTTGCAAATTGATTGATTTTCATAATGCAATGCTTTATGGTGTTGAGCGATTTATGTAGAGGTGACACAGGGGTGGTGACTCGGGTTGGAGAAGAAGCTCCGCCAGAGGATACACCGGCACATTACATGGCAACGAATGTAGGACTCCATACTGTAGTGTGGCTTTAGAATTGGCATAAAATCACAGAGAATAAGGGAAAATTGGCCTTCCCTCGCTATGGGTCATTTCGTATGGAGGTGCTGTACCAGCTGAGGGGGGTGATGTCTGCTTTGAAACCTCCACCTCGACCCACACAATTTGAGGCACTGGATGAGAGCAGCGTTAGCGAAGAAAAGAGAAACTTCACAGAGAAGGATGAAGAAAGTAATGAAGGCATATCAGGATACCAGGTGGGATGCGCAGTTGAAAAGGTGGAGAGTAGACACCATAGAGGGAGAACGATTGTATCCATTTCGGGCGTTAGCAGAAGCGTCTGGTGAAATGAGTAAGACAGTAGAGGACAGTGATACTGATGATAGTTTCCTTGCTAGACTGCTAGCAGAAGGTCCTCCATCTTGTGACTCTATGTATGAGGCAGAGAGGACGCAACAAACAGAAGAAACACTTGGCGTGAGACAAGTGGGTTCAGAGGAGCAGCCAACAGGAGTAAGAGGGAGGATTTCAGTGGGAAGACAAATCCCAGTAGGGTCTAGAGGAATAAGGTATCCAAATTCTGAGCCAACGGAAATTGCAGGAAATATGCAGTTACCAGATTCTCTGCCAGTACCAGTTACCATTGGACCAGTGCTTTCAATATATAACCCCAGAGAGAGAGCAAGCGATAGCCAACAGCAAACCGGAGAAGGGGAAGAGACTATATCTGGAGGGAGCCTTGCAATGAATCGGACAGGCCTAGTGCAGATGCCAATGGAATGTAGTACTCCACTGCCAGCCACGGCTGATCCATTGAGGATGGACAGCGGGTCAGAACGAAGACGAACAGGAGCTTTAGCAAGTTCCAGGTCAGACATCAGAATGTGGGTTCCAACAGTAAAATAGTCTATTGTACCAGGAGAGGAAATGGGGATGAGACAAGAAACACCTAGGGTACTGTTTGGGCCACAGGTTGTATGTGCAGGTAATCATTGGAGAAGTCGAAGCTGGGACAGAGAAAGTCGCCCAGGTTTTAGAATGCAAGAAGGGGTCGGTCCCAGGAGAATACAAAGTAGCAACAGAGAGGACTCAGGAAATGAGAGAAGTCCGAAGGTTTTACAGGTTGCAATGAAGGCACCAATCTTAGATGTAGTGAGAGTAAAGGTAGAATTAGATGAGGTGGTTGAAGGGAATCTGCCGGTGGAGAGAATTGAGACATATGACCCAAGTGAACTGCTATTTGTAGCTAAGGATATTACAAGAAAGGCAAAATGAGCTCATGATATATTGTTGCAATTGGCACAGAGGTATGAGGTGGATTTGACAAGGACCAAGATGATGCAGGGAGCTTGCAGACTAAATTATACAGATAAGGATTTGGAGGAGAAGCGAACGATTGGACTGAAAGCACAAATTAGAGAACTGGTGATGGGAATTTGAGCATGGAAATAACTAGATAAATGGGAAGAGAGATGGGCTAAAAAGAAAGGTGCCAGGAACAGGACAGGAAATACGCCGCCACCGGGTGGAGGGACAGGAGCTGCAGAACATTTCCCTCTGAGAGAAGTACAGAATGGAGGGTATGTACATGTGCCATGGAGCAGGGCTGATTTGGCAGCATTCATTAATGATTTTACTCAGCTGAGGGGGGAACCTGCTGACTGGTACAAACAATTAGATCGATTTGCCAAGATCTCAAAGGTACTATAGATTGATTTGAATACCTTGTTTGATATAGTGGTCCCGGCAGATTTGTGGGATGCATGTAAAATTGCCATTGAGTGGCCGACCACAGACCACATAGAGATTCAGTAAATAATGGTCCTTCACTTGATGTAATGAGGAAATATGAGCAGGGGATTACCTGGTTACAATCGAAGGTATCGCCCCAAACTGTTGATTGGCTTACGATTGATCGCACTACTCAAGATCCGAAAGAGTCAGTACATAACTATTATCATCGATTGTTAGTGGCTTTTAAACCGCATAGTGGTCTGGACACTATTGAGCAGAAAGATATGGGACAGTTTGTCTCAAAGTTTGTGTTGGGATTAAGATCTGATATTAGCTTGATGATACAGACGCATTAGATATGTTGGCAAAATAAAAAAATGGACGAAATTCTGCGGTATGCAAAATACTGTAGCGATCAGGTGGAATCGACACAAAAGAAATTGAAAGACAAGTTGATGTTGGTGCAGTTGAGGAATGCCGAAAGGCCCGATCAGATGCAAAGCATTGGAGGAGGAATGGGTCGAGGCAGAGGAGGTGGTAGAGGAATGGGTCAACAGATGGTGACCCAACCTGGTCAAGGAAGGGGAAGGGGCAAGGACATGAGTACAAGTGAGTGGGTGGCACAACAAAAGAAAGTCACTGCATGCCATTGTTGTCACAGGACTGGGCATTGGAAGCGCGAGTGTCGATTGAATCCAGCTAATCAATTACAGAATGAGGGAGAGGGATAAATGTCCGAGACTTTGAATACCGTGACTAGACCTTTGTCCATGTATGGAGGATATGAGCCGCAAGTTCAAATACCTAGACCTCCACGAATACCTATGCATAATCAGACACATCATCAGATGCCTTACTTTGAAATACAAGACAGATTTGTCAGACTCAGGATTCTCAGGAACGTCAAGGGGGGTACAGGAAGGATGCACTTTGGGTGCCAGTCTGGAAGTAGATCAGAGTGGACCGTTTGTAGATGCAGAAGTAAATGGATATCCTGTCACCTTCTTGTTAGACACTGGAGCTGCGCGCTCTACAGTAAGAACAGAAGTGGTTCCAAATTGATCCCTTTCAGGACAATCGATTCAAGTAGTGGGAGTCAGTAATCAGAAAATGACTAATCCATTGACAAATGAGTTACCTGTGAGAATAGGGCCGTTCCAAGATAGACATCAATTCATAGTGTGCAATACAAGTCCAGTCTGTCTATCAGGGCGAGACCTTCTATGTAAACTAAATTGTATCATATCGTGCACTCCGAGAGGTGTGGAGTTGCAGACCTGTGATGATGATGCTGATTTCAAAATGGCTAATATGAGCATGTGCGCAGAAATGTTTGTGGTCCTCACCATTGAGGAATTACCGCATGACTTGAGAGACTCAGTTTCCTCAAAAGTATGGGATTTCACAGGTGAAGAGATTGGTCTGATCCGAGGAGTTGATCCTGTTAAGGTACAGGTCAAACCAAATGCCGAATTTCCACGAACGCCGCAGTATAAATTGTCTCCCGAAACTGTGGCTGGTTAAGACCAGTTATTGAGTCCATGATTGCACAAGGCATTCTCAAGGAAATTCGAGGAAGTCCCTGTAACTCACCTATCATGGGACTGCAGAAACCTAGTGGGAAGTACAGAATAGTGCACAATCTACGCAGGGTTAATGATATTGTGATCCCATGTCGTCCTGTGGTACTGAATCCAGCTGTTATTCTATTCCAGATACCAACTGATAGCACTTTCGGCCTTTCCTTCTTCTCCCCCTATTCCTTTACATCATGTACACTCACTTGGTATTCTCTCCTCCTCCTTGCCTCACTCGCTACCAACCTCTCTCAACTCCTCCTCCTTCTCTTGCCCCACTACATCAACTCGGGTTTCCCGTCCCCCTCCTCTTCCCACTGTAGCTTCTGCCTATTTACTTAATACCCGGTCTGCAGTCAAACACCAGACAGCACTCTTTCATCTTTTGACTACTGACTCTCCTGATTTTTTATTTCTGACTGAAACCTGGTTCACTGCTGACTCTCTCCCTGATCTTTTAGCCATCCTCCCTGACACCTACTATGCCCTCCGAGCGGATCGCTCGGATGGTAGGGCCGGTGGAGGGGTGGCGATGATCGTCCGGTCGACACTTAAATTTCAACTTCTCTCTCACCCCCTCATATCCAACGTGGACTACCTTGTGGCCCGCTCCCTTAATCTGCCCTCTCCTCTTACTGTTGTTCTTGTTTACCGTCCCCCCCAATCGATGCCTTCTTTCGTAGCATCTATTCAGGATCTTCTAGCCACCTTGGTGGTTAACAACTCCTCTGTTTTATTGCTCGGAGATTTCAACTTTTGGCCAGGAGATCCTAAGGAAGATCTCCTCTCCAAAGACTTTTCAGCCACTCTCCACTGCTTGAATCTCTCCTCCCATGTCACAGCCTCTACCCATGTACAAGGTCATATCCTTGACCAAATTTGGTCTTCTCGTCCCCTCGCTTCACCTCCTTCTGTTTCTCCTTGTGTTTGGTCGGATCACTATATTATTTCCTTTTCTATTCACTTGGGTGTGGTTGACAAGCCCTCTTTTCCCAAGAATCTTCTCGCCCGCAACTGGAATCAGACCGACCTTGATTCCCTTTCACTTTCTTTGGTTTCCTCTGCTCCTGATCTCACTAACCTCCCCCTTGAGTCCCAGGCTAACGCCATCAGTACATGGCTCTCCTCCTCGTGCGATCGAGTGGCCCCGCAAAAAAAATCAAGGCGGTTCGCCCTTACGACGCGCACAAATGGTTTTCCCCTGAGCTCAAAGCTTTAAAACTTGAGCTCAGGCGGTCGGAACGTCTCTGGAGACGGCAGTATTCTCCCCCTTTGCGTGCTAAATACAAATCTCTCCTCACTGACTACAAACAAGCTATCCTTGTGGCCAAAACTTCTTATTTCACTGAGAGAGTAGCTCTCTCAGCAAACAAATCCCGTGAAATTTTTTCTCTGGTTCACAATCTGGCCACTTCTGATCGTTCTTCCCTCGGTTTGGTCCCCTCTCAGTCCCTCTGTTTGTCACTCAATGACTTTTTCATAGACAAGATTGTGAAGATCAAAGCTAACATTCCTACCGTACCCCAACCCACCCCATGTGCCCTGCTACTTCCCCGCTTTCTTCCCTCACCACTTTCCCTCCTATTTCTCTTGAGCTATTCCATAACTACCTGCTCAAGGTTAAATCTGGTTCCCCGACAGATTGCGCCCCGGCGCGTATCCTTAAAACTCTTTTCAATGATTCTCCTGTTCCCCCACTCATTCTACTTAATTCTTCTTTGGCCTCTGGGTCTGTTCCTTTATCATTTAAATCTGCCGTCGTTCTCCCCATTCTAAAAAAACCTGGTCTGGATCCCTCCCTGCTCATTTCCGACCCATTTCCCTTCTTCCCTATTTAGCTAAAATCCTCGAGACCCATGTCACCTCTTGCCTCTCCGCGTATATCGAGGATAATGGCCTTCTCGCTTCCCATCAGGCGGGGTTTCGCTCAGGTCATTCAACGGAGGCAGTGGTTCTCGCGGTCTTGGATGAACTCAAGGGGAAGGCTGATTCCAACCTCCCCCAAGCCCTGGTCCTTCTCGATCTGTCCGCTGCGTTTGACACGGTTGATCATTCCATTCTTCTTGCCCGTGTCAGCGCAGCGGGCATTCGGGGTGCGGCCTTCTCCTGGCTGGCATCCTTCCTTCGGGATAGGTACCAGGCGGTTCATCTTTCCGGCTTCTCTGCCCCCCCGTTCGGTCACTTGTGGTGTTCCCCAGGGTTCTTCTCTCTCCCCTCTTCTTTTTAATCTTTATATCTGTCCCCTTGTCACTTCACTTCTCGAGCTGGGGGTCTCTGTGTATAACTACGCAGATGACCTCCAGCTCGTCTTTGATCTTTCCCCCTCCCCTGACTCTCTTCCTAAGTTCAGTTCCACCTTAATCTTCATTTCTGAGTGGATGAGCGCCAACCATCTTAAGCTCAACCCCGATAAGATGGAACTTGTTCTCACGGGTGGTTCATCTAACCCCTGGTCCCCAGCACATTGGCCCCTTTCCTTCGGTCCCCCTCCCACGCCCTCCCCCTCTGTTCGCACCCTTGGCATTATAGTCAGTTCTGACTTAACAATGCATAGTCAGATTAGTTCTGTTGTGTCTTCCTGCTTTCTTTCCCTTCGTCTCATCAGGAAAATCTCTCGTTTTTTCACTACGGAGGCACTTAAAACCATAGTCCTGGCTTTAGTCATCTCTCGCCTCGACTATGGGAATGGCCTGTACGTGGGCATTCCTGCCTACGAGTCTCGACGTTTACAGGCCATTCAAAATCAAGCTGCCCGCCTTATTTTCTCCCTTCCCAAATTTTCTCACATTACTCCCGTCCTTAAATCTCTTCACTGGCTCCCTATTCGTTTCAGATCTCTTTTCAAATTAGCTTGCTTCGCTTTTCGAGCTCACTCCCGCTCTGCCCCTCCCTACATCACCTCCCTTATTTCATCCCACGTCACTAGTCGAACCCTCCGCTCTTCTTCTCTTTCTCTTCTGCACATCCCCCGTTTTCGTAAACTCAGAACTGGCGGCACTCGCCTCTCCGTTTTGGCCCCCCAGTTCTGGAACACCCTTCCACTTCATATTCGTTCCATCCCCATTTATTCCCACTTTCGAAAAGCTCTTAAAACTTTTCTTTTCACCCAGGCCTTTTCTTCATAAGCCCCCGGATCCCTTCTGTGAGCTCTGACCAGGTCCCCAGCGCCAGGAAGCCGCTTGGCCGCAGTGCGCTTTATTAAATATTTTTTTTCATTTCATTTCAGAATTGTTTACAGTTATAGATCTATGTCAGGCATTTTTCTCCATACCATTGCATGAAGAGAGACTGTATTTATTTGCATTTTGGATGGGCGACCGTGTCTTAACATGGTGTAGAATCCCTCAAGGGTATACAGAAAGCCCCTCCATCTTTAGTCAGTGTTTGAAAAATAATCCTAAAGGGCTGGTGATGCCTCAGAGGTCAGTCCTGGTCCAATACATTGACGACATCCTGGTCGCTTCTGAAACCGAAGATGCTTGCAGGATTGACACTGTGGCTTTGTTGAATCATTTGGCAGAGAATGGACACAAAGTGTCCCAAAACAAACTCCAGTATTGTTTGAGTGAAGTACAGTATTTAGGTCACCGGATTGAGAAAGGAAAACGAAGGGTGTCACCGGATCATATAGAGGTGATCCTGCAAATGGGAACTCCGAAAACACAAAAAGAAGTCTGCAGGTTTTTGGGAATGGTCGGCTACTGTCGACAATGGATCTCAAACTTTTCTTTGCAAGCAAAGCCACTGTTGAGACTGACTCGGAAGGACATTAGTGAACCGGTACCATGGGATGAAGAATGCTTGAGAGCCTTCCGTGAACTGAGAGAAAGCATATATCTTGCTCCAGTTCTTGGAATGCCAGACTATAACAAAGTGTTTTTGTTCTTCTTCTGCGAGAAGGAGGGATGTGCATTAGCAGTCCTTATACAGACACATGGGGGTGCCCGTAGACCAGTGGCTTACTTTTCAGATACATTAGATCCAGTAGTTCCTGAGTTGCCCGGATGTCTCAAATCTGTTGCTGCAACAGGTGTGAGCATTGAGAGATGTGAAAGCACAGTGATGGGTCATTCACTTATTGTTTATGTGCCACATTCAGTAGAACTGTTGATGACAAGAACAAAGACACAATATCTAACGAATAATAGACTAACTAAGTGTGAGCAGGGTTTTTTGGCTTCTGAAAATGTCACTTTGAAACGTTGTACCACTTTGAACCCTGCTACATTGTTACGCATTCCGCAAGAGGAAGGAGATGAGGATTGTGGAGAGCATGACAGCCTCGATGTTACTGAACTATCTACCAAACCCAGACCTGACATTGTTGATAAACTTTTGCCCGAATCTGATTTGATTCTTTTTGTTGACGGTTCATGCTTAAAAGACAATGAAGGGTACTTGAGAGCAGCGTTTGCTGTGTGCACCATAATGGGAGTGGTGGAAGCCGCCTGTTTGAATAGAGTGTACTCTGCTCAGGTAGCCAAAATTATTGCTCTGATACGTGCCTGTACCATCTCGAATGGAGTCCAAGAGATGATCTATATGGACAGCCAATATGGGTTTGGAGTGGTTCATGACTTTGTCCATTTATGGTCACAGAGGGGATTTTTAACGTCTTCAGGGTCCTCAAATCCGTAATGGAGAATATGTGCACCAACTATTGGACGCCTTGCAGAAACCCAAAGAGATTGCTGTAGTGAAATGTGCTGCTCATGGGAGGGGGGAGGACCTTGTTACAAAGGGAAACAACTATGCAGACGAAGTAGCTCGTTTTTGTGCTATACATGCTTGTGTTTTCAATGGAGAATATATAGGAGAGAGCACAGAGGAGACCGAGCTCAGCATGATGTTGGCTGTAGCTGATACCTGGGATGAGGTGAAGTGGTTGCAAGATGAGGTTTCAGAGGAAGAAGCTGCTTCATGGGTTAGAGCAGGCTGCGAAATGAGAGAAGATGGCATTTGGGTATCAACAGATGACAGAGCAGTATTACCCAATTGTCTATTGAGCCCGCTGGCAAAACAGATTCACGGAACGGTTCATCTGGGCAGAGATGCCATGGTGCGAGTGTTCAGGCAAACGTGGTTTAATCCACGATTTCGTGTGAATGCTGAAGAAGTGTGTCACAGGTGTGTTACGTGTCAGCAAATGAACGTCAGAAAGAAAACTGTGGTTGCGATGAGTCACATTGGAAGATCAGGAGGCCCTTTCAATAGTATACAATTGGATTTTATTGAAATGCCAAGATGAATCAGGTTGAGATATGTTTTGGTGGTGGTGTGTATATTTTCGCTTTGGGTGGAGGCCTAACCAACTAGGTGATGTGATAGCCTCACAGTAGCAAAATTGCTCTTAAGAGAACGGATACCGAGGTATGGATTTCCGACCTCTGTGGAGACAGATAGAGGAACACACTTCCATAGCGAACTCATGAAATTGCTGTATGCCGCCTTGAATATTGATCAGAGGTTGCATTGTAGCTACAGGCCTGAAGCATCTGGTCTTGTGGAGCAGGTAAATGGCACAATCAAAATGAGAGTGGCTAAGGTTTGCTCGTCGACTGCATTGAAATGGCCAAACGCATTGCCATTAGGCCTAATGAGTCTGCCTAGCACTCCTGACAGGAGGACAGGCCTCTCCCCCCATGAGATATTAACTGGAAGAGCTATGCGATTACCTATGATGCCAGCTACAGCATCAATAAACATCACAGATGATTTGGTGTTGGATTATTGTAGAGGACTGGCTGATGTGGTTAATTCTGTATCTCACCAGGTTGAGGCTGCGATTGCATCCACCTCGAGAGACCTGCTGCATGATCTTAACCCTGGTGACTGGGTGCTGGTTCGAAAGCACGTGAGGAAGAGCTGCCTTGATGCTCGTTGGAGAGGACCATATCAGGTGATATTGGTCACAAGTACTGCTGTAAAGTGTGGGGGATTACCAAATTGGATCCACGCTTCACATACTCGCCTAGTTCCAGTGCCCGTGGCAGAAACGACGTTCCTTGTTCCAAGAAGAATAACTGAAAATGCAACACAAAGTGAAGGAACAGATCAAGTCGTGAATGGTGCTGATGAAGCTGAACAGTCAACTGAGCAGGAAAAAAGAGAGCACACTGCCTCAGAGCTGAGTACAGAACCTGAGATCGACGAGATTGCAGATGTGCACTTTGAACCAGACCTGAATGAACGGCCTGGCGTGGAATGATCAAACCAAGAGGAAATGAGGAGCACAGATGCCAGAGCAGAGAAGTGGCCTGCAAGAAAGGAACGGCTGAATTTAAGGCTTGCATCCTGAAACAAATCTTGCTCCATTTCCTGAAACGTCTGAATCTGATCAAAGTGAAACAGAAGAAGGATCAGATGGTCTAAGACGATCCAGAAGAAAGAGGATATCATCTCAAAAGTATACATCTCCTGAGTGGACGTATCTGGTTGCAGAGTCCAAAGAATTCCGGGAGATTGGGGACTGGAACAGTGAGCTACGGAGGGGACACCCTCTCGATTGATATTCAGTTACTTGTCCCCGGAGTAGAAGCCTTTGGAACCCTAACGCTGACAGTCCTTAATCCACCTAGGCTGAGTGGTTTGAGAATTTTGATGCTCAATCAGGTTGTTTTCCCTTCATTTGGTCGACAGCTCACCGCACAAGAATTGGGAGAAATCCGTGCAGAGATTTTGCAACTCGTCCTTACCATACTTGGCCCGAATGTCATTACAGATGAAGCTTGAACTGTGACCGAAGAACGCATTAGGCTTCAGAAAGTAGATAACCTAGCTCCAAGTGGAAGAAGATTTAAAATTAGGGCCTTTCAAATAGAAGAAGAACTGAGGGTTAGGGCTGACTACATCTCTTCAATAGGTTTAGTATTAATGGACTGAATATTGCAATAATCGAACAGAAAGAGCAAATGAAAGAGACACTGTGAACAATAGTATAAGCAAAGAAACGTGAAAGAAGAGACTTCATCGTTTCTTTTGTGCTTCACAATCGAATAGTGAAAACATGGCTTCTGAAAATTTAGGACGCAAACAAAAATGCATAATTGGTACCCTTATTGTAGTAGTGCTTATTGTCATAACTGTGGTGATTGTTACCTCTTTGGTTGAGTCTCAAGATGCTGACAAGAATGGGGAACAGACTAAATTTACCACACCCGTCTCAGATTTAGAAGAGGGTCCATCCATAAAGGATAGAGAGATGATCAAAGAAACTAGTCGAAGATTACATGTAGATTTGTCAAAAGGTGATTTCACGCTGAATGCACATGCTTGTTTATTGTATGAGTATGTAGACACAATGGAAGCGAAAGACTGTTATGTGTGTATGCAACTACCAGCATCAGTAGAAGAAGGTATTCAATACCATCATTTGCCTTTGATCTATTGGATTACATGTAGTGTGTTGTTGAGCATGTTTTATAGCATGGCACACTTTGAGTTCTATTTCTCAAATTATGATGTAGTACTCTCCGAGGTCCCAGTTCTTAAGTACATGAACAAATATGATTATTATAAGCAGGTAGAGCGAATGCCTACATTTTTTGTGCCTACCATTACTTTAGATACATCTTGCGCCCACAGACATAATTTGACTTGCATGTAAACGGATGTTGAAAAGAAGTTTGTAGATCAGATAGAATATCGGCATAGGCAGACCTTATTTAGACCAGATCCTAAGCATAAGTTTATCCATGGACCAAAGAAGAATTAGATCATAAGGCAAAAGGGAGTTCTGGACCAATAGCTTTAGACTTCCAGCAGAGAGGGAAGCTGTGCATTAGACACCCGTCAACATATTATGACAAGATCTTCGCAGGTGAGAGTGATTGTGAACACATTTGCCTGATTGACGAATCAATTAGAAAAGCGCTATTGGATAAGTTAACCATAGTGCCCAATGTGTATTTCGTGTGTTAAGAACGCCTTCGTGAAGTTGCCCAAGAATTGGTATGGTACGTGTTATTTGGCTGTAGTATTTCCCAAAATTTTCCATGTGGATGATTTATGGCCCTTGGAAGGGAAAGGTCCTCACAGAGGAAAACGTGGTGTGAATGCAGGAGAAATCATTGGTGATGTGTTTGGAGCTATGATACCCAGTATGGGTGTGATTTTTTTTTTTTTTTTTTAAATCTTTATTTACGTCAATATGGTACACAGATATTCAGCCGACATCCCGGAGGTCCGGCAGCACGATGAGAGCAATACGTAGGTCGGTCCATGTCCGTACATCAGGAGTAACAAAGGTTTAGTTTTAATGTAAACCAAAAAATAAAAACACAAGCAAGGCAAAGCATACAATAAGCATGCGCTAGTTCTAAGCCGGGGCGAGGTCCCACTCCCATCAGCGGAGCAGTACACCACGCCAAAGAAGTGAGGGGAAAGCAGGGGTACTGACTCCAGGTTATGAACAGTTTTACGTATATAGTTGGGAGTAGAGCTAGGGGGAAAGGTGCACATCGAGCATCTCATTAACCGGGGGCACACAAATATCTCCCCTATAATGGTTCCATCGCCCCCATATCTTATGCCACTTCTTAGGGCGACCTCGGGCACTGTACACCGTTTTCTCCCGGAACATGCCCTAGTCCATATTTTCCATCCATGTCACCAAGGTGGGAGGTCTGTGGGATCCCCACAGCTGCGTAATATCTCGCTTTGCCACCATATTCCCCAGGGTCACCCATTGGGTCTGAGCAGCATCATAGTCAGTGGGACCCCAAACATTCAATAGGCATCGTCTCGCCTCCGGGAAGAGTGCGATACCCGTAACCTCCTTCATAACATCATGAATTTGTTTCCAGAACTCTACAATCTCCCCACACTCCCAAATAATGTGTAGAAAGGTGCCCAGCATCCCACAGCCTCTCTTGCATAAGCCATCATCAGAGAAACCCATATGAATCAGGCGGGGCCCCGTGACATAAGCCCTGTGAAGTATCTTAAGCTGCACCAGCCGCAGTCTAGCCGGGATCGCAACCTCCTTCGGAGAGGAGATGGCATATTGCCAGTCCTCATCGTCCAGTTCGAGACCATCCCTAGTCCATTGTTCTCGCACATCAAGGAGGAGGTCGGTCCGAACATTTACAAGCTTCTTGTAGATTAAGGAGATTGTACTCTCCAGCATAGGACCATCCAGAATCCGATCCTCCAAAGGAGAAGACTCAGGCACGACCTCCCCCTCGGCACAGACAGATAGTAGAGCATGACGCACCTGGGCATATCGAAAGTATTCGGTACCCCCTAGTTCGTACTCCGTCTGCAGCATCTCAAACTATTTCACCTTACCCTTAATCAGCAAATCCCCAACTCTAGAAATCCCGATTAGGTCCCACTTCTCAAACCCTTTCGTGTGCCATAATTTCCCTAGTATATCGGATTCGAAAAGCGGAGTAACCTGGATAAGTCTGCCCTTCCAGCCCAACGAGTTTGTAACCGCCTTCCACACATGCACTGCCGTCTTGGTTGGCCCTGTGAGGGACCCATCCAATGATTTGGAATACAGCGCCCTAAGATAATTACCCCCGCGCAACAACCACTGATCCATAGCAAACCCAGGGTTCAACGCCGGACGGTAAACACCGTGGTTAATCGCTCCCAATTGGGTAGCCCAATAATATCTTCTGATGTCAGGGAGTGCTATCCCCCCGTCATACAATGGAAGGGTCAACTTTGCTATAGCTATACGCGGTCGACCGTCCCATAACAGCGAGCGCTGGAGGCTCTCCACCTCACGAAAATAACAGGCAGGAACTAACTCTAGGGTGTTCTGTAAGGTGTAGAGAAATCGGGGAAGAGACATCATTTTAAACAATGCGGCGCGGCCTTGGAGGGAGAGCGGTAGCCGCCTCCAACCCGCAACGTCCCGTCTCAAGCGTGACAACGGAGGGAGTAGGTTCTTCTCGTATCGGACAGAGGGATCGGTGGAAACATATATCCCCAAGTACAGAAAGCCCCGCTGGGCGATCTGGATGGAGCAATTCCGCGGGACTGTGGGGGTGGCTCCACTGAGGACATATAGATGCGACTTTCCCCAATTAATGGTGAGACCCGAGTTTCTACCAAAAGAGTTCAAAACGTCACAGACCACTATGAGGGATTTCCTAGGTGATGTCAAGTACAACACAATGTCGTCTGCATACAAAGAAATGCGGTCCTCGTGGTCCGGCGACCATCGGATCCCTTTTATGTCTGGCTGCCATCTAATCCATGCCGCCAGTGGCTCAAGGGCGAGGGCAAACAATAGTGGCGACAGAGGACACCCCTGCCGGGTGCCCCTCCCAAGCTCGAACGGAGATGACGCCCTACCGTTCACCGCAATTTTAGCCAACGGTTCCTCATAAAGTAGCCTAATCCAGCCTATAAAACCCGGGCCGAAGCCGAATTTTGTGAGCACTGCCCACAGATACGGCCATTCCACAGTGTCGAAAGCCATCGTGGCATCAAGTGACACCAAGATGGCCGACTCCCGGAGCGTCCCAACCCTCGCGAGCACGCCATGGAGTCGCCTGAGGTTCAATGCAGTGTTGCGGTGTGGGATAAACCCGGATTGGTCCGGATGGATCAAGTCCTCAATGACCCTGATCAAACGGTTAGCCAACAGTTTGGCGAGGATTTTTGGCTCAGCGTTGAGTAGGGAGATCGGCCTATACGATCCGCATCTGTTCCGGGGCTTGCCATCTTTATGTATAACCACTATTGTCGCCAGACGTTGGTCAAATGGGAGACGCCCCTGCTCCCGCGCCTCTACAAACATATCTCGCAAATACGGAGCAATCTTATCCGGCTTGAGTTTATACAACTCAATCGGCAAGCCATTCGGGCCCGAGGCCTTGCCCGGGTGTAGCGAACGGATAGCGACTGCAACCTCATCCGCGGTGATGGCACCATCAAGGTCCTCCCTGTCGACGTCGGATAGACAAGGCAGGGCAATGTCTCGCAGCAGTTCATGCGAGTCTTCCTCCAGCCTGTCCGACACAGACGTATAGACCATGCGGAAGTGGTCCGCGAAACACTGGACTATCCCATCGGGTTCTGTGACAATATCCCCGCCATCAGTCAGTATTTCTGGCACTACTCTATTCACTCGTTCTTTCCTGTCTAACCACGCTATTAATTTCCCAGCCTTGTCGCCCACATCATACAATCGCCCTTGTTGTTCCCTGCTAAGCACCTTAGCCGCGTTGGTCACCAGTGCTTTATATTCAGACTGTTTTAATCTCAACTTATGCAGTGTTTCCGCCGTAACCTCATCTTCCAGGACAGACTCTAATGCCACTATCTCAGCTTCGATCTGCGCCACCTCAGCATCTCTCCGACGTTTGACATCCGCTATCAAGGAGAGGGCCTCCCCTCTCAGTACTGTTTTAAACGCTTCCCACAAAGACACCGCGGAGGTAACCGAGCCAAGGTTCTCCGAAAAGTAGAGATCAACCACTTTCAGCAATGCGCTACGAGTCCTAGGGTCACGGAAATACCAGGGGTTAATCGGGGCAACCCTACCTGCCGCTCCACGGCCAAAATCCATACAAACCCACACCGGCGAATGATCGGAGATGCCCCTGGCCATGTGCCTAGCCTCGGACACCAAGGAAGCGTGGGCAGCCAAGGTGAGAACATAATCTATTCTAGAGAGACTGCCGTGTGCCCCAGAGTGAAAAGTGTACTGCCGATGAGCGGGGTGCAGCAGCCTCCAGCAGTCAACCAAACCCAGGCTATCAATAAAATCTGGGAGCCATCTCTGTGCCCCCCCGGGGTCCCTTGGCGGATGTCTGTCTAGTAATCCGGAACCAACTGCGTTAAAGTCACCACCCATTACCAACACGCCCTCGGGGAGATCCAACATAGCCCTCCCCAAGTCGGCAAATGTGGCGGTCTGCAGGCCAGGAGGGACATAAACAGAAACCAAAACCAGTGTCCTGCCCTCCCATCTCCCCGCAACCGCCACAAAGCGCCCCCTCTCATCGACAGTAGAAGAATCAATCTCAAACGGCAGCGAGGTCCTAACCAGTATTCCAGCCCCCCGGGATCCCGAGGAAAACCCAGAGTGCGCGATAAATTTATAACCCTTTCTATTGAGAGCATGACACGTGTTGCCAATCAGGTGCGTCTCCTGCAGCAAAACTATGTCAGGAGAGCACCTCTTCAGAGATTGCAAAACAATCCCCCGCTTAATACGATCCCCCAAGCCATTAACATTCCAACTAAGTATATTCAAACCCCTACCCCCCATCACAGAATGGCAAGAGACCCCCGCCCACCCCCGAGAGCAGCACACGAGACCTGCATTGCGATACCTTGCAAAATGAAGAACAACAACAAACACTCCAACAAACCCAAACCACCCCCCACCCTGCACCCCTGCATAAGCCTAAAAGCCCCCCCAACTTGCAGTGTGCCTGTCGCCCTGGCAGAAGCTAATCTACAAGAAGAAACCCCGTGGGAGGAAAGAGATCCCATTGTACCCTCGCCACCCCCGGACAATAGCTAGCAGTAAAAAACAAATCAGCGAACCACTGTCCCGTGCTTAGCCAGAATGTTCGATCACCAGAGTCCTCACTCTTTCGCGACATGGCCTCCTTCTGCTCCGCCAGCATGATCCCCGCTAGTCCGCCGCTGTGGCACTGTGTCGAGCCATTCCCCAACCTCGTCTGGCAAGTCAAATAAAAAGGTTCGTTCTTCGTACTCGACGCGCAACCTGGCTGGGAAGAGCATGGCATACTTCAGGCCCCTCCCACGTAGCCTCCTCTTGACCCCCAGGTAACTCTGCCGTTGCTTCTGCACCGCCTGGGTGAAGTCAGGATAAGAACTCACTGCAGTGTTCTGGAAAGTGACCGGTCCGGACCCTCGTGACGCCTGCAAGATGGCATCGCGGTCCCTAAAGTTGAAGATCCTGGCGATGATCGTCTCGGGGGGGCTTCCACCTTGGGCCTCCCGCCCGGGACTCGGTGGGCCCGCTCGACCGCAAAGAACTTGCTGAGGCCCTTAGGCGCCAAATGGTTAACCACCAAGTCCTCGACAAACAAGTCCGCTGATTGCTCCTCCGATTTCTCCGGAACACCAACAATGCGCACGTTATTGCGCCTCGCCCGGCCTTCAAAATCCTCCATCTTGCGGGCAATGAGGTCATTGGTAGCCCTCAGCGTGCGGACCTCTATTTGCAGATCAGAGACGTCCCCCGTGAGGCCAGTGGTTTTTTGGTCCAATGATTTGACTCTCTCATTAGTTTTCCCCAGGTCAGCGCGAAGCAAATTAACGTCAACTGAGATGGTGTCCACTTTGTGTGCCAGGGTCTCAAACTGTTGCCCAATAGAGGACTTCATCTCCTCAATGGCGCCCAGGATGTCTTGCAGTGTCAATTCCGGTGCGGGGACCGAGTCGTCTCTCGATGAGTCCTGTGGCTTCCCCGGTCCGCTTGGCGATCCCTTTTGCTGGGCATAGCGATCCATATTGTTGGTTTGGGTGTAGCCCCCCCCGCCTGGTATTCTTGGGCTTCTGTTTGTCGGCTTCCGATTTGGTCGACAGCCTCAACCCCGGAACAGTCAGCGTCGAAAAACAGGCCGCTCAGCCACGCAATTGGCACGAGGTCCGCTGGATCCGGGACCCCGATGCAAGCCCATGCATGTGCAGGCCGAGCTACAAGCAACTGCTGTCCAAGACACTCGCGGGCCGAGGCACGTAGTTGTATAAGAAAACGAAAGTGAAAGTGTAAACAGGCCCCATCTGATGGTCCAGCCCACACACGGCCGCTGTTGTTCAATTAGTGTCCGGGCCCGTGCCAACGCGAGACCCGGGCACCTCCCGGGGGATAGGCCGCGAACTTCCACTTGGCACAACTTCGGTCAGCAGTGGTTCATCTCCAATATTCCGGATATTTGACACAGGATTTTGTCAGGATAATTGCTGGAGGGAACGAGGGTTGCGGGAGCTCTGTGCTCACGCGGCCATTTTGGTCCCGCGCTAGGCTCCTCCCATGGGTGTGATTTTAAATGATGTGAAAATCAGAAAGTTGGCAACGTTAGTAGATAAACTCTCTGTGAATACACCCCAAATTCTATTGTTAGTTGATGGGGAGATGGTCTCGATAAGGGCTATGGTTCTTCAAAATCGTCTTGCTTTAGACGTGTTACTAGCAAAGGCCGGAGGAGTCTGTCAATTACTGAGAGTTCAACAGTGCTGCACTTATATACCTGACAACAGTCGGAATATAAGGAAATATATTAATAATATCTCAGATATTCATCAAGAGTTATGTAATCTGGATGCTGAAGGACTCTGGGACCAAATTGGTAAGGGATTTGGAAAGAGCTGGTTTGGAAGTTTGGGGCAGGGAATAATGTGATACATTTTGAAACCCATCATAATAGCTGTCATTTGTATAATTGCCCTACTAAGAGCCATGAAAGCGTACAAATGGCAAAGGGCATGATACCAGGAGAATGTGTTGAAAAAGCAAGAACAGCAACTGGAACGACTGCAGGACAGTCATTATCAGCACCTTAAGGGATTAGAAAGATTCAGACAGGGACGGCAAGCTACAGCTTCTGTTTAGGTCGGTCTTTTCTACAAGGAGAAGAACTGTGAGAGAATAGTTGAATGGTGTTATGACACTAGTCATAAGAAGGGGGAACTGATAGAGCGCTGGCTGCACCATACTCATGATTAAGACGCACTCATGTGTATTTTATAGTTTGCAGTGTTTTATGATTATTCAGATGTATTTAGTTTAACCATTTAAATATTTATCGTAGAGGATACATTTAAGTAGGACCATGTATGCATTGTAAGTCCTGAATCTATAAGGTACAGGATGATATTATATTCATATAATGTAATTGAGTTTAGTTTAAGTTGCCCGAGTCTACGCCCGAAATCGCAGATTGTTTATAGTTTTACATCTCCTGGTCCTTCGAGAAATAAATAATTAAATGCATGTTGTGTTAAAAAACAGAGTGTTCTCATCCTACTGCAGGTGCCGGAATGCAAACTCATTATTTTCAGATTGAAAGAGATACCCGGAATGACTTTGAAGATGGCTCAAAGGCGAGAAGGGAGGATGCCTTCCGTGTCTTGCCTATCTGGGAACCAAGCTCATCCGAACAAAGAAGGTTCATCATGCCCCTGGCTGGAAAATCACCACACAGATAAAGATGCAATGGAAATGTTATGATGACGTATTATCAATCGAACCCCATTTTTTGTATGATGTGCAGGGACAGTGAAACCAGACTTCTACTAGCTTTCGGAGGAGAAGGAGCATCTTAGAGCGAGCTCCAAAGCCTTAAGCTAATAAACCCATTTGATGTGAGTACTTCTTAGGAAGTCAACACGTGCTGACACCTTTGGGAAATGATGGAAGAGAATTAGGTAGGATCTCCATTTATAACAGTGTAGGGAAAGCTTTTGTTTCTTCCTAACGGAAAAAGATCTGGACTCCGCATCTATTCTTTGTTGTATTCTGATTTTGGAGTTCATTATTTTATGCCTTTTGTGTCGAATAACCTATATCCGTAGACTCGGCTCTGTATTGATCTTTCTATATCTATATACTTTGATTCTCCGCTGTGTCTACATCCAATTGTTTTTGGCCTTATAATAAATCAACAAAACTGAAGTTCGATATCTGTGGTCCTTTAAGGCATGTATATATTGAAAGTATAATCCTGAATTGTTTTGCTCCCCTCAACTACTTTTAGTAGGTAAATAAAAGACCATCGCACCAATCTAGTAGGAAAGATAAGGGGTGCCAGTTGCAGGGATGTAGATTCTTATAGCCCGACACCCAGGACATATTGTTTGGGGACAAGGACAACAAGTTTTAATGTGTATTTTGTACTTGGGACAAGCAGGCCCAACCCTCTGCAGCACACACCCTTTGGCTGCCAGTTTGCAGTACCCCATCAAGGATCAGGGAAGGGCACTGCCTGCAGTTAAGTTAATATTTGTGTGCATATGTTAATGCTGTTCAAACTTGTATTTATGGTTCATTAATTGAAAGCCTTTATTATTAGAGTGAGCGCTCTCGGTAAATGTAAGTTCTGACTGCACTACTGACAGTGGTTCCAGTATAAAAATGTGTGCAAACGGTTTCAAAGTTTAGCAATATGAGGCTATGCATAATGCTCCCAGAATGCTCTCTGATTAGATGCAAATATTTGCAGAAGCTTGAAAGCAAGATTAATGATTCTTTGCTTTCAATATAAAATGTTACTAAAAAATGAAAGTAGGAAACTTTTTTTCTTTGCTAAACTGCTGTCAAATTTCAGGTACCATTTCTTTGCAGCATCATTTAGTAAAATGTGTTGATGCATGCTAGTATTTCCCCAAAATATTCATATTAGAAAAATCAGTGTAACCAGTTTCAATAAGATTTTGGGAAACATAAATAAACAAGCATTGGCAAAGCCAATAGGTCTGAAATGGTGGTCAGCTTTTTAGTTTTCGCAATACGTGACTTGTGTTGGCATGGTTTTTGTAAAACCTTATTGATGTGAGAGCTGCTGGACCCTCACCATTATAACAAACATTGGCAAACGCAAAAATGGTTCTGGTCTCAAAAAAGCACACACTGCGACATTAGTTACTGGCACTGAACAAAACTAATTTGTGTGCCGATATGCTCCTTGTGAAAGAGCAGAATGCTGTCACTCACCGTGAAGCCAGCCGATAAAGAGAGAGAGAGAGAGAGAGAGAGAAAATTTTAATAAATACAAAAGGTCATGGTCAACGCCAGACCAAACTAGGGGCCCAATTATTAAAGAAAGTCTCAAAGGTGCACCCTTGGTATATGTCCTTGCATTAAGGGCAGCAATATGGCTTTCGTGAATTCACAAGAATTTACAGCAGTAGGTCAAGAGATATTACTCCTAGAAAATATTTGTGAACTGCATTTTAGCATGAGCAAATATGCATGTGTAGATTTGCTCATGCGAAAACCTGAGTGTTTGCAAGTTTATTTTCCCTCCAACCACTTTTTTCCCATTTCTGGAAGAAGGTTTACTTCTGCCATTGTCAGGAGTACATTTCCAACATTTCTCAGTATTGGAAAAGATTAGAGAAGAGTTGTTGAAAACCTTTAAAACATGCAAGTTAGTAGGTTCGCACAGACTCAAAAGGACATTCCAACCCGTGAACTATTGTTTAACACTACCTTTGGTCCCAGTATGTAGATCTGCGGAAACGTAGCAACATAAAGGGATTGCTAGTATTCAAACACTACTATGGTATGAGCCCTGGCATAATCAGAGAGGCTATATGAGAGCTCTTATATAATGAGATTGCTGCCATAATTTATCGCCGCACAACATGGCACCAATGGGACAAGTGGATTTTGTTACAGGACAAGTAGATTTATGAAGCAACCTGCCCCATGGACAAGTAGATATTTTAATAAATTCCACACCCCTGCAGTTGGCGTTATCACACTATTATGCTCTCATGTTCACAAGGATTATATTAGGCTAGATATTGGCCGGAATTCGCAAAACTGTGGCTGGACAGGATCCCATTCTTCGCTGAATTACTGTAGTTGCAATTAGTGTGTCCTGCAGTTCTCACCAGGGATGATATACTAGCAACGGACAGCACCAACAGCGGGAAGTTGCTATACTTACTTGACCTAAACAAGCATTTGCAATGCAATAGGTCTCGCATTTGCGAGAGTTTAAGTTATTAGCATTGTAATTGACAGTGCCTTTTATTTAGATTTTAAAACCCAAAACATAAATAAAAGGCATTGTCATTTACAATGGTAATAGATTAAACTCACGTGAATGTGAGACCCATTGCATTTCGAAGGCTTTTTCCCTAAAGGCATTGTGTCCCTTTTGTGCTAAAGATCATTCTTCCGTGTCTAGCAAAAGTTGGCTCCTTTCATAGGGCTTCCTACGTTGTACAAGCAACACAAACGGCATCCAGAACTCAACATTTGAGAACAGATATGAGATTTATGGCAAAAGATTCAAAGGAATTTAATTTCTGTATTAACTTACATCGAAGAGGAGGATGTTTAAGGAAAGAATACTAAAATAGTGCCATTGTTAGTTTAAAAAAAATCGTGAGTTTCTTGCCTGATACAAAGACTAGATACTTTTTTAAAACGTTCACCACCCCCACTTGATAATGATTTGTTTCATAGCTCTACTTATTACTACACTTTTGCGTTTGTAAATAAGAGGTATTGCTATTTTCTGATTAAATGGTCATCGCTGTACCATTGCGTTCAACTGATCGCTAATGTATAGCTTTTTCTTCAGATTTACGTGATTCTTTGAAGTCTATCTATCAAACAGCTTTTCATTTTATGCAACGTAGTCTTTCCTTTGTGTCGATGGTATTAGAGTTGCTATGGAGACGTGCAGCCGGAACCTGGGGCTGGCGTCAGGAGTTAGGGGAAGAATTAGTCTGGTGTACACCGGAAGTTGTTTGATTAAGAGCGGCGATCTAAACTCCGTGCATTGGAAGCAGGTTTACGGGCAGCCTCAGAAGAGAATTGACCGGGACGGGTGCCTGAGCCCTTTGGACGCGTAGAATGTTTTCCGGGCTGCAGGACCTGGGGGTAGCTAACGGAGAAGATCTTAAAGAGACCCTAACCAATTGCACAGAGCCACTGAAGGCCATCGAACAGTTTCAGGTACGGGACTTCTGGATAGCGGACATCCAAGTCTATTGGCCAACGCGTGAAGTTGTTGTGTGCACTGGTTATTGGACAGCTGATAGTAAATTTGCTACCTTTAGTTGTAGATGCGCGTTTTGGAAGGAGAAGGTATACAGGGACAATTCTTAAGCGAAGTTGTGAACATTGCATTATTTGTAAACTGGCACATGTCCAAAATCGCATGTATGAATCTGCTTCCATTTATTTATTCCCTAAAGTACGCCTCAGAAGGCAGTGTGCATTTAAAATAGAGAACGGCTGTTGAATTGCAGTTCATATCGGTAGTTCCCCGAATTGAAATCATATTTGTAGCAGAATTTCACAGTTACCCGCCGGATTAAACGCTGAATTCCGAGATATTTGGGTAGCTTTTAAGCCAGTGTTATGAATTTTAGCATAACCGATACAACCGTTAATCCTTGTGAGGTTTATAAAAGCGGTATCATTCAGTTGAGTGATAATCGCAGTGAGTTAGAAAGGCTACGTCCACCCTGTAAGAATGATCAGGTCATCAAAATCTCAAGTAGCTTTCTATTACCTGAGGAGGGTATTGTGGAGGTTTGTGTTGCTGAAGAGTTTCTGCTTACTCCTCATGGAAGGTTCCTTGTTGGTGATTCTATGATGAGGTAAGAGGATGTTTTGGAATGTAGAGTGGAATTCAGTTGGGAGCGGTGTGGTCAGTGGTCCTTGCCTGTGCGCTTAAGCACAATAACTGCAGTTTGCCTACCCTGCAGTTGTGGACTATCACTTCCCAAAAGTGGCGACGAGGATGGGATGAACAACTTTTGGTAAACATAGAGTGAATTACTCACCCCTAGCAGTTGCTATCAGTGAGCAACGGTGGCGCTGTTGGGTACGAGCTGCACGTCAGACATATTTGGCTTTTATAATGCTCTGTTGTGGGTGAGCATATGTTCTGTGAGTTATCTCCAGGACAGAGGTTGGTGGAATTTTTAAGTCCCCCCCTTGTCACAGACCAAATATCGCACTAGTGCATTCACTCAATACAATCATTGGTGGGGCCCATAACACCAACACTTTCACATTACTGATCTGCACTTACGGGAGAGATACGTTTTCCAAACGCTGACATGAAAGGAATACCTTTTGACCTAAAGAACATACATTAAATACCTTTATTAAACTCTGCTCTTCTAGATATTCCCTCCATTTAGTCGACAGATCAAATTAGTTGTTTTTGGATAATGGTGACTCAATCCTCTTATCTTATATTCAATCTCAATCTTTTCTCTATCAATGAACAGCCCAACACATTTGTTTGTTAAAATAATAATTTTGCTTATCTAATTAATTGCACATTTTTAGTAAATTGTTGAGCAAACCACGGAACATCATATTTACCTAATCTGACTATTAGTCGTCCTCTAAGTCAATCAAGTCGTGAAAATCTTTAATTCATCAGAATCGGTAGCAATTCAGTCTGTCAATGATTCAGGGAAACAGCTGTCCAGCAGTGTCACTGTCTTCTCCGTCAGCATAACGTCAGGAAAATAACCATCAGTTCGCACGTCTCAGAGTCGAAGTCGAAGAAATCTCTCCGTCAGCATCAGCATTAACTCACTATTCTACCATCTTTTATAATAAATTTAATGTTAAGATGTAACAAAATCAGTTTTAGGCAGTCCTGATTGGTGGGTTTGGGGTCGTTCGGTGAAGTTCTCACATAGTCTATTTGGTTATGTCATCACACTTGCTGGTTTCGGTTTAAAAGACAGTCCTTTGTTTAAAGTTCTGGCAATTCTCCCATCACGACCTTGATGGGTACATCTTGCATGGGGTTAGGATGAGGCCACTGTTGCTCGCAGTGGCGCAGGCGCACTTCACCCGACACCTCGTGGAATGGTGACTAGTCCCGTCATGTCAAAAGTCGGCCATCTTAACGTAGGCCCAATTGGTCAACTTAAGCAAAACAAACATAAAACATAATTAAAACATGGAAATAACTAATAAAATGTTTAACCCTCACTAATTCTCTTATGTGTATGTAATTATCTAGCATAATAGCAACATTCAAAGCGTTTATATTCACCAAACAATGTCATCTGGTGCGACTTACAAATACGTCACAAAAGCAACATATATCATGCAATATTCTAATTTTTGTAGCATTAGTATGCGTACGTATATTAGTTTACAAATTATTTTAGCCATGCAAAATGCAAATCCCACGTGTAATTCATACATTAGTAAGATTGATTAGGTACGACGTCAAACAGATTAATATTATTACAATTAATAGATTATTCTAATTAATATGAATCATGCAGAAATGGGGGGATATACAAAATTTTGTACTACCCGCTCCATCAATCCCCCCTTTGGTGATTATATCACCACACCATCAAAATTTTGTATCTATATTACGGAATTTCAAAGTGATTTCTTGCTTTTATTCATAATTCAGTTTCCCCTGTCTCTTCTCTTTTTACTGATTTGTACATACTCTCCTTAACTTCCTCCAATTCTCTCTCTTGTTTCTTGTCTTTTCTCCTTTAAATTTTCTCTTTTTAACCTTTTCTGGTTTTTATTCTTTTTACGACAGATACACCCTAATCTTGTTATTAATACTATGAAAATCACACATGTTAATGGAAATAATATTTTACCTAAAAAGGTACTACCTAAATTTACTAAAAAATCTTTAATAGCTGATATTTTCTTTCCAATCTTCTCCCAAACTCCTTCAACCTCCAGTGGTGCAATTTCGTCATGCAATTCTGTAATAATTTTAATATAAATTTTCAAATCATTACTTTCATCAGGAATGTAAGTACAGCAATGTTGAACTTTCAGCATTCCGCAGACACCACCCTCTTTTGCCAATAATATATCAAGGGCAAGTCGATTTTTCATTACCATGGCACGCATGGCAACCATTTCAGTGTTTACCAATAAAAATCCTCCAGCGGTGCTTGTTGACAAGCGATCCACTACTGTTGAAAGTATTCTAATTCTGTTTGCATTCAGAGATATTCCCACTGCTGGTATCAATGCTCCAAAAATGTCACCCACAATTTCTGAGCAAGATTCTCTCTTACTATGTGCTAAATAACTACCTAAACTATATACACCATCTTCTCCTCTATCCATATGAAAAATCTTCGGAAAGACTAGGCCTACATAACATGTGCCATACCAATGGTCTGGCAAACGATAATATGCCCTGTTCCCACAAATGAAATATAACCCAGGAAATACTGGATATTTTCCACCTTTAAATCCCCATCCACCCATGATTCGGTATGTATCGTGGCACTCGCTATTACCTACAAAATAGTTATCATATGCAGTTTGATTCCTTCTAATACACAATTTTCCTTTCTGAGGCCAATCTAAAGCCATAGTTGGACTAGTTTCCCCTTTCAATTGTTTTTCCATTGCTACATCCCAGACTGTTTTCTCCACCTTTCCTTCAGATGCCTTTCTTTGCATTTTCAGTCTCCTTTCTTCAACCATATCTAAACATATATTTTCCTCTTTCTTTAAACTGCAAGTCAAATTGTTTTCAAATATGTATTCTAATGTTAGTTCTTTAGTCTCTAAGAAAATTCACCTAATACCTTTGCAGGTTTTACCTTGTTTAGCTTGTTAACTGATGGTACTTGTGAAAATATGTTATCTACATCTGAAAAATAATATTCAAATTTTCCCATTTGGTAAAATAAACTAGCTATTACACTACATGTTATTCCATAAGTTACTGGAAGGTGGTGATAAGTCACTCCCTCCGATACAGAGGCAGGTAACTGCATACAGACATAGCAGTCCCTTACATCCATTGTCTTTACATATTCATACAACAATTTCGAAAACACATTATTAGAAAAATTGGTTATAGACCTGTCTTTATGTAAATAGTTTTTATCTATTCTAGTCGGAACTACCTTTTGAATCTTTCCTATATTAGTTTTGTTTTCACTATGTCCTTCTATTGTATCTATAGTAACTTTAAATGAGATCAGGAGAGCAAGTACACTCCACAAAAGCATTAGTAATCATGTACAACAACAACCACATTTTACACCATCTTTTCAAGAGCGTAAATCTACCTTTTCTACTATCTGTGTTTGCCATTTCTGGTAAAATGGACAGTGTCTTTTGACTTAGCCTCTTCTACTTCACAGCTAGTTTTCTAACCCAAGGCTCTAAGCACCTACTTGGTTCTACCAGTTTTTGTCTTTTTCCGTATTTTATTGTCTTTCCATCAGTAGTTTTCTTATCTCATTCAGTTTGGCATATCATCATCTTTCACTTTTCCTTCGTGATCTGTATACAGAATGTCCTGAACATCCGCTTCTTCTCCAATATCGGACAAGATAACTCTCAGGATTTCCAATTCTTCGT
This sequence comes from Triturus cristatus, assembly GCF_964204655.1. Classification (NCBI taxonomy): domain Eukaryota; kingdom Metazoa; phylum Chordata; class Amphibia; order Caudata; family Salamandridae; genus Triturus; species Triturus cristatus. The sequence continues at coordinate 1,002,499,419 of NC_140580.1, forward strand.
CTTCCTCAACCACTTCTGGTACAATCGCCTCTGGATTTCCTTGGCTATCCGCCTCTTCTTTTACTTCAGGCAGGGCCACATACGTCCATTCTGGTGATTTATACTTCTTCTGTTTAGGTTTTCTTGTTCTTTTGCTTTCCTTAAATACAATTGTTTCTTTGTCTTTTGATTTCTCCTGACTCGTCACTTCATTCACCTGTTTAGCCCTTGGTGAATTTACTCGTGTCAGTCGATATCTTAATTTTTTTATTTTATTTGGCCAAACGTCGTCCTTTGCTGCTCTTTTCAATTTACTTCCTTTATCGTTCTTTTCAGTTCTCCAAGCTCTCTTTCTTAGAACTCGACCTTCAGGTATTTCATCTTCGCTTTCCTCTGACTCTGTTTCAGCTTGCTTTTTACTCTCAGCAGTTTCTTTTTCCACCACTTCTTTTGTTTTCCCTACTTCTGTCCCTCCTCGAATCTCCGACACGCAATCTTCCTGCTGACTACTTGTCCCTGCTTCTAACTGGATGTTGGAGTTCCCTACACCTCCTCGGGGGTCTTCCGCAAAAATCTTTCCCTCTCTCTCTGTATCTGGCACATGTCCATCTAAATGTGTTGTTTCAGGTGGAATTTCTCTCAATCTTTCATCTGGCACTTCCTTTTCATGAATTTCTTTTATTGTCTCTTCACTGTATTTTTCTTTGGTCTTCCCTTGTTTTTCCCTAGAACATTGCGCTCCTTGTTCGGTCTCTGAGTCTGAACTGGTATCAGAAATCTGTAACCTTCTTCTCAGGGAAATACTTCCGGGAACAAATGTTAGACTTTGTTCTGTTTCCCCCCCCTTTCAGGGTTTTCTTTTGTTTTTTGCTCTCCGTCATCCGACTCAGTACTGTATTCTGATTCATCAAAATACTCTTTTTCTGTGCTGTCCACTGGATTTGGAATTCTCAATGTATGGCTTGCATGGATCCAGTTTTTCAATCCAGCACACTTTACAGCTGTTGTTGTGGTCAAGATGACTTGTCTTGGTTTTCCCCACCTTGGAACCAAACAGTTTCTTCTTCTGTGAACTTTTATCCTCACCCAGTCCCCTGGGCTTAGATCATGGGCTGGCTTCTCTTCAAGGGTGGTGGCATCCGCTCCAACCTGATGAAAAACAGAATGAACTGCGTCAGCCAGGCTTTTACAGTATTCCAACACCATGTCATCAGTTATAGTCATCAGCTTGTTGACTGGTATAAACACGTGCCGCATGACTCGTCCAATGATCATATCATGGGGGCTTAACCCTGTAGTTCTGTCTGGAATTGATCTAATAGTAATGAGTACCAGAGGCAAGACATCAGGCCATTTCATACCTGTGGCTAAACACATTTTCCCTATCCTGTTTTTGATAGTACCATTCATCTGTTCAACCACACCAGAAGCCTCTGGTCGGTAGGCACAATGTAGTTTTTGTCGTACATTCAATGCTTCACAAATTAGTTTTATGATCTCATTATGGAAATGTCCGCCTCAGTCTGATTCAATTGTCACTGGGAACCCAAATCTAGGGATAAATTCCCTCAAAAGTAATTTTGCCACGGTCATCCCATCATTTCTTCTTGTTGGAAATGCCTCTACCCATCTGGAAAACAGACAGACCATAACCAAAACATACCTCAATCTGTTACAGGGAGGCATCTCAATGAAATCCACTTGCATTCTGGTAAAAGGCCCTCCTTCTCGACCTATTGTTCCTAGACTCACTACTGTCTTTCTTCCCGGATTGTATTGCTGACATATTAGGCATCTCTGACAAAGACTTTCTGCTACAAGTCTGAATTTTGCATTGTACCAGGTCTGCTTAAATGACCTGATCATAGCATCTCTCCCTATGGGTCCCTGACCATGATACATCCGTGCCAAGGCAGACATCATGCTATCAGGCATAACTGGTCTTCCATCCCGATAGACCCACACATGATCCTTCTCTCTTGGTGAACATCCTGCTTTTACCCACTGCTTCATTTCCTCATCTCCTGCTTCTTCCTGTAATTGTCTCACTTCTTCCCATGTTCCCACAATGTTAGTAAACATCAAGGAGCAAGAAATCCCCTCTCTTTCCTTAGCCCGATTAATGGAATTCTGATTTTGTGCACAGTATTGTGCCATGTCGTTTGCATATTTATTGCCAGTGGCGATATAATGACCACTTTGACTATGGGCAGCGCACTTCACAACAGCCAATTGCCTAGGCAGCTGTATCGCCTCAAGCAATTTTCCAACCACTTCAGCATTCTTAATGGGAGTTACACTTGATGTCAAAAATCCTCTCTGCAGCCATATCTGACCGAAGTAAGTTCAGCTACTTGGGCCGATTTTACTCCTTTCAGATAGGATGTTTCCATTACTGCTGCAACCGTACATACCGCATATGCTGCACTTAACACTCCATCATCTGTTCTCAAACAAGATCCATCTACGAACATGACAAAATCACTTTCTGGTAAGGGTACATCTTTTATGTCAGGTCGTGGTTTTGTACAGAAATCAAGTACATCCAGACAATCAAGATCTGCTTCATCTCTGACTTCCACATTCTCAGCATCAGGCAGTAATGTTGAAGGATTCACATTTAAACATCTCACAAGAATTACATTTGTTGCACCTAGTATAACTTTCTCATACTTAGTCAGCCGACTATGTGTCATATACTGAGTACGACTCCTGGTTAAAAGGATTGCCACATCATGAGGTACAAACACAGGATATCCCATCACAATTCCCTCACTCTGTTCCAAACTTCAGCATGTAGCAGCTACTGCTTTCAAACACCCAGGTAGGGCCACAGCTACTGGGTCCAACATTGATGAAAAATATGCAATTGGTCTCCTCAGTTTTCCACGCTTCTGTATTAGCACAGAGAGCGCACATCCATTTCTCTCACTGCAGTACAACTCAAACTCTTTCTCGTAGTCAGGCATACCTAGTGCAGGTGCTTCACACAGCCCATCTCTCAATCATTTAAATGCTGCCAATTCTTCCTTGTTCAAATCAATGGGATCTTTCACATCGCTTCTCGTCGGTCGTACCAGAGGTTTTGCGATCAACGAAAAGTTGCTGATCCATTGACGACAATATCCAACCATTCCCAGAAACATTCTCACCTCTCTTTGGGTCATGTGTGCTCTCATTCCTTTTATGATCCTGATTCTGTCTATCGTTATTTTTCTCAGTCCTTTTTCAATGTGATGTCCTAAATATTGTACTTCTTTCTTGCAAAATTGTAATTTTGATGGTGACACTTTAAGTCCTCCATCTGCCAAATGATTCAGCAAGGCTATAGTGTCCCCCTTTTTTTGAACCAAACCAACCCTCGGACACCGTATTTCTACTGCCTTCCGAAAATCCATAAAGGCATCAACCCCCCCCCCTGGACGCCCCATCGTCTCCGGCATCAACTCCTTACTTGAACCATTGAGTAAGTTTTGTGATTTTTTCCTACGACCTCTGGTAATCAATACTCCCACCTATTTGAGAGACACCATGGAGGTCCTCAATTTGATACAGCAATTTGATTCCCCAGAGACGATTGACCTTCTCGTCACCTTGGATGTCGAGGCATTATATACAAACATACCTCAGGACGCTACCCTCGCTGTTCTTGAACGTGCCCTACACAGTGTGGATCCTTGGCCCTACGTCACTCCAATACCTTTTATTTGTGACTGTGCCCACCTCGCACTCAAAGAGAATTTCTTTGCATTTAATAACAAACTATACCACCAAACCCAAGGTACGTGCATGGGCAGCACCTTCGCGCTGAACCTGGCATGCCTCTACATGGCCGACCTGGAGGAAAAAAAAATCAGGACACCCTCCAACCCCTTCCATGACAACATCCTCCTTTGGCGTCGATACATCGACGACATCCTCATCTTTTGGAGAGGAAGTGTAGAGGATTGCGCCGCATTCTTCGTTTGGATGAACACTATTGACCCCTTCCTCAGATTCACTGGGACCCAATCCCCCGAGTCTATACCGTTCTTGGACCTTTCTATATCACTCAAAGATGGGGGTATTCTCACTACTAACCACAAAAAACCCACTGACAGAAACAGCCTCTTACTCTATCACAGCCACCACCCCAAAGCACGAAGGGATAACCTCCCTGTGGGTCAGTTTCTCCGTCTCAGAAGAAATTGTAACACTCTCACTGAGTTCGAAGTCCAAGCGACCATCCTCAAAAAGAATCTTATTGCCAGGGACTACCCCGTCAGCATCATTAAAACAGCCCACAAGAGGGCCAGGAACAACCATCGTGAATCTCTGCTGGAAACAAAAATGAGATCTGAGAGTACCACACTTACGTGCGTTACCTCTTTCACTCCCCTCTCCAACACTATCCAGAGAATAGTGAAAAGACATTGGCGGATACTTAGAACTGGATCATTTGACCCGGGCCCTCTCCCCCTGTTTGCATTTAAACGCACTCAGAATTTGAGAGACATTCTAGTACACACACGTCCCAGAACCATTTCTAAACCGCCCCAAACCCTTTGGAACTTACCTCCAGTTTCTGGCCATTTCCCCTGTGGGTCATGTTCTTGCTGTCCACAAACTAAACCCATGAAAGAGGTCGATCTAGGACTGCCCAGACCATGGCAATTAAGACGTCACACCAACTGCAACTCCAAGAATTGCATTTATCTACTCACCTGCCCATGCGGACTCCGCTACATTGGGATGACGGCAAGACCTGTCAAAACCCGGATCGGGGAACACAAGAGCACGATACGGTGCAAAAGAACTCAGACGAGGTTGCAGAACCTTTTCCTGGAACTCAACCACTCCCCTGATAGTCTAAACTGGACTGTGATAGACCACAACCCCGCATGGACAGCGACGACCCTATTTAAGACTGAGCAACGGTGGGTTTTCAGACTCGGGTCTAATGTCACAGGTCTCAATGATGACATTCCTTGGAGTGCTCTCCTTCCTTGACACCCTGGAGAGTACCTTATACCTTCACCGCCAGAGTTACCAAGAACACACACACAGCTGTGACTTCATCTCCCTTACTCACAGTTGTACTCTTGGTACATACCGCTGTTCATCTGCCATGCTCATGACATACCTTGGGGTACTCTCTTCCCTTGACACTCTGGAGAGTCCTTTTTACTTTCATTGCCCGAGTTTACACGTACAGCTGTGACTCTACTTCCCTTAATTACACAGCTATACCCTTGGTATATACTGCTGTTTATCTGTCAAGCAACAGACACCGATATTGTAGCAGTCACTAACGTGCACCCATTAGCCGCCAGTATGGTTTCCTAACACACCTCCAGTTTAACTTTGAGCACTTGCACCAACCGTTTGATGTCCTCTTGGGTGGTGCAGGAACACTGTTCCCTTCTCGCAGTACCTCCCATCATACATACTGTATACAAGCTGGGTATGATACACTGAGCATTTACCACTGACCCGCTATTCTGAACTCTGCCAGAGGCTCACCATCACTCTATCATATAGTGCACTAGTCTCGCCACCTACATTGATCGCTCAGAATTACGAGAACAGTTTCTTCAACCACTAGAGATGGTTCCCTCTTACGATTAGGTTCACCCTGGTACCCGTTCCAAGATGGCCGCCACCTTTTCGGCCCCTAGGCTAGTCCCTCCTTAGTCTCAGTTCCGTTCCCGGAACAACTACTCCTAATCCTTCACAGTATAAAAAGCCCCACCCCATCTTTGATTGTTACCGGCGACTCTGGAGGCACCCTAGGTTACTGAATCGGAACTTCCGGGGCAGATGTAAGTACTCTAGACGCGTATGCGCTACTGCCTTCAGCGGTGATCTCGAAGGAATCCATTTTCCCCCCCTCCCTTCATATACCGCTTGTTTTCACAAACCAGCCGTCTATGTGAGTTTTTCTGCCTTCCTGGCTCCCTTTGCTTATGTAGGCTTTATTCCCCTCAATTTTATTTTCTGTAGCTGTAGCCCCCGCCCCAGACGGTCAATACCCGGCACAGCTTGGACCCTGACTTTTGCAGGTAGGATATTGAGATCATGTTTTACTGGCATGTGTTTATTTACGTATACGTCACAGTCGATCATTATGCCTTATGTACTCACCCTACATACATGTGGCATGTTTATTTACGTATACGTCACAGTCGATATTTATGCCTAAAGTACCCACCCGATATAAATGTGGCCTAGACTAGGTGCTGGCACTGATAGAATCACGGGCAGCTACGCACCTAGTTCACCCCTTCGCCATCTGTTTAGTAGACCGGGCAGCCCCCGTTCACCAGCGAGTTCACTGCTATTGCCTGGCACTTCGACCTTCCATAGTTTCACGACACATCCAGCATGTGTGGCCTCACACCCATGAACTCATCCAGTGTGGCATATCTCACTTGGATGGATATCTGTCACTTTCACATTATGAATTGAGCTTATCTGTGTCTCGTTCTGACCCCCATTTGGGCACGGTTGTACTCTTACCCTGCCTCCTTCTTGACACGCGGTACAACCACTCACCCCAGCACGATTTCGGCTGGTATGCTCTCCCCACTGGTGCACGATACATTAGTCCCAGTCCGAGAGGAGCCTCTCATGTTTTTTAACTTCTCTGTTTTCTCCCTCTCCCTGTAGGTTCGACGCCAAGGACACGAATAACCCGTGTTCCTTTTTTCTATATTTTGGGATTATAGGTTATCCTCCTTTTTTCCTAAATCCCTCTCCCTTATGATTTAATTTTCACTTTGGTCCTGACGAAGGGCTAAGGATCCACTAGGGACCGCGGGCAGCGCGAAACATGTTGACCACAAGGTCTTTTTAGCTTCACCACGACACTGTCTTTCTCCTACCCCACACACCCGCACGCACAACTACGGCGACTCCATCAAAAGATCTCCGACAGAGAGCCCTCCTGAGGGCCCGTGAGGGACTGCAGCGCCACCCCCACGAGGAGCACCGCCCGATGATGATGCTTTGCACCCGCAAGGGTGTGTGAGGGCACTTCCAGTACCACCCAGGAGTATCTGGTCTTCACTACATTTTCATTCTCGAACCTTACCCACAACCCTCCCTCTGCCCTATCTTTCTCTCGTCCCACAGTAGACCATATTGGCACTGTTTTCCTTAGGAACTGTTACCTCATTTGTACGTGTATTTACTCTAGGAGCACCGGTACAGGACCTATCCCTTTCTCACCTTATATGCTCCCTGTCCCTCCCTCTCAAGTGTGTATATATATAGTGTCTAGTTCACAAGCCTCATTGGTTTTCGACGCCACAAGACGGTCGTCGATATACTGAACTATTACTGAATTTTCGGGCATTTCTAGACTTTCCAAAGACTTCTTCAATAGCTGATTAAATATTGAGGGGCTTTCTGTATACCCCTGTGGAATTCGGCACCAAGCCAAAATACGCTCGCCGAATCGAAACGCAAAAATTTGCTGACTGTCATGGTGCAATGGGATGGAAAAGAAAGCATGGCATAGATCAATCACTATATACCATTCTGCGTCATGGGGAATCTGATATAAAATCACAGATGGATTTGGTACAATGGGACAGCATGACACAACAATTTTGTTCATCTTTCTCAGATCTTGTACTATCCTGAACTTCCCACTAGGCTTTTCCAGTCCCATTATTGGTGAATTACATGGACTTCTCATTATTTCTCTCAAAATACCTTGTTTTATCATTTTCTCAATCACAGGAGTTACTCCTTCAATTATTTCAGGTGCAGGGGTGTGGAATTTATTAAAATATCTACTTGTCCATGGGGCAGGTTGCTTTATAAATCTACTTGTCCTGTAACAAACTCCACTTGTCCCATTGGTTCCATGTTGTGCGGCGACAAATTATGGCAGCAATCTCATTATATAAGAGCTCTCATATAGCCTCTCTGATTATGCCAGGGCTCATACCATAGTAGTGTTTGAATACTAGCAATCCCTTTATGTTGCTACGTTTCCGCAGATCTACATACTGGGACCAAAGGTAGTGGTAAACAATAGTTCACGGGTTTGAATGTCCTTTTGAGTCTGTGTGAACCTACTAACTTGCACGTTTTAAGGGTTTTCAACAACTCTTCTCTAAACTTTTCCAATACTGAGAAATGTTGGAAATGTACTCCTGACAATTGCAGAAGTAAACCTTCTTCCAGAAATGGGGAAAAAAGTGGTTGGAGGGAAAATAAACTTGCAAACACTCAGGTTTTCGCATGAGCAAATCTACACATGCATATTTGCTCATGCTAAAATGCAGTTCACAAATATTTTCTAGGAGTACTATCTCTTGCCCTACTGCTGTAAATTCTTGCGAATTCACGAAAGCCATATTGCTGCCCTTAATGCAAGGACATATACCAAGGGTGCACCTTTGAGACTTTCTTTAATAATTGGGCCCCTAGTTTGGTCTGGCGTTGACCATGACCTTTTGTGTGTGTGTCTCTCTATCTATCTATCTATCTATCTATCTATCTATCTATCTATCTATCTATCTATCTATCTATCTCGTCTGGCTTCATGGAGAGTGACAGCATTCTGCTCTGTCACAAGGAAAATATCGGCACACAAATTAGTTTTGTTCAGTGCCAGTAACTAATGTGGCAGTGTGTGCTTTTTTGAGACCAGAAACAATTTTTGCGTTTGTTATAATGGTGAGGGTCCAGCAGCTCTCACGTCAATAAGGTTTTACAAAAACCATGCCAACACAAGTCACGCATTGCGAAAACTAAAAAGCTGACCACCATTTCAGACCTATTGACTTTGCCAATGCTTGTTTATTTATGTTTCCCAAAATCTTATTGAAACTGGTTACACTTATTTTTCTAATATGAATGTTTTGGGGAAATACTAGCATGCATCACTAAATGATGCTGCAAAGAAATGGTACCTGAAATTTTACAGCAGTTTAGCAAAAAAAAAATCCCTACTTTCATTTTTTAGTAACATTTTATATTGAAAGCAAAGAATCATTAATCTTGCTTTCAAGCTTCTGCAAATATTTGCATCTAATCAGAGAGCCTTCTGGGAGCATTATGCATAGCCTCATATTGCTAAACTTTGAAACCGTTTTACACATTTTTATACTGGAACCACTGTCAGTAGTGCAGTCAGAAGTTACATTTACTGAGAGGGCTCACCCTAATAATAAAGGCTTTCAATTAATGAACCATAAATACAAGTTTGAACAGCATTAACATATGCACACAAATATTAACTTAACTGCAGGCAGTGCCCTTCCCTGATCCTTAATGGGGTACTGAAAACTTGCAGCCAAAGGGTGTGTGCTGCAGAGGGTTAGGCCTGCTTGTCCCAAGGACAAAATGCACATTAAAACTTGTTGCCCTTGACTCCAAACAATATGTCCTGGGCGTCGGGCTATAGGAATTCCACATCCCTGAGGTGTCAGTTTATAGTGAGGAACATTTGGATAGCTTACTCCTTCTTTTACTGTTATTTTTACTAGATCTATATTTCTCATTAATCCCACGTCTTCTCCTGTGAAATCCCAAACTTCTGCTTTTACAGACTGTTTTAATTCTTTAGGTAATTCATCAGGGTTAAATACAGCATAAGTTTCAATAACCTAATTTTCCCTGTTTGCCATTGTCATTTTATACAGCACATCTTCATCCGGGGTTTCAAATGCTATCCCATCTGGGGTACAAAATATAGTGCAGTTCATTTTACACAACAAATCCCTACCTAACAAATTCACAGGACTTGTATCGCACACGACAAAGCGGTGCATTTTCGAAAATTTCCCTATGCTAACTTTCACTGGCTCTGTAAGGAAAGTTTAATCTGCCTGTTGAATACACCAACTACTTGGATCGTTGCATCCGAGAGAGGAAGGTTCTTAACAACAGCTGATCTGACAGTTGATCGAGTAGCACCAGTATCAACTAGGAAAGTAATATTTTCATTATTAATCGTTCCATCTACAAATGGGCCTGTCTCGTCTACTTCTAGAGTTGCGCGAAGTACGCACTCATCTTCCTCCCTTCGGCACCGTCAATAACCCTCTTCTGAATCACTCTCATCGCGTTGTAGCCAATACTGCGAAACAGCGCTAGCGTGTGGCAGCTTATTTACCTGTTCTTCGTTGTAGAATCCCGTTTCGCTACTATACTTCTGGGAGTTTTTTGCTCTGTAGAAAAGGCGGTTTTGGCACCTGATTCTGTTGGGTAACAACCTGCTGCTGTCGCTGCGGTTGACCACTCACCTCATTCTGCACCTGTGGATTCAATGATGAATTTTCATTGTTAGTACTTGGGGGGGGAATTTACACTCGGATTTCCAATGCCCTATTCTACCGCAATTATGACATGGGAATTTCTTCTTAGCTTCCTCTATCTTTCCTTTACCTTTCCCCGGACTGAATTTTTGTCTTGATCCTGTATTATTCGCTTGTTCTGCTAATTGAGCTTCCTGTCTCTCTGCTACCTTTACTTGTGCCCACATAGCCTCTTCTTTCAATTTTCGCTGTTTAGCTTCAATCTCATCACTGAAATATTTAGCATGTCTCAATACTTCTTCTATTTTCTTATTTTGCCAATCTACAGTATGTTGTTTTATCATCTCACTAATTTCTGGACGTAGACCATTTACAAACCTGTATACAAAATGACTTAGATCCTTTTCACTCAGATTTTCATCTCTACTAAACTGTTTAAAGGCCAAGATCAGCCTCTCATAATATGCATGTACTGACTCTTTGCTTTCCTGATGTGTTCTGTCAATTTTCACCCAATCTGTCTCTTTAGGTGGAACCTTATTCTTCAGAAAGGCAATAACCTGTTCATATTTCTTCTTTACCTCGGAGTCTGGAGCCCCTGTTTTTGGATCCCTAGGGTATTCTTGTGTTGGCCAATTTATCATGAGTTTGCACTCTGTCCATAGATCCGCTGGTACTATTCTATCAAATAGGCTATTCAGGTCAATCCATAATACTTTAGACAACTTCACAAATCGGTCCACCTGCCTATACCACTCGACAGGCTTTTCGCGTAGTCGAGGGAAATCATTTGTAAAGGACAAAATATCCTGTCTTGTCCATGGGACATGCACATATCCTCCTCCTGGAATCTCTCTCATAGGGCATTCTGTTACTACCTTTTCTTCTTCTCTTACAGGGAATGCTGCAAACGTTTTAACTGGGGCATCATCTCGTTTTCGGTACCACCTGCTTCTCCATTTATCCACATCTCTCCATTTTCTTAACAAGATAATTATTTCCTTCAAAATCAATTCGGTAGGGTTTTTGCAAAGCCTTTACCTTTTCAATATCTATACCCATTTCATTTGCTACTTCTTCTAGTCGTTCATGTAGATTCTTCGCTCTCCATGTCACACTTTTGCACAAAAATAATAATTCCCCATCTTGGTAAGTTTTTAATTTCTCTGTAGGGATAGTTCCTACTATTAACTTTTCCAGTACAATTCGCAATTTGGCCACATCTATTGACTGAGATTCTTTGTCTTTTCTCTGCAAGCTTTTCAACTATTCACTTAATTCTTCTGTAGATGGTCCTACTGACTTCTCTACATTACCTTGTTCTGAATCCTTTTGTGTTTCTAATATTGACTCCACTGTTGTTATATGTCTTTCTGCAAAATTCTGGCCTATAAACGGGTTATTTGAAACATTTGGTTCGATCATCCTTATTGTCTGTCTCCATGGATTTTCATTTTGACTCGGTTTTGGCTCCTCAACCTGTTTATTGGTTTTATAAGGAACCGTTAAACAATGTTCGCTATCTTTCTGTTTATCAAAAATAGGCATTAGTGGACCTATCGTTACTGGAACTGTTACAGCTTCCAGATTTTTAGTCAATTCTCTTATTTTCTCTGTTAATTCTAAGGTTGTCTTTGCTAATTCTGCTGAATTTTCACCATTTATTCTACTTTCTGACTTCCTCTCTACCTCTCTAATGGAATTATTTTTCTCTAAATCTTGGGACTCTTGTTCTGACTTTTTGATTCGTAAAGTTTCTTTCATTGGGGCACTTGGTGTTAATATTTCTGGTTCTGGCTGATACGGAGGTGGATTTTTATAGAACATGTCATCAAGAACATCATCCTCTGATTCATTCACTCCATACCCTCGCAATTTCACATTATGTCTTTTTTCTGCGCATTTTCTTCCTCCATTTTCTTCTGCAGTTCTTACGGGAAACAAACCCTCAGTCATACTTGCATTCCGCCACCTTCTCATTCGATCATCCTGATTCTCATGTCCATATGATCTACCAAACATGTACCTATACCTTCTGCCACTCCTCTGTCTTTCTTGGTCATGCGTCTCATCTTCCCATTCTGTCAATGCTTCAAATTGTGTCTGTCTAGGTCTCGGTTCTAGATTCATCATTTTCTCTCTTCAATTTCTCAGAACTGCTAAATTAAATGAACCATGTTCTGGAAAAGCCAAGACTCCGTCATCTCTAGTGTACTTTACCCAATTGTCTAACCAAACACAGGTGTGATAGCCATATTTCGCAACCATAAAGGATGCGGGGGTTTTCGGTGGATGAAGTAATTGTCCTTCCCTAGTCACAATCGGTTTGTCCTTTTTAAATCACTTCTTAATTCTCCCGAACCAGGACTTTTTCTCATTTTCTGGTGGATCGTAATACATCTTTTCTGTCTTTTCGTGTAACACTAGTCTCTCCCCTTGACTGTACCGCTATTCTGACCAATCGTAGCGCGACTCAAACTTGGGCACCAATCAGGAGCGTCTACGTCACCCTATGACTCTCCACTCCTAGCACGGCGTTCACTAACGCACCAATCAGGAGCGTTCTACATTTCCAACTGACTGGCCAATCCCAGCGCGGTCGTTCTGATGTCAGCAGCCGCTGCTCCTGCTCCTGTCTACCCCTCCTTTACAAAATTCACTCGGTAAGTTTTGTTTCAAATATACAAATCTGTTAGTAACAACACAAAAACACCACCATTGTCCGCTTCGCTAACCAAAGAATAGCAATAGACCTTTCTCACAAGAATTCTGTCTTTCCCGAGAGCAGCGTTTACTTCTGCCCTACTACGGAATCATTTCTTCCGTTGATAAAGTAGCACATCCCTCTACCTTACCCTTCTAACAAGCATTAGCTAACTGTTTCTCCAGAATTAAGACACCTAGTTGGAGACCCAATGCTCCTGAGAAATAAAACTAGAGTTTCGCAATTAACTTGAATGCCTTTTCATTCACGCACTTTCACATGGAAAAATATAGTTCATTCACACAGAATTCTGTCTTTCCCGAGAACAGCGAACAGTCTGTCCTACTACAGAATTATGACACTTGTTAACAAAGTAGCACTTCCCTCTACTCTGTCCTTCTAGCAAGCTTGAAGAACACCTGCTACCTTTTCAGGGATAAGCGTTATCAGAGTACCTTCTGGTCTCCTGGTACCTAAGACCAAAATTTCACAGGTAACCTTCGCTATCATACACACTTCTTTTATACAGAAAAATGTCTCTAGTGGCAACACACGACGATTCTACCGAATCGAACCCAGACAATGCGTCGTGCAACTTCACTCGTTACATGTTTCCCCTGTGTACCTACAGGGCAATAACAATTCCGTCTTTCTCGAGAGCAGCGCTTACCTCTGCCCTACTACGGAACCGTCACAACTTCCGACTTCCTACATCCCAGAAGTCGTACAAACAACATAGAACTCGATGCAACTCAACATAGAATGTTAATCCATAAACCAATACCAATAAAAATCAATAATTGATAAGCAATGTACAAGCAATAATCACCAAACCAAAACAATAAAAACCATCATACTACTGCCAGAAAAACTGATGCAGCGTGGAATTTTTAAGTCCTCCCTTCGTCACAGACCAAATATCGCACTAGCACATTCACTCAATACATTCATTGGTGGGGCCCATAACACCAACACTTTCACATTACTGATCTGCACTTACGGGAGAGATACGTTTTTCCAAATGCTTGACCTAAAGAACATACATTAAATACCTTTTATTAAACTCTGCTCTTCTAGATATTCCCCCCATTTAGTCGACAGATCAAATTAGTTGTTTTTGAATAATGGTAACTCAATCCTCTTATCTTATATTTAATCTCAATCTTTTCTCTATCAATGAACAGCCCAACACATTTGTTTGTTAAAATAATAATTTTGTTTATCTAATTAATTGCAAATTTGTTGTGTAAATTGTTGAGCAAACCACGGAACATCATCATTTACCTAATCTGGCTATTAGTCGTCCTCTAAGTCAATCAAGTCATGAAAATCTTTAATTCATCAGAATCGGTAGCAATTCAGTCTGTCAAAGATTCAGGGAAACAGCTGTCCAGCAGTGTCACCGTCCTCTCCGTCAGCATAACGTCAGGAAAATAACCATCAGTTTGCACGTCTCAGAGTCGAAGTTGACGAAATATCTCCGTCAGCATCAGCATTAACTCACTATTCTACCATCTTTTATAATAAATTTAATGTCAAGATGTAACAAAATCAGTTTTAGGCAGTCTTGATTGGTGGGTTTGGGGTCGTTCGGTGAAGTTCTCACATAGTCTATTTGGTTAGGTCATCACACTTGCTGGTTCCGGTTTAAAAGACAGTCCTTTGTTTAAAGTTATGGCAATTCTCCCATCACGACCTTGATGGGTACATCTTGCATGGGGTTAGGACGAGGCCACTGTTGCTCGCGGTGGCGTAGGCGCACTTCACCCGACACCTCGTGGAATGGTGACTAGTCCCGTCATGTCAAAAGTCGGCCATCTTGACGTAGGCCCAGTTGGTCAACTTAAGCAAAACAAACACAAAACATAATTAAAACATGGAAATAACTAATAAAATGTTTAACCCTCACTAATTCCCTTATGTGTATGTAATTATCTAGCATAATAGCAACATTCAAAGCGTTTATATTCACCCAACGATGTCATCTGGTGCGACTTACAATTACGTCACAAAAGCAACATAGATCATGCAATATTCTAATTTTTCTAGCATTAGTATGCGTACGTATATTAGTTTACACATGATTTTAGCCATTTAAAATGCAAATCCCACGTGTAATTCATACATTAGTAAGATTGATTAGGTACCACTTCAAACAGATTAATATTATTACAATTAATAGATTATTCTAATTAATATGAATCATGCAGAAATGGGGGGTATACAATATTTTGTACTACCCGCTCCATCAGTAGCTCACTGTCATTTGTAATCAGCAGATTTTACATTGAAATGGCCACAAACTTTCTCACTGACCTGGGTCTTTACTCATAAACTATATAGTGTGCAAGCAATAATGTTTGGAAATAGAGTTTTGGCAAATATGTGTCATTTACACATCACCATGTAAAGTGTTCTGGTTTGTTTTGCTCCTATTTAGCTCTTTGTTTGCATCACACTTCCTAATTACAAAAAAATTGCTTTTGCAATTCCAGATATATTTTGAAATATTTTTAATATTTATGAACTATTTTTCTAAATGTTATATTTAGAGAAAAATAACTGACGTCTTCAGACAGCTCACTTGACAAAAACTTCTTACTCTAGTAAGAGAGAGAAAAATAAACCTGATTTTCAAAGCAGCAAATAGTCAAAAGACAAACTGACAAGATAAAAACAAGATTTAATGGCATTTTTATTGCTCATTCACTTTCTGAATGAACAGAACACCTGTTCCTTTCCAGCCTAAGTGTACTGGCAAGATGGGACTAGTAGGTGCTAAAAATAGCAATTGCGGTTGGGCGAGTAGATTTGCTGAGGCCTGTGGTAGCTGACTGCTCGCGGTGGAGCAGGGAAGCAGCATGTTTGGGGGAGGCACATCAGTGGCGTAGCAAGAGGGGCCGTCCGCCCCGAGGTTCACGATTTTTGGGGAGCACCCATCCCCCTGCTCTTGCCAGCCGCAGTCGCTGCAGGGCGGCAAAAGCAAATAGAGTCAAAAGGTCTAGCTATGCGACTGAGGCACATGTTGGCAGTTCCTTGCCCACGGGCTTGTCGGCTTCTGCGTGGTATTGAAATGTATTTCAAGGTTTCACCTCTCGTTCCGACCTGTTATGAGCCTCCCAATGTTTACCTCCGGCGAGGTAAATATATGCTAGCTTGTTTTGGGAGGAAGAAGAGGTGTGGTTTAACGCTGCAGGTGCACTGGAATGGGAGAAGGCTAAAACTAAACTTCTCATGGAGCATTGAAGTGGTACAAGAACTAAACTTCTCAAGGAGTATATGAAGTGGGGAAAAGGCCTATACTCCTCAGTGTGACTGTATGCTGATTAGTGTTATGAGTTGGATGTAGTAAGAAGCGGAAGACGGCTTTCTTTGTTTTAGATTGTTATTTTAAAGTTTGACCTTTGTCCTTTTGTCAGGAGTGACTATTAATACGCTCCTCCGCTTTCACGCTCCTCGGCTTCCACTACATTTCCCCCCACCCGAATCCTCAGCTGTACCTCTGGCCGCCAGCCAGGCCCTCAATGCCTTTTGCAGCTCCTCCTTTCTACTGAGACCTTTAATGAACACTTCAGGTCTCTGCAGAAACCTTTAAGCTCGGCTACCATATAGGTTTCCAAAGTATCCTGCTCAAACTACTACTGCAGGTACCCCTGCTGGCTCTCCAGACTTAGACATGGCTTTTGTAAAGAAAGAAAGGTTTCCAAACTAGAATGGTGAATACACAGAAAAGAAAACCCAAGGCAAGGAAGCAATATTGTACACTGGAGTCGTAGTGAAACACTGTGATGCCAGGGCTTGTGCCAACACAAGTCCTATCCTCACTTCTGATCTGATCGCCAAATGTTAGACCCAGTGGTTGCTGGCTGGCCTGGACGCATTGAAGCCAGATAGAATCCACTGTCCCAGATAGGATGAGCAAGATTCACTTGTAAGATAACCTGTGATAACCATTTGGTAGCTTTGCACAGAGCAGTCAGGCTTATCCTCAGGGTCAAGGTGTAAAGTATTGGCACAGCACCGCCCTCGCAACACACTGATTACAGCGCAAAAAGACTTCTCACCATATGTATAAAACACTGGTCTTTGTATTGCATGCACATTGATATCAAAACGACATACACATCTTATATATCCTTTAACAGTTATATGCATTTGTCGAACTCTCCCATTAGCAGCTGAACAGCATGAACATGTATGTACCAGTGATAGGTATTGACTTACTCCATAATCCTCTCAGCCAAGAGACATAAACCCATGTGCATACTTTCCGAGGTAGTCACGATCCAAGCTAGCCCTCCCACATCAAAATGACGGAACATATATGCAGGCTTGTTCAGAGGTATTCCACTTTCCTGTTGTCACATTAGCATAAAACACAACATATCCGAATAGTGCATACCCCTCATAGCTTGTAATGGTCAAGAAGTCACAGTTCTCCCCTACGCCTCGTGACCCAGCCACAAAGTCACTCAAACTACACTAGCCAACAATACACTTGTACCTGCTGGAGACCCTTTGATTAGATTGTCAGGACCACCTAAGCAGAAGGAAACAGTTACTTGGTTTTGTCTGTCTGGATTAGGCCGTTGAGGCACACGCGGTACCTACATTAGTGCAGGATCACTACTCCTCGGTAGGCAAAAGACTGATGCCGGAAGCTGGCGCGCTTCCAATTTGGATACATTTTTTCCCCCGAGTCAGAGGTGCGAGCCGCAGTTGCTCCAGGCAGCCAGCCGTGGTGCACACAAGGCACAACAAGACCACTCCGGCCCAGTCACAATGTTACCAACAATAGAGTACCTTGTGGCATGGGTCTGGGGGTGAGAGTCGGCGATCTTGGACTAAGGCTGCAATGCCAGGCACTGTCGTCCTCCCGATCTGGAGGTCGGAGACAGTTTAGGGTTCCAACTTGGGTCCCGCGAACTCTGCAACTATTTTATTTTTTGGTAGCACTCCATGAGAGTACATGCGTTTTTACAGTCCTCTTCCTCGTGTGCTACCCCCCCCACCCCCAACATACCCCCTGAACAATGCTCCGTGTTGCTGTCCCTGTACGTTTTCCCTAAAGTTGTGTGCTCTCTCCCTCATCTGCGATCCCACTTAACCTGCCACCCTGCTGAGCTCCATGTTTTTCTGTTGACTCGTGTGCTTCCCCCTCCCTGCAATTCTCTAGACCTCTCATGCTCTGTGTTGCACTTAATACACCATTGTTTGATGCCAAGCCACCTTCTCTGATGGGTACACTCTGCTGTAGTCACTTTAGACTTCTATGCTTCCAAACAGTTTCAAAACATGTATGTGTTTCTTAGTGACTTTAACTTACAGAATGCCAAAGGTATACATCATCTGTGCATGTACCATCATTAATTTCTTGTGATTACTTTATGGTGATGGGAGCTCTGTACCTGGTGTGCTTCTAGAAAATAAACACATGCTCGCCAGGAAAGTAGTATATTTATTTCTGGAGAGTCTCTAAGCGCTAAGTTAAATCATTAGCTTTCTCTGAAGCAAAGTCTATTCCTTGTAATACCCCCTTCCATTTTTGTGTGCAGTTTTAAATAGCACTTAAAATGAAAAAGGCAAACATGAGTTATTTGTTCATACATTGCAGAAGCATTAATAAATTGCTCAATCGTATTGAAGAAGCAGGAGTTACTGCTTGTGTGATATACTTTTGTTTTTTGGCGACGTGGAATCCGTTACTAGTTTGCACAATGCCCCTCATCTTAACATAACATTGTGATGAAATGGAACATGCTCTGTTGGCATATTTATACGATGTTCCTGGGACGTTTGAAGCAAATATTACTAGTTTGCACAAGGACCCAAAAAAGTTGATATATTTTCCAGTTTGCAGAATTACCCAAGATGCAATAATGTGTTTCTTGACTGGTTCATAACTCTGTACAGTTTCAATAAAACTGATATAACAAAACTGATTGGAGTGCTTTACATGAACAACAATTGCACGGCACGAGGTAACATGTGTAGGAAGCTAGCTCTTTATATAACATAGTAAAAAGAGGTAAATTGTGTAGAGTCCAGGTATGTCTTATGAGTGAATGAGTGGACAGGGGCTTGCTTTAACAATCCCAAGGTGCTCTTTTTGTGGTAGTGTGGTCAGCAGCCTTAGGATTAACACGGAGGAGTGTTAGACATTTGTTGCATACACACAGTCGATAAATGATACACACACACGCACACACACTCATTAAGGAGATCCACACCAATATAGAAAAATAACACGTGTATTTATATAATTTTTTACACCAAAAATGTCTTTATTGGGTAAGTACTTTTTAAAATAGTCGTTTTTAAGAAAACAGGTAGGTGCACTTGTATTGTCTCTAATGCTGTAATGTTATCCTATGGGGAAAAACACATATATTGCATACAGGTACTTAGCAGCGACTTAAGGAGTTAAGGTAAGCATGGGGCAAGGTCCAAGCCAGCACCAACAGGTCACCTCGGTAGGCTCTGTGATGTCTGGGTGCAGAGGTGCCTTTCGGCATCCGATGCCCTGTTGGTTTCAATGGTAAGCTTTCCTGGGAGAAAGAGGCTGCAAGCTGGGACTGGGGGGTGGGTGGGAGGGAGCAGTCTAGGTGAGCCTACAGGGGGGCTCGGTTCTTGAGATGCTTGGGCATGCAAGGACACCGTCGGTCCAGTTCTCCATGAGATGTAGGGCTCAGGTGCAGTGGTGTCTTTATGCATCTGGACCGTGCTGCAGGAGACTCTCGCAGTTGAGGGGGCCAGCACAAAGAGGCTGCAGGTGGCACCTGGAAGTCCAGTCTGGGCAAACCCAAGTTTGGGTTTGACTCTGGTGTGTCTCAGGACCTCATTGGCATCATTGCCCTCTTTGACTCTGGCTAGAGGGCACGCATGCAGTGGTGCTTTTAGGTGTTGGGGGTTTTGTGGTCCGTAGTCCTCGCCGTTCTTATTGGGTCCCTTTAGGGTGCAGAGAAGTAGCTCCACGTGAGATACTGGTTGCTCCTTGAAGTGCTGACAGTCCTCCCCAGGCTTTTAGAGTCAGAGCAGCTGCAGGATGAGTTGTCGGAATGATTGGCACCAAGTCAATTACTGCTCCTCAGTTCTTGCTCTTCTCGGCTCTTCAATTTCCTTCTCAGATTCACAGAATCTCCGTCCCTGTTGCCAGGGGTACCCCTAAATGCCAGATTTAAAGGCATTAAGGGGAGTGAATGGTGGTAGCCAATGGGCAACATACCCTTGGGGTCACTACTCCCCCTGTATGACCACTTCCTGTGGGAAGTGGGCATTACCCTGTCCCAGAGTTGCTAATTCTGCCATCATCAAGATGGTGGAATTTTTCTAAAGGGAGGCACATCGGGCAGCTCACCTTAGGAGTGTGATTGGCCTGACAGTGCACCATGCTTCCCTGCATATCTAATTTACCGCCTTTCCAGGTGCCAAATGGACCCAGGACAGGGGTGTTGGCATTTTCCCTGTCTGGGAAATCCGTGGTCACATATTAAAGGCAGCAGAAGCCTTTGGAGCCTTCTGCCTTGATATGCTGATTACTTAACCATCCTGCTTGAAGGAGGTGAAAACACCTTTGGATATAGCTGGCATTGTTTCTTCCCTCAGAGAGTGTAGACACTCACCTGCCGGGAGTCTGAAACCTTGCTGTGGTGGCAGCCTGGTCGACGCCAGTCTGCAGCACACTTGAGGCTGGTAGGTTTTCAGGGGGCACCTCTAAGGTGCGCTCTGGGTGCATGTATTGATACATCCACCACTGTAATCAATGTGGGTTTATTAATACAAGGTGTTTGATACCAAACACCATAGATTTCAGTGTAGCTATCATGTAGCTGGAGAACTCGTTTTTACCGGTGTCCAACACATGCACTTAAAATGGCTTCCCTGTTCACATGTAATATCTAAGAATTGACTTAGACATCGTAGGGGCACATCTGTTTATGCAGATATGTCCACACATGTAGTATAGTACACCCTGTAAGGCCTGCTGTAGGGGCGGCTTACCTCTACTGCTTGCAGTGTCTGCATGCAGTGTCTGCATGCATGGCACACAAGTGTCATGTCGTGTTTTCACTTTTCTCTGCACCAAGACATGCCGCCTACAATGTCAGTTTGTGTGTTGGTGCTGAGTGGTCCCTCAGGGTGGCACAATACATGCTGCGGCCCTTGGGGACCCTGTTTAGCCTCCCTCCCCAATGATACCTGCAGGGGTGTGGACATTTTAAAATAATCTACTTGTCCATGGGACACAATGCAACACAAACCTACATGTCCTGTAAGACAATCAACTTTAAATGTTCTAAAAATGGGTCAGAGAAACCTCTCTATGAGTTGGAGCATATTTTGGTTAAATGAGGACAAAAAAAAAAAAAAAAAAAAGACAATCAACTTGTCCCACCGATTCCCAAATCAATAATGTAGGATGACACAGAGCCAATAATGGATTTTTGTTTTAATATAACTGACCAGTGATATCAATGGTCTGCAAAAATGTTGAAGGTAAACTTGACTTTATTGCTGAGAAAAGCGATACTCTCCTTAAGTACTGAAACACAACAATAAATGATTCAATAAATCAATCAAATGACACTTGTTAAAGCCCACAGCTGGTTCAAAGGTAGCGTCCCAGCGCTCTAGCAGGCAGTAAAGGCAGGCCAAAGTAACAAGAAACTACGCAGTCAAATAGCCAAGTTGTATTTATTTTGACAGTTTTGTATAGCGCGAACAAGACCCTTGCGGCTATCAGAGCACTTTACTGGGCACATGCAGGTGATTGACAGATACATATAAATATGATGAATTATGCGAATACAATCCTGGTAAATGTTAGCTACTAGCTCATATCAACAAGAGTGTATAAGAAAGTTCAGGTGACCCTGAACAAGAAAATCGCTTTCACTTCTGTTTTGAAGAAAGCAGCGGATGGATTCAGTCTTGTTTCTAGGGGCAAGGTGTTCCAAATCCTGGGGGCCATTCCTGAGAAGGTACGATTGTAAGTTTTTTTTTTTTCACGAAGTAACGTTGTGGTTTATGTAGATTATCAGAACTCCTAGTGGTTCTGCTACCACCCGATAGTACTAGTTTCTCCGCAAGGTATCTCGTTTTTTTTTTTGGCGCAATGCCTTATGTGTCATACAGGCGATTTTTAAATGGATTCTGGCCTCAAAGGGTAACCAGTTGAGGGCACGAAGGTAAGGGGAAATGTGGCAGTTTCTTCTAGAGCCTGTGATGAGTCTAGCGGCTGTATTGATTGAGGCTCTTAGCGGAGCGGTTGTGGATCTGGGAAGGCCGCAGAGAGCGACACTTCCATAGTCCACTCTGGGAATTACTAGGGTTTGAACTGCCTGTTTATAGTCATTCGCGGGTATGAATGGTTTCAGTTTTTTCAGGGTGGTCATCTGAAAATTGGCTCCTTTAGTTGCAGCGCTGTGTTTCTGCATGTTGGTTTATTATCCAGAGTTATTCCAAGGGATTTCGCAGAATCAATGATGAGAGGTTGACCATCGGGTGCACTTAGGTGCTGCATCCACTCGCGGATCATGACTGTTTGTTTGGGGGGAGCGATAAGGAGGAATTCTGTTTTTAGTGTGTTAAGTTTTAAATGGTTGCTTGCCAACCAGATCTGTGCTTTTTGGAGCGTAGAGTTAAGGGACTTGATTTCTTCAAAAGAGTTGACCTTCATGTAGAGTTGTGTGTCATCGGCGTACATGTGATATTGGATGTTTGAGGATTTGAGAAGCTCAGTGAGTGGTTTCATAAACAGATTAAAGAGTATTGGGGAGAGGGAAGATCCCTGGGGTACTCCCAAGGTGACTGGGGTGGGGTTGGATAAAGATTGGTTGATCTTGAATCTTTGCGTTCTGTCTTGGAGGAAGGAAGTGAACCAGTTTAACACTGTTCCAGATAAACCCATTCTATGTTTCAAGAGGTCTAGTAGGTTGCTGTGTTTGACTGTATCGAAGGGTGAGGATAAGTCAAGTAGGATTAACAAACGGGCTTTATTTTGGTCCAGTATTTGTACAGCGTCATCTATAATGTGGGTCATGGCTGATTCGGTACTATGCCCAGATCGAAAGCCAGATTGGAATTGATCTAGCAGGTTGAAATAGTCAATGTGGTTACTGAGCTGCATGTGGACACATTTTTCGAGTAGTTTGGCCAGGGTCGAAATGTTGGATATTGGGCGATAGTTATTCAGGTCTGACGGGTCAGCTGATACTTTCTTTAGGATAGGGGATACCTGACCCGCTTTGAGGATGTCCGGAATGGTTCCTTGCAAAAGAGAAGTTGCCTTTAAAAGAGTCAATTAAGCGTAACTGAAAAGGAAGACTGTCAGTAATGTTGCCGTGCGTACAGTAAAGGGGTTGCCTCCACAATGAGACTTCTGAAATTTTGGAATCCACAGAAGGTGACTATTGTTGGATCTAAGTGCCCTGTTCTGAGTATACAGAGACAGTCTATTCAGCAGATAACATGGGGAGTCACCATGATAAGTGCTGAAAGCCAACATTAGAGTTCTGAAGTTGATACGCTTTACCACTGGAAGCCAGTGCAGATGTCTCAAATATGGAGAGATATTATGGCACCTCGGCACTCTCCTGATTAGTCCTGCTACTGCATTTTGAATTAACTGAAGTCAGTGTATCAAATATGCAGGAAGACCATGGTAGAGACTGTTAAAGTAGTCCAGATGGGACAAAATTAAAGAATGAACTACTGTTTTCCTGGTCTTTTCAGGAACAAGATCAAGAAACTGCTTTATCATTTTCATCTTCATAAGACAGACAAAATATGTTTAATTTGAGATGTAAAAGAGGGTGGAGTCAAAGACGAGGCACACATTTCTAGCAGATGTGGTATGATTAGGACAGGTGTTCGGCAGGCTACCACAAGATAGGTGGCAGGGGCCATTTTTAGTAAAAACCAAAACGTTTGTCAGAATTGTGTTTTAAACAATTTGCATCCATCCAAGTTGTGACTGCTCTAAGACATTCTTTGAAGTTGTGAAAAGCTTCCTCCATATTATCTTGGAAGGATCTTGAATAACTGACTTCAGGTATGGGAGCTTGGATATACTGGTCCAAATCACAAGCTGCAGCATATTTGCAAATCCATCCATGTTGGTTGTATGTGGAAATATCTACTGCAGAAACATCATGCTGCCAAAATATTGAGAACCAAAATATAAAGTCTGTAGTTAGGAATAGTAAATCTTTACTTACCAATTACCTTCTCCAAATGTTGATGCTCATTATTTTGTATATAATATTCTGGTAGCAGAATATTCTGTAGTCAAAATTAAGGTGGAGTACCTCAGTGTTGCAGTAAAAAATAAATGGATGAGAAATGCTGTGCAGTTGGGTAGGCGCTGTCTGTCAAGAAATGGCTGGCCTCCTTCCAGCCTAATTAGTTCTCCCCATTTCATCTTGCCATACTCACATACTTGCTGCACATACACACAACCCAACTGCAATGACACACACTCCTGGGACAGACAAACACACCCACTGCACACTCAAACAACGCCATAGCACAAATACATAGCTACACTGCAGATGCACAGACTCATACATCACTTAATGGACAGACACACAACCCCATGCAGGACCACACCCCTAGAGACATACCCCCGTGCAGATGTAAGCGCACCTCCTTTAGATAGACCCAAACACGTCCTATTGATAGGCAGTGCCTAACAGGAAAGGTTTGCATAACATATGCCTAACTTGGCCCTGACTGGAGCAGAGATACTGCCCGTAAAGATATCCATGGATTTATAGAAAAGGCTGAAAGAAGCCACTTGTTTTCTGTTCTAAGGAAGGACATTCTACAAATGTATAAGAAATACAAATGTATGTTGCAGAAGGGAAAGGGTTCCAAGGAAGTTTTGCATTAGGTGGCAATGATGTCCAGCATAGGTCCACTAGGTCCACAAGGGCAGGTCAGAATCCATGGCCAGACTTTCAAAATTACCAGTAAATATTCAAATTAGTTCCAATGAGATTAATTTGGTATTTGATATTTTATATGATAATCCTGAAAATATAGTATGGGTTTGGCCCTCCTTGGCACATGTTGGACACCCCTAGTCTCTGGCTGTTTAGGATCTCTAGTTTGCCAATGCTTATTTCAACTTTGGTTCGCAAATAGCACAGCTTTTCAGGTTGTTAGGCTAAAAGTGTATATGTGCACTTGTAAAAAGATTCACCTACACCTACCTTTTCTTGTGAATAAATATTTTCTGAGTTGTGAGAAGAGGGTGTTTCAGGAGGGCATTTCAGGGTCGGTATGCCCTGGGAAGTTTATACACACTCACAAAATTATACATTTGGGAGTGTTTACAAATCTTTCCACAGCCCATTCTCATCATGGACATGGCCAAATATTTATTCATATCAAAGATCAAACAAAATCTGTGTCCAGGTAAAAAGTAGGAGTAAAATTCCACCTAATTGGGTCGGATTGTAGGGAAGGTCCCACTGCTTGCTTTGTGGTTCATTTTCCAGAGAGGATTGGAAAAAATGGAGACCGTATTACTGTTAGGAAAACTACATGTGTTGACTCGGAAGTATGTCGATTTTACTCTAATGCATAATATAAAATTAAATGATACAGTTTGGAGTAATGATTCTCCTGTAGAGTGCAGCTATGTGTTTTGTTAGTGCTTAGAAATGGCAGGAGTGCAGGTTGAAGCACTATATTAAACATTACTGCTTCTTTTAAAAAAAGTATTCTTTCAAACCATTAAAGATCCATACTAATCATATCTGAAAAGAATATTATGCCCTGACCCTTAACATGGCAAAGTATTTTTGAGAATTAAATCAAACATATTCAAATATTGGTTAATTGTACATTATATTCAATTATAATATTCTGCATTGGTTTCTCAGTCAGATAGTCTCACGTTCTTTGCTTATTTTCTTTTCAAAACATGCCCAGTAAGCTAGATTTTCCAATTCAGGGGTTTTGCGGCAGTTCTCATTGCTCAAAAGGGGTAGTTTCTGATATGCATTTCTTTACATGTCTTCGTTATTCGGTTTACTCAAAATAAAATATCACTTGAGGTGTCCAGCATTTGACAGTAGATTGTCACTCATAAGTAAACTGAAACCACGGAGCTGTCACACATAGGCAATGAAAAAGAGCTCAAAGCATAACTCTTAAATTTCACACATAAAATAAGACAACGGCAAATTTAAATACCCTGAAAATATGAAACTGTAATGCCTACGCACACTGAAAATTTTGCAGCGCCTCTCCTGAACACAAGCTCTCCTTTCAGCACCTGAATGACAAGGTGTATGCCCTCCTGGCGGCTATTCGGGGTCTCTTGGAACTTAAAGCACCATCCAACTCCACTGCCCTCTTTAGCACAGCCTTAGCCAACTGCTCCAACTCTAACACCGGAGAGAATCTGAGCCAAACGGGACCCCGCACGCCGGATGAGACAGCCCTCTTCAGCGCTACCCACGCAGGACTGCTTCTGGGCGCACCAGTAGATAAGGCTTGTAAATACAAACTCACTATCCTGCATAAGTAATCGTCACCACACTTTCGATTTGTTTGGACAACTGCGCCAAAGGAAAAAGAGAAAACGG
Source organism: Triturus cristatus (assembly GCF_964204655.1). Lineage (NCBI taxonomy): Eukaryota > Metazoa > Chordata > Amphibia > Caudata > Salamandridae > Triturus > Triturus cristatus. The sequence continues at coordinate 1,002,525,953 of NC_140580.1, forward strand.
ACAACAAAACAGATGTAAGAAAGAATTTACCATGGCTCAGCCCATTTTATATTGCGTTCTTATTGTAAGTTTAAATAACTTTAATATGGAGTTCATTCTTGTATAATTGTGGCAATTAGTAAACAAAATAACATGCAGACACTACGCTCTTAAAGACCCCTCTCCTAAAGACCCCTCTCCTTGCTCATCCCGGTTTCATTCTCTTTCTACCGCCTCTTTCCCCTACTTGTGCTTGCAGAGCAAAAGTGTCCACTTTTCAGCACTAGCCACGCAGACATTGGCTGCTAGGAAAACAAAAAAACGTGTTTTTAAAATGCTACCGACAAGGCAAATAAATTGTAAGTTCTGTATTCGGCATCCCGTGGTATCACGCATACTATGGCATTAGACTTGTGGAGCAGTCATAGGCAGACCATTGTTCTTGTGCGCACTCCTAATACACAAGAGCTATGCCTGCGTACAGAAACTACAACCAGTAGTGGAAGAGAAGTTGCATCTGACAGAGCACTACCGGCCCCTCACCGAGCCGATAGCTGTAGGGGCGGCGCCGAGTAGGGCCATCGCCATTTACTTTGATTTAATGTCCAGTTGTCCGTCTGACAAAATAGACATTAAATCTTCTTGCCCCTGACAGAAACCGGCATGTCTCGGGCGTCGGGCGATATGAATTCCCCACCCCTGAGGTACCACTTACTAGGGACATACAGAGGGTGCTAAAGGTATTGCCAATTGAGGGAATAATTGTACAGTTTAGGGAAAGAGACCAGGCACTGGGGACCAGGATAGTAGGAGCCCAGTGCACTTCTGTCAAAATTGCACCAGATACCATGCAAAAAGTGAGGTTGACCATGTCAAACAGGAGCACTTTCCTACAGCATGCACGGGGAGATTAGGTGATTTGCCGAGAATTACATTATGTTGAGCCGATGCCGAGACTTGTTAATGATTTTAGCCTCTTTGTATCAGTTGTAATTAACCTTCATCCCTGACCACCATTTTAGTGACCTTCCCCCATATTGGAGTATGGATAAACATCCCTGAGATTGCATTGCAGTGATATTGGGGTGCTTCATACCGCCCCTCTGATATTTTTTTGATGCATTTAGTAAGTGTTGCCAGTATTGCCTCCCAACTGAACCATGCTCAGTTGAACAGCCTCAAAGAGACGAAAGACTGAGATGGCTTTGGCAGATTTCCCGCTCATGATCTGCAGGTTACTGCAGAGGAATTAAACTTCCTGAGCTGTTTTGCTGGCATGTACCTCTGTTCATTTGTTGAAGTCAATCCACAACCTAGCCCTAATGAATAGTGCAAGCAGTCATGCTCTCTGTACACGAGCACTCACTAAATTGCATGTTGTCAAAGCTCTGTTCAGTGGCCAGTGACCCAATGTCTCCTCATGCTTCAGTTTGCTCACAGTACTAGTTCTTTCCTAACAATCAGGACCAGCAACTCCCTAAGTGTGTTCCTTTATGGAACATTCAAACACCACCACTTGGAGAATGGCACTGGTATCTTAATAGATATTGGAGTGCCTCCTTTCACTCAAGAGTGTGATGCCTTCACCACTCTCTAATCTCTCCCAATCCATTCAGTTGATGATGTAAACTTGATGCCATGGGTGAACTATCAAAACATTGTTCTTTGCTGGTCGCTCTTGCCATCTATGTCCAAAATGCTAAATGCTGCCAATAAGTAAAACCAATCAAAATCAAGTGTTTCCCACCAAAAAGGGGGCTCTTTCTATTGGGACCGTCATTCAGCTATAGATGTGCATTGTTTTTTGTGACAAAGAAGCAATTGTTTTCCCTACCAGATTACTAAATTTTCCTTTTATACCCATGTTAAAATCCATTCCCTTTTTTTTATGCCTCATGTTTTCGTTAAGACTGAGGAGACTTCCTTGAGATACCCTTAGTGCTTTTTGTTCCATTATTGGTGCAAAAAGGGCAGCTAACATTATTTGAATGAATGTGTTAATTGGGCCTGCATATTTTTTTTAAAGACTTTCATGTATGTTGTGAGGATGTCCCTATTGCATTTGGCCCTTTTGAGTATTGTAAGTATTCCCTCTTGATATTACTTGTGGAGGCTGCCAGTGAGCACACTTTAAATGCCATCATGTGGGCCATACCTTTGACAATGCTTCTTAAAACAGTTTGAGCTGTTCTTCGCCGAGTGGCTTCGCAGTTTATTTCACAGAAGCCTTTTGTTATGTATGGCTCTTATTAAAGAGTAATAGATGGGAATAAGTGTATTCACTGTTGGGATAGAACAACTTTAGGAAGCAAAAATGTTTTCCCATTGCTGTGAAGCCATTAAGAAAAGTACTTGCTTCCCCAGTGATTCCCCCTTGCCAGATCTCCATAGATGTGAGCAAAGCAGTCGAATGGCAGCTAACAGCTTCACCCACCTTCTTCCACTTCTGGGGTCCCCACTGATGAGAGTGAGAAGGTGAATTCTGGTTTCCTGTGCCATCTGCAAAAGTCTCTGTAGAACCATGCTTAAAGGGAAAACATTCTGCACTTACCAGGGGCTGTCTGAACCGCTGTCATAGAGGTGCTGGGAGAGGGGTAGGAAAGGCACTAAGGTTGGTATGACAGAGTGGCAGAAGCCATATATTTTTAGGTCTCGCCTAGCGTTGCTGCGCACATGAGCAGCTCGCTCGGCGAGATTTAATGTTTTTGAGGACTTTCAGTAAAGGGCTTTAAGCCCCGCCCCTCTTTTCCATTGGCCGGCATCCCCGTTTATGCTAAACGGTGGCCAGCCATTGGAAAAGAGCTGTGTGTGTTACCTCCCTTTAGCTTTTTCTGCCGTCCCACTTGGACAGGCTCGCCTGCTTTCCGTTCAAGTCGCAAAGGATTTCTTATCTTTATGGGGCCATGTGTTTAAACAATGCTTGCAGAGCGGTCCTCCTTTCACTTTCGGGACCGCGCTTATGCATCTAACAGCCATTGACCAAGCCAAAAGTCCTGGCTTGTTGTAACATAATCAGCACAGCGCCCTTTTACGAGCTCCGCACTGTTAATGTTTTCTCTCTGCTCTCACTCCCCCCATGCCCAGTGTACGTAGTTTAATCCTACTCCGGAGGTGGCCCCTCCTTCAGTGACACGCGGCAGCCCCCCTCTCTTTGCTGTCACGTTGGTGTTAGAAGGGGCCTCCGCTCTCTCTTCCACAAGTCTACGTCACGCTTTCTCCGCTTCTGCTCTGTTACTGAAGGTACTTTCCAGGCTTTAGTGCCGTGCCTGTCACTGTCTCAGAACCGTCTAGCTCGGGGGCACACACTGCTCTGCTTGTGTTCTCCAGCACACACCACTCGGCTCTCCGTCTCCGCTGCACTGTTCTCACATTCCATTCCATGGGCCTCCCTTTCTTGACCCTTAGCTGTCTGGTCAGCCCCTCTCTGTGATTGGGACACCGCTGGGAGCTTTGCTGCCGATACCGCCGTCTCCAGGGCCTGTAATCTCGCCAGTCAGCTCCGAGCTCACCTCCTTATCACTAGCTTTGTACGGCGGATTTAAGTCGAGCCGTGTGATCCTTCACACAATGGCTGGCTGAGGATCCAATCCCGCTAAGACTCTTAAAAGATGTACCTCGAGCCTGAGCCGCCCCCGCTGCGCTCCGCAAGAGGGATTAAATATTTAGATAATGAAGATAATTAGAGTTGTACTAACCAGTCGAGAACAACATTTTCAAAATGTCTAATGTGCGGCTATTCGTGGAGTGATTGTTGACTTTTTCAAAAAACGCATACCATGCTAATGTTTGGTGGGCCCCTTCTATGGAACGTTTATTGCAAGGTAAGTGCATTTATATAGCATTTACTGCCCTGATCAGGCGTTGAACCATTGATGCTTGACTAGACCCTCAGCTGCCCACCATCACTTTCTTGATCCCGCTGCGCCCCATAGTAGGCACATGCCTCCATGTCAATCCTCTTAAAAGTGAATGTGACTTGAAGTCCTCTCGCAGTTATAGAGGCGCTCTATAACCTGTGAGCTGATCCCACTGCAGAACAGACTTCGTTAGGAAAAAAACGGAGTTCGGGCCTGGGTCTCATTGTAATCTGCTTGCCCTGCCCAGTCTCCCACTCTGGCTCTGTGTTACGCTCGTTATATCGCTTCTGCGTAAAATGCGTGTGCGCGTGAACGAGGCTCTTAACTCAACGATAAAGCAGATTTATTATAAGCCCAGCCCTAACGAATGTTCCCAGGAACAGGCAGTTATGTCAGCTGTGTCCATAGTGCCCTCCCAATGCCAAACTAAATTCGCCACACTTTCATTGCTCCGTCCTACAGTGACCTTAGAACCTCTTTAAGGATTTAATGGAAGTTCTCAAATTCGATTGGCTGAGCTGCAGAATGTTGGATATATGATTAACAGCAGGGCTTTAAGTGGGCCGGGCCTAAAAAGCAGGTGTCGAAACGTGTCTCTATCGAGCTCCCTACTTTTGCCATCACCCTAGGTGATTTTTTGTTTAATTTAACTCTGCAGCAGTACCACCCTTTACTGTCTTTAATGCAACTTCAAAGAGCCTAGTTATAGTTCTTTCGCAGTGTCATCATTTTAGAACTGAATCATTTTCAATATTATATGCAACAAAGCCATAGTTGTTGCTTTTTTTTAATCTTATGCATCTAACAGCCATTGACAAAGCCAATAGTCCTGGCTTGTTGTATGTGTTATTGCAAAATATCAGTCTGGCGGGACGCAATGCTAAGCACAGATTTTTAGCTTAAGTGTTTTAAGCCATGCCCCTAATTACACCGACCACGCCCCTATGAGAGACCCCCAGCTTTTATATACCACTTAAACCCCTGATTAACAGACACTCTCCCTCTCGATTACTATTTAGTAACACATATCCAACTCTAATTTTACTTCCGCTGCCGCCACCACCCACCCCCTACACCTTTCAAGTCCAGTTGATGACTTTTAGACCTTAATTTAAACTTGGACTCCGAGTGCCAGGGATTGGATGAAAGCCTGGCCAAATCAGCAATACAGACTGGTATTTTATCTACATGCCTGCTCCCTGTTGGGATGTTTTATTTTAGTGTATTTTTATTTTACATAGTGTTAAACATTTACAAGGCACATTCAGCTTCTGCACTACTTCCCAGTATCTGTTGAGTTGTTAGGTCTGGCTTGGGAGAGCAACTCTGGGTTACGGTTGTTAGCAATTCCTTAAAATATACGCAGTTGGATTTGGCTCCTCCCGATGGAGCTTCAGGTCTCACTCATCTCATACTATTAGATGCTTGGTGTATCAAGCTGCCTCCTATTGAACATTTGTACTACAATTAAAGCGGGACTATTTTACGTGTATTGACTAATCATGTTATGCACTTGAACTCATAATGCAAACACAAGGTGATGATGGACAAAGCGCTTAAACTTTTCAGACACTCACCCCCAGTCACAGATCTTGGTTGAATCTATCATCGTTCTTTAGCTCACTTTGCCACCCCACCCCAACCTTTGTGTTTGCCTTGCTCTCATAAATGCATTGCACAAAGAAACAAGCATTGAAAATGCAATAGGTCTCGCCTTTGATTAAGTTAAAGCCATTTGCTTTGCTAATGGTATTGTACAGCAAAGCAAATGGCTTTAACTTAATAAAAGGCGAGACCTATTGCATTTTTAATGCTTGTTGCATATCTAATTGTGTTCGGGCCAAGTTGCAGAAAGGGTGGCATGGGTGGGTGGCAGGACACAATTTATATTTATTATTTCTGTTTGGGTGCAAAAAGATAAATGCAGAAGTTAGTGGGGGGTGGGTAGCAAGAGGCCAGGTACGCTTTTTTTTATTTTTTTATTTTTTTGCTTGGGAAGGAGAGGGAGGTCATATTTTATTTGGCCCCAACATTTTTTTATACCCATGATTAGCAGTTTAAAGTGGTAGCAGCAGATGATTTGAAGAAGCAAAGGTTGCATCCCCCCCACCCCCGATATACCACTTACATTGTGGAGAAAGGAATACAGACAGTTGATGTTCCAAATTGCTGTGAGAAATCAAGTTGGCAACGAGCATTACCTGCCAGAAACCATACTTGTTATATTTACCTCCCCCCCCCCCCCCCTTTTCCCAAAAACAACGCACGCAAGAAACCTGGACTATAATTTTTCAAGGCTTTATTAGAGGCCAAGCTTGCGCTTAGCCGAGGGCAAGCTTGCGCATAGCCTAGGCAAAATTATAGCAGCAAATATCAAAAGAATTGCGGTCACTGAAAATAACAGAAAGTAAATAATATAACAAGCATTGGCAGAGCCGATAGTCCTGGTTTTGGTTACTGGACTTTTGGCTTTGTCCATGCTTGTTTTGTTTTGTTTTGTTGTGGTTTTAGCAAAACTTTGCCAGCGACGCTGCCTGACCGTTCTCAATCTAAAAAAAAGTATATAAAACAAAAAGATTATGTTGATCTCAAAATCACACATTGCCTTAGTGTTGCCTGGCACTGAAAGAAAATGATTTGTGTATGCTGTAGCTGGGGAATGACACCATTAAAGACCAATGGATGGATGGGGCTGGCTTTAGCATTAGAAGTATGTATATTATGCATATAATTTTAGTTATCTCAGCTAACGCCAGGATTAAAAATTGGCAACATGATAGTCTATGTTGTTCTCCTTCGTGTTGTGTCTTTGCTAATTAGAAGGATCACTGAAAAATCGGCTAATGAGAGGAGTGAAGTACATTATCACATACCTGTTTGTCTGACCTTGCTGGTACAGGACAGCTTGCCCATAACACTTTTCGTGACAACCCAGCTTGTTATTTGGCAGTGTCCTTGGTGGGGGAGAAGCATACTCTCTGGTTTGGGCAACATCTGTGTTTACGAGAGTTCTGGCGATGCTCTGTTCTAATTATGTATTAGAGTGATCACGACTAAGTGTCCCCTTGATTCGTGATGTACTGTGAAATGTATCTTGTGGGGATTCTTACCTATAGTTGTCCACAGTGGCAGCAGGTAAGTCTAAGGTAAAACACTACATCTTCTAGTAATTTACGAACTAACTGTAAGCAAAAATCCACGTTTGAGCATGTTTAGTACAATTGTGCGATATTAAGAGCCAAGTTGAAATATAGGCGTTCCTGCTGGTGGCAAGAGCATGCAATAGCTTAGACTCTACAGTTCATTCAGGCTGGAAAGCAAATCTACCCCTAGGTAGAAGGCCATAACATGATGACAAGGCTGCTCAGGCTCAGCTGGTTAATCTTCAAGGGGAATGACGACAGTAGCTGTGACGAGAAAATGAAGAATCCGGCGAACAGTTTGATATTGAGTGAGCCCAGGAAAGCTGTTAGTACATTTAAAATATAGACATCAGGCAACCCATTGTCTATTTTCCTGAAAGCATTTACAATACCTGTGATTTTGGAGGCATTAAAAACATCACTAAAGTAAAGTGAGTTGGATTTTGAGTGTTCAAAAGTGAAATCTGTGCCTCGGAGTGTGCTGTGCTGTCAAAAACCATAGTTGCCAAAGTTCTAGAAACTTCCTTTTGTGTTAAAAATTAAACTGATTTGTTTATCAAGGTGAAGCGTAGAAGAGCAACATGTAGCCAAAAAAGCAATATCAGATCCTTTTACTAGAATGGGGAAAATATTACGCCACAGAACTTTGCAGTCATTTGAACAGTAAGCAGATACATGTAGCCTTGGTGCAATCCTCAACATAAATAAGGTATAGTAATATAGCTTCCGTCCTCAAGGAGAGAATGGTACGGAGGAGTAAGAGAAGTGGGTGCAACTAAAATTGGCAATCTGGCTGTGCATTGTAATTGAATCGCACAATAAGGAACTTCCTAAAAGATTTGTGCATGACGAAGTTGTAATAAGACCAAGATCCTTATTGAGCAAGCAGTTGATTCTCCACAATCGACTGTTTGTAACTTCCTAAAACCTCTTAATAAATAAACAAATATGATTTTGTTGAATTGATGCAATACACAACAATAAACATTTGCGGTAATCGGTCAAATACCTTACCATCACCCCTCAATCACTGCACTCATTACAGAATTGCTGTGCACACTGCATTTAACTGGAGAGCAGCCGAGCCCTTGCCCACTTTCCAGGTGCATTGTGGATGTGAAAGAAAGACTCCCCTGTAGTTTTCTGTGTATGAAATGGGGCTCATGTAGTTGCCTGTCATGGAAAAAAACGCTTATCTCAGATCCATCCCTTTATCTGCTAATTGGTAACTTCCCATCACATGTAATGGACTAGTAATGTCCATTCGTATTTTCTTTCAAGTACCATCTGATTTATCAGATTCCATTGGAGGGTAACTTACAGATTTCTGTGATTTTTCACTCCAAGCACATAATACACTCTCTAATGTTACTCTCAGCCTCTCGATCCAGTTGAGGCCACCAGTACTCTGCTCTTACCTGTCTCATGGTAGCACTCATTCCACTGTGTCCATGTGCCAGTTTAACTATTCGCTCCCATTGTACAGAAGGTACTACCAGTAAATTACCTCTCATCATATCTCCATTTACGACCGACAATTCCTGACTAACCTGTGGGAAAAACACTGCATCCACAGAAGTATTGCCTTTGTTTGGCCACCCTTCAGAGACTTTTCAATTTCACTAATACACTGTCTCCTTTGAGAGCCTCCAATCATTCTTCATGTGATATTCTGCTTTCGGTTATTACGCTCACATCTGTCACCAAACAATCACCATCCTCACTCTATGCACCAATCATTACCCCATAGGGCCATCAGCTTCCACATTTTTCTTCCCAAGAACATATTCCATGTGAAAATTGTACTCCAACATTCTCATGGTCCATCACACTACTCTAGGAGATGCTCTCCTTCCCCCACTTGTTGTGAACACCTCTACAAGTGGACGATTGTCAGTCCTAACTGTGAAATAGGTTCCTCACACATATGTTCCAAAATGGTTTACTCCCCACCATACAGGCAAAGCTTTCCTCTCTATGGTGGAGTATTTTTTCTCCATGTCCTTTAATGATATTGAGGCATAAGCAATTGTGACTTCTACACCATTCCTCCTTATTAATAGTACTGTATTTTGGCATGTCCCATTGTGGTGTTCTGATCTGAAAAGGGAGTACAGAATGTTCATTTAGCGTTCTGGAGCATTGCTGCGACCAGGCTGTAGAACACTGTTAGCGCCAGCAGTTGGTTGTTGGGTTCTCTCTCGGTGAGAAGGAATAAACGTATCTATTACCTTCTTTTGGTTTCGGCTTGTATTCTTTTCAATGGTGACCCAGGATGGATTTTTGCCTGGACGGAAAGCCACCTGAAGACTGAGACACTTCCCGGAGGCATGTGAACGAAGACTTTGGGTGGGATCGTGTGCGATTTATGAACCAGGCTGGCTGCAGATGGTGGGCAACTACATGAAGGTTGCCGCTCGAAAACGTCTGTCAGTAAGACTTTTGACCCAAACCTTTTGGGTAAAGCAGTGTTCCAGCCATCTTCACCCTGTGCGTTGGTTAATTCAGTGGCAGTGACGCTTGAAGCATAACCGGGTCACAAGCAGGTAGTAGTCTGGCTGTGTTGCTAAGCAGCGTCTTATGCGGCATAACGCTATTGCACAACAACTGAAAGAAACGTTAGGCGTCAGCAGTTCCCCAGCAACATCACACATGAGGAAAGTGCCACCGTGTGTGTTCTTATTGGGCATCAACAGTTCCCTAGCAACACCACGTGCAAGAAAGCGCCACCGCGTGCTTATACAGAGGAAGTGCGGTGTAATACAGAGGAAGTGCGGTGTAACACTTTCCAAACTGCACGTCATCGGCGCAATACTGAACAATGTTAAAGCACTAGGGACCCTATTAATTTTTTTTGGGCATATTGGGGCATGGGTATGTCAGTACAGAGGGAAGTGGCAGATACAAAATGTAATTGGATTTGTGTGAAATCCATTAAAAGTAAAGACAAGTGTCCCATATACTTGTTGAAAGGCAGCATTTTTTTGGCAGTCCTAAATTCAGTAAGACGCACACTGGAAACCAATTGCGTGTTAGTATTTTGGTGTTCAGCCAACAGAGCAAGTTACAAAGGCAGCGGTGTGGGCAGACATACACTCCGTGACATGCATACTGGAGACCTGTTGTGTGTTAGTTTGGAGCATAATTTCAGTGGCGCGCACACTAGAGTGAAATCCTGTGCATTTCAATTTTTGACTCTTCACATGCCTATTAATGAAGAGAGATGAATTGACGAATGAAAAGTTGAAAGAGTTAAAGTTGGAAGAAAAGGTAGCGGCAGTCCAGAAAGAGACACACAAACCAAGGAAAGAAGAGGACAGTGGTATCGAAAAAATGGGTAGAAGAAAAAAGTAATGTGCTGTAAGTGTGGTTTCAGAGGTCATGTAGCTACTGATTGTGTCCATCTATAGAACAAGTATGTAAGAGGCTGCAGAAATAAAGGGCATTTTGCAAGGATGTGTAGAGGAAGAATGGGGAGTGTGACTAAAAGAAGCCCCTCGGTGAAGGTGATAGAGGGAATAGAGGATGATGGTGACTGTTATTTTAGAAATTCAACAGGTTGGTAAAATTAGTGACGATAATCCATTTTGCAACATCAGTATTGACGGTATTGAGTTGAGAATGATGGCAGAGTAATACTTTTATTGGAGAGGAATACTTAAAGAAATTTTCAGAACATGTACTCAGGAATCCAGATGGAAGGTTGGTGGCTTATGGAAATAAGCCCATTGAATTAGTGGATTTCATTGAAGCTCAACTTGAATTTCAAAAGAAGCATGTAACATCAATAGTGTATTTTGCCAAGTAGGTTTTGTGTTTGTTGTGTTGGCCTCAACAAAGGGATTTGGGAATTCTTTTGGATCCAAATCATCAGGAACAGGTGTTGGGCGTACAAAGTGAAGTGTGTGCAGTAGCAGCGAGTGCCATATATCACTGACTATCTGGAGTTTTTCATTGAAGGGTTGGGGTCTCAAAGGATTCATGCATGAGATAGTGTTGAGGGATGGGTGGACTTGTATAGGACATAAACCTTGGGGAGTTCCACTGATGATGGGAGAACACCTGCGGCAAGAATTCCATAGGTTGTGCAAGAGTGAGGCGATGGAAAAAAATGAATCCTCAGAGTGGTTAGCTCCAGTGGTGACGCCAAACGAGGATAATGGTGACATCAGGTTGTGTGTGAACTTAAGGGGTTTGAATGCTGCAATCTGAGTGAACAGGCATCCTCTTCCCAACACAGGAAAAATGTTGACCAACATCAAGGGAGCAGAAGTGTTTTCCTTGATCTTTCCTCGACCTACCACTAACTTGTGCTGCATCCTGAGTCTAGAACGCTAAAATTTTTTCTCACCCTGGACGAAGCTTATAGATATAAACATATACCTTTCCGCTTAGCTTCAGCAGCGGTCGTCTGACAGAGAGCTATTCACCATCTACTAAAAGATACCCGTAGGGTGACCGTTTCAAGATGACATCTTATAGTGTTTGGGAACAATGAAATAGAACATGAAAATATGGTGCATTAAGGAGCTGGATAAAAATTCTGCAAGAGAGTGGTTTAACTATTAAGAAGGAGAGATTCAGGTTTAAGGTGAAAGGTGTGGAATATTTAGGACATTGGATCAGAGAGATCTAAAAAATAAAATGAAATTGGTTTCTGCTATTGAGGAAGCCCTTCTCCAACATGTAAAGACCCGTTGCATTCTTTTTTGGGGTTGGCTGAATAGTTTCCTGTTGTGTACCCATGTTTGTAGACCAAACCAAACACACGTGCACTCTTATGGTAAAACATTTCAAGTTTGTTTCGTGCGTGAATTGTGAAAGAGAGTTTAAGAATTTGAATAGGAGCATTGACACGGCACCAGCACTTAAACCATTTGACACCAATGATACTATTGTAGTAAACACAGATGCCAGCCTGGTGGGTTTGGGTGCAGTCCATCATGGCAGCTATAGCTTTTTCCAGTTAGCTTGCTCTTTACAGTAAGTGGAAGAGCAGAACCATAAGACTGCTCCAGCATCACTACCCTCTGGATTATGCATGTTTAGCTGTGTTTGAGTGAAAGATGTGCAAGTGCATCTGCAGTGTTTGTTGTGCTTGTGGGATGTTCTTGGCATAGTGCATTTTTTCTACTCTATTTTTTCCCTCTGCACTAAAGATGTTTGCTGTTTATCACTTGAGCTTCAACTCTCAAAGCATGCTACATGAATCATGCTGCCAAGATCGAAACGAAGTGAAATGCATCTGTGCTTGTACCTCAGCTTTGATAAATGCCGGTAGTTGGTACAATCTTGTTTAAAGTGGTATTGTTTAAGTTTTTGATTGGAATCATTGATGCTTCAGTGGGGATGTTTCTCACTCCAAGTTTGTATACTCGAAATTCTGTTTGTGTTTCATTGTTCATTGAAACCTCATGCTAAAACAGTGAGAGGGGTGGCGATGTAGGTCATCAGTAAGTTTTTCTGCTGCACGATTCTCCATTTTCAGTATTTGGACAACATTACATTAGAATTGTTACATTCTGAAAAGCGTTATTTGATTGCTTGGTTTTGTACAAAATACTTAAATGTGTTTACTTATGTTTTTTAGACTGAAAATGGTGTCCTCCTGCCCTCTCTACAGTCTGCATTGCCATTCCTGGATCTCCATAGCATTCCTAGGCTGGAGTTCCATCAAACTGTGTTTGATGAGCTGAGGGAGAAGCTGCTTGACAGGGTTTCAGTCATCGCCTCTGAGGGTAAAGATGAAGACAGGTGGGTCACAGCAATCAGATCTACAGGTTTTGATGTATGGCATAGCACAGTTGCCCAGATTGTCTCTCAACATGAAAAAACAAGTGTGTACAACTATGTCGCTGAAATTGCTACACTGTACACTGGTGCTTAAATGGAACACAAGATCAACATAGCAATCAATCAATCAATCAGGAATTTTTGAAGCACACTACTCACCCGCAAGGCTCTCAAGGTGCTGGGGGGTGGAGCTTGTGCTGCTTCGTCTCATCCGAAGAGCTGGGTCTTGGGGCTCTTTCTGAAAGCTTGCAGTGTGGGGGTATGTCTGATGCTGAGTGGGAGTTCATTCCAGGTCTTTACTGCGTTGTAGGAGAAGGATCGCCCCCCACCCCATTCTGGCTCTGCGGATGCATGGGGTTTCGGCTAGGGCAAGGTCAGCAGATCGGAGGCTTCTCTTGGGTGCGTAGAAGGAGATTCTTTTGTTGAGGTATGGGGGTCCGATGTTGTGGAGGGATTTGTAGGCGTGAGTGAGGAACTTGAAGGTCACTCTCTTTTTGACGGGGAGCCAGTGAAGTTCTCGTATGTGTTGGGTGATGTGGTGTTGTCGAGGGATGCCGAAGATCAATCAATCAATCCGGGGTTACTCACCTGTGAGGGTCTCAAGGTACTGGGGAGGGGGGTGGGCAGCTCCGGATTAGTCGAACAGCCAGGTCTTGAAGCTCTTCCTGAAGGTGTGCAGAGTGGGTGAGCTTCGGAGGTAGACTGGGAGCTCATTCCAGGTCTTTGCTGCGATGTAGGAGAAGGCTCTTCTGTCTGCTCTGGTTCGGCAGATGCGTGGGGTCTCTGCCAGGGCGAGGTCGGCAGAGCAGAGGTTCCTTTTGGGTACATGGAAGGAGACTCGTTGAGGTATTTGGGTCCGATGTTGTGGAGGGCTTTGCAGGCGTGGGTGAGTAGCTTGAAGGTTACCCCCTTCTCGATGCAGCCAGTGAAGGTCTTGTAGGTGTGGGATCATGTGTTTGTGTCGTGGGGTTCCGAGGACGAGTCTGGCTGCGGTGTTCCGGATGGTTTGGAGCTTGTGTAGCAGGGTTTTGTTTATTCCAGCGTAGAGGGCGTTGCTGTAGTTCAGTCTGCTAGTTACGAGTGCGTGGATGACGGTCTTTCTGCATTCGTGGGGGATCCACTTGAAGGTCTTGCGGAGGGAGTTGAAACAGGTAGAGGCGACGGCATTGATCTGGCGGGTCATGGTGAGGGAGGAGTCTAGAATGATGCCGCGGTTCCGGGCGTGGTCCGTCGGGGTGTGGTGGGGGGTTCCGAGGGCAGGGGGCCACCAGGAGTTGTCCCATGCCGTGGGGGAGGGTCCAAGGACGAGGACCTCGGTCTTCTGAGTTCAGTTCAGTTGGAGTATAAGTTTGGATGCGGCGCTCTGGAGCGTCTGGATTTGAGGAGTAGAGATTTGTTTATTCCTGCGTAGAGGGCGTTCCAGTAGTCCAGTCTGCTGGTTATGAGTGTGCTTCTGGATTCGGGGGGATCCATTTGAAGGTCTTGCGGAGGGTTTTGAAGAATGTGGAGGATACAATGTTGTTCTATTGGTGCATGGTGAGGGAGGAGTCGAGTATGATGCCGAGGTTGCGGTCGTGGTCTGTGGGTGTGGAAGATTCGCTGAGAGTGGTGGGCCACCATGTTTTGTCCCATGCTGAGGGGGTAGATCCGAAGACGAGGGCTTTTGTTTTCTCTGAGTTGAGCTTTAAGCAGCTGTTGCTTATCCAGGAAACAACGTCTTTCATACCTTCCTGGAAGCTGTGTCTGATGTCTGGTTTGCTGGTGAGGGACAGGATGAGGTGGGTGTCATCGGCGTAGGATACTATGCTGAGTCCATGTTTTCTGACGATGGTGGTGAGAGGGGTCATGTAGATATTGAAGAGGGTGGGGCTAAGTGAAGATCCTTGGGCTACTCCGCAGCTGATCTCTGTCAGTTTGGAGAGGAAGGGTGGGAGTCTGATTCTTTGGGTTCGGCCAGTGAGGAAGGACTGAATCCAGTTTTAGGCGGTTCCCCGGATGCCAGCGTCGTTTGAGTCTAGCGGTTAAGGTGCGGTGGGAGACGGTGTTGAAGGCTGCTGAGATGTCTAGTAGGATGAAGGCTGCCGTGTGGCATGGGTCGAGGAGGGTGTGGATGTAGTCTGTGGCGGCTAGGAGGGCAGCCTTGGTGCTGTGGTTGGTGTGGAATCCAGATTGGGAAGAATCGATGATCGAGTTGGCTTCTTTGAAGTTAGTGTGCTGGTTGTTGATGATCTTCTCGGTGACTTTGGCTGCGAATGAGAGGAGAGAGATGGGTCAGTTGTTCTTGAGGTCTGTTGGGTCTACGGTGGGCTTCTTGAGGAGGGGCATGACCTCTGCCCGTTTCCATTCGTCAGGAAAGTGCCTGTTTCGAAGGAGCAGATGATGGTATGTCGTAGTTGGGTTGCGATGGTGGAGGCGGCTCTCTGGAATTTGTGGGGCAGGCAGGGGTCGGTGGGTTCTCCTTAGTGTATGTCTTCTCATAGTCTTGGCGGTGTCTTCTGTGGTTACAGGGGTCCAGGCTGTGATGGTAGGCTGGGTTGCGTTGTCGGTTGGAGGTGTAGGGTCAGTGTCTAGGTTCTGCTCTTCGAAGTTGCTGTAGAGAGTTTTGATCTTGGGATGGAAGTAGGAGCCGAGTTTGTTTTAGAGGTCCTGGGGGGGGAAACATCGGAGGATTCGCTGGGGGTTCAGTAAATTCTTGTGTGATGCTGAAGAGTTCCTTGGAGTTGGTGAGTATTTTGCTCTGGATGAAGTTCTTCTTTGTGGTTCTGATGAGTTGGGTGTGTTCTGTCATTACGGTTTTGTAGGCGGAGCATGCTTCGGAGGTTTTGCTGTTCCTCCAAGCTCTCTCGAGTCGTGGGCATGTGCGCTTGGATTCTCGGAGGTCGGTGGTGAACCAGGTGGCTTTCGTGGTGCTTTGTCTGTCGGAGTTCTGGAGGGGGGTGAGCGCGTCTGCACAGATGGTGATCCATCTGTGGAGAGTGTTGGCCACGGAGTTGGCATCGGCTGTGGTGGGGGGGGAAGGTGTGCAGTTGAGGGTGGAGTTGAGGTGCTCCTCGGTGATCTTGCTCCAGTTCCTGACCGAGGGCGAAGTGTGGGCTTGTGTGCGGCGGGCTTGGAGAAGTGGACGCAGTGGTGCTCTGTCCAGATGGGTTGCGTGGTGTGACTGAAGCAAATGTTGTGTGATGGGGTTGAGGGTATGTCCTGCCTTATGGGTGGGGGTGGTGACAAGCTGTCTCAGTCCGATGTTGGCGAGGTTGTCCAGGAGGGTGGTGGATTGGTCGCTGCGGTTGTCGAGGTGGAAGTTCAGGTCTCTGAGGCATACGTAGTCCGTGGATGCGATGGCATGGGGTGCGATGAGGTCTGCAATGGTAGTGGTGAACGTGGCTTGTGCACAATGGCGAGTCCAGCTCCAGGGTGGTTGGGGTGGTCCTACCTCTGGATCTTGTATCTGTCGGGAACGGTGGTTGCAATGTCGGATGTGGAGCTGGCATTGGTCCAGGATTCTGTGAGGAAGGCGACGTCGGGTGAGAGAGTGCGGAGCCTTTGTTCAGAGTCCATCCCAATTTGTTCCTTACAACCCTGCGAGAGAGAGAGAGAGAGTCAAACAGAATGGCAAAAGAGTATGTTTTCCTCGACGAGCCTCACACTTTGGTCCGTCAACACCATCTGCTTATTTGGGTGCTACTGCAGTGCATTACAGGACTATAAGCTGAAATTTTGCTGGCACTTCCAGAAAAGTTTAAGGTCATTTTGGCTCTGACCTTCCAGAATGGTCAGGGCATAGCAAAATACGCCATTCATTCTGTACTGGACACACAACTGTTTAGTCAGAGCAGTTGGTACCAGTGTGATGCTTCAGCGCTACACATGCATGAGATCGAGGGGTTTGTAGGGTGAAGCTTAGGTGGCACAAATGGACATGCTATTTGACGGTGCCAGTCTATGAATTTGAAGGAGACTTTGCCCTGGAGCATTTCAATGAAAGCAGGACCATAGTGCACTATCTTTACCTTTCGGCTCCTGTGTGGCAGTATCCCCAACAGTTAAGGCCCTTCTAGGGCTTAAGAGGGAGTCTGGCTCTCAGATGGTGCCAAGGCCCACCTCCATAGCAACAGACCCGGTCCGATGGTCCTTTCAAAGCCGGGTTTGGAGGTCCAGCCGACAACGTCCAGGCCCTTTGCGGCATTGCACTTTGCAGTCCCCAATTCCTGCTGCTACCACCACCAAACTGCTCTAATCTGCCCTGGGTGATACATGTATTTTCAGGAACAAAGGCCGCTACAGTCCCAACCCCAGAGTCAGCAAATCGGCAAGTATCAATGCCGTGATGCGATGATTGGAGCCTCCGACCGCAATAGTTACTGATACGTTCTTCCCGACCCTGGGATTGAGGATTGCTCTCCGTGGGATAATCCGTGATGACGGGAGCCTCCGACAGCAACAGTAAATGTTGCAGTCGGAGGCTCCCGTCATTGCATGATGGCATTGATACTTGCTGATTTCCCGACCCTGGGATTGAGTATTTAACTCTGTGGGACCTTCCCCTTGAAGGCTACATACCTCTCCACATTGTGAATTGCTCTTATAATTGCCTATGTAAATAGTACCTTGGTTTGATACTTCTGTTTGGCCACATGTATTAATTCCCGTCATGTCATCCATCTGACGCTACCATTGGTATTATTAATTATACATAAGATGACGTGTTCTTTGCACACCAATAAATGTAATCAGGCATGTGTTCTGCTTGGGTTTTCGGATCAGATAGAACCCGCTCATCAGAGCCTCTCCAACCCAGCCAGAACGTTACCCTCTCCCTAGGGCCTATTCACAACAAGTAACCACAGATATATACCACCTAAGGACAGGGAATTCCTACTATATATATATATATATATATATATATATATATATATATATATATATATATATATCTAGACCTCTTATAATACAAGTGGCGGCCTCGCGATCCCAGACGGACCCAGGACTTCCTACCCAGACGGCAGCCTCAGCCTCGCGGTCCCAGACGGACCCAGGACTTCCTACCCAAACGGCAGTCTCAGCCTCGCGGTCCCAGACGGACCCAGGACTTCCTACCCAAACGGCAGTCTCAGCCTCACGGTCCCAGACGGACCCAGGACTTCCTACCCAGACGGCAGCTTCAGCCTCGCGGTCCCAGACGGACCCAGGACTTCCTACCCAAACGGCAGTCTCAGCCTCGCGGTCCCAGACGGACCCAGGACTTCCTAACCAGACGGCAGCCTCAGCCTCGCGGTCCCAGACGGACCCAGGACTTCCTACCCAGACGGCAGCCTCAGCCTCGCGGTCCCAGACGGACCCAGGACTTCCTACCCAGACGGCAGCCTCAGCCTCGCGGTCCCAGACGGACCCAGGACTTCCTACCCAGACGGCAGCCTCAGCACAAGTTCATCCTATGATTACCATAACATACAACAAGGGAATCAGTTTTACTATTTATCAGATCACACAAGAACTGCCAGTTTGAGCACAACCCGTTCTCTGGTTCGAGGGGCTCCTCTCTCCCTTATTCAGTTACCACTTACCTGATCAGGGTTAACATCTGTTCATGTCAAGTCACAGCTGACTAGAAGAATAGGCTACCCTCTTATACAAGAACACGCAGCACATGTTGATTCACTACAAACTGGGTACTTTATTACTCATTACATACGCAATCACATAACATTACTATGTAACACATAACCTGCAAGGAAAAGTGAAAGATTAGGTTGTACACTCTAATAAGAAAGGGGTCGACATCACCTTAGTCGTGTGTAGCCTGCACTCAATGGTCATCTAGGTTCCCTTCTCGTCTGTGCCTCGGCTCGCCTGGAAGTCACACCTCCGCAGTCACGGATCTGTTCCCTTCTCCCTTCTCCGAGTCACTGGGACCTCTTCCTCATCGGCTACTCTCTCTCCTCTCTGGCTATTCTGCTAGAAGAGTATCTGTCTCTCGGTTTTTCTCCGCCTTCAAGTTTGTCATCTGTCTTCCCTGGAATAAGTAGTAGCTTTACTGCTAACGGCTAGATGCCGCCTACGGACTGAAGTAAGTGCACCGTATCTGCCTCAGACTTTCACTAATATAGAGGTGCATTTCCTCATGGAAAATTCTGGCCCGTAACCTGCCGCCCACCAAATTCTTGTACCTCCCCGTACCAAGGACACGTTCCCAGCCGGCCGGCCTGATGTAGTGTCTTCGGCATGAAGAAAAATACAATCCTTCGATAAGGGCTGGCCTGAACCGGTTCTCTCCAAGCGAATAACACCTCATAACTAAAACACCACCCTTAACCTAGAAGCATCTCAAGCTGCCGGAGCAGAAAGAAAGATGGAGTCTCTCCCGTTTGAGGCCTATCAGGCCTGAATTCAGCACGGCTCCATGAAATACCCTCACTACAGGACAGGTTATCCCTAATACTAACGAATCTATCCCCTAGGATATGTGTGCAAGCCCTGATCTATGGGGAAGAACACAGGATCATGTCGAAGTGCCTAGTAAATAGGCTCCATTCACTACTCTAACCCTTAGACTTGAATGATAAGAGACTGAAGTCACATTCCATCATTGTTCCTCACAAGAAGGCCGGGAAAATCGAGCAGAACATTTCACCCTTGACTTCAGTCTATTATACATTCATTAAACAGAACTAACATCTGTGGAAGAATAATATGAAACAAAGCTAACTGATCTATGTCTAGTACCAAATGTGCAGAATTGAAGTAGTGAAGGAATACACTGAATAAAGCAACAGATAGAAATCAAAACAGCGATGGTAATCAGAATACCTCCTAATATTTGACGTAACAGATACAAATCAGGTAACCAATTAAAGAGCCAGTCAAACCAGCCCTGGTCAATGTGTTTTCTAACTTCTTCTGTCAAGTCATGTAGCTTATCAATGTGAGCGCGAATGGATTGTGTATGATCAGACAAGTTAAAACAACAAAGACCCTCAAAATCAGAACAATCGTGTCCATGTTTAAGCAAAAGATAATCAATGGCCGCTCGATTTTGCAAGATGGCTCTGCGTTCACCCTGGGCGTCTAACAGCATGTCAGACAGGACTGTAGAAGTATGATTAATGGATTTTACCATCCAGCAGGCCATTTTCCCAATAGATTTGGCATTATAAACCGCCAAAGCAGGAACACCAATAATTGAAATAGCCAGGCTAAGGTATTCAGACTTGGAATATAAATGCAAAGACGAGTCACAATCCTCCTGTAACATCACTGTATCTCGAATCACACGAGAATTGGCATTCGGATGTGACGAGAACATCAGTAAACTGAGTCTCGTAATGGCACAAGGGCCTCCTGAAATATTTGCGGGGACATATGGCCAGGAAGTTTTACCACATGAGAAAAGCCATCCGGCAGGTAGTAACATCGTGCGATAATGACTGGGGGTAACTACCAAACTCTTGCAAGTCATATTGTTCTGGACAGAAGTACATGTTTTCGGTGTCCTTTGAAAGCACAAAGTTCGCTCATGAAGGGTAAAGGAAGTAGCACCTTTCAATTTTAGACGCAGACATTCAGAAATTGCACCAGGATTACACGTAAGGAAAAAACACAAATCTCCTTGTGTGATATTATAGGTAACTATTTGGGACTGGATGGGGGGTATCTGGTCTGGTAGTTCAGTACATAAGGGGCAATACGCATGGGTGGCAAAATCGCCCAGAAGAACATTGGGGCGAGCCTTTGAAATGTTGAAAATATGAGTCAAAGTTTCCAGCGAAGCAGGGACAGCAACCAGACAGGTCGCCAAGATGTCGTGTACAGATCTCATCGGCGTCAAACAGAAGTGAGGGGCATCAGTCACCCTTTTCGCCAGTAAGGTCCAAAAGTTCGATGACGAATCCCACGCAGCGAAGGAACGCGACACTCGGGTGCGTAACTCATCCCAGGTTGACGGGATCCCTCCTCTCTCGTCGAACCAATCCGAAAATAGTCAGACGCCGACACATCCTGCAGCAACAGTCCAAAGAATGATCTGAAAGAGAATCAAATACAGCCATTATTCATTCTCGTAAGTAACATTTGTCAGCCGGGACCGCTTCCCAGCTATCTTTCCCTGGTCTCATAACTAGAATGGTATTGTCATGACCGGTGGCGATGACCTCTGCTTGTTCAGGGGGATTCTTAGGCGACTGCACCCAAACCCTGGCCCCAGGGTTATCTGTGGAGCCAAAACCTTTCTGGCCTCGTACAGTTAGCAAAGTTGGGGCAGTGCCTTTTACCATCCTACCACTGAAGACAGGCATTATGAGTAATTGAGCCACTCGGTCAGTTTGATGTATCAGTAAGTCAGCCTCACTGCTATTTAGCAGGAGCACCTTAATCTCTCCCTGATAATCACTGTCAATGATCCCTCCAAGCACCTGAATGCCTTTTACAGCCAGCCCCGATCTAGGGGCGATTAATCCAAAATTCCCGGGTGGTATATGAACACCAACACCGGTCGCGATGATGACCCGATCTTTACCTTTTATAACGGTGTCATCCATGGCATGCAAGTCTAAACCTGCCGACCCTGGGGTCGCTCTACATGGAGCCAAAGCTCCGGGAGTAATTTCCCAGTACATCACAGTCTCTCTGATTTCATTTGGCTGAGCATTAACATTCGGAGGAAACAAACGCATAAGTGGAGATTCAGCATTTAGAAAAGGACGATTATTCAAAATTAATAGCGCTTGGGGCAAAAAGTCTCGCCAATTCTTATACTTGTCATCTGTCAATTTACGCAGTTGCTCCTTCAGCAGACCATTCAATCTCTCCACAAGACCCGAGGCCTCCGGATAATATGGGATATGAAATACCCAGTCAATATTGTTTTCCACACAGAATTCCTGTACCAATCTTCCACGAAAATGGGATGCATTATCAGATTGAATTTGGAATGGCACACCATAATACATCATAATCAATTCCAATGTTTTAATGGTATTCAATTGGGTAGCTTGCTTACAGGGAAGGGCTACCAACAAGCCACTGTATGTATCAACAATAGTGCAAACATATTGACAATTCCTACTCATGGGAAGTGGACCGATGTAATCAATCTGCCAAATTTGAGCGGGCAGTTTCCCGCGATGTAAATGACCTTTAACAATTTGGGGCACTTTGCGCTGTCTGATATGCTGACAAATGGGACAATGTAAAATAACATTTTTGATTAAATCTAGGGGAATATAAATTCCTCGATCAGCAGCCCACCTGCTAGTGGCTTTCTCTCCAAAATGTCCTGCCTTCTGGTGGGCCCATTTCGCCAATCCCGCAATATCAGAATCTTGCCTGTCCACCACTGCCTCAGCAATTTTAGATTTCTCATCTGCAATGTTATGAAAAAATTTGTCAAGAGAATCTATCGGGGTGTGAGCATCCACATGGAAGATTGTAACAGTACTCTGTGGGAGCATCTCCCAAATCTCCTGCCATAATTCTTTTCCCCACAATTCTTTTGAATGCAATTTCCAATTATGGGAATGCCAAGTCGGTAACCAAACTGCCAGTCCATTGGCAGTAGACCAAGAATCGGTGAAAATATGACATGTGCCAGGTAACTCTTGTTTCAGAACTTGATAAACAGCATAAAGTTCAGCAAATTGACTGCTCTTACCTTCACCAGTTGTGCTCAGCAGTTTTTGTGTGATCGGATTATAGGACACCGCTTTCCAGTGCCGTTTCGTCCCTATGAACCTTGCTGAACCATCCGTAAACCAGACATGGTTTCTGTCCTCTGCGGACAAATCATCAAAAGGTCTACCCCACTTGACAGGAGACTCCTGTACTAAAGGTACGGAACATTCACTCTCAGTCTCAGTCGATGGCGCTCGCGCCACCTGCTCATGTAAAGATGCAACTCCTTTTTGTCCCACACGTGCCCGGTCTTGTATATACCATTTCCATTTAATCACACTCGCCTCTTGAGCATGTCCAATTCGGTGAGTTTTCGGCG
This sequence comes from Triturus cristatus, assembly GCF_964204655.1. Lineage (NCBI taxonomy): Eukaryota > Metazoa > Chordata > Amphibia > Caudata > Salamandridae > Triturus > Triturus cristatus. The sequence goes on from NC_140580.1 coordinate 1,002,548,707, forward strand.
AACTCATAACCCACTGCATGATAGGAATTTCAGGTCGCAAAACTATATCATGTCCCAAAGTCAGTTGCTCGGTATCCACCAGAGCCCAATAACATGCAAGTAACTGTTTCTCAAAAGGTGTATAACGCTCACCAGCATCAGGTAACTTTTTGGTCCAGAAACCCAACGGCACTCTACTCCTGCCTTGCTTCTGCCACAAACTCCAATTCGCATAAAGGCCCTGTACAGACACATTCAAATCCACCTCACCATCACGTACGGGCCATAAATCCAAAGCATGCTGAATTGCCTCTTTTGCTAGGTTGAACGCATCTTGCTGTGGTTTATCCCATTCAAATGCATTCTTTTTACGAGTGACACGGTACAAGGGGGCCAATATTTGACTCAAATGAGGAATATGCTGACGCCAAAAACCAAACAAACCAATGAAGCTTTGGGCTTCTTTCCTATTCCTCGGAACTGCAAAATCAAGGATTTTCTGTTTAACCTGAGGGATCACTTCACGGTGCCCTTCATGCCAATTAATACCCAAAAATTTTACAGCCTGGGACGGGCCTTGTAATTTATCCGGATTGATTTCCCAACCTTTCTCACGCAGGCACTCAATGACTCTGTCCAATTGGGTCTGAACTTCCTCTTGTGTTTCGCCTTGGATCAAAACATCATCAATATAATGACACATCTGAATTTGTGGATGAACCGGTACCTCAGCCAAATGCTCTGCCACCAGCCGGTGACATATCGTAGGACTATGCACATAGCCCTGAGGAAGACTTCTAAACGTCATCTGACGCCCATTCCACGTAAAACTGAACTGTTCCTGACACTCAGGGGCAATCGGAATCGAAAAGAAAGCATTAGCAATATCAATGGACGCATACCATGTACCTGGATGTTTTTGGATTCTTTCAATTAGAGTAATAACATCCGGTACTGCAACGGTCAAAGAAGGTGTGTGTTTGTTCAATTCTCGATAATCAACAGTCATACGCCAAGAATTATCACTCTTACGTACAGGCCAAACAGGATTATTCCAAGCAGAAGTAACTGGGGTTATAACACCTGCATCCACCAACTCCTGAATAGTGGTACTAATCTCCTCATGACCACCTGGAATACGATACTGCTTCTGACAAACCACTTTTGTCGCCTGAGGAACTTTTATGGGGGGCATTCTTAAAAGACCAACCCGTATAGGCCTGGACGATATATAATGCGTAGTTCCAAATTGGTAACATCCATCATCTAAATGCAAAGTCATTCCTTTCAAAATATCAATTCCAATTATGAATTCCAAGAGTGGCACCACTAGTACAGAGTATTCTTTTCTAGGGATTCTACCTATTCTCATTTCAAGTAAAGTTTGAACGGCAGGAGTTTCCTTTCCACCCAATCCGGTAATTGTAAAAGGCTGACCTGTAAACTTCTTTGATTTTCCATGAATAAGAGTGGCCTCCGCTCCTGTATCTACCAATGCTCGGGCCCTTTGGATATTACGATGTCTCCAATAAATATCAATATCTACATAGAGTCTATTATCTCTGTGAGCCCATCTGTGTACTGGAGCTTGACCTATTTCCTAGTCATGCTTACTGCATTCTGTGTACCAGGATAAATCAGGATAAAGACTCTCACGTTTCTTAGGTATCGGTACCTCCTGTTCATATCCATTCCCAGTACGAAATGGATTTGTGTCTTCTGCATTGCACTGCTGGTTTCGATCGGCCAAACTATGACGATCCTCTCTCCTCCTCAACTCAGGGGATTGATCCCTATCATCTCTACGTCTGCTGTAAACATAATCATTTCTCCCCCTTTCTCTTTCCTCCTCTCTCTCTCTGTCGCTCTCTCGACGGGGGGACATATCACGTACATAACGTCGATCATCACGACGAACAGAGCGCCCACGGCGGTCGTCATCACCGCTACCATCAGAACCACCACGATCACACTCAGTCGTCCGAACACGCCGGGCACCCTCCTTCCGATCCAAGCCACGTTTGCGAAACAACTCCCACAAACGAGCAGTAGTCTCACCGTCAATGTCCTCCCTCCGCACACCATCGGCCAGAAGACCAGAAAAGATATCACGTCTAGTAAGTTTATTGTCACCAGGAGTACGAGTGTCAGGCCGGGACTGACGTTCACGTTTAAACCACTCACCCAACTCACCGAGTTGGCGTACCGATTCCAGTACCGTAGATAACACGTTACCAGTCTGATTAATCAATAAAGTCATCATGACCTGCTTATAGGCAACAGGGGAAGAACGAATGATACGATTCCGCACAGAAGATGTCAACAAACCATCAAGCAACCTGTCAGCAGTACCCAGAAAAATTGCCGTTTTCATCACCTCCTCTTTGAGACGTTGTGCAGCGTCGCGCAAAGTATACCACGGTTTGTCATTCACAGGCCAATCAGACTCAGTAGGATACTTTTGATTACAACCCTCAGTCGCCAATTGAAGTAAAGAAATTTGACCACCACCATTATAGTTACGAAAATGATCCTGTACAGTAGAATCCGAACTCAAGGAACAAAACTTCAAACAATCGCCATTATCTAACATAATGCCAGCAGCGCCCATTTCATAAAGGCGCACCATCCATGTGAGCAAGGTCTCACCAGCTCGCTGCCGAAATCGCTGCAAAATATCACTAATTTCTTGTCGAGTAAAGTCCTCTAAAGAGTCTAAAGAAATACCCTGCGGAGCAGCGGGAGACTGCTGCAACTTCCGACGAAAAACTGGATGCGCCGAGACCGCGGGATGAGCATCACAAGGAGCTCGACCAGTACACGTAGAGGAACAATCAGTGGAAGAAGCATCGACCCCGCTCGAAGGACGAGCGCAATCACGGGGTGCACCATCAGAGGCGCAAGAAGCAGATTTACAAGCACGGCCGGAGCGAGAGGACTCGCGCTTGGCAGACTCCTCACCCGAGGAAGGAGAATTACTCGAGTTCCAGATATTACCATCCCATTCATCAGGATTCCAATCCAGTCCGGCTTTCGCCACGACCAGACGCACCTTTCGCGTCGAAACCCGACCACGCCGATTCTTGTATTTATAACGAGCAATTCGCACAGCCGCCCTCTCGGCAATAGTTTGGTACGTCTCAAGTTTGTCAGCAAGCAACTTATTTTGACACCGCAACAAAGTATGAGAATTCTGAATCTCAACAAAGTGCGCTTCCACATCCTTAAGAGATATCTGTAGCTTCAACAACCTCTCATGCAGAATCCTGTACGCAGACAGAACAATCCAACCTCTGCGCCCCAAAATGGGAATCTCCTCACCCTTCGAGACAGGTGCCTTTTGTAAACAAGTAATCACATTAGCCGGCTCCGCCAGCTCCAAAGAAGAATTCCAATTCTCACTCAAACCAGTAGAATCAGCCCACTCACGGGCTAAGGCTTCATAAGGCGTTGAATCCCATCCGGGAATATCAACGGGCAACTTAAAAGTAGATTTTGACTTTCTAGAAAACATCGTGAAAAAGAAAGAAGAAAAGAAAGAAAAAGAAAAGAAAGAAGAAGAAAAGCTAGACACACAAGTATACCACAAAGAATATACAAACAAAACCATGCACACGCCGAAAGCAAACACGAGACAACACGACGCACACAGGTTTCGAAAACGGTTCGTGACGCCAAATGTTCTGCTTGGGTTTTCGGATCAGATAGAACCCGCTCATCAGAGCCTCTCCAACCCAGCCAGAACGTTACCCTCTCCCTAGGGCCTATTCACAACAAGTAACCACAGATATATACCACCTAAGGACAGGGAATTCCTACTATATATATATATATATATATATATATATATATATATCTATATATATATATCAAACACCTCACAAGTTGCCTGCTGAGGAAGACATCGCACCACTGGTAAGTAGATTGCCAAATTCGTTTATTCATAGAGAGCTGCAGCCTGTAGATAACTCGGTTCACAAGTCAAAGGTCCAACCCGACGCGTTTCGTGATATACTTCATCAGGGGCATAGGACTCGAGTGAAGCAGCAGAGCAGTTTTGGCGGCAACTCCTGTCTTTCAAATACCCTGCCTCAGTGGGCGTGGCCTTCGCACGAAGGCTTGCTGGTACTTGTGGTTCCGCCGTATTTCTCAGGTGAGTTGCCTGCTGCTGACTCGAAAATTTAAAGATTCAAATCCCAGTGGATCGTGGCCCAAGGTTATTGTTCATGTCACAGCTGTGGATCTCTTGGAAAACGGCACCAGTGCCATACGTCAGTCCGCCGGTTAACGGACCAACAGGAATGCTGGAACAGCATCGGAACGTCTTCCGCGGCTCAGGCCAGCCGCTTAACTTCAAACACCTCACAAGTTGCCTGCTGAGGAAGACATCGCACCACTGGTAAGTAGATTGCCAAATTCGTTTATTCATAGAGAGCTGCAGCCTGTAGATAACTCGGTTCACAAGTCAAAGGTCCAACCCGACGCGTTTCGTGATATACTTCATCAGGGGCATAGGACTCGAGTGAAGCAGCAGAGCAGTTTTGGCGGCAACTCCGGTCTTTCAAATACCCTGCCTCAGTGGGCGTGGCCTTCGCACGAAGGCTTGCTGGTACTTGTGGTTCCGCCGTATTTCTCAGGTGAGTTGCCTGCTGCTGACTCGAAAATTTAAAGATTCAAATCCCAGTGGATCGTGGCCCAAGGTTATTGTTCATGTCACAGCTGTGGATCTCTTGGAAAACGGCACCAGTGCCATACGTCAGTCCGCCGGTTAACGGACCAACAGGAATGCTGGAACAGCATCGGAACGTCTTCCGCGGCTCAGGCCAGCCGCTTAACTTCAAACACCTCACAAGTTGCCTGCTGAGGAAGACATCGCACCACTGGTAAGTAGATTGCCAAATTCGTTTATTTATAGAGAGCTGCAGCCTGTAGATAACTCGGTTCACAAGTCAAAGGTCCAACCCGACGCGTTTCGTGATATACTTCATCAGGGGCATAGGACTCGAGTGAAGCAGCAGAGCAGTTTTGGCGGCAACTCCTGTCTTTCAAATACCCTGCCTCAGTGGGCGTGGCCTTCGCACGAAGGCTTGCTGGTACTTGTGGTTATATATATATATAGACCTCTTATAATACAAGTGGCGGCCTCGCGATCCCAGACGGACCCAGGACTTCCTACCCAGACGGCAGCCTCAGCCTCGCGGTCCCAGACGGACCCAGGACTTCCTACCCAGACGGCAGCCTCAGCCTCGCGGTCCCAGACGGACCCAGGACTTCCTACCCAGACGGCAGCCTCAGCACAAGTTCATCCTATGATTACCATAACATACAACAAGGGAATCAGTTTTACTATTTATCAGATCACACAAGAACTGCCAGTTTGAGCACAACCCGTTCTCTGGTTCGAGGGGCTCCTCTCTCCCTTATTCAGTTACCACTTACCTGATCAGGGTTAACATCTGTTCATGTCAAGTCACAGCTGACTAGAAGAATAGGCTACCCTCTTATACAAGAACACGCAGCACATGTTGATTCACTACAAACTGGGTACTTTATTACTCATTACATACGCAATCACATAACATTACTATGTAACACATAACCTGCAAGGAAAAGTGAAAGATTAGGTTGTACACTCTAATAAGAAAGGGGTCGACATCACCTTAGTCGTGTGTAGCCTGCACTCAATGGTCATCTAGGTTCCCTTCTCGTCTGTGCCTCGGCTCGCCTGGAAGTCACACCTCCGCAGTCACGGATCTGTTCCCTTCTCCCTTCTCCGAGTCACTGGGACCTCTTCCTCATCGGCTCCTCTCTCTCCTCTCTGGCTATTCTGCTAGAAGAGTATCTGTCTCTCGGTTTTTCTCCGCCTTCAAGTTTGTCATCTGTCTTCCCTGGAATAAGTAGTAGCTTTACTTCTAACGGCTAGATGCCGCCTACGGACTGAAGTAAGTGCACCGTATCTGCCTCAGACTTTCACTAATATAGAGGTGCATTTCCTCATGGAAAATTCCGGCCCGTAACCTGCCGCCCACCAAATTCTTGTACCTCCCCGTACCAAGGACACGTTCCCAGCCGGCCGGCCTGATGTAGTGTCTTCGGCATGAAGAAAAATACAATCCTTCGATAAGGGCTGGCCTGAACCGGTTCTCTCCAAGCGAATAACACCTCATAACTAAAACACCACCCTTAACCTAGAAGCATCTCAAGCTGCCGGAGCAGAAAGAAAGATGGAGTCTCTCCCGTTTGAGGCCTATCAGGCCTGAATTCAGCACGGCTCCATGAAATACCCTCACTACAGGACAGGTTATCCCTAATACTAACAAATCTATCCCCTAGGATATGTGTGCAAGCCCTGATCTATGGGGAAGAACACAGGATCATGTCGAAGTGCCTAGTAAATAGGCTCCATTCACTACTCTAACCCTTAGACTTGAATGATAAGAGACTGAAGTCACATTCCATCATTGTTCCTCACAAGAAGGCCGGGAAAATCGAGCAGAACAGCATGTATTTTGAAGTCCTGATGATCCTGCATTAATCACGGATCGAAGCGTTGTCAACCTTAAACACTCTGACCCTTCAATTATGTGTATATGCTTCTGGGTGAAGTAGTGTTCACCTTGAAGTAAATAAGTGACCCCATTATGGATACAACTTATGGTTATTTAATGTCTCATGCCTGTTTGTTTTCATGTTGTCAACACCCGTTGAGGATTACCCCAGTGGGGTTAATCTTCCACACATATATATGTTTTTTTTAAGTGTACTACATATCCATTTTAGATTACTCCTGGACATTATTCTTTTCTCCAGAGCATTGTTATCTATTCATTGACTGTCGAGACCTTTGTTCCTGAAAATACTTACTACCCTTGGTCCCTATCGATTCTTGTGTTCTGTTGTACTTATTAACTGGGTGATACATGGCCATCCCTTTGAAGGCAGGATAAGGTATTAACTCTACTGGTGGCAGAGCGTTTCATCCAACAAATGGATGCTTCGGACATTCCAGCAAGGATATGCCCTGTCATGCCTCTTCATTCTGGCACACATTCCACCAACGTCCGAGTGGATGTTGGAGGGCCATTTGTCTATTTTGTGGTAGGAGGTTCAGGCTCTTTTGGACAATGGAGACATAGAGAGGGACCTGGCATTGGAAATAAAGACTGGATGTTACTCCTGTTATTTCCCGCTGCTCAAGAAGGGCAGAGGCTTTCGCCTTATTTAAGATCTTCGCCCTCTCAATTTCTTCCTGAAAAAGGACTTATTCAGGATGCTCACATTGGCCCAAGCTCTATTTGCTCTGAATCCAGAAACTGGATGGTAGCGTTGAACTTGCAGGATGCCTATTTCACCTTCCCATCCTGCAACCCCACAGCCATTACCTACAGTTCAAAGTGTGTCAGGATCATTTTCAGATTTTCGTGCTTCCCTTCGGTCTTACCAGTGCCCTTGGGGTGTTCACAAAAGTAATGGCAGTGGCTGGAGCACATCTTCAGAGGTTGAGGACACCAGTCTCTCCTTACCTCGACGACTGGCCGTTAAAGGTTGCCTCACCAAAATCAGTCGTACACCACCTTCTGATGCAAGCAAACCTTCTAACATCTTTGGAGTTCTCAATCAATATGCTGAAGTCACACATGACTCCTTCACAGAAGCTCCCATACATCTGAGCCATGTGGGATATTGTATAGTTTTGAGCCTTTTTTCTGGTTTAATAAGTTCATGACATTAGGGCTATGATACTGATGTTTTAGTCTCAGTCCTGAGTTAAAGTTAGAATGGATCTGAGACTAGACCTCTTGCATCCTTCTTGTCGACTACGCCAGATGGCACATGTGGGCTGTGCCGTAGAATCTGACGTTTCAGTGGGCTCAAGACCAAGGGAACCTGTCTGATTACATACAGGTTTTAAGGACATTGCAAAAGACCTGCAGTGCTAGCTGCTGAATCATAATTGGACCCGTCGCAGACCCCGCTTCCTACCTTGTCCAAAGCAGACAGTGGTGACAGAGATTCATTGTTGGCTTGAGGCGGTCATCCGAGACCCGACTTCACATCAGTCCATTGAAGTTGTGGGCTATTTGTAGGAAAGCGCCCCTTTTTGACATGATCACCCCAGCTTTTTGTCTGGTATCTCATACAATTTTGACAGAAGTACACTGGGTTCCTGCTATTTAGGTCCCCAGTACCAGATCTCTACCTAAAACTGTACTATTGTTCCCCCAATTGGCAATAACTTTAGCACCCCTTGTACCTCACTAGTTCGAGGCATGTGGGCTGCTGAATTCATATCTGTGCATAGATCGCCGCCTAGTGTTGGGTCCGGATGTTTGCACGTTGTTGTCCTGGAAGAGTCTTCGAAGTATCACGAGATAGGTGACTCCTCCCCTGGACCACAGTGCGCATGGGCATCCTCTCCATCCTTAGATTGGTTTTTTTCCGCCATTGGGTTCGGATGTGCTTATCTTAGCTTAAGTTAGGAAAATTTAGTTCAAGGCCAAATGGCCTTTAGTTTTCGTCGGTACTGTTCCCGTTCGGTATCGACTGCTTTCTTGATTAGTTTAGAAACTTCTTCCAGCCTTTCGGATCCGATTGGATCCGAACATCGAACTTACATCGACGATGGAATCGAGGACCCCATTCAAACGGTGTCCTGTATGCCACGCCAAATACCCACACATCGACGTCCACCCGGTATGCAACAAATGTCTCTCACCGGATCACGACGAATCGAAATGTATGGCCTGTGCCCGATTCCGATCGAAGAAGACTCTCCGGAATCGACGGGCAGCGAGATTAGAAGCGCAGCAATCGGCGCCTGCCCCGGCCAACATCTTCAGCACCGAGGACGAGGATGTAGAGAGCGTGGAAGAAGTACACTCCAGCCCCGCTTCCGAACACGATTCCCGATCGGAAGAAGACGATGAAGTGCTTTTTCACAGGGAAGAAGCCGTCGACGAGGTAGGAGACTACGATGAGGCCTTTGGGGCCGAAGAAGATAGCTCTAGCGAAGAGCCAGGCCCACCCGTCGATACGGAGGCCGTCTAAGTGCGTCATTCTACAGCTCAGGTCGAGGGATCACCTCCGGGCCTTACCCGAGATCAATCCAAAAGTTCTTCGGCCCCGCCTTCGGGCCCGGCCTCGAACATCCCACATGAGCCATTATTACCAAAGACGACTGGATTCCCTTCAACGAAACCGAAACCAATCGTCGCACCAGTTCCACCGAAACCAAAAGTGAAACTGACCGTGATCGGCTCGAAGCCCTCGAAGACCTCCACTCCTTCGACGCCAGCAAAGGCCGTCGGCTCCGAACGCACTAAAAGGGATTTCGGCGCCGAACTCGCTGCAGCGGATATCGGTACCGACCCGAAAAAGAAGGCCCTCGGTCCCACAAAAGCGCCTCGGCCCCTGGCACCGAAGCAGTCGGCCCCGACCACCAAAGTAAAAATGGCCGCTCCATCCGAGTCCACATCGAAGACGGCGGCACACGCCAAGTCATCAACTCCAACGACCGTTGATACCTGTCTTCAGATCGATGACCCTGTGGCTCCAAAGCAGTCGACGCCTACCTCCACGGTACCGACCGGCACCAAAGAACCTTCGGCGTTCTCAGTGCGACAAGTCGCGGCGTCGTTGCAACGCATCAGGGAACGGGCAGCCCTCCGATCCACGTCGGGCCCCGACACGAACAAGGCTCCAAAAGCACCCTCGGCGCCAACCAACATCACTTTTGGTTTGCTGCCATCCACGGTGCCGAAGATGTTCGAGATCCGAACACGTGTCCGCCAGACACAGTCCCCATCTACTGGACACACACATTCTGAGCCTTCACAGCCACAATTCATCTACGCCGACACTGGTAGACTGATGCTCCGCAAACGGAAGATCACGCCAGAGAAGGGCTTGGACTCCTACAGAATACCTCTAAAGCACAAATAGCCAGCAGAGTCGGAACCGGTTCTGTATGAACGCTTGCAAACCTCCTATCAGGATCCCCAGTCCTTTTCTCCTAAGCCTTCCGAAACGGACGCAGTGGAGGACTACATGGGTGATGATACCACCTACCCTGGGGATGTCGATCCTGATGAGCAGCAGGACCCAGATCAGGCATGGGATGACCCTACAGACCAGGGTGCCGCGCCAGATACCCAGGACACGCAGCTTTACAGCGCCAAAACATCTCCCACAGAGGACACTGCTGCCTTTAATGCCCTCATAGAACGTGCTGCCGCCAATCATGGAGTACAACTCCACTCTGACACTGTTGAGGAAGACTTCTTAGTGGACACTTTCGCCTCCTCCGAGAGAACTGTCAAAACTTTGCCCATGTTGAAAGGTGTTCTCAAACCTGCAAAGGACATTTTCAAAGAAACAACCAGGGCACGGGTGCTCAACCCCAGGATTGAAAAAAAGTACAAGCCTGCGCCCGGAGATCCTATGTACATTAGGGGTCAGTTACCTCTGGACTCCATGGTAGTTGCTAACGCTCGCAAACGAGCCCATTCGCAAACAACAGGTGATGCCCCTCCCCCAGACAAGGAGTCCAAGGTGCTGGAGACCTCAGGCAAAAGAATTGCAGCTCAAGCAGCAAACATCTGGCGCATTGCCAATACACAGGCCCTCCTGGCCCGCTATGATCGTTCACACTACGACACGCTAGAATCGCTACTCCAGCATCTGCCAGATGAATACAAAGAGGCAGCGGAGCTCCTCATCAGAGAGGGACCACTCCTTACCAACGCATCCATTAAGTGCGCACTGGATGCTGCCGACACAGCAGCAAGGGCAATTAACACCAGCGTCATGTTACGACGACACGCTTGGTTAAGAATCTCAGGATTCAAACCAGAGATTCAAAACAACATCCTGAATCAGCCAGTCAACCCCGACTACTTATTCGGCCCCGAAGTTGACACTACCTTAGAAAAAATAAAAAAAGACTCTGACACTGCGAAGTCATTTGGGGCTCTGCAGACGCAGCAATTTCGTAGTGGCTCCTTTCGTCGCCCCGGGAATAGAGGAGCAGCTAGAGGCCAGGGGTCACAGCAGCAATAAACTAAAGGGGGCACACAGAGTACCTACGATAAAACCAACAGAGGTGGATATCGTGGCTCCAGCACCAAGGGCAGAGGACGTGGTTACGGCAACACCAGGTCCTCACCCAAAAACAAACAGTGACGTCCTCTCCCTTCCCCCCGACCACATAACACCTGTCGGGGGGAGACTCCAGCGGTTCCTGTCCACGTGGAAAACCATCACCACAGACAGGTGGGTCAGGGACATTATCCAGCACGGTTACTGTCTCGAATTAACCTCCACTCCATCCAACATACCGCCAAAGCACCGTTCTATGTCCGTAGAGCACTTAGCATTATTGCAGCAGGAAGTGCTAAGTATGCTGCAAAAAGGTGCAATAGAGGTCGTGCCCGTCAACCAGCAGGGGACAGGGGTGTACTCTCTGTACTTCTTAATCCCAAAAAAGGATGGGTCGCTCAGACCTATACTAGACCTGAGACCCCTCAACCACTACATTCTCTCAGAGCATTTCCATATGCTCACCCTGCAGCAGGTTCTCCCGCTGCTCAGCCAGGGAGACTTCCTAGTCACACTAGACCTCAAGGATGCGTACTTCCACATACCCATACACCCATCCCACAGGAAATATCTCAGGTTCACTATTCAGGGACAGCACTATCAATTCAAAGTCCTCCCCTTCGGTGTGACAACAGCACCCAGGGTTTTCACCAAGTGCCTAGCTACAGTGGCTGCACATCTACGGAGACAACACATTCACGTCTACCCATACCTGGACGACTGGCTTGTTCAAGCAAAGTCAGCCCAGCAATGCGCCAGCCACATGTCCCTCACCATCCACCTTCTTCACAGTCTAGGATTCTCACTAAATTACCCAAAATCACATCTCCAACCCGCACACGTACAACAGTACCTGGGCGCGACCATAAACACTCTGGCAGCCACAGCTCAGCCAAATTTAGTGAGGATCAACAGCATGCAACTGCTGATCTCAAAGTTCAAACCTCAACACTCCCTTCCTGCGCGAGTGTTCATGCAGTTGATAGGCATGATGGCCTCCTGCATTTTCATAGTCCCGCACGCGAGACTACATATGCGCCCGCTTCAGGAGTGCTTGGCACGTCAATGGAATCAGGCTCACGGACACTTAAAGGACCTAGTGTTGGTGAGCGGTCGGGCATACGACTCTCTGCATTGGTGGAATCCACAAAACCTTTGCAAGGGCCGACCGTTCCAAGAGCCTGTTCCACAAATAATACTGACGGCGGACGCCTCTCTCCAGGGATGGGGAGCTTATGTAGTCCATTACACAGTGCAGGGACTATGGACGACACAACAAAAGAAGATGCACATCAACCTTCTGGAACTGATGGCAATCTTCCTAGCCATGAAGGCATTCAAAGTACACTTGTGCAACAAAGTCGTGTTGATCCGGACGGACAACATGACTGCCATGTACTACATACAGAAGCAGGGAGGAACACACTCTCCACAGTTGTCTCATCTGGCTCAGAGCATGTGGAAGTGGGCCATTCAGAGGAACATATTCCTCATGGCGGAACACCTCCCCGGCAAGGACAACCAGATGGCGGATCTGCTCAGCAGACACAGCCACCAGATGCACGAATGGGAACTACATCCGTCCGTTCTCCAACCGTACTTCCAACAGTGGAGTCATCCAGAGGTAGACCTATTCGCCACAAACGAAAACGCAAAATGCCAAAGCTTTGCCGCCAGGTTCCCACATCCACAGTCGCAGGGCAATGCGATATGGATGAACTGGTCCGGCAGATTTGCGTACGCTTTTCCCCCAGTGCCGTTAATACCGCTGGTGGCACGCAAACTGCGACAGCACTCACTGACACTCATCCTAGTTGCTCCCACATGGGCGCGCCAACCATGGTACACCACCTTTCTAGAACTTTCCGTGGTGCCGCATCAAAGGCTGCGGATCAAGCCCGCACTTTTAAAGCAGAACCATGGCGAAATTCAGCACCCAGATCCGCAACAGCTGAACCTGGCAATCTGGCTCCTGAAGTCTTAGAGTTTGGCTACCTAAACCTGTCACCTGACTGTATGGAGATCATCAAGGAGGCCAGGAGACCCACTACCAGAGCCTGCTATGCGGCTAAATGGAAGAGGTTTGTCATTTACTGCAACAACAATGACATTAACCCGCTAGACGCATCCATTCAAAACATAATCTGTTACCTCTTACACCTATACCGATGCAATCTGGCATACACCTCAATCCGTATCCATTTAACCGCAATGGCAGCCTATCTCCAAAACAGGCAGCACCTCTCTTTATTCAGAGTGCCTGCCATCAAAGCCTTCTTGGAGGGACTTAAACGAGTAATTCCCCTAAGACACCCACCATCACCGGTGTGGAACCTCAACTTGGTCCTCACCAGACTGATGGGTCCACCCTTCGAACCTCTCCACTCATGTGAGGTTCAATTCCTCACCTGGAAAGTAGCTTTCCTAGTAGCGATCACTTCGTTAAGAAGAGTTAGTGAACTCCAGGCACTAACCATTCAAGAGCCATTCATACAGGTTCACACAAACAGGGTCGTACTACGTACCAACCCCAAATTCATGCCTAAAGTCATATCGCAGTTCCACATGAATCAAACCATTGAACTGCCTGTTTTCTTTCAAAATCCACGAAATGTCGCTGAGAGAATGCTCCATACACTAGATGTAAAGAGGGCCCTCATGTACTATATTGACAGAACTAAAAACTTTAGGAAGACAAAACAACTTTTCGTTGCCTTCTCTCCACAACACAAGGGCAACGCCATTTCTAAAGCAGGTATAGCCAGATGGATCGTTAAATGTATTCAAATTTGCTATCAAAAAGCTAAACGCACATTAACGATTCCCCCACGAGCCCACTCAACACGAAAGTTAGGGGCGTCCATGGCTTTTCTGGGAAACATTCCTTTACAGGAAATATGTAGAGCAGCCACATGGTCCACTATACATACATTTACCAAACACTACTGTGTAGATGTACACTCAAAACAGCAGGCAGCTGTAGGACAGGCTGTTCTCAAAACTCTTTTTCAGACTGCTGCAGCTGGCACTGGTAGCCGCCGCTAATAGGAGGTACTGCTATGTATTCTATGCACAGATATGAATTCAGCAGCCCACATGCCTCGAACTGAATATGCTACTTACCAGTATGCATCTGTTCTTTGCATGTAGGGCTGCTGACATTCATATCGCCCACCCTCCTCCCCGGCGCCTGTGGCAGCTGCAGCTCTCAGACTTACTGTATAGCATGGTCATCACTTACTGTATCTACTCCATCACTGCCACAATGACGAAAAACAATCTAAGGATGGAGAGGATGCCCATGCGCACTGTGGTCCAGGGGAGGAGTCACCTATCTCGTGATACTTCGAAGACTCTTCCAGGGCAACAACGTGCAAACATCCGGACTTAACACTAGGCGGCGATCTATGCACAGATATGAATGTCAGCAGCCCTACATGCCAAGAACAGAGGCATACTGGTAAGTAGCATATTCAGTAAATGGTACCCCTGGTACCTAGGGCAAGGAGGCTAAAGAGGATCTCTAAGGGCTGCAGCATGTATTGCGCCACCCTGAGAGAGCCCTCAGTACCAATTGCTGGCTGCATGCCGTGCTACAGTGAAAAGTGAAGACGGGACACAGCACACCTCCTGTGTGCCATGCCTGCAGACACTGCATGCAATATAGGTAAGTCACCCCTAAAACAGGTCTTACAGCCCTAAGGCAGGGTACACTATTTTACATGTGTGGACATATCTAAATGAACAGATATTCCCCTGTGATGTCTAAGTGGATTCTTAAGAGATATTGCAAGAGGACAGGGAAGCGATTTTGAGTACATGTGCTGAACCCTGCTGTTTACGAGCTCCTCAGCTACATGATGGCTTCACTAAAACTAAAAACGTTTGGTATCTAACATCTCATATTAATAAGCCCACCCTGATTCCAGTGATGGATTTATTGATACATGCACCCAGTGTTGTATTCCGCTTTAGGTGTCCGTATATAGGTTTTCCTGATATATGTCCTTATATAGGCATAAGATCACGGTCCTTATTTAGGCATTAGCCATACTATCTAAATACAGGCATGGTCACCTACATCTGTCCACCCCAACGTCACAACGAGGTCTTAGAAACCAGACCCTTAAGCTCTTGGGAGTTCCCCTAGCACAGGATTATTGATTTCTCATTTATTATGCTTGAATCTCTATTCCTTAAGGGTTCATTCCTGAGGTCTTCCACTGCCCGACTTTGTCAATGCTAACGTTCCAAGGCACCTACCGGGTATAAATATACCTTCCCTTGCCCAAGCAAGTAGGAGGAGACCTCGACTTTAGAGGAGCCCATGTCCCGGCCTGACGCACTGACAAGAGACGCTGTCATCCCTGCTCACAGAGAATCCAGCTTCGAGTGTTCTGACTCCCTTCACGGGGTGTTAGAGTTCGAGACCCAGAAAGAGATTCCCACCTCTCTCATTCCATTCATTCAGTCTGGCAAGAGTCATTAAATCCTCCACCTTGTGAGGCTCTGCTTTAGTATCTATTCACCAGGTGAGAAAGCTGTGGTTAGAAGTATCCATCAGAACAAGTTTACTTAACTTCGGTAATGTGCTTTCCGTTGGATACTCTATCTGCGGATTCCTCACCACTCTCCCACCTCTCCATTCTGCAGAATGGGCTCTCTTCTCCCTCTGTGCAAAGGTCTTAAATTTAATATCTGCACATTGTCATACCTGTTCGGATTGTACGCTCTGCTTCAGACTGCAGACAATCAAGAGGGAAACTAACAGTGCGCAGGGCAGGTACTTATATCTGGCATCAATTTGGGGTTAATTAGTCGACAGAGCTGCACGACCTCACCTGATGGGGCGTGGTAGCAATGCTGAGAAAATTCTTCGGGTCAAATCTGGCACTTGCACGTATTCACAAGGTGAGGAATCTGCTGTTAGAGTATCTACCAGACCGAACATTAACATTGACATTGTAAACTTGTTTAGTTCATAAAAACCATTACAACCAGATAAAATCAAATGTTTGTACAAAAAGCTGTGTGCAATTTAAAAATGAGCAGCCTACGCATTACAGGACAGTTAAGTGATATGTGCATTTTTAAAAGTAGTCAATTAATGCATTACAGAGCAGATAGATCAAATGGCATTGACTTGCCGGCCTCTGAGCATCTAATCAGTGCACCGATGCCTTAGTTTGAAATATTCAATTAACACTGCTCGGGCTGCATGGATTTTTGTTAAGTTTTGTTCTTCCACATAGTCGGTTACAGTTGGCGACGAAAGCTGCTACCTAAGTGTAATACATTTTGCACATCTCGCCAGTGCTCAGGGAGCAGAGTGATTTAAACAGATAGAAGATGCTTCCAAGCAAGTTCGCACCCCTATGGCCAGGCATACTGGTCTGATTAATTGTCTCTTCTGATGGTCTAGAGAAGAGCAGCAGCATAACAAGTGTAACCATGATACATGTGATTAGGTACATAACCTGCAATCCCTTTTGTCTCTACGGCGAGCCCAAGCAGAATTAAAATCTTTTATTGGCAGAGCTAACAAGCGCATGCATAATATCTGCCGACCGGTTTCTGCGTATATGGCTTCCAGTAAGTACGGTTGTGGTTTCCCAGCAAGCTAGGAGACATTAAATAAAGTCTGAGCCAATGGCAAATTGAATAGAGTTAATAGTCTGAGTTAAGTCTCCTAAGGTCGCCTTTAATTGCCGATTGATAACTTTTTTTCAGATGATGACTTGAACATCCCATGCCTGGAGGGCTGTGTCTTCAATCGGGAGAGACTTCATAGCATTTTGTACTTGGGTGTGCCAAGGATTGCCTGGAGTTTTGAAGGTGAATTTTAAGTGGCCGTTTAGGGATTGTATGTAGGCCTTACCTAGTCCTGTTGTAATATTTCAGCATGGCAGCTGGGCAGTGTAGTGTTTGTATCACAAGGCCCAATTGCAGCCTTAGCCTAGAGCGACAAATGTATTGTGGTTGTTGGAAAATATTCATGTATGCTCGACAATGGGATTGTTCCAGGTCTGAGTCTAGGGCCCCCAGGTATGCAGACTGGCCATACTATAAGGCTGGGAGGAATGCCACCTTCATTACCGATAGTATTGGAACCGCCAATGCACTGCTTAGTCGCCGATTCAGTTGGCCAATCCCATACGTGATTGTGACACCTTGTTTTTTTAAATTGCATTTACCTGTGCCACTGCTGTGCTATTTTCACTAAACTACACTCTGGGATAATTATACTGCCTTGCTGTGCTGATGATATTTGCAACGTAGGCGCCAGGAGATGTTTTTTTTTCTGAATCTTCTGAATATAAGGACTTTTGTTTTCTCCTGGTGTACCTGGAGATGGTTAGCCTGACTGAATGTCTTCAGAGCATTCATTGCCCGCTGTAGAACGGTTTTAGTGCGATCCATAATCACTATGTCGTCTGCATATTGGATTATTTGTAGCTTGGTGTTTCCTGCTTGGGCGGGGCCAGGCAGGCGGGCTCCAAGGTTTTCACTAAACTGGCTGTGTACAAATTAAACAGCAGGGGGGCCAGGACACACCCCTGTTTTAGGCCTTCGATTTGTTACGATTTTGCGGGTGACCGAACAAGGCCCAGTTTTCACTCTGACCCATGTCCACGAGTACAGTGAAATTAAGGCTCTTACAAGGATAGGGGGTATGCCCCATGCATCTAGCTTCCTCCTTAGGGTTGCCATATCTACCCTGTAAAATGCCGCATTATAGTCAGCGAAGCAGCAAAAGAGCAGTACTGTGTTGTTTTTAACAGCTTGGTACCTCAGGAAAGATAATTGTGGATGTTGTCCACGGTTGACGCCCCTGCTCTGATGCCGGTTTGAAAAAAAACTGTAAAACCTGTTGCTCTTGAACCCACACCTCTAGTTGCTCCGGCAGCGTACATGCATATGCTTTGGACTGTACTTCAAGAAGCGCAATTAGGTGGCAATTTGAGGCCAGTGACCGGTCCCCCTTTTAAGGTCTTGCTTCAGCGGCAGCGCGCATGCGCTGCTCTCTCTGCGAGGCATGCAGTAGTCGAGTATGGGAGACAAGCTGCCCCCACTCTCCTGCCATATTTTTGATTGGCTTCTATCTTTGTCCTTCATAAATGCTGGCGTGTGATTCCATGATAGGCTTTTTAGTCCCGCCTTAGTACGGCCATGAAGTAATTTGTAACCTCCTATGACTACTGGCCCCTTTACTTCGTTGTTACACAGGCGTGTACTATTTCCTTTGTAGTCACGCAGCTTTGTCCGTGTCTTCCCCTCTCATTGCTTTCCTCAATAGTGACAAGATTTGTAGGGTACAGTTGCTGTTCTTAGGGTACAGTACGGTGGTTGCTAAAACCCCAGTGACCCTGCACGCTCACACGTGCACGCACACACCCGATACTGTTACAGAAAAGCGGTGATTCAGAGGAACAGACATGTGAGGGCCCCAGGAGCCAGCAAGTCCTGCCAGAGACCGCTTCCCCAAGGACACCTCGTGTGAAGCTGCAGCGCATGGGACGGGGGAGCAGAGGGGAAGCACCCGCTCGCATCAAATGATGGGCTTTACCTCTTGCTGCTGACTGCTTCTTTCCATTCTCTGCTCTATCCCTTCCAACCCAGGAACATTATATAGGCTTGTCGCAACACCCTCTTTAATGTATTGTTCTGCAGCAAAATACGAACATCTGTAAGACTGGTAGGGTTGGGGGCAAGGTTAGTCGTGTGTCAGGTTAAAGACATTTTACGAAAGGCTGGTGCCTCTGAAAGACTGTTCCACTGGTAATAACTTGTCTGGCAACGTCCTGAATCCAAAACATTCTGGGTGACTCGGGCCTCTACTTTGTATTCAGCCTTGCTTTTGGGTTAATATTTAAATTTCACATTTAATAAAGGTGTAGAGCCCCATGGGTGCAGTACACTGTTGGACTGGGACAGAAAATAGAGCAGGGCACCAAAAGAACAGTGGCCCCGTTTAGTAAATCAGATAGCTAAACAAGCATTTGCAATGCAATAGGTCGCGCATTTTAGAAACTTTGACCTATTGGTATTGCAAATGACAATGCCTTTTATTATTGCAGGTTTTTTAAAACACATAAATAAAAGGCATTGTCATTAACAATGCCAATAGCTCAAAATCTCACAATTGCGAGATCTATTGCATTGCAAATGCTTGTTGTTCATGGGGCAGATGATAGACCCTCTCCAGAGTTCAGGGGCTATCACGGTTTGCAACACACTGTTGGAAAGTGGAGTCAGCATCCTTGTCCAGTTCTCATGGGCACATTTAAACAGGAACACACGTAAACCATTAGGACTGGGAGCCCCATCCTTTCTCTAATGCGTGAATGGGTGATGATGCTTTCAACCTTCCTGCTGCTTGTTTGTTCGGCTACTGCATAAAGGGCCTCACTTGGTTGTGAAGATAGATTATCCCCGGAGCTAGCCCTATATATTGGCCAGGTGGCTGGCTCCCCAGTAGAAACATCAATGGTGGATATTTGCTTATCGACCTTTGCCCCAGAGTGACTGGTGGCCTACAGGGCTACCAGATTGTCGATGTAGAACTCGGTTATATGCCAGACCCAAGCAACGTCTGAGACCCCATTCTCCTTTGATTCCTAACGGCTCTTTAGTTTATTCACATGCTCCTTGAAGCATGCATGGTTTCGGTCTTTCAGCACCTGAAATATGATTGTTCATTCCTTTTGGTTCATTTCCTCCTTATGTTCCCAGGCTGTTTTCTTAAGGATTAGTCTCTTGTCTTACGGTTGATCTCCGCTGCTGTATTTATTGAAAGTTTTTGTGAGACCGCCTTGCTCTGAGGAGGGCGCTTCATGCAACAATAATGGCTTTATTATATTGATTTGGGACTCTCTGGCCACCACAGGGTTGTATCGTGTTGGGCTTGATTCTTTCTCCCTTCAGGAGAGATCTGAAGTCCTCCATGGACTTCTCCCATCACTGGAGGGCCGAGTCCTGCTGCGTCAAGTTTCCACAGGCTCCTGTTTGCTTAGCCAGGCGATAACTGGTGCTGTATGTTCTGGTCTCCACTTTATTCTTTTGACTAGATTTACATTCTCTTTCGCCTGTTGACTTACCCACGTGCTTGCTCTCCACGGAGAGTTGTACTTGGAGATCCAAGATACATTTTAGTGGGTTGCGGTCACTTTCTGGCCTTTCTGTTATTACAAAGTGAATTGGCTGCCATGCTAGGGGCTCAAAAAGAACATGGTTGATCAGCCTTTGCAAGTCGGGGGAAATGACCATTCCTTCTCTTTTGCTAAGATCTCTCATTGTGCTGATGCCAGTTTGTAGGTTGACAAACATTCCTGTGTGATATGCCTCCCTCTCTCCCCAGAGACGCTGTTGGGTATCTCCCCCAAATAACGGATATTAAAATCACCCAGCATTATGTTTTAATGTCCAGTGTGATCCAGAAGGAGCATGTCTCGACTGTTCAGTAGTTTTATTGTCAGTTTGGGGTTTTTTGCAGCTTTTATGTATCAATTGACCAGTATTGGGTCGGTGGCTTTCCAATTAAGTTTTAGGCCTCTGGTAGAGGCTGCTTGGGCCGCATTGCTGGTGGGGACCATTTTGTTGGCCTCCAAGTTGGTTGTGTGCTTGTTCATAGTACAGGTGTAAAAATCTCCTATAAGTCTGGCAAAGACTTTGGGCAAGATCCGGGTCTCACTGAGGCAGAAGATGTCGTTTGTTTCCAGATAGGTCAGAGCTTCCCATCTCGGCCTAATCCTGTTTAGACCGGCCACATTCCAGTAGAGTACTGATAGCAATTAGGGATCAAATGAGTATAGCATTTCAAGAGGCTGGGGCCTACATCTCTGTCTTTGGGTGTGGTGGGTGCCTGCGTCCCCAACATCCTGTGTCTCAGTGTCGTATGCTATGCAAACAAATGATGGGCGGAATGCTAAATAAATCAAACATTCACCCCCAGTCAAGAGATCCTGGGTTAAATCAATTGTTCTTTTGCTCGCCATGTCACCCCAGTTTAGACCTAGCCGTATGCAAATCAGTCTTGACCCTGCTCCTCATGGGAACAGTCCAGCCCGAACTGCCAAGTCAGTTCCTCCCTGGACTGGAAACCAGCATTCCAAGACCGGTTTCGGGATATCACCCCTCATTAGCCAGGCTAGCTTGAATCCAGTGGCACAATGAGGAAAGGACCCACATCGCTTATACCATCCCACTTAGGTTAAAAAAAATGCTACACGAACAAATAATGGACGGAATGGTGAATGACTCAAACATTTCCCTCCAGTCAAGAGATCTGGGTTAAATCCATTGTTCTTTTGCTCACCTTATCACCCCAGTTTAGACCCAGTCATATGCAAATCAGTCTTGACCATGCTCCTCATGGGAACAGTCCAGCCTGAACTGCAAAGCTAGGTCCTCCCTGGACTGGAAACGAACATCCTGGGACCCGTTTCGGGGCATCACCCCGCATCAGCCAGGCTAGCTTGTTTGTGCAGCATCTTTGAGTGCCCGAGTTGACCTCCCTCTGATTGTGCATGCAGACAGTTGTTAGCGCATGTGACCCTTCTGGTTCCAAGGCCCAACCCTGTTTGCTGCCAGTTGTACCCTTGAGCACACTCGTTGAAGTTTTCGTACGGTGTGGATTTAAGAGTACATATGGGTATTTCACTGGGGATGGTATGTGTAGGTCAATCACCCATTCTGCTAAAATTATTCTCTCTGCCGAGCATTACCACTGGTAAGTAACTTGTTCTACTACCATTGTTCTGAAGATGTCGTTTTCCTCTCTGTGTGGTGAGATCACAATAGTTTAGTATCCTAATTAACTTCCCTGTTACTTTGATATTCTCCCCCAATAACTGTAGAAATCCAACACTGGGTTTACAAAGGTAGCTTACCGGTGGGTTATATTTCCTGAGTGCATGAATGCTTTATATGAGCTGTGTTAATGCTTAACATTGGAAATAGTGCCAGCTGATGTGATAACCCATCTGTTGAATGGTGCAAACTTCAAAATGTGTGAATTTCATTAGACAGTTAGAATTGCAGGCACCCGAGGATACAGCAAGTGACCTCTTAGGCCTTCTAGAAATCACAATGTATAGAGAAATTGGCAGAAATAAATGGTCCGATTGTGACATTGCTTTCTATTAACTATGTAACATCCATGTTGGTTATAGTTGCTAATCAGCCAGTGAGGACCAACTCGTCTACTACAAAAAATGTGTTTCGGCTTGAAATCCCTCAGGAACATTTTGGTCTTCATTTTCCAAGGGCTCGTAATTTGGTTATCTGTAACGCTTGGAATTGAAGCAGGTTGATGTTTTGGAGCCATTTGTACAACTGCATTTTCGTGTAGCCACCAAATGGTTAAAACATCCCATTTCACTGTTCCAGCCAACCAAATAAAGCTGATTCCCGGGCCCAAATGTACAAACTATTGCTTAAGTGCTCACACATCTGTAAGGCAGGAGCAAAGCACCCATTTCAGTATGATTAATACAAGTTGCCACGTTTCAAATGAGTGTCATGCAGCATCAGTTTAACCATTTTCTAGGTACAGCAAACTGGAAGAGCTACTAGAAAAGTGTTTCTCCCTGGTGAAAATGCCATCTATACAACCTGTAGTCATGTGCGTTATGAAGCACCTTCCGAAGGTAAGTCAAGGATTTTAAGAACAGTTTTTGCATTGGTTTGGGAACTTTTATTGATTGAAAATGCAGATTTAGAAAGAGATATTAGAAAGGTGTTTTTTTTTTTTAACAAAGTGGAATCCACCAAATAACCATGTTTGACTAGTTATAACATACAGCTGTGATATGGTATGATGCAGAATTAGTTACAGTGTGTGTAAAACGGGCATACTACCTGGCTTAGGAAATTTGCTCGATATCAGAAGAGAAATAGTTCAGGAAGATGACAATATTTGAACCTCCTTGTGCAAACGTTTCCGAGGACTAGAGGTCAAGACAGTCCAGAACCTCACAGTCCAAATCCTCCTTCCTCTCTTAACAGGCTTCTGTATCCACGGCAGTGTGTTTTAGAAGCATAGCTCAATGATCTTCAGTGCTCATGTACTGGGCGGTTGTAATGTCTGTAAATATTGCCATTTTAGCGACTTGACCACATGCATATTCTAGTCTGAGTTTATACAGCACATGCTCTTGGGGATCTTGCATAGAGGCCGCTTTAGTTTTTGGCGAGAACTGTGTCATAAAACAAAACACACCAATCACTAAAGAACTGTGTGTCTTGTGCAGCTTCATGACACCACAGTAGGTGCTGTTTCCCACAGTTTGAATATGATGCCCCACCCCCACACCCCCTCTGTGCGTCCCTGCCTACTCATTACTTTCATAATGGTGCTGTCCTGACCATCCCTAGCTATAGAGTTATGCTTTTGACTTTGTCCACCCTTGTTTTCATTTTGATTGTACCTCTGCGTGAGTGAAGGACACCATCACCTAATCTGACTTCTGAATGTTTAAGAATAAGCACGCTGCGGTGTTGCTGAAGGTGCAAAGGGATGTTCACACAACTCTCACACCTTTGCTCTCAACAAGGGCCTCCATGACGCAATGAAAATATAGAGTTTCAGACAAAACAGTAGTATTAGATTCACAAATCAACAGCAGCTAATAATGGTAGTGTTTGTGGGCAGCATACTGTGTGGGCTCACTTGTGATAAGAACTGACCCTCTTTCCATGCACCCAACCCCTGTCCACTGGCCTCGCTAGTATGTTCCATCAATATGTACCAGCTCACATTTAGAGAGCAATCAAAGAAGGCCTGGCAGCGCCTGAATTCCTCACTGCCATGTGCAGATTGGGTCACATTTCTTTAACACAATATTTCTATTTTAATTTCTGAATTTGTGCAAACCAGGCAGGGTCATGTGTCGTAAAAGAAAAGGACACCTCTTCCAAGGCTGTGAACAATGCCCAGGTATCAATGAATGTGTGTTTTGCGCAACATCATGACACCATAGTAGATGGCTGCCTCACACATACTGAATATGAAGGTCCCACAGTCATCAGGTTTCAAAACTGCACAGAACGCAAAGTTCTCCAGTTTCCACTTTTATGTACAAGATGAGATCTTTAAAATGCGCGTTTTATGTATGTGTCACTTATTTGCGTAACGTTTCACCTTAAATAATGTACCATATCCAAATCATATATTTCAGGACATATAACTGGCAAGTAATGTTTGCAGTCCAGACTTTACCATGACAGTAAGGTCCCTTTTGGAGTGGCCACATGTTTGGGCAGATATTTAACTACTCCATAAAATCTGACTCCGCTGGGTCAGAGTTTATCGGGTGCGGTAAATAACATCCAGTTATGAGTATGTCTTGGTTACTGTACACACTGGAATTATCTTGCCAACCTCTAGGCAGAGTATGGTCTCTGGAAGAGGGGCGCTTACACATTTAAAAATGCTTCCCTGGTCACTTGTACTGGCAGTAATAGGACTGACCAGCACAGGGGAATATCTGCTCCTGCAGGTATGCCCTCACATGTAATATTTGGCACCCTGCATTAGAGCTTTTAGGCCAGCCATAGGGGTGACTTACAAATACTGCATGCAGTGGTGGGGGACATGGCACACAATGGGATGTGTGACATATGTTTTCACTTCTGTCTGCACCAAGACACGCAGTCTGCAATGGCAGCCTTGCATGTGCTTGGTGAGGGGTCCTCTAGGGGCGGCTCAATTCGTGCTGCAGCCCTTAGGGATTCTCTTTAGTACCTCAGGTCCTAGGTATGAGGGGTACCACTTACAGAGGGTGCTAAAGGTTTTGCAAATTTGGGAAAACTATTGTACAGTTTTGGAAAAGAGCTCTGGCACTGGGGACCTGGTTAATAGGAACTCAGTGCACTTCCAGTTGAAATGACATCAGTTACCATGCAAAAAGTGGGGGTGACCATGTCAAAAAGAACACTTTCCTAGAAGTATAATCAGGATTGCCATGCACTACAGATTTTAGACAAATCCCACTCCTCCCCTGCCACCTCCTATTCCCTCATTCATGGATCTCAAACCATTTACAATCGCAGCTTTGTACGCTGTGCATTTGACTTGCATGCAGCAGTCCATACCTCCTGCCATTATCTCCAGGGTAGGAGTTGCTCTGCTCCTCTATAATCAAGTGATGTCCCTCCTGGCGACCATCTGTGCTACATTGCTGAACAAGTGGGCGTACTTGGGCATTGTTTGCGCCCCAATATGCCCAACATGGCCAGTTCAGGGCTTGATACAGTTTTTCTTCACTGACTTCAGAGTTGCATTGCACCACCTGCGCCAATTCCGTTTGCAAGTGGAGGGTGTTTGTGTGTGTGTATGTGTTAGCGTGTGTGTGAGTGTGTGTGTGTGTTAGCGTGTGTGTGTGTGTGTGTGTGTGTTAGCGTTAGCTAGTTAGTTAACGATCACAGCCCTATAAGCACATGTTGTTGGCAACCCATCCTATGCAAAATAGCCTGGTCCCAGAGCAGTACACTTGGTGTACAATCTTTTGGTGCACCAGTTTGAAACCTCCCTTGGGTACTGGCACACAATTCCTCCAACCCTGCCCCCTTCCTCCCCACTCCATTTGTCGTCTTCCAGAACTTCAAGATCAGATTCCCATTTAATCCTAAGCACATTTAGGGGTGGCTGACTGTTGTTCAAAATCGGTTTCTCTATTAGTGAAATTACATGTTTGTGTAGATGGCTACTTGTAATCGATACACCACTGGCGATTAGTCAGGCACCTCTCGCAATTTCTCTCTGTATTCTAAGAGGGCGTGTTTGAATCGCTTATAACTGAGCAACCGGTGGTCTGCCAGGTTATACTGGTTTTGTATCTCGAAGAAGAGAAGTCCCTGTGGGCCCCAAATGCCACTCAGGTTAGTTCTCTCTGTCATATCCCACTGCTTCTCACCTTAAATCATTTTTAGGTCTACCGTAATATCAGAGTCCCACTGGGTAGGGTGGGCTTCCATTGTCACCCTGTAGTTCCATCCCACTTTAAATGTGGCAAGTGACCAAGTTACTGTATCCAACGCCCGGAAGAAAGCATCCGGTACCCCATATAATGTGTTTTGAAGCATGCACAGGGACTTAGGGAGTGAGGTCATTCTATGTAAGACAGCCCTACCAATAAGAAACATTGCTAGTTTCCTCCAGTGCTCGATACTTCATCTGTACTCGTCCAAGACTCTCCCCAAATGGAGCTGGTATAATTCATCTGGATCCAGAGTCACATAGATTCTGAAGTACCTAAATCCCTTCATGGATCATTGCAGGGGCTAGGACCAGTCCGTCTGTCATGTCCAGAGATTCAGCGGAAATGCCACTGACCTGTGGCAATTAAGGCAACCACCCACCCCTCATTATTTCCCAATGTGTCCAAGATCTCATGTGCCCTCTGGCCAGAGTGCAACAGATCAGGCAGATATAACAGCATATTGTCCACAACAAAGGTATATGATGTCCTCCCAATCTGGGCACCATTCCAATCCCCGCATCTGGGCATCTACCCGCAGCCGACATGCAAGCGGCTCCAATGCCAGGCAAACAACAAGGAGGGAAGCGGGCACCCCGTCTCGTCCCCCTCTCCAAACCAGACTCTCTGGACATCGTCTTGTTTACCCTGACTCTGGGCACTGGGTTGGTATATAAAAGTGGTATTCAAGAAGGCAACTCCGAACCACACCTATTTCAGGGCAACCAGTAAATAGTTCCACCCCACCGAATCAAAGGCGTTTCAGCATTTAAGGTTCGCATTATCACCGGTTCCAGAACAGCTCACTGGTTTGACAGGCAATTAAAAAGCTGCCGAAGATTGTGGCAGGCCAATCTCAATGGCATGAACGGATGCTATTAATTTATCAATTACCTGTTTTAAACAATTGGGCAGTACCTTCACCAGGACCTCCATATTTAGCAGAACAATTGGCCTATAGGAGGAGCAGGATTGCTTCTTTAAGGATTAGTTCTACAGTAGCTAGTCTGAGGTCGCTGGGTAGGCTCCCAGTGACATGACCTCTTACAGCATGCAACATAGTGGTCCTCCCACCTGTCTTCCCAAGCATTAAAGAACTCAGGAGGGTAGCTAATTGGTCCATGAGTTTTTCCCTCGGACTTTGCTCTCTATTGCCTCTCAGATCTCTACCACACATCTTTCCCTATCTAGTAGTGCTGAGTCATCTCGACTGAGCTCCGAAGTTGGGATGTCTCCAACAAAATTCTATAGCTTTTCTAATGAGCACCCTGACCCAGGGTGATATAGTTCTTTTAGATGTGATGCAAAAACCTAAGATACGCCTTCTAACATGTGAACCACTTATCTGCTGTCACTCACCAACCTATGTATCCAGCGCCTACCCCCTCTTACAGTTTGTGCTGCTTATACCTAAATTGCGCCCTCGCCTCTTTTTCGACCAGTCGTCTGTACTCGTCCCAAGGTATATCAATGCTGTGCTTCAAGTCCGGGTGTGGTTGCAGGACATGCTCCACCTCCCAGTCCGCCAGTTTAGACTCTGAAAAAGGTGGAGGAGTTAGTTTCTTTATTTTTTCCTGTGATATTAAACATCCCCTCATCACTGCCTTATATGCTTCCTATATTATCACCCCTGGCGTGACTGCGCACACTTGCTCTTTGAAGTACATTTCAGTGTAAGCAATTTCCTCGTATGTCCGTCACTCCGCTCCCAAGGATTTAGTCTCCTCTCCACTCTGGGCATCACAGTCTGTGGTCATAGGCGTAGTTGGGAGTGATCAGATATGCCATTATGTAAAAATCTCATATCCTGATACCATCGCCCTTCAGATCTATGGACCAAAAAGTAATCCAGCCTGGACAAGGAACCCACAATCCCAAAAGCATCCAACAAATACGGTCTATCTGTGGGATGTACCTCCCTCGAAAGGTCCCCCAGACCCAAGGCCCTAGTAAATGTCTGCGAACGGTTATCCCTCCCAACTTTTGACCGTGCCTGTTAAGTCTATCAAACTCGCCCTTCATAGTGAGATTGAAGACCCTCTGAGAATTGCTAAATCCAGATCCTGAAGCAACCAGTCCCCCATTTTCTAACTGCCATAGGCTCCCCATATACCCTGTTTCACTGCTAAACACCCATCCAGGGCCACCCAAGTCCTGGATACCGCTGGTGGGAGCGATCTGCAGACGATTATGCCTAACGTCTGGAGCTTGTCGTGAATCACAAGTGAGTCAGAACTTTGTGTAGGCCTCTACCCAAAATGGCACAGTGATTCTGAACCAAATGAGTTTCCTGCAACATAATAATGTCTGGGTTGTGTTTTAGCAAGAAACGTGATACCGCCCCTCTCTTCAGTCTATCCACTAGTTCATTCCAGTTGAGGAAGGCGAGATACTTCTGGGAGTTAGGTTTTTCTCCAGCTCTCATCCCTTAAAAGTGATCTGGTTTAATTAGGTAGTCCTAGTCTGCTTTTCACTTTGTGTAGCTACTTTAGTGTCAATTTCCATGTGGATAACTCCCCACATCCTTCTGCATCATGCTGCAGACATGGAACTACGCACATCCACAATACATGAGGCATCTGTCCCCCCCCCCCCCCCCCCCCAGTTCCAACATCAAACCTGACTACTCCTATGTGTTCACCAGAACCATGTGGTCCTGTCTTTGGTGCTCAAGCCCTGCCTCTCTGATCCTAGCAGCCTTTGTCAATGTTTCGGGGTCAACAGGCCAGCACTTTATGAAGTATCAGGGCTGCTGAAGAGTCACTATAGCCCCTCCTTGAGTAGACCTCTCTGTTGTTTCTACTCAGTATGCTACCCGTCTCCTTCTTGGCCCAGAAGGCTCCTCCATTTCTTGTTGTGTGTGGGACTCCAGTTATCCAGTCACTCCCAGGTATCCTCCTTCCTCCAGGATTCTCAGTTTCACCTGGCATAACATTAAGTATTGCAGGTTGCGTTTCCTGAGTTGCTGTTTTACTCTGTGAAATCATTTCTGCCTGGCCTGGACCTCCTGGGTGTAGTCTGGAAGCACAATAATCGTTATGTTTTTCAAAGTATAGCGGGACACATTGACTGGCCTCTTTGAGAATATCACGGTCATGGAAGTTGAGGATACGCGCAATGATTGGTCTCGATCTCGCCCCTGACCTCGGTGGGGCTCCCGACATCTTGTACACTCTGTCCACCACAAAGTCAGGGGTAAGGTTACCTGGTTTCAGAGTGGCATTCATGAAGTCCTCTGAATTTTTCGATGTTGTTGCTCTCTGCCTTATCGGGGAAGCCCAGAAATTGGACATTGTTACGGTAGGATCTGCACTCTGGACCTTTGACCCAAGCATGCAGACGTTGTGTCTTCCCCTTAAGCCGGTGGACCTCTAGATGAAGGGTTATCTGATAGAGATTTCTTGATGCATATTCCTTACCTTTGAATTCCCCAGGCATCAGACTGGATACGGAAACTTTTGCATGAGCAGTACCCCTGTGCCTTGTAGGGTGGCTCAGTATGGTTCCATGTGGCGTCGTTGGCGATGGATGTGATATCGTGGTCACCTATATAGGCCCGCCAAGGCACGCGCCGTCAGTTCTTTTCTTTCCACGCCAGTTAGCTCTGATCAGGAGAAGAGCTACCTCTCTTTCTCTTTTTGACAGACTTTTCTCGACATTTTGTTGAACCATTTTTCCTGTATGTCGAGAATGTTCACCTAAAAAGGTAGGGTTTAAGCCATGTGGCACCTTTCACCGTGCCATGTCTGTTACCAACCTTGTGTGCTTATTGTGTCTAAAGCACAACCACGACTCAATGTAGTGCTCGGACTGAAGGAGCATGGCGCCGAAGGCTTTGAGGGAGCGGTCCCTAAAGCTGATTGTGGACTGGCAGTCGACGCTATCTAGCACGAATTCGAGGAGGTCTCGATCGAGGAGGAGGTCGCAGCCCCAAGTCTTTTTCATTGCACTCACGGTCCTCGGGACACTCTGGGAAGAAGCACTAAAAGTGGATGTCCAAACGGACTTCGACTTCACCTTGTCTGTTGGCTGGCAAGACTATTGAGGAACATCGACGTTCAGGCATGGGTCTGCGGAGCCGTTGCCAGATCTGACTCCGCGCCTCCCCGAATATCCTGGAGCCGGAGCGACCCCGCTCAAAAGGAAGAATTTGACGAGGCCATACGCCAAGTACTTGAGCAGGTCGACCCCTCCGGAGCGCCATCGGGCCCCGCGGGGTCAGAGAAGGCCTCATCAGGTTTGGCACCTATTACTCCGGCCTCTGCAGGGTCTCATGGAGCCGATCCCAAATGTGGATCAGCACCGGTCTTGCCAACGTAACCTTCTCCAGCGCTGGTTCCGGCGTCACAGAAGTGCATCGGCAGTGCCAGCCCTATTCATATCCCCAATGACTCTGAGTCAGAACGGCACGGTTTAAGCCGATTCCGACGCCAATGGGGCCCAGTGATCCTAGATCATTGCCTGAACCTTTTGAACAGCAGACAAGCAGAGGGAGGGGTTACTGGACCCTTTAGAACACCAGTTATACACCCCTAGTGAGAATTATAACTGTTATGAGGAATTAGCAGAGGCCAGTGGACTGGACACCTCTACAGATTTTGGTTTGTGCTCTCCACCTACCGTGCCTTGAAGGAAGGTGCATCGTATGCAATGGAGGTGAAGACGGCAGCGGAGGTCCTGGATTTGAAACTGCCCTTGGTGCAGGTCAAGAGTAATCTTGACCGAAGTGCTTTAGCTGGGGGCTTCCTTATCCGAATCCCTTTTGCCCTTTAATGAAGCACTGAAGGATTTCCTTCTAGGAACTTGGTCCAAGCCTAGCACCGGTGCTCCTGTGAACAGGACAATAGCTTGCTGCCAGGTGATCTTAGTTTCCTCAGCCAACATCCCAACCCTGAGAGCTTGGTAGTCCAAGCCTCAACTTCTCATGGCACGTTCGCTTCCACTCCCCCGGGCAAGGAATCCAAGAGGCTGAACACACTTAGGAAGATGTTTTCTTCCACCAGCCTAGCATTGCGGCCAGTAAACACTACATACCTTTTGGGCTGTTACTCTCAAACCCTATGGGAAATGGTTGTGCAGGTGCTGCCAAACGTCTCCGAGGAGACCCAGGCAATCTTCTCCCAAGCAGTGAAAGATGGAAGAGATGCAGCAAAGTTCACCATTAGGTGTGGTTTGGATATGACTGACTAGCGGGGCAGAGTGGTTTGGTCAACCGTGACCTAACAGCGCCATGCCTGGCTGAGAACATCTGGCTTTTCGGGGGGATGTCCAGACCAACCTTTTGGACATGCCCTTCGATGGGACTCATCTCTTTGGATAGAAGGCAGACATGACTCTGGAGTGCTTCAAGGACTCGCAGGCTTCTCTCATTGATACCTCGCGCCCAGTCTGTTTTTCGCCCCTTTCGTGGCTATGGAAGGAGCTTTCAACCATTCCAGCCCTATCCCAGCCACCGCCCTGCGCAAGCTGCTGCTGAAAGACCATGGCTGCCTAATTGGAGGGAGACTCTAACATCTCCTCCACTGGTAGTTCATAACATCGGGCAAATGGGTCTTGCATATCATTCAGAGGGGTTACTCCCTTTTCAATCTTTCCCTCCCGTTTTACCGTCATCTCAAGAACGGCAGGCGAAGGATCCTCTAATCTTTCTCTAAAAAGAAGTTACAGCTCTCCTGCCCAAGGGGGCTATAGAAATGGTTCCAATATCAGAAGTAGGCAGTGGTTGTTATTCCCGCTTCTTTCTGATACCCAAAAAGAGCAAAGGTCTGTGGCCTATTCTAGACCTTCAATTCATCAATCTCTTCCTCAAGAAGGAGAAATTCAAGATTCTCATTTTGGCTCAGGTCTTGTCTGCCCTATACCAAGGAGACTGGCTGGTAGCGTTGGACTAGCAGGATGCGTATTTTCACATCTCCATCCTGCCTACCTTGATGACTGGCTGTTTAAGGCGGCCACACCCCAAACTGTTGACTCCCTCTTCTAGAATATGGCAGACCATCTGCATTCGCTGGGGTTCACTATAAACGTGCCAAAGTAACACCTGACTCCTTCTGAGACGCTCCCTTTCATCTAAGCTGTTATGGACAGAGTGCAGTTTCGGGCATATTCTCCCAAGCAGCGAGTCCAGTATATTCAGGTCATGATACCGATATTTCAGCGTCTATTCTGGATTTCATCAGAATGACTCTGAGGGTGCTGGGCCTCATGGCCTCCTGCTAGTGACACATGTCAGATGGCATATGTGGGCTCTGCAGTGGGACCTGAAGTTCCAGTGGGTACAGCATCAGCGGAATCTCTCTGACACGGTCCAGATCTCGGAGGGAACTGCAAAGGACCTGCCGTGGTGGCTCCTGATCCGTGATTGGGTCCGAGGCATCACTCCTGGGATGGGTAGGGGGGCATCTGAAAGAGGTGGAGATCAGAGAACTCTATTCTCTGGCAGAATCCGGACTCCACACCAACCTGTTGGAGCTCCGAGCGATCCGACTAGCATTGAAAGCATTTCTTCTCTCAGTCAAGGGGAAGTTGATGCAAGTGTTCATGGACAACACCACTGCCATGTGGTGCTGCAACAAGCAGGGCAGGATGGGATTGTGGACCCTTTTTCAAGAGACCCTGCGTCTCTGGACATGGGTGGAATAGCAAAGCATAACCCTGGTGGTTCAACAGCTAGCAGGTTCTCCGTACGACAGGGTGGACACTCAGCTGTCGATTCCCAGCGGATCACGAATGGTGTCTCCACTCGAGGGGGTTCAAGTTCTCTTTCTGCAGTGGAGAGCCTTGGTTAGATCTGTTCGCCTCCGAAGAGAACACACAATGTCATCCATTCTGCGTGTTCAAGTTTCCAAGGCGGCTATCGCTGGACAACACTTTTTATTGCGAGTAGTGCTCAGGCCTCCTGTATGCCTTTCTGCCCATAAGACTCCTTCCCAGAGTGTTCAAGAAGATCAGGAATGACAGGGCCCAAGTCATTCTTGTGGCTCTGGACTGGGCACGGAGAGTTTGGTATTCCGAGCTTCTGAAAATTAGCATTGATCAAGCTGCCTCTTCAGGAGGATCTCCTGCCACAGCAGCAGGGGAGGGTCCTCTACCCGAACCTGTCAAATCTACGCCTTCGTACCTGTATATTGAGCGGCGGCAGATGGTAGCATTCAATTTACCTCCCGAAGAACAGTCTATTGACCCTCTTTCTGCTTCCCTTTCTGATGTTTTGCTTTTTATATTGACCCTTGCACTTTGAAAGGGTATCTTTCAGCTTTGTCTGCCTTCCTGAGGCTGCCAAATCAACCCTCCTTATTTAAATCACCCACTGAACATAGATTTTTTAAAAGGCTTTGTACATATGTTCCCACCTGCCCCCTTCATTATGCCTCAATGGGACCTTAATTTGGTTCTCACCGTCCTCATGCCCTCCCTTCGAGCCCCTGCAAAATTGTCCCCTCTGGCTGATCACCTTCAAAACAGCCTTTTTGGTGGCAATTACCTCTGACAGAAGGGTGAGTGAGCTGCAGGCTGTATCATCCAAGCCTCCCTTCTTGATAATATTCCCTGACAAGTTGGTGCTTTACAATATGGTCTCTTTCCTTCCCACATTCTACGCTCCTCCGCATATACCTCTAAAGAAGAGAAGCGACTCCACGGTCTGGACCCAAAAAGAGCGTTGTCAGTCTACCTTGACCACACAAAAGAGTTTCGGGTGGACGACCAACTCTTCGTGGGGTACGCTGGAGAAAAGAAAGGCCGGGCAGTGCAGAAGAGGACCATCTCACGGTGGGTTTTCCTCTGCATCAAGATTTGCTACGCTCTGACAAAGAAGCAGCCTCCTGAAGGCTCATTCCACCAGAGCTAAGGCTGCTACCATGGCGTTGCAATGTGGAGTCCCAGTCCTGGACATCTGTCAGGCTGCAGTATGGGCATACTTGCATACTTTTTCCAAGCATTACTGCCTAGATAGTCAAGCTGGCAGGGACGTCCATTTTGGTTGCTCAGTCCTGCAGGAGTTTCTAGTATAAACTTGTCTGCAGTCTCTCCTCCTGTGATGGTATTGCTCGGTGTCTCTGTCAGATGAACAAGTTACTTATCTTCGGTAA